>NC_138770.1:437187340-437886090 GCF_965119305.1 Pelophylax lessonae | reverse complement strand
AAATAAAGCGGAAGTGACGATGCGCCAGTACTCCTGTCTCAGTAGAAGTCCTATGGGAAGAAACCGGTCAGATTAGGAGGCGCACACAACTTGCGGTCCGTGCTGCAGCCGGCTGCAAGCCTTTGCAGGAATTCGTATGCCTATGTTTATGCTGAATACAGGACATCTAATTGTAAGTGCATTATCAACTGTTTTTTGAATAAATCTCAAGGGTAATACACTATTAGCCCTTTTTTTTCCTTTAATACACGGTGGTTTTGTGAGCTTGTAAAGAAGGATGAGGCTGTGTTTCTTGCTGGTACTCGTTGCCATCTAGTGGAGAAAGAAAGGTAGAGCGGTTCTACATCCCACTTCAGGATTTTAAAGAGGAAGCAAGGCGGTGGTTTCACTGAACAAGTGCATACCTATTACCATCTGGTAAGAGGCTAATTCTTGGTGATTTACACGTGGTGTTTGTTCACAAGGAGATTGGATATTTTTTCAGCACAAGAAAATATAGTTGCACCTTATTTATTTCCGTTTGGTAAGGATGAATTTCACTCGGTGGTGGATACACGTATTATTCGGATAGAATACAATTCTACTCACCTGCAAAATTTTTATGGACACTTATGAACTTTTATGTTTATGCACCAATTGATTTGCATTATTAATTGGCTTCACAGATTGATATATGTTATATATATTTACTTTTGTTGATTTGGTTCACACATAGATATATGTTATATATTCATTATTTATTTGTTGTTTAGCGCACCCCACACCACATATACATTTATCTATATTCAAAAGCACTGAATACCGGGAGCAGCTTCAACACACTATCAGCGCACCCATCCCCCCTTACAACATTCTTTAATATCAGAATTATGCACTATAATCCATATAGGCCACTTGTGGGTTATTGTATAGCAAATTTGGTGTAGCGCCATATCTTTATATACTTTTGTTTTCAATTTAAGTTGCTTCATCACCTTATTTAAAGGGCCAGCAATTCACACCTATTTCACATCAAGGGTGGCATCACCTTTTATTATTTTAATGAATTTAATCCATTTTGGAATAAGGCTTGTAACATAACAAATTGTGGAAAAAGTGAAGCACTGGGAATACTTTCCGGATGCACTGTACCTACAACCTCATAGCTTTGTATCTGCAGTGCGTGTTCTAAGGCACTGCTGCCTCTGACTGCTAGCCTCACCAGATTTGAAGTGATATTTGGTGATGTCACTACCGTGCTACTCATTGTTCTCCTTCCTAGAAGATCACAGACAAAAGCTCTCTGGAAACAGAGCTTTGCCTCTCCCAAGATGGCCTCCTCAACGCAAAGATGCAAAACATGGCATGGTAAATCCACAATGGGGAAAGATTAGATGTAGGGAGACCACATGCAATACTGGTGACTAATACTTCAACCTCTGTCTGCCTTTTTTTTTGGGGGGAACAGCTTCCAGAATTTAGTTCCACTTTAACTTCTGCTTCTGAAAACGGTAGTTATCTTACTGTAATGCAGTTACTTTAGTACTTTGAGCCATTGACCAAAATGTACGCTAATTTGTAGTTTTTACTTCCCTCTGATTTTAGCTAATGCAAATTTGTTCTGGGGCAGTGACTCAGAGTAGTGAAGCCAGAGACAGCCAGGCAAACAGCAATTTCAGAAGTCAGTCAGCACAGGAAGCCCTATTTCTGTTAGTAAAAGGGGCATGCACGCACAGGCATTTACATGCAAAAAGAAGAGGAGCGCTTGGAGGCTGAAAAAAACATCACTTGAACATTCAGGAGAATAGCACATGAGCAGAAAAAATGCTTGATGCACCTGAACGCCTGTAAATGCATCTAAACGTGCCTAAGCACGAGGCCTTTTTAGTGCTTGAGTGTTCATTTATTTCAATGGATGGCCAGAATAAATGAATATTCATTTATATTATTTTTTATAAATTAATATTACTTATTAACCACTTGCCGACCGCCGCACGACTATATACTGCGGCGGTCAGCCCCTCACAGGCAGAGTGACGTATCGGTACGTCACTAGCCTGGGAGGGTCTGGGGAGCGAGCACGCGCCGCCGGCGGCGCGCTCCCGCTCCCGCGTGGTCACGCACCCCCCCCGCGCGTGTGACCAGCGGACCCGATGTCCGCCGGTCACTCTGCGATCGTCGGGGGAGAGGGAGAAAGGCAGGCAGCTTGTGTAAACAAGCTGCCTGTCAGTTCTCCCTGTGTAGAGACACTGATCATACGGTTCTACTATGTAGAACCGTAGATCAGTGTAACTACACCTCAAGCCAATCACAGTTAGAATCACGCCCCTAGGGACACACACAGCCCCTCCCTCTCAATTAAAGTTAACCCCTTTACTGCCAGTGTATTTTTACAGTAACAGTGCATATATATAGCACTGATTACTGTAGAAATGTCACTGGTAACCCCAAAAGTGTCAAAAATATCAGTCAAGGGTCCGATCTGTCCGCCGCAATGTCCCAGTACCGCAAAAAAAATCGCAGATCGCCGCCATTACGCGTTAAAAAAAAAACAACAAAAATGACAAAAATCTTTCCCTTTATTGCGCAAACCAATCAAAATACGCTTTTTGCGATTTTTTTTTTACCAAACATATGTAGCATAAAACAAATTGGCAGAAAATGTTAAAAAATTTTGATTTTTACTTTTTTTTTTTTTGGGAATTTCATATAAAAAGATTTGAAAAATATTGTTATTTTTGCAAAATTGACGCTTTTTTTTGTTTATAGCGCGTGATCAAAAAATCGCACAGGTGATCAAATACCACCAAAAGAAAGCTCTGTTTGTGGGAAAAAAAGGACGTCAAATTCGTTTAGGTACAGCGTCGCACGACCGCGCAATTGTCCGTTAAAGTCACGCAGTGCCGAATCGCAAAATACCCCCTGGTCAGGAAGGGGGTAAAATCTTCCGGGGCTTAAGTGGTTAATAATTAACAAACATGCTTTTGGACAAACAGACATCTATATAAACAAACAAACCAAATATAAGGCGGACTCAATGGACCACTCGGTCCTTTCTCTGCCGTCACTTTTCTATGTTTCTATATTCTGGCCAATTGAATGAATGAATGCCCAAACGATTGACGTGCCTAAGGCTACATTCACACCTGAGCGTAGCGTTTTTCGCGTGTTTTTTACCGCGATTTTACCGCGATTTTTGCGGCGTTTTTTACCGCGATTTTACCGCGATTTTTACCGCGATTTTTGTGAAGGCGTTTTTAGATTGAATAGAGATCAATGGAAAACGCCTGTAATCTGCCCAAAAAGAAGCTCATGTACTTTTTTGAGCGTTGGGCGTTTTGTATACAGCTTCAAAACGCTCAGATGTGAACAGGGGCCATTGAAATGAATAGGATTTGTCTTGTTGGGCGTTTTGAGAGCTGATCCTAGAGCAGAAAAACGCCCCAAAAACGCCCCAAAACGCCTAGATGTGAACGGAGCCTAAATGTGACTTGGGGCGCGTTTTTTTAAGCTGCTTTTCTCTTGCCACGAGAAAAGGTGTTCAAAGGAGCTGGGAAAATGTCCAGTGGGCCTTATGCCTCGTACACACGCATTGATAGTTGGCCGCGAATTTTCGACCAACGTCCAATCGGCCGATTTTCGGCTTGTTAGTATGATGCTTTCGACAACCGACTCCGACTTTTCGGCCGAACAAAATCTGGTGTGCAGGCTATAAAATTCTTGTTGGCCGTCAACAGAACGGCCGATTTTCCGTCAGTCAGTACAGATTTCCGCAGACAAAAATCTGATGAGCAAGACTGGGCATGCTCAGAGAAGAAAAAACACACGAAAAGTAAACCAGCACATGACATCACTTCTGAAGTAAATTTTTGTTGGCCGAGAAAATTTGTGTGCAGTCTAGAGCACATTTCAACCAACACAACAACACTGGACAAAAGACGGCCGATCGGTCGGCCGATAATCATTGCGTGTGTACGAGGCATTAGTTTCCTGTAAAACTTGTGTACATGCTTCATAAGGTGCTTTGAAATGGTTATGAGTAAAGTGGAATGGACTACATTTTTAGTGCATTTGACATGCTTCTGCCATCCTTACTTGAATGTTACAAATCATGCTCCATGCAGTTTGAACTGTGTAAGGGTACTTATGGAATGGTCAGTTTCGCACTTTAATCTTCTGTAAAGAAAAAAGGACTACTCTATTCTAATATATATATATATTTATGTTTTTTTTTTTTTTCTTTTTTTTTTTTTTTTTTAGGAAATCGTATGCCAAAAGAATAATGTAAGTATGTTTTCTTTTGTTTGCATGTTAAAACCACAGCTAATTGTCCAACCAATATACTGTCGGGTTCTGTCCTCACCTTTTTTTTTTAATTTCCGCTGTCTATATATATATATATATATATATATATATATATATATATATATATATATATATAATATATATAAAATAGTTTTTGTGGTAAAAATGTTTTATTCTTTGCTTTTATATAGTGCATAAAATATATATAATGTCTTACATATTGTACATTCACAACAGTCCCTGCCCTCAAGGAGCTTACAAGTCCCAACCTCATATGCATGAATACATACACATACTAGGGCCAATTTAGAAAAGAAACAAGGCTGACAGCGCAATACAGGAGAGTAAAGAACACAAGTCTAGCAGCTGACCTGAAAATGCCTTAGGCCCTAAAACACACAGGTTTATGAAAACAAACAGCATTTTTTCCACCAGAATTTGACAGAAAAATCACCTCTGATATTACAATATGTATGTTTATGCATGCATTTACGCATGTTTATGCGCATATGGCATTTGAGCCTAAATGCATTCTACTGACCAAAATAATAATTTATTCTGGCAAGTGGAATACAGTTAAGTGCACACGCGTGCGTTTATGCATGTTTTTAAGCGTGCACGCACGTTTTTTTTCCCCTCAAAAGCTCCTCTCAGAACATACCTTTGGGTTTTTTTTTTCTGCCTTTAAATGCTCCTCCTCAAATATGTCTGTAAACACCCATGCCTGCATGACTACATAGGCTAACATAGAGGTGCTTTTACAGAAAGAAAAAAAAAAAATAAAAACGCTAAACACCTGTATAAGTGGCGTTCTTATAAGCTCCATATGCATGAGGCCTACATTCTCCAAAGGACTCCGACAACCAAATAAAATAAACTTCAGGTAGCACTTGCAGCAAACATAAATGAAAAGAATGTAGCAAATAAAACACTCATGTAATATTGGCAACATAATCGAAACATTAACTCACTAAGGTCGCTGACATTGGTGTAGCTAGATGCTGTGCTCTGTGGTTCCACAAAGTGCACAGTATGTGTGGCATGGCTGACATGTATGGAGAAATATATGTATTGGAATGCTGGAGAAATGAGAAGAGTGCTGCATCACCACCAGAGTCTTGGCCATGGACACTCCAGTGGATTGCAGGATAACAGCTAATACTGCTAAGGTAAAAAAAAAAAGAGAGCCTCTCCTAGTGTCGCCTACATTCGCCTGATTCTGTCACATTACGCTACCTGAAGTCTACTAAATATAGACAGCCCGTTAACCTACCAGCATGTCTGGTTGGCGTGGGTGGAGGGAACCCACACAAGCACAGGGAGAACAGAGGTGCTAACCACTATGTCACTATGTTGCTTTTTAACCACTTCTGGACCAGAAGGTTTTCCCTCTTAATGACCAGGTTATTTTTTGTGATTTGGCACTGAGTTACTTTAACTAGCAACTGCGCGTTTGTGCGACACTGTACCCAAATAAAATTGATGTCATTTTTCCCCACAAATAGAGCTTTGTAGGTGGTATTTGATCACCTATACAATTGTTATTTTTATGTGTTATAAACAAAAAAAGTGCATCAATTCTGAAAAACAAACAAACAATATTTTTTACTTTCTGCTAGGGCTCTTTCACACGGCCGCTCCGCTGTTCTTATCCGCTGCGGGACTTTTTTTTTTTTTTTTTTTTCACAGAGCGGATGACACTTGTGTCATCCGCTCTGTGTGTCCGCATATCATCCCATCCGTTTGCGGATTATATGCGGACATAATGTAAGTCTATGGGCATTACGGATGTCAGCGGATGACACCGCTGACATCCGATTTTCCTTCCTTTCTGTTTTTTACATGGAGGAAAAATAGGGTTCTGTTCTGTTCCAAAAAATGGAACAGAACTGAAAGGAAGAAAATCGGATGTCAGCGGATGGTATTCCGCTGACATCCGCAATGCCATTGACTTACATTATGTCCGCAAATCATCCGCAAAAAAATAGGATGATTTGCGGACAAGCGGAGCGGCCGTGTGAAAGAGCCCCTATATAACTTTCCCAATAAAAAAAAAATGTAAATTCAAATTTTTTCATCATTTTAGGCCAATTTGTATTCTGCCACATATTTTTGGTAAAAATTTTGTATATTGATTGGTTTGTGCAAAAGTTATTGCGTCTACAAACTAGGGGGAAGATTTATGTCTTTTATTTTTATTTATTTATTACTAGTAATGGCAGCAAGCAGCAATTTTTAGCGGGACTGCAACATTGCAGCGGACAGATCAGACACCTAACTGACATTTTTGACACTTTTGGGGACACCAGTGACATTACTACAGTAATCAGTGCTAAAAATATGCACTGTTACTGCAATAATGAAACTGTCAGGGAAGTGGTTAACACCAGGGGCGGTCAAAGGGTTAAAAGTGTCCCTAGGGGGTTGCTTTCTAACTGTGTGGGGGATGGACTTGTGGAATGAACACAGGGACCTGTGTACCTAAATAGGAGGAACACAGGATCCCTGTGTTCATTGCTAACAGAACAGCGGTATGCCATGTTTACAATGGCAGACCGCCGTTCTGTCTCCAAGGGGAGCGATAGCAGGAGGCCGGTGGCAATCATGGCTGCTGGACCCGCAGAACAGCTTCCCCCTGCAGCAAATTGGCACACTCCCAGTCCCACGAAGCGTCGTACAGTTATGTCATTTCACAGAACAGAGCCGATCTGCCGCAGTATATGTACTGCTGGCGGTCGGCAAGTGGTTAATATTTTGTTTAATTTATTTTTCAATTACGTACAAAAAGGGGAATCTCCTTTAACGAGGGCACATACAGCAATAAAAATTGACAGGGATTCCAATCCATCTTCCTTCTATCCAATACTTTAATGGTCCATTCAGACTAGCGCGACTTGTCAGGCGACTTGGTCGCCTGACAAGTCGCGGTCAGTCGCTCGCCATTGAATAGTACAGGACGGTCGGACCCGTTCTAATAGGAGCGACACAAGTCGCTCCGACTTAGAAAAAGGGTCCTGTACTACTTTGGGGCAACCTGGAGGCGACTTGCATTGACTTCAATTATATGAAGTCCGTGCAAGTCGCGCCGAGGTCGCGGTGCACGCTGTGCAACGCAACGCAACGTCACAGGTCGCCCCATGGAAGTCGTTTCGCTGCAGTCTGAATGGGCTGTAAAGCCATGTACACACTATTTATTTATTTTTTTGTTCGACCCAGTGGGCTGAACGAAAAAAAAAAACTGAAGAGCTCAGCAGGAGCCGCTGTACTAACTATGCGATGTTAGTGCAGTGATCTCCCATGCTGAGCTATTGTGTACGGACAGGGGGACTGCCCCAACCCCCGTCAGCATTCTAAGCCACTGAGCCCTTGAGTAGACAACCAGTTGGTAATATTTTGTCTTTTTTTATATCAGCCCTCAATGGATACCGTTTTCAGGGGAATTTATTGTAAATGTGGCTGGAGACATAAAGCACTCTGTAATATTTATATGATATAGTAAAGCAGTAAATGTGCTTTTTTAGGACAATAAGGCAGCTACGTGATAGAAACTGTAGAGCTTTGTTTATGTTACTGTATACTGTGTCTCCCTTATTTTGTTGATGGTGTCATATTAAAATATGTTCTGTCTCATTGCTGATATACTAAACAGTTGAATAAGCTATTTATTTGGGAATGAGAGCAAAAGAGAAGGCAGAATATGCCCCCTTTTCCTCATGGGAGAGTGGCGGGAAAGAAGTCAGTGTTAGGTCAGTCACTTTTCCCTCCCTTTTTCCTTAGGGAAAAAGAGCGGGAAGGGAAAGTGCTATCCTGAGGTAATCATCTGGAGTGGGAGGTTATGTGGCACTGCAGGGGCACGTGACAGCTGGAAAAGCTTCTAGAACTCCTTTGGGGGCTCTATAAAAAGAGGGGATCGTCCCAGCGGGGCTCATTTGCCTCAGAAGGCATACCTGTGGTGTTCCCCATCCCTCCCTCCCTTGTCGCGGCTGTTTTTTATGTGGTGGGTCACCTTTGCAACTTGGAAGTGATGAATTTTATCTGAAAATATTTATTTATGCAGCCTGAGCCGTGGTGGCTGGGTTGTTAGAGCCGGTTCACACTACCGTGACCAGAAAGTCACCCCATGAAGGAGCGACTTTTTAGCGTGACTTGTTTAGAGACTTGGAAGAGACTTGTGCACTACTTTGAAGAGACTTAAATGATAGGCAACTTTGTCTGTGGGGAATGCCTGGCGAATCTTTTTCTTCTTCCTGGAAAGTCTGATCACAGTCGCTTGAAAATAGATAAGGATCCGACTTAGGAGCGACTCCCATTGAAGTCTATGTGCACAAGTCGGATAGAGGTCGCCTTGAAGTAGTACAGGAATCTTTTCTGAAGTCGGAGCGACTTCAGTAGTGCATATTAAGACGGCTCTCATTCATTTACATTGAATTTGTGATGACAAGAGACTTGGGGCGACTTGAGGGCACACAAGTCGTGTCCTAAGTCGGAGTAGTGTGAACCGGCTCTAAAGAGTGTGTTATGTTTGATTATTTATTTAATAAAGTTTTAAAACCAATAATAAACGGCCGCGACCAATTATTTTCCAGAAGTAATGGGTGTCTGCCTTTTTATTGAGTTATTTAAGTGCGATCACAGACATCGCATATGATTTGGAGCGAACTGCTCCTAAAATCACATGCAATGTCCGTGCGGTGCAAATTTGCATCGCAATTGCAGTGAGCACGCACAGGACCCTTTTTTTTGGTCCGCTGCAGAATTGGATCGCATGGTGGTTGACACCAGTGCGATACGATTTCGGTGCGAACTGTCCGATTGCACTGCAATATGCGATCTGATCTGGGGATGTTGTTAACTTCGAATTGACACCCCCAGCGTATCGCATATGGCAGTGTGAACTGCCTGTGCTGCAGATGCGATGCAGTATATTCGCAGTGTTCCCGCATCGCAATAGTGTGACCCGGTGTTCCGTGAGAATTACCTACCCGTGAGAAAAACCTACCCCTCGTCACTTCCGGTACTCCGCACTGTATGTAATGCAGCGGGTACATTAAAACAGCTGTACTGAAATACGAGTGATCTCCGCTCCTGTCCCGGTCACTTCCCTGCTCTCGGATAGTAAATATAAAAGCGGCGGCGGCTGTATGAAAACATAAATCACGGAGCCGAAAGCCGCTTTTATATTTACTTGCCGAGAGCAGGGAAGTGACCGGGACAGGTGCGGGGATGACTCGTATGTCAGCACAGCTGTTTTAGGTAAGCGCCGCGTCGGTAGGTTTTTTTCACGGTACACCGTGATCGGTTTATACTAGTGCGCATGCGCACTAGTAAGCTCCTCTGTTCTGCCATTAGGTATCCGGCGCTCTGAGCATGCGCACTGCTGCGCTGCTCAGATGCTTCTGGCCGGAAGTGACGAGGGGTAGGTAATTCTCACAGGGTAGGTAATTCTCACGGAACACCGGCACTTAGATTGAGTAAACTCCTGCCTGCTATCCCATTACATTGCTATTTGTTTACTTTTTGTGTTCTTTTCTGCCTCTTGGTTTATTCTTCATAATAACCACTATGACACTGCAGGAAACTTACTGATATTCTTAGTAGCTCACTTGTCGTTCCTGTATCTTGTTTATCATTCCTGTGGTTACATGTGTATTGTTGCTTCATAGCATGTCCTGCTTACTCCTGTGTCACTATATTTCATCATTTATATCAAGATGTAGGTCTGCCCTGAATGATAAATATCAAGGTTTGCATTCCTCTATAATGACTTATGTTAACTACTCACTTTCTAGCTTTCCTTTTTTAGGTTCAACACACACATATTGCGTGCTGCACAGATCGGCAAGGACCCCTACACATATCATGGAGTGCACATCCACACGTATCCAATGTATGAATCAGGTCACAGACAGACTGGATTCTGATCCTTGCATCAAACTCACATGAATGTACACTCCAGGATGTACTTAGAGGTCAGCCAGTTGCCTGTCATTAATTTCAACAGGCTGCCTGCACGCCCCTGCATGGAACATCTGTGTATTCCAGGCTACTAAAGACAGGATTTATATAGAACCAACAGTTTGCGCAGCGCTTTACAACATAGGGCCTCAGTGTAAAACATAAAATGAATAGATAAGTGGATGAAGTTAAAAAAGACATATCCATAATGACATGAATACTAAATAAATGTTATTCAGTTTAACCACTTTAAGATCGGAAGGATTTGCCCCCTTAATGACCAGGCCCTATTTTGCAATTCGGCTCTGCGTTTAACGGACAATTGCGCGGTCGTGCAACGCTGTACCCAAACAAAATTTATATTTTTTTTCCCCACAAATAGAGCTTTCTTTTGGTGGTATTTGATGATCACCTGTGCGATTTTTATTTTTTGCGCTATAAGGCTGCATTCACATGTCAGCGTATGGATCGCGGGCAGAATCGCCGCGGTTCCACCCGCGATCCGGAGATCGTTGCAAATCGCGGGATGCCTGTGCGTTGCCCGTGATTTGCAAAAGCACCCCAAACGCTGAGCGATGTTGCCGCGATTTCCGCCTGCCGAATCGCGGTAACATCGCGCAAAAAAAATTGCGGGACGCAATACGCTCCAAAGAAGCTCTTGTACTTTTTTGGGCGTAATGCGTCCCGTGATTCTGCCCGCGATCCATACGCTGACATGTGAATGCAGCCTAAACAAAAAAAGAGCAACAATTTTGAAAAAAAAAAAGAAAAAACAATATTTTTCACATTCTGCTATATGACAATCTCAAAAAAAAAATTAAAAATCAAAATTTTTTTAACATTTTAGGCCAATTTGTTTTCTGCTACATATTTTTGGTAAAAAAAAATCGCAATAAGCGTATTTTGATTGGTTTGCGCAAAAATTATCGCGTTTACTAACTACGGGAAAGATTTATGCCATTTTTATTGTTTTTTTTTTTTAATAGTAATGGTGGAAATATGTGATTTTTTGCGGGATTGCGACATTGTGGCGGACAGATCGGACCCTTAACTGACATTTTTGACACTTTTGGGGGGGCCAGTGACATTACTACAGTAATCAGTGCTAAAAATATGCACTGTTACTGTTATAATGAGACTAGCAGGAAAGGGGTTAACACTATGGGTGATCAAGGGGTTAAATGTGAGCCTAGGGGAGTGAATCTAACTGGGGGGGGGGGCATGGCTTATGAAATGACCATAGAGATCATGTGATCCAATATAGAAGGATCACAGGAGCTCTGTGATCATTTCAGGGAGAAGGACGGTCGGCTGTGTTTACAACAGCTGACCGTTCTTCTCTCTCAGCGGGGAACGATCGAGAGTGTCAGGCGGCAATCGGAGAACGCATCGGCTTCCCCGCTAACGAGCGGGGGCGGGAGTGCGTTGCCGGCATTGCGCGCTCACCCCTTAGCCTCCTGAGAGCGAGCGACGTAGACCTATGTCGCTTTGCTCAGGAGCGGCTGCCTGCCGCAGTAAATCTGCGGTAGGCAGTCGTTAAGTGGTTAAAGTACCATGGAAAATGACCAAAGGCCTCATGTACACTGGGCGTTTTTATGGCTGCTGTTTTTGGCGTCAGATGTTTTTTTTCCACAGCCAGTAAACTCCCCAGCATGTTATTCTATGTGTCCATGCACAGTAGGCTGTTATCGGCAGTTTTTTGCAGTGGCGTTTTATAGCTGGAAAAAACCCCCAGAACTAGTTGGTTTCAAGAGGCATTTTTCAGCTCTATTAATCCTCTATCTCTGATAAAAGCTTAAAAGGCCAAAAAAACGCGGCTATTCTGCGTTTATCAACGTTTTTGAGCCATAAGCTTTCGTGGGAATATAGGTTTGCTAAAAAACGCTGAAAAACACTACTGCAAAAACGCCGAAAAACTTCTTCTACAGCTACAGCTTTCTACTGACGTTTTCATAACATTCAATGTACATGAGGCCTTTATGTGCTTCCCTTTATATTAATATACTTTATTTGGATAAAGATTTACTGTATACACATTTAGGGAATTCTTTAGAAATCTGCCGAGAGGGTGAGGTATAAACATGAATTTATGGGGAGATGCACTGGGACTGGAGTGTCAATATGAACAATCCATCTTCAGTGCAGCTGAACGTCCACTCGTTGCTGCAGCCGCCCGTCACACTGACAATGCAGCAGCGGGGGTGTTTTAAAGCTGGGTGGATGGAGCCTGATTCAGAGATGCTCTGCTTCCCTTGGGGTTGACAACAGGCAGTTGTTTGGATCCATAGCCAATAGCAGCCTGCTATGGGCAATAAAATCCGCCCTCTGCAAGCTGTCAAACATAAAAAGAGGGTGGAACTGAATGGGAACTAGTGCCGCAGCTTCCCTATAAGGTTCTGCCCAATAATAAATTCACTGGATGCCAGGAGGCTGCCACCTGTCTATAAGACCCCAGATCTCTCCTCTTCAACAGAAAGCATTAGATAAAAGAAAATTGTATCTAATGCTTTTTAAAAAACATGGCATTGTTTACTTTGGACTGGAACTGTAGGTGAAATCATGGCATTACTCCAGTTCTCCTAGACCAGTGATGGCAAACCTTGGCACCCCAGATGTTTTGGAACTACATTTCCCATTTGCAGAGTAGTTGAGCATCATGGGAAATGTAGTTCCAAAACATCTGGGGTACCAAGGTTTGCCACCACTGTCCTAGACCGTAGAGCTTAGCTGAGGCCATCTTTCCTACGTTAATCTCTGTGGTCAGCCGCCGCAATCGCCGATTGGTTCACAGGGCTACCGATCATCCAGGTAAGCCTGGGAACCACCAGAAAGCAGTGGGGGGGGGGGGGGGGGTCTGGGGGCAGTGGGGGGCGGCAACCAGCAAGAAAAAAAAAAAAAAACATGGGTTAGGGCATATTGCTGCAGCCATACCCCCTGGTATTCCACTTCCACCTAAGGAAGTAATTTTACTATGGTTAGGAAGTGCTTACATTTATTTTATTTAAATTGTTATGTTATTTAAATTATATTTTTGAATACAACTTGACTTTTTCTTCATATCAATGTCCTCCTTCAGATCAATGTAATCCTTCAGATTGGGGATGGAAGGGCCAACCCAAAAAGCCAGTCAGTCTTTGTTGTAGTGCACATGCTCTGGTAGTAAACATGCTGACAGATGGAGAGAACAAAGTAAAAATAATGAGAGCGTACCAGATTGAGCCTACAGCTGTACCGTGAGAGTCAATCAATCTGCACCAAATGTTATCAAATTTAGGACTATTTTCATTGATGTATGCCTGGGTTAAAGCAAAGCTACTCCGATATGGTCTTTCTTAAAACAATACCAGCATTTAATAGACGCTATACTAAAAGTGTATTTTTGTCGTACTGTGCCCTATACTGATGCCAATTCATATTTCTCCACTGTTGTTTACCATGTTTGGTCATACCCATAAATGTAGACTGGCATGCTCTAAAGGCAATAGCAGATTGTTGTTTTACGTTCTGCCCTGGATTCCTGTATAGTATTTTTTTTATCAAGCATATGCCAGCTATTTTTTTTTTTTTTTTTTTTGCATAAAGAAAAATTAACTTACACACCTTTTGGGTTTCTTTACAGATGTGCACTGCTAACTACACCTTTGTTTCCTACATGATCACACCACATAACAAGGTGTTCAGCTGTGAAAGTAGCCTCATGAAAGGATTGACAGAATTAATGCAGCCTAACTTAGAACTACTTCTTGGTCCCATCTGTCTGCCTCTTGTGGATCGTTTTATTCAGATGCTAAAAATAGCACAGGCCAGCTCCTGGTAAGTATTTTTTTTACATTTTTGCTCCAATTGGTATACATTATTTTCATAATATATCATGGGTTAGCAAGAACTCCCTGTGGCAACAGTCATTGCTGTGGGCTCTCCTGCAATGCAGAGTCAAGGAAGGTCCAGTCCTTCAGAAAACTCTGCAAGGAGGTGTGATTTTTGCTGCTTGAAACTTCCAGGTTATGGCCTTCAGGTTTATATAGATGTAGGCAGGGCTGGTCCAAGACATTGTGCTGGCTGGGTCCAAGAATGAAATGCTGCCCCCCCCCAAAAAAAAAAACAAAAAAAAAAACATCCACCCACCAAAAGGCCCCCACATCCATTATTTTCTATAAATATAAAATGTGGAAAATATTATATATACTGTTATTTTCATCCATAACTCACCACCGGACCTGTCCACCAAATACCCACTGTCTGTCCTCAGTCCTCCGGTCACTCCTGTGTCTGCCGCACCCACCGCCCTAGAAGATCCAGCCTGCCCTGCGTGAGATGGAGTGGGCTGATGTCTGACGTCATTGCGCACACCACGATCACGTGAGGGACGTTCCCCGGAGGAGACGCTCTGCCTCCTTATACTAATACATTGAACAGAAGCAAGTTTTTGCTAACACAATAATTCTGCTGTGAATTTATAATGGCTGCACAATTAAATTTTAATATTTTGAAAATGTTTATTGGTCGCTTGAGGATCTCTGATTTTAACTGGATCTGCATATTCATTTGCTTTTTCCATTTTTTTTTTTCAATCTTCTTGCAAGAAGAATTTTTAATATAAATATTCAATAGACCCAGGACATTTTCATCTCCATCCATGCATCTGAATCTCCATGTATTAGCTATGCACTTATCTCTTTCCTTTGCATTGTCAGAGAACGCAAGCTGTGTGAGTTTCTCTACCCAGCCGGAAATGTTTCTTTGAATACACAAATATTTCTTCCCAGCTAGACGTTTATTTTCCCAGGCTTGAATGCATTTTTATTGTGCTCTTGTTTATCATTTTTATGTTCAGTTTGTAATAAATAGCTTTTAAACAACAGCCTTATTAGATATTGCAGCATAGTTATGTTTGAAAAGCCTATCAAACATTCAGAATTAGGGTGAATGTAATGAATTTGTTAACACAGGGGACACATTTGCTTTCCAGCTTTGAGAATAACCATAGAACCAAATCTAACCGCTTTGCCACAGTAATAAATATTATAATCTTGGATTTTGCTTTTGGCCATCTTTAAAACACTATAAAATATTTGTATACCATATAAGTTAATTAAACAAATAGATATGATGCTTAGATCAAAATGCAGCCAGGGCCATCACTACCAGTAAGACGACCTAGGCAGTCGCCTAGGGCACAACTTAGCAGGGGGCGCCGGCGGAGCCTGACCCGAGGTAAATGACTAACCGTAAGTCACTGAAGGGGTTTTAACCAGTGGTGGCCGGCCCATCCATTAGGGGCGCATGGATTCCAATGAGAGTTTTATTTTATTTTTTTGAAGCATGTGATTAGAGCCAGAGGCTCTAATAGGCTTCAAAAAAGGGTGGGCTCAGGGCGAAGAGCACTGCGCCCTGAGCCCACCCAGTTGAGTGACAATAGTGAATACATTTTTACTATTGCCACACTGATTCTCTTCCCAGCCAATCAGGAATCGGGTTTTGAGACCTGTTTCTCAATTGGCCAAAGGAGAAGGCATCCTATTGGCATCCTATATAGCGTCGCCATCCAGAGGAACAAGGTAAGTGAACTGGCGCCCGGGGGGATATATGGTGTTCACTGGACTCTGGAGTGACGAGGGGGGGGGGGTCCGTGGCCAGGTCCGTCTGCTGCCTCCCCCGACCTATGGAGCACAGGCCGCCATTGGTTTTAACCCCTTCAGCAACTTGGGATGGGGGGTGAGAGAGCATATGGGGGGAGGGCGGCAATTTTTATTTTGCCTAGAGCGGCAAAATTTCTTGCACCGGCCCTGATTGCAGCTTCCTGCTTCTGTTTAAATAATGTGAAGCAATATTTTCCTCTGAATTCTCCCATCTTTAAAATTTAGGAAACCGTGCATTAGTTTTGGCATCAGTAAATAGGATGACTATTTTTATTTTCTGCAGTATCCAGGGCAGATCTGTTTTGTGGACTCTAACTCTATTGTAATGGAATTGGAGATTTACATTTATACACTAGTCAGATTGAAAGTAACATACTAAATATGCAAAATGTGGGGGAATTTCTTTATCTTTGAACAATGCTTAAAATAGCTTTGTGGTGTCACCTACGCTTTTCATTATAGACCTTTTAGTAGTGAATCTTCAACCCTTTTAAGACCTAAATATGGCTTTATAAGTCTAAATGTAAAATGCTTATTGCCCTGAGAATGTTAATTAAGCTTGCAGCGGAGAGCTAGGAATGTGCAACAGCTTGTACTGCTAGTTCTCAAACATGTTGTCAAGTCTTGGGCTTCAGGAAGCGGACATTCCAACAAACACATATTTACCACTTAGGAGTCTATAGGGGGTTACAGAAGCTCAGAATAGGGTAAATTAAGTGGAATTTCAGATTTTGCTTGATAGCTCACTTGTTGCCTAACATTTTGTAAGTGTACTGTTGAGTGTTTTAATATATTTTCTATATTATGTTTGGAACTAAATTACACACATATACACCATATTGGGACGCCTGCCTTTACACGCACATGAACTTTAATGGCACCCCAGTCTTAGTCCGTAGGGTTCAATATTGAGTTGCTCCATCCTTTGCAGCTGAAACAGCTTCAACTCTTCTGGGAAGGCTGTCCACAAGGTTTAGGGGTGTGTCTATGGGAATGTTTGACCATTCTTCCAGAAATTTATTTGTGAGGTCAGGCACTGATATTGGACGAGAAGGCCTGGCTCGCAGTCTGCGCTCTAATTCATCCTAAAGGTGTTCGATCGGGTTGAGGTCAGTCAAGTTCCTCCAACCCAAACTTGCTCATCCATGTCTTTATGGAACTTGCCTTGTGCACTGGTCCAAATAACTTGGTGGAAGGGGGATTATGGTGTGAGGTTGCTTTTCAGGGGTTGGGCTTGGCCCCTTAGTTCCAGTGAAGAGAACTCGTCAGCATTCCAAGACATTTTGGACAATTTAATGCTTGCAATTTTGTGGGAACAGTTTGGGGATGGCCCCTTCCTTTACAACATGACTGCGCACCAGTGCACCTAGCAAAGTCCATAAAGACATGGATGAGCGAGTTTGGGGTGGAGAAACCTGACAGGCCTGCACAGAGTCCTGGCCTCAAACCGATAGAACACCTTTGGCATGAACTAGATCAGAGAATGCCTTCTCGTCCACATCAGTGCGTGGCCTCACAAATGCGCTTCTGGAAGAATGGTCAAACATTCCCAAAGACACACTCCTAAACCTCATGGACAGCCTTCCCAGAAGAGTTAGAGCTGTTAGAGCTGCAAAGGGTGGGCCAACTCAACATTGAACCCTATGGTGTAACACTGGAATGCCATTAAAGTTCATGTGTGTGTAAAGGCAGGTGTCACAGTTCTTTTTGGTAATATAGTGTGTGTATATACATATATTGGGGCTACCAGCTTCAAACAGTAGAACATTGAGGAACCATAAACTCACTTAAATCTTCTTTATAAGGGCTTGTCCACTTTAAGAAAAAAAAAAATAAATCATCACATAGGTTTCCCTCACTGAGGTTTTTCAGCATTTCTGTTCCACAAAACCAATGTTCACCCCCCCGTGTGGCCTGCCTGCCACCCTTACTACTGAATGAGAGTGAAGATTAGCGGTGAGCCTGCTGTTTAGTTTTGTGATACCAGGATTTGGACTGTTTGTGCTTTTACCAAACTGGCTGGCGGTCATTCAAGAGCTACCCCAGATCACAACATATATATATGTGTGTGTATATATATATATATATATATATATATATATATATATATATATATACAGTGGGTACGGAAAGTATTCAGACCCCCTTAAATTTTTCACTCTTTGTTATATTGCAGCCATTTGCTAAAATCATTTAAGTTCATTCTTCTTCCTCATGAATGTACACATAGCACCCCATACTGACAGAAAAACACAGAATTGTTGACATTGTTGCAGATTTATTAAAAAAGAAAAACTGAAATATCACATGGTCCTAAGTATTCAGACCCTTTGCTCAGTATTTAGTAGAAGCCCCCTTTTGATCTAATACAGCCAGGAGTCTTTTTGGGAAAGATGCAACAAGTCTTTCACACCTGGATTTGGGGATCCTCTGCCATTCCTCCTTGCAGATCCTCTCCGTTCTGTCAGGTTGGATGGTAAACGTTGGTGGACAGCCATTTTTAGGTCTCTCCAGAGATGCTCAATTGGGTTTAAGTCAGGGCTCTGGCTGGGCCATTCAAGAACAGTCACAGAGTTGTTGTGAAGCCACTCCTTCATTATTTTAGCTGTGTGCTTATGGTCATTGTCTTGTTGGAAGGTAAACCTTTAGCCCAGTCTGAGGTCCAGAGCACTCTGGAGAAGGTTTTTGTCCAGGATATCCCTGTACTTGGCCACATTCATCTTTCCCTCGATTGCAACCAGTCGCCCTGTCCCTGCAGCTGAAAAACACCCCCACACCATGATGCTGCCACCACCATGCTTCACTGTTGGGACTGTATTGGACAGGTGATGAGCAGTGCCTGGTTTTCTCCACACATACCGCTTAGAATTAAGGCCAAAAAGTTCTATTTTGGTCTCATCAGACCAGAGAATCTTATTTCTCACCATCTTGGAGTCCTTCAGGTGTTTTTTAGTAAACTCCATGCGGGCTTTCATGTGTCTTACACTGAGGAGAGGCTTCCGTCTGGCCACTCTGCCATAAAGCCCCGACTGGTGGAGGGCTGCAGTGATGGTTGACTTTCTACAACTTTCTCCCATCTCCTGACTGTATCTCTGGAGCTCAGCCACAGTGATCTTTGGGTTCTTCTTTACCTCTCTCACCAAGGCTCTTCTCCCCCGATAGCATAGCTCAGTTTGGCCGGACGGCCAGCTCTAGGAAGGGTTCTGGTCGTCCCAAACGTCTTCCATTTGAGGATTATGGAGGCCACTGTGCTCTTAGGAACCTTAAGTGCAGCAGAAATCTTTTTGTAACCTTGGCCAGATCTGTGCCTTGCCACAATTCTGTCTCTGAGCTCTTCAGGCAGTTCCTTTGACCTCATGATTCTCATTTGCTCTGACATGCATTGTGATCTGGAAGGTCTTATATAGACAGGTGTGTGGCTTTCCTAATCAAGTCCAATCAGTATAATCAAACACAGCTGGACTCAAATGAAGGTGTAGAACCATCTCAAGGATGATCAGAAGAAATGGAAAGCACCTGAGTTAAATATATGAGTGTCACAGCAAAGGGTCTGAATACTTAGGACCATGTGATATTTCAGTTTTTCTTTTTTAATAAATCTGCAACAATGTCAACAATTCTGTGTTTTTCTGTCAGTATGGGGTGCTATGTGTACATTCATGAGGAAGAAGAATGAACTTAAATGATTTTAGCAAATGGCTGCAATATAACAAAGAGTGAAAAATTTAAGGGGGTCTGAATACTTTCCGTACCCACTATATATATATATATATATATATATATATATATATATATATATATATATATATATGTGTGTGTGTGTATATACATATAGATAGATAGATAGATAGATAGATAGATAGATAGATAGATAGATAGATAGATAGATAGATAGAGTAACATAATGTTCTGTGAATCACTTTTCACATTAATATATATATATATATATATATATATATATATATATATATATATATATATATACATATATATGATGTGAATGTGCAATGTATATGTAAAGCGCTGCGTAAATTGACAGCACTATACAAGTACCTGAAATAAATAAATATATATATATATATATATATATATATATATATATATATATATATATATATATATATATATATAGTAACATAATGTTCTGTGAGTAACTTTTTACATTAAAATAAATATTTTTTATCCAAAGCCACTCTAATGTCTTACTCAATAAAAAGTAATTAAACTGACACTCCACTGCTAATTTTTGTATAATAGCAGCTTAAAGCCCAACTCTAGGAGTACCCCTACAGTTGATGCAGAATATAATGCACATTTTGTCAAGGGTAGCCATTTTGTTCAGCACAGATTAAAATGACCTTACTCCACAGTCCTGCCATCTTCCTCCCTGCTGGTTCTGGCAGTGAGTATCGGTTCTACATAACCCCTCTTCTTGCTAGTCTATGACCAGTGGTGTCATCATCCCTTTTGCCAACATTTTCACAAACAATGCTCGTGGCTGCTGGTCCTGCATCGCATGTGATAATATTGGAGTGCCAGTCCACATTTTGAAGCAGGAGAGAAGACTGGAGTGCTGGCTGTCATGAAACCCAGAGTAAAGCTGGGTGTACAACAGTAGGTTTAACCTCCCTGGAGGTCTGATTATGTCAGGATTTTTGTGCTAAAAGCGGTACATTGTTTTGTATGGAAATATGTTGTTTTATATTTTAGGCCTGTGATTATTAGGAATAACTCACTTAAAACTGTCCAAACAAGAGACATCCCGGGTATCAAAGTTTGAAACACAAAATCATAAATTATAATATAATAATAATACATTTCATCAAACTCTTGATTGTTTTCAAAGTGGAGATATTTCATTATGAGGGAGAATCTGTACTCTGACATGACCGTGCCAAAGAATAGAGTGGCAAGTAATATATTGGTTGTCCAATACCACTTCTGCAGGGGTTTCCCCACCACTCCCTGAAGAATTATTAGGCCCAGAAATTTCCAAAGGTCATCTTTGGTCAGTGGTTCCCACTTTCTGCATCTTGAAAACTTCCGATGCGTAGCACATTGTTGCTTTTGTAACGGTTTGTCTCCGTAACTATTTTTTCAATAACCTTATCGGTCAGAAATAATTGTAGGTATGCCAAGGGGTTGTCATGGTCAACGTCAGCTTTCATACCAGGTGCTCCAGTAAATGGGAATCTTGGGGGTGCTGCCTGATCCGTACCGCAGTCAATAGAGCACCAAGTTCGCACATCGATGGGCTTTATTTTTTTTTATCTCCCGCCGGTTCCACCTCCTTGCGTCACGGCGCTCGCAGGGAGGAGAACCGGAAGACAGGTTTTTTTCATCGGCCGAGCACACAGCGGGAGGATGGCTGAAGGACGGTGGGGGAGGATGGCGGGGGATCGCAGTGGAAGGTAAGTTTGATTGTGGGGGAATCCCGAGTGTGGCTTGGGGTTACCGCTTTTGGAACTGTATATTAATCCCGAGCCACACTTGGGAATACCGCTAGGGAGGTTAACAAAAAAAAAAATCTCACAGATCCCTGCATCTACGCAAGTGATGTGGGTGCATGGATTTCCCCTGTAGTGCTATTGTATTCTGACAGTGGGGAATACCATATCACCCCCCCCCCCCATCCCGGCTTCTGTTAAAAGGTACCCCAAGTATACTGATCATAATAAGTCTGCACAAAAAACAACATGTAAGTTCTTTGATCTTATAAATATAAAATACAATTGAAATGAATTAAATATGTATATTTAACTAACGATCAATAATATGATTATAGATATGGTGAATCCTTGACAAAGGCACAAGCCGAATAGGCATAAGCCAAAACGCGTTGGATTTTAGACGCCCCCTGAACATCCAGAAACGCATGGATGACAGGGAATATGTTTCTAAAGTCACCATAATCACAACTGTCACATCTTTACTTTCTGTCACCTACTCACAGATGGGCCCTTTGCCCAACGAAGCACTACATATTTGTACAAAGTTACTATAAATAAATATGTTTTTATGGAAATTGGAAAATTGCACAATTGCATGAATCGCATAATTTAAAAAACTGCCTCAAAGTCCCACCTTTTACTTGGTTTAAGGAACCAAATATCTCAAGACTAAAAAGAGAGAGCTACACTGAGTGAAATTGGGATGGTTCTTGCTGAACCGGTTGATCTTTGATACATGTATACCCAGCTTATGACAAGAAGTAATCCGTTAGATCATTCCCTAGACCAGGGTTTCCCAATAAATTTTTCCTTTGGAACCCTTAGACATGGTATAGCGAAACTTTGGAACCCCAACAAAAAAATGTGTGTCATAGAGTAGCGCAGTGCAAACCTTTCAATGAGCAGAGTGTAATGTTTTCTTTTGCTGGCATTTTTATATCTGGTTTAATTGTTGACTGATTGAGTCCTGACAGAGTCTTTCAATTGCCCCTCAAAGAGTCTTTCAATGCCTCTGACAGAATCTTTCAATGTCCCTGATAGAGCCTATTAATGTCCCTTACAGAGCCTTTTAATGTCCCTAGCAGAGAATTTCAATGCCCCGATAGTCTTTCAATGCCCCGATAGTCTTTCAATGCCCCTCAAAGAGTTTTTTAATGTCCCTAACAGAGAATTGCAATGCCCCTGACAAAGAATTTCAGTGTCCCTAACAGAGAATTAAAAATATCCCTGACAAGGCCTTTCAATGTCCCTAACAGAGAATTTCAATGTCCCTAACAGAGATTTCTATCTGACAATAACTGAGCTTTAGCAATGAATTCCACTCTCTGACAGAGATGTATAGTAACAAAGTAGAACTACTTAAGTACTGTACTTAAGTACCGAAATGCGGTATCTGTACTTTCCTAGAGTAGAATTTTTTTCCCCTACTTCTACTTTTACTTCACTACATTTTTTCGATGATTTCGATACTTCTACTCAAGTATTTTTTTTTTTGTGCTGCATAGTTACTCGTTACTTTTAAAAAAATTACCACTGCCAGAACAGTAGATGGCAGGTTGCATAAAGCTCAAAAAAATGTGTATAATGTCATTTGTAAATCAGCGCATACGAAAACAAAGGCTGTGTATAATAAAAGCTGCTATACCAAATCTTTCCAATAAAAAGAAAATATGAAACAAACAAATAAATGGTGCTACAGCGCTTAAAGTGCATCAAGAAACTACTAACAAACACAGGTTAATCATTTGAATAAATCATTTGAAATAATAAAAACCAATATGATGTTCAAACTTTTGACTTCTTTCTTTAATAACTACATGACACAGTACTTGTACTTCTACTTTCAGTACTTGAGTAGAAATTTTTTTTCAAAACTACTGGTACTTTTTACTTTTAGTACTTAAGTAGCAAATTTTTTGAAAAAACTACTTGCAATACTTAAGTAAAAAAAATGTTGAATACTTTAGTACTTCTACTTAAGTAACTTTTTCTGCGAGCACTTCCACTTCTACTCAAGTCACTTTTTGATCGAGCATTTGTACTTTTACTCAAGTAGAAATTTCGAGTACTTTATACAAGTCTGCTCTCTGAATTCCCACGAGTGATAGAAAATGGCCTATTGCTGGACTGGTTGGCTGACTGCTGGGCAGGCTCTCTCATGGACGAGCTTTGTAAGTGGCTGACTGATCACGGCAGGGTGGGCACTAGGGCGGGCTGGCTAAATGCAGGGATTACGTCACGGCCGGATTAAGATCCTGCTCCAACGATCTCTGCTGTTTCCGACCTCCCGTAACAGCAGGCGGCTATCTTGGGTGTGGCAAACCGCCGCGGAACCCCGATTTTGTTCTAGGTTCCGCGGAACACCAATTGGGAAACGCTGCCCTAGACAAAACAAACATTATATTCTGCATAAGTGAGGAGAAGGGGGGGGGGACACAAATTATATTATCTTTTAAGAGCCTAGAGTTCCAATATAAATAAAATCACTTTGTATGATATCGCAGTCCTTTCTATACCATTTTAATGTTGCCTGTGGTATTTTCTCATTATTTCATGTCCAATTGTTGTATTTCATGTGCTGTTGTTGTATTTCTAAAACTTATACTTGGTTGTTTTATTTAACTGCAGTCAGTATTTCCGTGAAGCAATTCTCAATGACATCAGACGTGCCCGCAATCAGTACTCTGGAAAAGAGCTGGCTGACGAACTGAGAAGGATACGACAGCGTATAGATAACATTGAAGTTTTATCACCTGATATAATTGTAAATTTGCTCCTGTCATACAGAGACATCCAGGTACACTTAACTGTATATGAATGAACATGCTGTGTGTGTTTATATCATATGACATGTGCATATAAACTGCCCTTGCATAAGCTCTACTGGTCTGCCATCATTATATTTACACTTGTTTCTTTTTCATGAAATGCACCATTCATCTGCAAAGGATTACGATTCAATTGTGAAGCTGGTGGAAACCCTAGAGAGACTGCCAACCTCTGATTTGTCCGCCCTTCTTCATGTGAAATTTCATTATGCATTTGCTCTGAACAGGTGAATTTTCCAGTAACTTTCCAAACATAATACTCAATCAGTATTATTGTTCTCTTTCTATGTAGTCTGCTTTCATTCTGTAGTAACTATTTAAAATGAACAATTTTTAGCAGTACTCCTTCTTATAAATGCATACAGGAAAATGAGCTTTAATAACACCCATCACATGTACTGGCTATGAATTGATTTTGCTTCAGTAAACCCTTTCGGGACTTAGTGAGTTCTGAATACATCAGAGTAGAAAAGTTAAATTACGTTTGTGGAACATTTCTTTTTTTTTTTTATTGAACTGTCTGCAATTTTATAAGCACCATTTATTAGCTCTGGTTGTTCTTTGTGATCGATGCCCAGAATGGAACATTGATGAGTGTTTGTCAGATAAGTAAACATTAAAATCCTACAGACTTTGCGGCAGACAGATCGGATACCTTATTGACACATTTGAGGGCACAAGTGACATTACTACAGTAATCAGTGCTAAAAATATACGCTGTTACTAACTGCTTTCTAACTGTGTGGGGGATGGACTCACTAGATGAACACAGAGATCCGTGTTCCTAAATAGCAGGAACACAAGATTCCTGTGTTCATCTGTGACAGAACGGCGGTCTGCCTTGTTTACATAAGCAGACCTCCATTCTGTCTCTCTGGGGAGCGATCGCAGGTGTCTGGCGGACATCGCGTCTGCCGGACCCGCTGATTGGCTTCCCCTCTGCCCAATCAGCGTACGCCCTCACTGGCTTTTGGAGGAAACAGATACGTCATTTCACGCAATAGAGCCAACCTGCCACAGTATATGTACTGCTGGCGGTCGGAAAGTGGTTCAAGCATCCTATTTCAACCTTTTCAACACAGATGAACCCTTGAAATAACTTTCTGGTCTCAGGGAACCCCTGCTAAAAATGACCATATCCACAATTCATGGTGTGATGATCATTGGGACGAATGCTCCTTACACCTGTAGTCATTGGGAAGAATTCCCCTATTACAGATAGCTAAAAAGTTCAGTGGTGTCAGTGGGAACTTATAGTATCTGAGAGGCAGAAATTGGTGATTGCTCAAGGAATCCCAAGTTACCTCTGGAGGAACCCTTGAGTTCTTTGGAACCCTGGTTGAGAAAGCCAGAGTTAAAGGGTTAGTTCACCTTCACCAAAAAACTGCCTAGTAAGGGGTGTTTGTAGATACAAACAACCTGTGCAGTTTTTACTAAAGTTGGAAAATGCCCTCGCTAAAGGTGTAGGCCAATAATGTACCTCCCAAAGCCTGGCTGAAAACTCCTGAAGATGGCATCATCCCGCTCTACCTTGTTGTTGAGACATGGCTAAGACACTCCCAGCTGTTACTGCTTACCTCCATATTCACAGGAGTGAGCTCCCAAACCTTCGCACACGTGTGATCCACTATCTCCTCTGTCGCAGCATTGCTGAGCTCATTGCTGAGCTCATAGCTACTGTTAAGGGGCAAAGACCATATACAAGAGGTATTAAATTGACTGGAGTGTCTTAGCAACATCCTAGCACCAAGGCAGGACAGAAGGATGCCATCTCTGGGAGTTTTTTGGCCAATCTTAAAGAGGTACGTAAATAGCCTGTATCTATAACAAGGGCATATTTCAGCTTTGGTCAGAGCTCCACAGTATGTTTTTTATCTACAGGTGCGCCTTACTTGCATAGGCAGTTTTTTGGTAAAGACAAACCCCTTTAGGAATGTTGGTCATGCAAACCTGCAAGAGAAGCACGCCAATAATCTTCATAGATATTTCTTCCTGTTCTTATACATTTCTTTTATAAAATTAGGTCAAATATGTCTAAATCAAGATAACTACTGTTGTCCTCACTTCTCTTCACTTGGCTATTACCCATGCTATAAAATGTATGAAAAATCCTTCTTTTTTTTTTTTTTTTTTTTAAGTAGTATAATTCAAGAGAATATATTGTTTTATTGGATATTGGATAGATTAGGGAATTCTTGGAGATCCAGTCAGGTTTTATTGCTGTCTTTATCGCTCTTGATTAAATTTCCCCTAACTTCCTGTCCCTGGGCAACTGCCATCAGAACAAGAAGTGTCATTTCTTATGTAAGCACAGGCTGACTAAGATCTTTGAACACTTCCCTGCTAAATCTACAAAAATTGTGGCTTTGCTTTAAGCACTCTATTCCAGTGTGTAATATTCTTACTTTATCACAGGAGGAAACATCCCGGTGACAGGGAAAAAGCCCTTGAGATAATGCTGTCTATGGTACAACACGAGGACCAGGTGGCTTCAGACATGTACTGCTTATTAGGACGTATTTATAAGGATACATTCCTGGATTCTAATTTTACAGATGAGAATAGCCGGGACAATGGCATAATGTGGTAAGCATCTGCCTATGTCCATACTGTGTTTTACTGATGACTGAGATTGAGTGACATTGCTGTGAAATAATTCCATTGATATAGTATGATAAGTTCCATTTGTTTGGGAAATGGTTTAGCTGGGTGTGAGTGTCTTCCCTAATGTAATCAGCTGGGAATACATTAAAACATGTTTTGACTCAGGAAATAGATATGCTTTATCAGAAAATATTGGCGCTCCCAAGAGATAGAGAAGATGTGGAAAAGTTCCTACTGCTAGGGTTTATACGGAAATGTGTTGTTTTAAGCCCAGTGAGTCCCATTCACACAGAATCAGACTTTGAAATTGTGCGACTTCACTTGAAATCGCACAATTTCAAAGCCGCATATCAGTGCAACTTCAGGTGCGACTTGGATGTCATTTTTGTGACTTCATGCACATAAGTCTATGCAAGTCACACAAAAATCGCCAAAAATAATGGAAGGACTTATTGATGTGGCACCGCAAAGTTGACATCTCACCGATTTGGTGATCGCATGACATGTTGCACTGGTGTAAATGGAGGCTTAAAGTGATTGTAAAGTCTAATTTTTTTTCTATTAAAATAACAAACATGTTATACTTACCCCCTCTGTGCAGTGGTTTTGCACAGGGCAGACCCGATCCTCCTCTTCTCGGGTCCCTGGCTGAAGCTCCTGGCATCTAACTTCTGTTGAGTGCCCCCACAGCAAGCAGCTTGCTTTTGGGGGCACCTGAGCCAAGCTGCAGATCCGGGTATCCATTCAGACACAGAGCTGCCTCTCATTGGTGAGATGTCAACTTTGATTGACAGCAGCGGGACCCAATGGGGTCACTGCTATGTTTCAGCCAATCAGGAAAGAGTCCCAAATGGCTGAGGCACTCGTGGACATCGCTGGATAGAGATGGGGCTTAGGTAAGTATTAGAGGGGCTGAGGGGGCTGCTGCACACAGAAGGCTTTTTACCTTAATGCAAAGAATGCATTTGGATAAAAAAACCTCTGACTTTACAACCCCTTTAAGATAACTCTAGAATAAATGTATCATTTAGCAGCATTCTAGGATTTATAGTTTTAGCCATTAGATGTTTTTTGGCCTAGCTGCTTAACAACATCATAGGCTGATAGATATGATTACTTTACACCATTCACTTTAAATTACTAATGTTCTATCGTGAAATAATGTGAAATCTTTGGACTTCTGAATTTCTATCTAAAAACATTTACAGAGGAACCATAAATAAGCTGTGCTCAATAAAAGCAAGCAAAGGATAATGGTCTAGTAACCAGCATTGCCTGTAAGCTCTCACTTATTATGCCTTTTCCACAATGTGTCCCTGTGTGAAGACGGTCATCTCCATACAAAAGCAGCGTTTTGCTTCCTCCCATCAGAGCTGCCCCTCCTAATGATTCATTACCTAATGACTTGTGGGGTAATGACCAAGAAACAGCAAGAAAGGTGCAGAAAGTACAGATCCGTAGAATAAATGAAGCAGATGCCAGAGATATTCTTACACTACACTTCCCCAGATATAGCTTCTTCCCCAGCTGGCTCTCAAACCAGTGAGAAGCACATTATTGATATCATCAAATCACATGAAACTAGCGATCAGAGGAAGCAGTGCCCAAGGTGATCTCACAATGCAGCTATACGGCTTTTAGTCTACAGATTATGAGCACATATGGACAGAAAATGCATAGCTATTTTTCAAAAGGAATTCAAAATAAAAATATATTTCTCTATCGTCCATTGACAGACGCAGCAGCAATGCTTCTTTACCCTTGCAAACCTGTTCAGTCTACTCCTGTAGATGGCGCATAACCCCCAAAGATAAAGAAGCATTGCTGCTGCGTCTGTCAGTGGACTTCAGAGAAAAGGATTTTATGGTAAGTTCTTACAAAAATCCAGTTTTTTAGATGTTCTCTGTCAGATAGCAACACTTTACTGTCTTAGATGAGGTCCACCTTAAAGTGGAATTAAGCTCCGCTACATTTTTTTTTTTTTTTATGTATGCCCCCAGGAAGTTTATGCCATAAGGTGCTAGTATGCATAGTATATTAACACATTATGGCTAACCTACTTATCATATAAAACCCTCCAGTGCTGCACTTCAGCTGGTCCTGGGCACTTCCATCTTCTTCCGGTTTTCCTTTTGGGTTTGCTCTGTGTGGCCGCTTGAATGGCCAGGCCGCGATGATATCACTCCTGTGCATGTGCATGGGAGTCACTGCATCACAGCACAGAGCGGTGCTCTAAGTATTCTCTGAGTTGCACATTCGTGGCTCAGTGTACATTACCGTTGATAGGCGGAGAGAAGTATTTATGAAAAGAGACCACTAGGGTTTCTTCTGAAATAAAAATCTTACCAATCAATGTTTTTTAAAAATGAGAACATAAATTACGCTTTAAAATTCTTTTTGGTCTTCATCTAAGATATAATAAATTAAGTTTTGTTTTTTCGTTTAACAAAGAACTAAGGCCCATTTCTAATGGGGCGAATCTGCCCGGCGGTTTCCGCTAGCTCAGCGGGGATAGCTCTGTTGATTAGGAGGATGACAAGTCCGTCTCTGCTCACTATGCAGAGACAAACCTGTCAGAGTCCCGCTCTCCTCTATGGGGAGATCAGATGAAAACAGACAGCATGCATGTTTTCATCCGATCCCATCCGATCTGACCCGCTGGACGGATGGCAAACTTATTGCCATCGGTCTGTTTTCAGCGAATCTTGTCGGATTAGATGACAGACAGGTGGCAGCGGACACATCTCCGCTGAAATCTGCCTTTCCATAGAGGAGAATGGGTATAATTAAATAGTGACTAGGTGGCTGAAGGTGTGATTGCCATCATCTCTAGATATGTCATAAAACACAAATTATGTCCTCAAGAGATGGAATTTTAACGGCAATCCAAGCAATTATATGTAAAATTGCAATCATTTTATTATCATTATACCATCTAAGTATATAGTGTGTGTTTTTATCTGGACTGTGGCTTGTCTTTTTTAATATACTTTATCAATAAAATTTATATTTCTCTATCAATGATCGACAGATGCAGCTCTGCTTAATCATAGACTATAGGTTTATGCTTCTCCCTCTAGGGATAGGCACTAGGTGGGAAAAAACTTGTCCATGCCTATAGGGACTGTTCCAGCAGGCATACCCCCTCAGGCTCTGCTGTACTCAAACAGTTTGTTCTGCCAAGTGACAGGGATAGGACCTAGCTCCCTGCTGGGACTTCGGTCTTAGCTGTAACAGGGAAAGTTTGTGATTTTTTATTTTTCTAGTTAGTTCCTGAGGACCAAGATCCAGAGGAACTACAAGCAACAGTCAGCTGTGGTTTTCGCACTGGATAATATAGATCCTTAAGGTCTCCGAGCCTGGCCAGCAAGTGTGAGCAGGTTATAGGCCAGTACTAGGCCTCGCCACAACAGCGCCCCCGATGGATGGGGACGAGCCTGCGAGTGGATCATCTCGCCGGAACGCAGACGACCTGGAATGCAGCCTCCCCTTGGCTAACAGCACCCCCATCCCGGGTGGGAGGTGATCTGTTTCGGAGTGGCGCTCTCCTGGTACTGTGGTATGGTAAGTAACATGTCCCCCCACTACCCTCGGAGGTCGGGGTGGGCGCGGGCCCCTCCCTGGAATGGTCGGACCTTAGGGGCTCCCTTGTTCCCTTGCTTCCCCCCCCCCCTGTGGGTTCTCACCCTGGGGGGGGGGGGCGGTAATAATGCGGCTGGTGGGGTGGAGTGTACTAAAGCCCTCCCTATTTTGAAATTCTGCATCCAGAGCTTGAAGCAGGGTCCGATTGTATAGAGGTAATTGAGTCGCATTCTCAAACTTTATTCCTACATTGCTTCACTGAAAATTAGAACAAACGTAATAAATAAATGGGTAAGGGGGTTCCCTGAAGCAATTGGTGTGGCAGATCTGTCCATGATGTTTAATAACTTGTTCCCAAAACTCCTAACCAAACCCAATCATACTGATATAGACATAGACAAGATTCACAGAACCTTGGGACCCAGGAACCCAGACCTAGCCAGATCCGGGTGCATTTTGATTTTGATGAAGAAAGACGCTTTTGCTCCCACACCTAACCATGTACACTCTTGACCAGTGGAGGGCACTCAAACCTCTTTTAACCCTGCTAAAAGACCATGACATCTCCAACAGGTGGGGATTTACTTTTCATTTCCTGGTCAAGAAAGGCAGGTCGAACCCACCTTGCCAGGTATCCTGAGGATATTCTATACTTAGACATAAAAAGTTTTGTCTTTCTTTGATGGGTCCTCTGCTTTCAGAAAATATGTAATGTTTTGGGTTTTTTCAAGAGCATTTTCATGTTAAAAAAATTCAGATTTTAGCAAGTGTGTAAAAAAAAAAAAAAAACCCCAAAAAAACGAAGTTGCTGGTCATAAAGCAGGATGAAAGTTAATTTTGCTAAGTGAACAAACGCTACTTCTTTAGTAGTTCCACCCCATTGTCTGGAATATTTGACTACAGTTACCTTCTTTCAATAGATCATTATCCTGGAGGTTTCTATATTTTTCCCATCAATGGCACTGATTGTTTAAACCAAGGGTAGGTAACAATTTGACTGCAGTGTGCCAAACATTGTTTGTAGGAAATCAAGAGGGACAGATGCGGAGCATGCAGTGTGCTATGGCGAATATTGGGTGTAATAAACCAAGATATAAAAATCGGCGCAATTGTATAAATAAATAAATAAGTGTCCTAAAGTGACAAGTGCATAACTAATTATACAAGTGTAAAATGCATAGACAATATGAATTATAAATTCAATAAAATGCACAGTGCTGAAGTGATTACACAAAAAACTATATGCATGTGATCAACGATCAACCCTGCAATAGATAAAATAATATATGCAAAACATGTGTTTTACCATGAACTGATTAAATTATCTGTGCAAAGTGCTGCACAGAATATAAAGTGTTAATATCTGCAATATCGCTGAGAAAATAAATTATCACAATTCATAACAAGATTAAATGTCCAAATGTAAAATGTAAAAATATCTAAATAAATAAATATATATATATATATATATATATATATATATATATATATATATATATATATATATATATATATATATATATATATAATTTTTTTTTTTTTCTTAATAAGTGGATAAAGTTTGTTAAATCAAATTGATAGTGGTCTACAGAAGTCCCAAGATAAAGTCCAATAAAGTGCAACAACAAAAATTGTGCAAAATGTGCAAGCTGTGTAACTCTTCAGAGGTAAAATGCAAATTGTGCCAACTGTTCAGAGGTAGTGTGCACAATGGGGCGTCCTTTGTACTGCTTCCACCAGTCACCCTCTAAAGTAACTCACCAGATGGGATGGCTGGTCAAGTTATAAACCAGCAGTAGCGCTGTATATGGGTATACTGTATAGATCTGATTTCCCCCTTCACTTAGTGATCCTCAGGCAAACAGTCATGTAGATTCAGGTAGGGATGTATAAGAAAAAGGATAGGCTGACATAGTGTGATTCCATATAAAAAATGCTTTTATTCAATGTCAAAAACACTCACATTTTATAAGTGTCCTCCCGACACTAGGGCTTATAGCAGAGTTGCAGTGTAAACTGATCGTACAGGCAATCCTGTGTTTTTCAAATCTTCTGTCTCTGGCTACACTGTATCCTGCCGTGAGACTAAAGCTGACTCGCGCAGTGTGTTCCTCCTTCCTAAAAAATTGGGTGTAGCCTCATAGAGCTGAATATTGGACGTGGTTTAAGAGAATATGGTAAATAGAGTCTGCATCTACACAGAGTATATACTGCCGCAGTGCTTGTACTACTACTGAGCGAGTAGAGTAGCCAGCAACTAAAAACATCAAACACTTTGTCAGGAGTATGTGACATACAGCACATTATAAAAAATTGCTGTTTCTTCAGACCTCAGATCATCTCAAAATTATTTCTGCTCTTTCAGACCTCAGATCAGCCCTAATTTCTGCTCCTTTAAACCTCAGATCAACCCTAAACTCTTCACCATCAGACCTCAGATCAGTGCCAGTTCCAGAACCATCAGACCTCAGATCACCTGAACTCTTCACCTTGAGACCCCAATTCCTGCGCCTTTGACCGCAGATCAGTGCCAATTCCTGCAATTTCACACTTCAGATCAGCCCCAATTTCTGCCCCTCTAGAGCTCAGCCCTACTTCCTTCAATTTCAGACCTCAGATCAGTGTCAGATATTGCACCTCCAGACCTCAGATCAGCCCCAATTCCTGCACCTTCAGACCTCAGATAAGCCTCAATAACTGCACCTTCAGACCTCATATCGGCTTTAATTCCTGCATCTTCAGACCTCCGAACAGCCCCAATTCCTGCACCTTCAAACCTCATATCAACTCCAAACCCTTCACCTTTAGAGCTCTGATCAACCCAAAAACCTTCACCTTAGACCTCACATCAGCTCCAATCCCAGCACCTTCGAACCTCAGATAAGCCCCAGTTCCTGTTCCTTCAGACCTCAAACCCCTCAAACCAACCCCATAGAACACATGTACTTCAGACCTCAGTCCAGCCCTCATCCATGCATGCACTTCAGACTTCAGATAGGCGTCAATACAAACACTCCAGTCCTTAGATCATCCACAATCCATAAACCTTAGATTTATTATTGGCCCCAAACTAGGTTTCCAAATAATTTGCTGAATTGTGCTTATTTATGTCACCAACAGAAAACAGTATTATTGCAACACAATTAAACCTTATTGTCCCTCATTTTTAAATATAGATGCTGGTGCCACCGTAGGCAAGAGTGTGGGACATTACAATGCAGGGACATTATTTACCTTGGTATCTACTCTAACAGTTTTAAAAACTGCCCAGTCTCCCCTACCTAGATGGAGCAATACTGATGGTACAGCTGTGTGCAGGCGTGCATGCTTACTGGCAGGCAGGTAAGTAAGCTTCGTGTTAGGCAGAAAGGCAAGCTTCCTAGCAGCCAGATAAGCAGGTCTCCACAGGGCACAGACATTCTCACTTACATCAGGGAGATGGGTGGGCTAGTCTTTTTAATTGACAGCCTAGGAGCTGTCAATTACAACTAATGCAATTACTTGCTAGCCAAAAAAGGCATTGTGTGGCGGTTCTGGCTTGCGTGCTGGGGGTTTTCTGTTATGACAACTTGTCATTTTGTTGTTTGTTAAAGCGGTCTTCAGCTATTAGTACAAACTTAGATAAAATTCCTACATGATAGTGCACAACAATAGTGACTAGCCGCTTTTACTACAAAAAAGGCAGCTAGTCACTTGCCATGCTGGCATTGCTTATTTAGCATAATGTAATATAGAATTACTTAAAAATGACTTCATGCATATCAGTCATGTCCATCAATCTACTCTACCATAGGGCTTTTATATTACAATATTTGCAAAATCAAAACATGGCATTTAGAATGCAGCCTTTTGGTGTCATTACCACAACAGTGTTAGCTTTTCTAATTTCTCTCTGTAATCATTTTATTTTTTATTATCTGTTGATCACGCCAGTATATTTTCTCACTTTTGGTAACAGACCAAGCTGTCCAGCAAAAGTATCAGTTACAAGTTTGGGCTAAAACAAATAACTCTGACAGGGGTGTTTGCAGTTTTCATGTTTTATTCACATGGATCAAAAAACAAATGTTGCTGTAACTGCTTGAAAAGTGTTAGCTGGGGTTTGACTTTAACTTGCCTATTGTCTAATCTACATGTCCATCTAGATTTTCCCTGTCCACAGGGTGACCACGCTGTTATGTAATCTCACTGCAGAAGGAACATTGTTGTCACTCTATTACGGGAAGTGGAAAAATAGCACATCTACTGACAGGATCAACATGTAGTAAAAATATTTTACAAGAGGACTCGGGATAAAAATGCTTTGTTAATGCAAGTGACAGACTGCATCATATATGCCATTTTTATAGTGCCTATAGTCCACTTTGAGCTTGTACATATTTTCTACTAGTAAGGCATCCTTGTTTGACCACACTGTATCAACTATCACTTTGTAGTACGTGTCACTTTATGGTCATGTGACATCTAAGCATTCACCTGCTGCTTTGCTTTTTACATATTAAGAAAACACCAAGTCACGTAATCTACACCATCTAATTAGAAAGATTAAAAGGGAAGTTTGGCTTGTTTTTTTTTTCTTTTCTATATACATACTTACCTAGGTGGATGCAGCATCGACCCGATGCTGCATCTGTCCGCCAGCCCCTCTACGCTGAGAACCGCCGACCGCTCGGTTCTGACAGCTCTGTGAGCAGAGAGCTGGTGACTGTCAGTCAGCAGCTCTCTTCTCTGCCCTTTCTCGCTCATTGGAGCGCTGGGCTGTGGAAGGGTGGGGAGCGGCAGACCCAGGCTCTCAGCGGCTCGCAGAGAGGCTTAGCTGGGTGTCAGTTCAGGCACCTAGCGAATCCCGACTTCCATTGTCGTGATGATGTGGTACCTGGAACGACATCTGTGACGTAAGCAGAGAGCGGACTTCAACCCGCTCTCTGCTGAACATGGATCACAGGAGTGCAAAACAAATTGCACTCCTGTGATCCATAGGAGATGTACAGCCAAACAAACTTTGGCCATACATCTCCTTTAATATTCTAAGCAACAAGCAGACAGGAAGCAGATCATAGCAGACTTCTTCATAGCCTACTGCTAACCATAAAATGTGCAAATAGCAGGACAACTTGTCTAAGCCTGGATCCAGACATTTGTTACTTTAAGTTAGGGAGTCTTCAAACAAGACCTTCAAGATGAGATAGTGAGTCCAAATTGATGAAAGAAAAGGTGCATTTATTCACTGCAGTGGAGAAATACAATACACAGAGGCTCAATTCATGTGAGCTGAGCAAAATAGAAAAGTATCTCTAACCTACAAACATTAGGGTAACTAATTTTTAGTAATGAATATGCATAAGACATAGGCGTGTTCTAGGTTGTAATCTAGGATTTATCCTATAATCAATCCAATCTGTGTCCATATCTTCTGAATGGCAAGGTAATAGTTAAATGGGTGTCAACATCATGTGACTGACACAAAACGGGAACTTGCAGCAGTCTGCCATGACAGTTGTTGGTTCAAACTGTTCTGACCACAAATGTCTATTCTTTGATCAAACAGAAAGGTAGGTGGTTGGTTTTCATGAGGGGGTGTGTCATCACAGGTTCAGACTTTTGTTTCCTACAGTTAACAGAAATGTACATTAGCTCCTACAATGAAATGATAGTAAATAAATAAATAATAAATATATATATATATATATATACAGTCAGGTCCATAAATATTGGGACATTGACACAATTCTAATCTTTTTGGCTCTATACATCGCCACAATGGATTTGATATGAAACAAAGCAGATGTGCTTTAACTGCAGACTTTCAGCTTTAATTTGAGGGTATTTACATCCAAATCAGGTGAACGGGGTAGGAATTACAACAGTTTATATTTGTGCCTCACACTTTTTAAGGGACCAAAAGTAATGGGACAATTGGCTGCTCAGCTGTTCCATGGCCAGGTGTGTGTTATCCCCTCATTAACCCATTTACAAGGAGCAGATAAAAGGTCCAGAGTTAATTTCAAGTGTGCTATTTTCATTTGGAATCTGTTGCTGTCAACTCTCAATATGAGATCCAAAGAGCTGTCACTATCAGTGAAGCGAGCCATTATTAGGCTGAAAAAGCAAAACAAACCCATCAGAGAGATAGTAAAAACATTAGGGTGTGGCCAAATCAACTGTTTGGAACATCCTTAAAAAGAAAGAACCCACCGGTGAGCTCAGCAACACCAAAAGACCCGGAAGACCACAGCAAACAACTGTGGTGGATGACCGAAGAATTCTTTCCCTGGTGGTTTTGGATTGCAAAACTGGGACATACTAATATATTCTTAATACCTTAATTCCAGTAGCTGTAAATCTACAACCCAATATAATAGCTTTCCTGCATAGGAATATGTCTTTTTCTTCTTTAGAAGTTTCAAAGCTTTTTTGAAAGTAAGTTTTAAATCTTGCAAAAAGAGAAAACATCTCTGTGTTCCTTGCTGTAATAAAATGGTAGTAGGAGTATATCTATCTATAGTTTGAATGTATACAAGCTGAAATGATAGCTATGACAGTCATGTTGAGAAATAAAGAAGCCTTTAATAAATAGTTAAATCTGCTCCTTATATTAATCCCTGTCTTGAAAGGCCTGTAGACATTTGTGGCTCATACATATTTAATTGGTTGAAATAATGTTTTATTAACAAAACTTGCAGTTTGCTTCATACTTCAAATCACTAGCGGTGGAGAATGCGCCTACAGAGAGGGGACAAATGTAAACGAGATAAAACGATAAAAAATGCAAAGCAGTAAAAGGCTACATGTCATCTCTGTCAATGAAAATAAGATTTAATGTTCTAACTATATTTTCCTGATCCTGGCTTTTAATAGCAAAAGTGTTTCTGTTCTAGAACAGGCAAGGAAGATGAAATTACAATGTGGAATATCTCTTTTTGTAGGAAAAATGTAATATAGAGGAGTGTAGGGGGTATGACAGCAGGCAGTATGTGGAGAGAAGTGCGAAAGGTATGATGGCGGGAGGTACTGTATATGCAGTAGAGTAGTGAGAAAGGTATGAGAGCGGGAAATATGTGCAAGAGAGGAGTACAGGAGATAGGACTATGGAAAGCACTGTATGTGCAGGAAAGCAATGGAGAGGGTATGATGGCAGCCAGTATGTGCAGTATAAGAGTTTGTAGGATATGACAACGAGCAGTATGTACAAGAAAGGAATGTAGGAGATATGATGGCAGGCGCTGTTTGCAGGAGAGGAGTGTGGCGGTATGTGCAGGGGAGGTGTATGTAGGATATGACAGCGGGCAGTATGTGCAGGAGAGGTTTATGTAGGATTTGACAGTGGGCAGTATGTGCAGAAGAGGTGTATGTAGGATATGACAGTGGGCAGTATGTGCAGAAGAGGTGCATGTAGGATATGACAGTGGGCAGTATGTGCAGAAGAGGTGTATGTAGGATATGACAGTGGGCAGTATGTGCAGAAGAGGTGTATGTAGGATATGACAGTGGGCAGTATGTGCAGGAGAGGTGTATGTAGGATATGACAGCGGGCAGTATGTGCAGAAGAGGTGTATGTAGGATATGACAGTGGGCAGTATGTGCAGGAGAGGTGTATGTAGGATATGACAGCGGGCAGTATGTGCAGAAGAGGTGTTTGTAGGATATGACAGTGGGCAGCATGTGCAAGAGAGGTGTACGTATGTAGGATATGACAGCGGGTGGTATGCGCAGGAGAGGTGTAAGGACGATATGACAGCGGGCAGTATGTGCAGTAAAGAAATATGTAGGGTATTACAGCGGGCAGTATGTGTAGGAGAGGTAAAAGAAGGATATGACAGCAGGCAGTAAGTGCAGTAAAGAAATGTAAAGGGTATGACAGCGGGCAGTATGTGCAGGAGAGGAGAGAGGTGGGTATGACAGTTGTAGGTATGTGCAAAAGAGGAGTGCAGGAGAGAAGTGTGTAAAGTTTGTACAGGGCACTAGGTGCAGGAGAGGAGTATGTTGAAAACAATTGGGCGCTGTGTTTTTTTAAAAACAGGAAATGTTGAGCAAAATTCAGTTCAGCATTTACAAACCTACACCAAGACCTACCAACACTAATGTTTTTATAGGGACCTCACAGGTTGAATAGTTAGCATGTTGAAAATACAGTGTAGCTACCTGTGTGTATATCCACAAAATACAGGTTGGTTGTTTAGCTCTGTTTATGGTTCTGTTGTCTTCTTGGCACATCTGTCATATTTAACTGCTACTTCCTTATTTTCACATTCATATTTACTCTGCCAAATGCAGAAGCCAATGGCTATAGTAAAGAACAATAAAATGTGGAGACAGTCCTTGTAAAGAGATAACGTATCTGTATTTAGTCCAGCATATAGGGGATGAAATGTAGCTTACAATGGTAGCAGCCATAAGGCAAATAAAGTTTGCACCTGCTGCTCGCCGTTTGTGTGTACAAATATAGACCTTGTACTCTCAGGATTATTGATAGGTGGAACTGAACACTTCTTCACTGATTTTGGGAATTAGGTGTATTCATAGAGAAGTTTGTTTGCATATTGTAAACAGTACATAAAACACAATCCTGTTATATACATTTATTAGTAGGTGCAGTTTTAGCACACATATGCTTATGTACCCTCCTCCTGCATTTTCAGCATTAGTCAGCATTGTAAAGATCACTAAATCGGTACTTGTGCATGTAGTACCATAGTCTCTATTCACTTCAATGGAGAACCAGTCCGTTGGTTGTGAATGGGCTTCCCGTTGAAGTGATTTGAGGTAATGGTGCTGGGGGAGGATTCTGGTAGAAAATATTAAATTCACTAGAAGGACACCCTTCCTCACTCTCATGTTTTCCTGTACAGGCAGTCCCCAGGTTACAAACAAGATAGGATCTGCAGGCTTGTTCTTATGTTGAATTTGTATGTAAGTTGGAACAGGTACATTTTTTAGGCGTAACTCCAGCCAAAAAATAATGTTTACGTTTTTTCGATAGCATAGGGAAGGGTTAGCACCCCTGTAACATTTGCTTTGGTGTCTGTGCCCCCGTGCAGAAGATTTCACCTCATGTTCTGTCCCTGTGACAAGTGGATTTTGCAAAATTTGGGATGTCATGGAAACAAGGATTGGTGATAAAGCTTGAGTGGAGACACCTTTTTCCCGTGATAACTCTTAGGCCCCTTTCACACATGCGGACCATTCAGATCCACCTGTCAGTTTTTCAGGCGGATCTGAACGGATGCCCCATGCATCTCTATAGGGCAGTGGATGCCAGCGGAGACATGTTCGCTGACATCCTATCCGATCCTGTCTGTCAAATCCGGAAGAATAGAAACCCTATTTTCCATCCGTCTGGCGGATCGGATGAGAACAGACAGGCGGTCCATTCTCATCCGATTCCCCCATAGAAGACAGCGGGGATCTGACACCTCCGTCTCCGCACACAGAGTGGAGATGGAGCTGTCATCTGCCTGCTCAGCGGGGATTGACGGATCGATCCCCCGCGGAGCAGAACAGCTCCGTAGAAGGAACGGAGCCGTGTGAAAGGGGCCTTAGAGGAGTGAATTTCCCTTCCAAGGGGAAGATTTTCTCTCACCTTCTGTTGTCTCTCTCCGTTTGTAAGTAGGAGTCGTTTGTAAATTGGATGTTTGTTACTCAGGGACTGCCTGTATATAGATAGGATCCAAACTAGAGAAATGCTAAAAGGAATAATAAAACATAAAAGGACTCTTTTTGTTGCCCTCACTGAGCCTGAAGCAACCAATTAAAGGGGGTATGATCACCTTGTATAAATACATAAATGGTCTACAAATCTACATAGTAAACCTGGTGTCACGTTGTTTACTTTTAAATATGTTTAAACTATAACAATGAGCTCTCGTTCGCTCCCTGTGGGTTTGATAAATATACCATTGAAAGTGAAATGTGCAAAAGGGGTTGAAACGGCGCTACCTGAAAAGTGATTGAGTGCTAATTGTAGTGCAATAGTGTGCAAATACCTTCAAAAAAGGGGGGGTGACACCGGCAAATAATAAATATGTGAACACTGATTATATTTCCAAAGGGTTAAAAACCACACATTTCCTTATCAGTAACCACAACCGATATGATCTGTTGGTGTGTGGTGAATTTTATCTGTAAAATAATAATAGTGCCAACAAGTGAGCAAATATTGTAGTGGGTTTATTCCAATAGTGATACAGTGCAATTCAAACAATATATAATATATAAATCCCTGGTGGTGAAGTGATGGATATATGTGACCAAAGTGAATACTGAAGTGCTGTATTCCTTAGAGGTGTAGGTGCTGTAGTACCCCCGATGACCACTAGGTGAGGTATATACGACCTGTTCACATGAAGTGGTCCCAAGAGGGGTAGCTCGTGGGGTCCTCTCTTTATCCCGCAAGGCACCGACTGGTAATCTCACGGAAAGAAAGGAAAGGGGAGCCCCATCAAGTAGTTTGCAAAGTTATACCAATGTAGCAAGTAGTAATAACTCACGGTGAAGCTGCCTCGGATCAGTGTAGAGAGACGCCGGGAAGCTTCCGCGTTCCACGGCTGCCAAGTCCGAGACCGGAAGTGACGTAATGACGCAATGGACCCGCCCTACGCGTTTCGTCAGAGGACGTCTGCTGGAGCGGCCAAGTACCTGGATGGGAGACCGCCTGTGAATACCAGGTGCTGTAGGCTAAAGGCCGCTCCAGCAGACGTCCTACACTGATCCGAGGCAGCTTCACCGTGAGTTATTACTACTTGCTACATTGGTATAACTTTGCAAACTACTTGATGGGGCTCCCCTTTCCTTTCTTTCCGTGAGATTACCAGTCGGTGCCTTGCGGGATAAAGAGAGGACCCCGCGATCTACCCCTCTTGGGACCACTTCATGTGAACAGGTCGTATATACCTCACCTAGTGGTCATCGGGGGTACTACAGCACCTACACCTCTAAGGAATACAGCACTTCAGTATTCACTTTGGTCACATATATCCATCACTTCACCACTAGGGATTTATATATTATATATTGTTTGAATTGCACTGTATCACTATTGGAATAAACCCACTACAATATTTGCTCACTTGTTGGCACTATTATTATTTTACAGATAAAATTCACCACACACCAACAGATCATATCGGTTGTGGTTACTGATAAGGAAATGTGTGGTTTTTAACCCTTTGGAAATATAATCAGTGTTCACATATTTATCATTTGCCGGTGTCACCCCCCCTTTTTTGAAGGTATTTGCACACTATTGCACTACAATTAGCACTCAATCACTTTTCAGGTAGCGCCGTTTCAACCCCTTTTGCACATTTCACTTTATCCTTAACCCTTCGGGGTTTGGTTGTTGGCTGCTTACACCTTTACACCCGTTTTACACTGTTCTACCTCATACTCCATAGCGCTGGTCACCCTTACCTTTTACTTATACCATTGAAAGTGTTTTGTCAGAAATCTTGTCAGCTGACAACTTCCTGTGCTCTCTGCTTGTGCACAATGAGGGGTTATGAAGAGGTCTGTATTCTTCTGTATGAAGAGGTCTGTATTCTTTGTAATCCATCAAACATGATGTAGGGCTGTGCTGAGCTGTGTTGTTGTGTCAAAGTGGAAGCTAGAAGCACATTATATTTCTGCTACATCTACAGTTATGTTTTCTGTACTTGCAGCATGTTTTAAGGGATAAACATGGGGAAAATGTGCATGTATTCTAGAAATGCGCAACATATGTGTTTTGTTTTTTGCCTTGATTGCAAATGACAGGGGGGCACTCTATATTTTTGGAGGAAAGAAGCTTTAACCTTTAGCCCTCGATCTGGCTTTCATCTGAACTCGCACGATTTCAAAGCCGCATTTCAGTCCAACTTCGGGGGGGACTTCAAAGACATGTGTGCAGCTTCATGAACAGATGTCTATTGAAATTGCCCCCGAAGTCGCCAAAAGTAGTGCAGAAACTACTTTTGGAAATCGGTGCAGCACTGCAAAGTCGGCGTCGCACAGATTGGGACTTTCCCATTGTCGGGAATAGACTGCGATTTGACATGCGATTTGACCTGTCAAACCACGCCAGTGTAAAGGAGGGATCACATATGAATAGGCTTCTTTACAGTAAAAGTCATGAAAATATGGTATATACTTTCACAGCTAGTTCTAGCAAACCCTGGTTTAAAAGAAAGGCTGGATGTTTTTTTAACTGCACAAAATATAACTTGTTTGTAATATTTATGGGTAATATGGGTGTAGAATTTTGATCAGGGTATCTGATTACTTTAAGGGATCAGGAAGAAATTTTCCCTACAGGGGCAAATTAGGCCATGCTTTTTACAAGGTTTGTACGGTCATTAAATTCCTGGAAAAATCGTGGGATTTTGAAATGGCATTTTCCAGGCCTGGGAAAGTGTTGGAAAATGACTGAATTCCACAAAGTTTTGGAAAAGTCATGGAATTGAGAAAGGTGCCACTGTGGAGCAGATACTTAATAATTTTATTGACACATTTTACATGGTGTAAGCGTCTATCTGCATAGGAGGTAGGCGTCCTTCAGGATCTGCGGTTTATCCCTGAGACTGGCTAGCAGCAGCCGAGAGATGACCCTAGAGAACCAATCAGGGACTCACTTCTGATCGAGGCAGCGGTGAAGCGCATAGTCACTGGAGGGCCGCATGAACGTGATGACGCAGGGGTGCGGTAACCGGTTTCGGAGCACGCATGCACGCTTACACCATGTAAAATGTGTATTTTTTAATTTTAATGTCTTAACCATTACTACTCGCATTCTCCTTTTTCACCCATCTTTTTTCATTTGTCTTTGTCCATTCTATTACAGTATCCGTAGTAATACAACATTATAGTCATTTTTAAAGTTTGATACAGCTAAGCCCCCTTGCGTTTTATTTTTAACTAATACGAGAACTGTATTCTCGTTTTTTTTTGTTCTGCCATATATACCTTGATATCATTGTCTTTAGTGTCTTAAAATACGTCTGGGGTAGATAAATCAGCAACATTTGAAATCTGTACATGATTTTCGGTAATATCACCATCTTCACAATATTTATATGTCCTATCCAAGAGAGAGGTCTTGATGTTTATCTTTTTAATTTCCATTTTTATCTCATTTAACAACGGGATATAATTTGCAAGGTACATGTTTTTAAGGATGATGTTAGTTTTATTCCTAAGTATTCTAGTTCTGTTTTCCTCCATGTAAATGGGAATTCCTGTTGTAAAATCTGTTCTTCTTGCTTACTCAGATTTATATTCAGAATCTCTGACTTTGAGGGGTTGATTTTAAATTTGATAGCTCTCCATAGTGTTTCAGCAATTTCAATAAGTTAGGCATTGTTATTCTAGGATTGGAGATGTTGAACAAAATATCAACAGTGTATGCTGCTACTTCATGCTTCTCATCTATAATCTTAACACCTCCTATATTCTTACTATTCTGGATGGCTGCCAGCAGGAGTTCTAATGACAATAATAGCAGGGATGAAAGGGGACACCCCTGTCTTGTTTCGTTAAAAAATGTAAAGGGTTTGGGACAGAGTCCCGTTGATCTTTACTGTCGCTGTGGGGTGGTTATATACGTTAATGTTTTGATTCATTAGACTATCCTCGGACTGATTGCCATTGCCTCTAGTGTATTCGTCATAAACCCCCCAGTCTACCCTGTCAAATGCCTTTTCAGCAACTATTGACAGGAATAGACCTGGAGATCCTCCTCCACTAAGTTTTTGCAACAGGAGTATTGCTCTCACCCCATTGTCCCTTCCAGGGACGAACCCTACCAGATCTGCATGTATCCATTCAGGCATTAGATTTTTCATCCTAGTGGGCAAAACCTTTGCGAATAACCTTGTTTCCATGTTTAACAATGATATTGATCTGAAGCTAGAACACAGAGTTGCGTCTTTTCCCTCTTTGGGTATAACTGTAAAGGAGGCTAAAATGCTTCCCTCCTCATCTTAAAGCTTTCTCCTAATCCATTCATGTTTGACCAAAGCTTTGGTGTTCACTATTCTTTGAACTTCTTAAAGCAATGAATCGTGAATCTGTCTGGCCCTCGGCTCTTCCCTGTTGCAGATTCTTTTAAAGCTATATTAATCTCTTCTTCTGTTATAGGTTCCTCTAAAGGGAATAGTTTTCCCTCTGATACCTTGGGTAATCTAGCTTCCTTTAGATATTCTTTTATGCTGTCTATTCATTTTAGTTTGGTTTCCCGTTGTCCCTTTTGCTTTACAGAGTATAATGCACTTTAGTGTTTTTGAAATACCTCAGCTATTTCTGAAGTCGAGAACACCATTTCCCCTGCACTATTTTTTATTTTTCCTATAAACCAATTTTTTTTTTTTTAAATATTGAATTCAGAGCAGAGTTGCCACTTGAATGTAGGCTGTATCTGCTTGCACTATACTGGGATGGGAAAATGTTGCTGTGGACATGACTATCAGTATTGTCACTGTGGATTTGCAAGCCTGAAACTTGCCAAACCACACCTGGCCACACCTAGACCTGCGAACTGCTTTCTGGGCTGACAGCACTGCCTCTGTTGCTGAAACATTCCCACTGTGATCTGCAGTGTCTGGGAGGGGGAATATGTGAGACACAAATGAAGACAGATTTAGCTAATTCAGGGAAGGTAATCAAAGTATCTTGTTTACTTTATGAGGATTGTGCATTCCATAGTAACTGCATGGTGTACTTGTTTAGACTATCATACAGGAGCCTTTCGTTTTACTATGAAGCTATGGAAAAATAACTATTTTATTCTATATCTATATTTAAAAACCTTTTAAGGGCTTAATTTTCATTTGATTTTAAATAGAGGTGTTTTTTCAAAAATGTACAAAATAATTTTACAATAGCATAGTTTTGTGATGTCAAAAGAATGCACATCAGATACAAAGACAGTAAGATGTTTTGCAAATGAAGCAACTTTACACAGAGATGTCACCTAAATGGATTTAATGGAATGTCACATGATGTGACAGGGCTATAATCTCACATAATTATTTGAATGGTAATGCATTATCTTTCTCTTCTGAACAAAGGACTGTTTGGGGGGTTTATAAAAGTAAATCCAAGCTCAGTAATTCCTAAACATTGGTATGCTTGAGTGTCCATTAAAGGGTGCGTCCTTAATGTCTAAATACTTACTTTAGAATTCTTATTTAAATCGTTTGTGTAAACATATATGTCATTTATTATCAAGAACCTCTTTACTTACCAACTTCAAATGTTGGGTCTTAAAAAAAGTTCTAGCCACTTAAAACCATAATGACTCATGTCAACAAGTATTTGGCCTAAATCCCTGCCAAGATTATGTAAAATTATTGTAGGCTTTGTATAAGTGTATGCCAGTTGAAATACATATTACATGCACAGTGAACAATCCTAATGTGAATTCAAACAGTATGTTCCTTAATAAGGAATAAGCTCATCAAACCCTGTACTGTAATTTATTCTCCAAATCATTCATTAAAGTGTCATCAAACCCAAAGAACTTTTATGCCTTTAAAAGTATCTTCACCATACAACAGAAGCTTTTCTCCTGAAGGCTAGAAAATTTACTTCTCAAAAGGTTTACTATTTTATCTTGAAAGCATAGTTCACATGGTGCAAGGCAAGAAAGTTTAATCTCAGGACATACTTCGTGGGACATATCCTGATCATCCTTCTATCCAGTCTGTAGCTAGCCCTAAGTAATGTTGAAGAACAGATCACAGCTCTTGTGATTCTTTTTAAAGGATTGTTTGACTCTCATTTCTGGTAAAATACTTTGTGCAGGGTGTCATGTAGGTCCACCTTTTATTTGATTTGTTACTCTTTGGAATCTTAACATGGTTCTGTTGGGTTTTTTTACGAACTGCTGTTTGAACCTATCAGGGATATTTACCTGTTCCCTCTTTTTGTTGTTTTTCTTTTTGGCATCACCTCGGTGAGGTGAATTTCTCATTGCACTTGTGGAGAAATCCTTATTGTCCTCCAGAAGGTCAAGGTTGTCTTGAGACCTAGGGCCTCCTTTCTCAATAAGGGGGTGTCTCCCTTCCACCTTCACCAGCACATTATACGTCCACCTGTCTGTTCTATTTTGGTACATCACAAGGAGATTCTCTCTATTGTTTGGGTGTGGTACAGTCTATTCAAGTTTTTTTTTCACCCTAATCTTCTTCAGAATGACTGACTGCCTCCTTGTCTTTCTTGAGGACCCCCTATGGGGGTAAGCCTGCCTCTCCCCCTGGAAAAAGGGATTGAGGATGCGCTAGCCAATCTTGGAGATTGCTACACCTAGGATTCCCTGAATACCAGGAGATTAAACTAAGTGAAGTGAAAACGAGTACATTATTACTGAGACCAGTAGAAGTCCTATGGGAAGAAACCGGTCAGATTAGGAGGCGCACACGTCACACACAACTTGCGGTCCGTGCTGCAGCCGGCCGCAAGCCTTTGCAGGAATTCGTATGCCTATGTTTATGCTGAATACAAGACATCTAATTGTAAGTGCAATATCAACTGTTTTTTGAATAAATCTCAAGGGTAATACATTATTAGTCCTCCTTTTTCCTTTAATACACGGTGGTTTTGTGAGCTTGTGAAGAGGGAGGAGGCTGTGTTTCTTGCTGGTACTCGTTGCCATCTAGTGGAGAAAGAAAGGTAGAGCGGTTCTACATCCCACTTCAGGATTTTAAAGAGGAAGCAAGGCGGTGGTTTCACTGAACAAGTGCATACCTATTACCATCTGGTAAGAGGCTAATTCTTGGTGATTTACACGTGGTGTTTGTTCACAAGGAGATTGGATATTTTTTCAGCACAAGAAAATATAGTTGCACCTTATTTATTTCCGTTTGGTAAGGATGAATTTCACTCGGTGGTGGATACACGTATTATTTGGATAGAATACAATTCTACTCACCTGCACAATATTTATGGACATTTATGAACTTTTATGTTTATGCACCAATTGATTTGTATTATTAATTGGCTTCACAGTCACTGCATGTGCCCAAAGAATGAGGTCAGCTGACTACCTGAATATACTGAAAGACCAGGTTAGATTCCATCAGTGGATTTTTTTTTCTCTGATGGCACGTGCATATTCCAAGATGACAATGCCAGGATTCATTGGGCTCAAATTGTGAAAGAGTGGTTCAGGGAGCATTAGACATTATTTTCACACATGGATTGGCCACCACAGAGTCCAGAACTTAACCCCATTGAGAATCTTTGGGATGTGCTGGAGAAGGCTTTGCGCAGTGGTCTGACTTCCCCATCTTCAATACAAGATCTTGGTGAAAAATGAATGCAACTCTGGACGGAAATAAATCTTTTAACATTGAGAAGCTTATCGAAACAATGTCACAGCAAATGCATCCGTAATGAAAGCCAACAAAATATTAGAGTGTGTAACAGGCAGTGTATTCAGTGAGAAAATAAAATTATGGTGAAAAAATTCAATAATTCATAACAAAGTCCCAATAAAAAAAAAACCTATATTGGGGGTTGTTTAAAATCAGTCCCAAATATTGTGTAGAGCTGGAAGGATGCTGTTCGAAAGTCCTCAAAGTCCTGCATGCATCACCCTCATGCTCAAAAATATATAAATGGCCACTTACCAGACCTTAGTGGTCAAAAGGCAAGTATAAAGTGCTCAGCTGAACAGCATCGGTCTGTGTCACCCTCTCTGTGGACCTGGGATGGTCAGAGGCTCGCAGATCATGGATTACTTGAGTACAGGTACAGGGACACGGCCCAGCGTACAATCAGAGCCAGCAGCATGGACAGTGACGTCTTGTTTTTCACAGAGAAACCAGACACATTAGTCAAACAGAAGTAACGGCCCGTCACATGGTCTTTCTGTTCTGGCCATATCATCGGGACAACAAATGGCATTGTCTTTCGAGTGCTTCTAGCCAAGCTTTCAGACAGACAGCACATGTCGCACAACAAATGTGAGGCGCCCATACCTAGTCTGGATTACCAATTTTACATCCGAAGTACAGATGATATGCTTTCTTCACAGGAGCAGTCATTGAGCATCTCTGATGAACAAGCGTATACTCGCCACAAATATAGCAGAATGTATTGCGGCTGTTTACGACATTGACGAGACATATCGTCCGACACCAATCGTCCTGTAAAACGTCTATAACATCTAACTTACTTGTTACAATGCTACTGAGGTAATGCTATATTCTGAAACAATATGTACACACTTTAAGGTCTATATTAATCCAATGGGCAGCATCTGTGCATGCAAGCCACTTTTATAGCCTGCTGAGACAGTGTCAAGCTGGCTCCAGGTCTGCCTGCATACTTCTACAGAACAGCTTCCAACCTGGCCTGATTTCATGCCTGGACATGCCCAGACTGCACAAATTATTGTCCAAGGGTCTCTTAGGCCGTGTTCATACCTGAGCATTTTTCAGCTTGTAAAATGCTCATCTCTGAAGTCTCAAAACGTCCAACAAGCAAAATCCCAATAATTTCAGTGGCACATATGAATGTTTTGTCGCCTGAAGCAAAATGCCTGAAGCTAGCTCAAAAAAGTACATGACCTTTTTTTTTGGCAGATTACAGTCGTTTTAGTTAGATGTCAATGCCTTCCTCCAAACACCTGCAAAAAACGCTGGAAAAAATGCCTTTAAAAAGCTTGAAAAACGCCCAAAAAAACACCTGAAACCGATGCGCTCAGGTGTGAATGGAGCCTTACAGAATCAAAAATTTTGGACACAAATATAAGAAAAATCTTGACAAACCTGAAGATTTCAATTAAACCGTATGTAATGGGCAATGTTGGATGTGATTTTCGTTATCAGCAGCCAAAAATCTATAAGGAACATCCAACAGTGTTCAAGAAGCAAAAACTTTGTTGTGCAGTGTTATTTTTTTACTATGGCAGATTTTTAACGGGTGTTCTTCTTTAACTCCACAAAAAGATTTTACACCAAGACAAAATTCCTGTGTGAATCACATGTGATGTCTGCATTGCACCGGTGTGAACCTAGGATTTGAAAGCAAAGGTGCCATATGTCTTTACTCGCAGGGCTATAAGAGTTTCATTATAGTAATAAAACTACAGGATTCTGAGAGATTCCCACCCTTCATTTTTCATATTGTCACTGTTAATAATTGTATTGATTAAATGATGTTATTGATTAAATTGATTAAAAAAAAAAAAGTAATACTGTTTACACATTGCTTGACTGATAGAGTTGGAACTAAACTGTGGGAGTCTTACAGATCTTATGGTTACATTATAATATATCATAATAAGGAATCTTTTATTTTTTTAGATTAATTCAAATGTAACTGGAAGGTATACTGTAAAGAATAATCTCTCCGACTTTTAACCTTAGGGCCTCATGCCTCATGCAGACTGGACGTTATCCAAACGTTGTAGCTGTAGAAGGAGTTTTTCAGCTTTTTTGCAGTAGCGTTTATTAGCATTTTTTTTTAAACTTTTTTTTTAGCTTTTTTCAGCTGTAGCATTTTTTTAAACTTTTTTTAGCAAAACTATACTCCCACAAAATCTTATGGCTCAAAAATGTTGATAAACGCAGACGTTTTTCAGCTTTTATCACAGTTAGAGCGTTTTTACAGCTGAAAAACTCCTCTCATACCCACTAGTAAAGTTTTTTTTTTTCCAGCCAGAAAACGCCCCTGCCATAAAACTGCTGATAACCGCCTATGTGTGCATGAACACGCAGGATAACATGTTGGGTTATGAGTTTACTTGCTGCAGAGAAAAACATCTGATGCAAAGAACAGCAGCTGTAAAATAGTCCAGTGTGCATAAGGCCTAAAATTCAAGTCTTTTTTTTTTTTTTTTCTTTAGTTACGGAGCCGGGAAATTAGTTTCTATATGCAGTTTTAAGCTTTCCAAATAAGTAAAACTGTCGTAGTCATTTGGGAAGTCAGATAACAGCATTTGCAAACAATTTCCTGGGATACCCATTTCTAAGCAAATTATAACATTGCATGTGTTAACTGGTATAACTGGTGTTAGCTAAACATTGTGTGTAATGAGTGCTAATACTGAAGTAACAAAAACATCCATTCTCTGCTTAGGGTTTCCACAAGGAGTGAAGCATTGATCTTAGCTAGAGCTGACTGGACTGCTCAGGAAAGTGTATTTCTAACCCAAGCTTCAGAACTTATGGCTAATTGCCTTTACACATTTATTCAAATGATTTAAAATTATTGTGCATATACAGCAAAGGTTTGTTTAAAAAAATGATTATTACAGAAACAGAACAGTAATTGCCAGTGTTCAAAAATAGGGTTTCTCTTACATTTATTGACGGACACAGCTCTGTTAAATCTTAACCATAGGGTAAATCGCCACCTACAGGAGTAGGACACTAAGCAGAAAAGAACTTAGCACTGCCTATGGGCGGTCCCTTCAGACTTAAAACCCCTCTCTGCTAGTATTTTTCTGCTTAGTGTTAAGGAGCAAAGACCTGGCTCCCTGCTGGGACATGTAGTTCCATAGCCTTTTTCTCTTTGTCTTTTTCCTTTATTTTTTTTTTTTTTTTAGGCATAAGGTTTTGCAGGCTGCCGTTTAGGTTAAATTTTTGCTCCTTTAGGGGTTGTTTGGGTGATTGACATGGTTGCCTGCTTGCTCCAGTTGCTTTTTGGTTTGCCCACCACTCGTGGAGGCACTGCTTTGGGACATCCCTATGGTCAAGATTCAATAGAGCTGTGTCCATCAATGAACATAAGGGAAAGCAGGATTTTTTGTTACTCACCGTAAAATCCCTTTCTCTGAGTTCAGTGACGAACACAGCAACCACCTCTCTATTGGAATTTTTACTTTTGACACTGCTTTGTTCCAAAATGAATGTCTATAGCAAAGAGGGGGTTTTATGCCAGAAGCGACTGCCCGTAGGTGGTGCTAAGTTCTTTTTTACCTAGTGTCCTACTCCTGTAGATGGGGATAATCCCTTTCTCTGAGTTCATTGACGGACACAGCTCAGTTGAATCTTGACCATAAGGTTATATCGCCTCCTACAGGAGTAGGACATTAGGCAGAAAAGAACTTAGCACTGCCTATGGGCAGTTTTTTCTGGCATAAAACACCCTCTCTGCTATAGGCATCTAGTTTGTAACAAAGCAGTGTCAGAAGAAAAAATTCCAATAGAGGAGTGGGGGCTATGTCGGTCAAAGGGATTTTACGGTGAGTAACAAAAAATAATTTTTTTTTCTTGGGACACCAATTTCCTAAAGGTGGTCATACATTTTGACTTATTCCTACTGTATAGGCTGAAATTCTAACCCTGGGTGGCCCTGTCAGCACCACCTGGATTGGCAAACTTTGTTGAAGGAGCTGGGTAAAAAATTGTTTGCCAAACAGTGACTGCATCCTGTCAGATGCAGTCACTGTTCAGACTGCATAGTTACATAGTTAGTGAGGTTGAAAAAAAGACACCAGTCCATCCAGTTCAACCTATGATGTGTGTGTTTGCTGTTAACTGTACATTGTATACCCCTGCATGTTGTTGTCTTTAAGGTGCCCATCTAATAGTTTTTTGAAACTATCGATGCTCCCTGCTGATACCACTGCTTGTGGAAGAGAATTCCACATCCCTACCGCTCTGACAGTAAAGAACCCTTTACGCAGTTTAAGGTTAAACTGCTTTTATTCTAGTTTTAGTGAGTGGCCCCGTGTCTTATTGAGAGCCCTTTCTCTGAATTGTTTGTTCCCTATGCTAAGGTCACCAGTTCAGTATTTGTAAATTGATATCATATCCCCTCTCAAGTGTCTCTTCTCCAGAGAGAATAAGTTAAATGCTTGTAGTCTTTCTTCATAGCTGATGTCCTCCATTCCCCTAATTATCTTTGTTGCCCTTCTCTGGACTCTCTCCAGTTCTAGCACATCTTTTCTGAGGACCGGTGCCAAGAACTGGATGGCATATTCAAGATGTGGCCGGAACAGAGTCTAGTAGGATGGGAAAATAATCATTTTATCTCTGGAGTGAATCCTCTTCTTTATACATGCCAGTATTCTGTTGGCTTTGCTTGCAGCAGCTTAGTATTGCATGCCATTGCAAAGCCTGTTGTCTACTAGTATCCCCGGGTCATTTTCTATCTTGCATTCCCCCAGAGGTTCACCCCCTAGCGAGTAAATTGTGTTAGTAGTTCTGACACCCAAGTGCATTACCTTACATTTTTCAACATTAAACCTCATCTGCATCTGATAGGACTGACAGGTATGGGTGCTGGCTGTCTGAATACAATAGCCGGAAGGCAAGATTACTCCATCCAAACTGTTTAGTGTATGGTTAATCACGCATGACTAGCATTATACAAACCAGCAGAGTCTTCTACAAAGTAAGCCCACTTTCAAACCAAATGTGAAATTGTGCCGACTTTGCTGACATGTGTGTGATTTCATGGACAGATGTCTATGTAAGTTGCACCTGGAATCCACAAAAATAGTGCAGGAACTCCTTTTTTAAATTGGTGTTGCACCGCAAAGTCGGCGTGGCACCGATTTGAACAGTTCCATTGCCGACAATAGCGTGCGACTTATCATGCGAATTGGACCTGTCAAATCGCATGACAAGTCACACCGGGGCTAAATCCTGCTGCTGACAATCTACAACATGCAAACTTAGGTGTAGCAGTAGAATTACATGTTGGAAAATTATTTAAGGAGGATCCTACCTCTCCACCCCTCCTCCTTTCCTCTGCTAGAATCGGGAATCATTTTTTTTTTTTTTTGTTATCTTTTTCTTTTGTTTAAGTCTATTTTGTTCAGTCCGCCCTGCTTCCACATGCACGTCAATCACCTTAGGCAAATGAGACGCACACTGCCCGTTGTGCCTCCCTTGATATGTATGTCATATATCCCAGGAGGCAAAGCCTTCCATTCAAGAACAGGTGGAGGGGGCAGGCCTATCAGTGCGTCATCAAGTGGCCTGCCCACTGAACCCGGAAAAGCCAGCGGGGCTCTCCATGACGTCAGAGAAAACATGGCAGCGGGGGACGGATCTGTGGCTGGGCATGAGATGATCTCAGCGGGTCAACGCTGGATCCAATGGATGGGTGAGTATCTGAAATGTCCAGATACCACCATCAGGTAAGTGGGGCAAAAAAAAGCGGGGAGGTCAGCCAGAGTTCTTCTTTAAGGGCGGGTTTGCCTCTGTATACTCTTTAGCAATAATATACTTTTTATTTACTGCATGTGAAAAGGCGTTTCAAGTAGAAATGTCATTCTTGTGGCTAATTTCAATTTACAGCCCAGTTCATGCAGCATTTCTGTGTATCAACATGCATCAAAGCCCTTTAAGTAATTTGGTAAACCAGCATTTTTATCGCCTCAGTACGGCTCACTTTGCTTAACATATGCAGAAAAAAACCAGCATGTGTATTATGTGTATCAAATACACAGAAAAAAAACATGATAAAGCATGCAAATAGCAAATGCATTTGAAAAGCATGCAGTAGCTCATATTGTAAAGGCTCATTACTACATTCACAAAGGTGTAATGAGGCCCTAAGTACAAGAGGATATTGAGGGTGTCTACAGCAGCTTGAAATTTATAAAAGAATGGCAATGTGTTTACTTGTACAGGTACCGGAAAGCATTTGAATCTGAGCCAACTCTTCAGTCTGGAATTAATTATGCAGTCCTACTGCTTGCAGCTGGGCATCAGTTTGATTCATCATTTGAACTTCGCAAAATAGGTAATGTAATCTGTTTATCTGGTATATTTTTGATAATATTATAAAGAAAATTAAACGTTTCTCATTTATGAAAACTAAACCTGTAGAGACATGCAGCTGTTACTGGCAGCAATCTATCCAGTCTTCATCTTTCAGTGAACTTTAAGCCTAGCACACACTGCTACAAACTGACAGCTTCGGTCAGAGCTGCTGTACTAACAATCCAATGTTAGTACAACAATCTCCCCTGCTGTTCTATTGTGTTCTGACAGGGGGACGGACCAGTGCCATCTTAAGAGCCTTATAGGCCCCTGGGCAATGCAGTGCACTGGGGCCCCCTGCCTACACAATCACGCACGAGAATAAAAATGCAAGGTAGTTGTCTCTTGTAGTATATATTGGTCCCTGTAATATGTATATAGTAAGGTATATACTCCAGGTAGTTGTCTCTTGTAGTATATATTGGTCCCTGTAATATGTATATAGTAAGGTATATACTCCAGGTAGTAGTTGTACTCTCTTGTAGTATATAGTGTTCCCTGTAACATGTATATAGACTATATACACATTACAGGGAACACTATATACTACAAGAGAGTACAACTACTACCTGGAGGATATATACCTTACTATATACATATTACAGGCCAGGGACCAATATATAGTAGGTATATCCTCCAGCCAGGACAGGTAGTTGTCTGTCTCTTGTGTCGCATCGATTCAATCCCATCATTGCCATCATGCCATGACCATGAGAGAGTTAAAAAAATATATAATTTAATCAGTCAGCCTGGCAGGCTGGCTGTGGCAGCCTTACCTTACAACGGCTGCACATGGGAGGAGGTGGGTGGAGGCAGAGCCAGTCTTCTTCTAGGGTCGAGACGGAGCCGGACTGGAGAGGAGTGAGGAGGAAGAGCCGACGAGGAGGAGGATCCTCCTCCGAGTCCTCCGCTGCGGCCGGCGGCGCTGTGCATCCTGGGTTTGCACTCTGCTAACGTCACTGGTTGCTAGATGCCAATCTGGCTGGCCTTAGCAACCAGTGTGCACTGCAGCGCAGACTCGAGCCACGGCCACCGCCGGAGGGGAGGAAGCAATAAGGGGGGGGCCCGGGCCGGCGGACAACAGAATGGGGGGGCCCTAGACCACCAGGGACATGCCACCATCCATGTGGGGCCCCTTGGCAAGTGGGGCCCCCAGGCAACCGCCGGGCATGCCCAGTGGAAAAGACGGCCCTGGGACGGACTCCCCGCCAGAACACTCCAGTCAGCGCTGTCTGCCATCGGCTGAGAGTGCTGGCCAGGAGCCGTTTGGCAGACTTTTTTCAGGTCATGCCCCTTTGACCGAACGGCTGGCTTCTGTCGAACCGGCTGTAGTATACACAGGCGGAATATCGTCCGGTTTCTATTGAACCAGCTGATGCCACCCAACATCCGGCCCGTGTGTACGGGGCTTTAGGGCAAGTGTTTGCTTTACCCATGCAAAGATTCAGGTGTGCTTCAATGTCCCCTGCCCTATTAGCATTTCCTTCCCTCCACCATTGCTCTATTCAGCCACCAAGAGCAAAGTAAATACTTAGTACTTCCAGTTATGACTGATTATGTTACTTAGCCATAGTTCACACTGATGTGGTGTTTGAAACACAGGGATTACTGTGTGTTTCCCGCATTGCAAAACAATCGCACTGTGTTCTGCAATCTGCTGCAGGTGTCAATGGAAAGTTAACAATACCTCAAAAGTTGGTTGCAAACAAAGTGCGTTTGCCCTAACCAAATCTCATGGGTATAAATCCTTTGATCCGGTTCCAGTGCAAATTAAAAAAAAAAAAAAAAAAAAACGGCCTTTTTGATGTGGATGGGGTGGGATTTAAGCCATCCAAAATGTATGGGCTCAAATCACACTGAACAGAATCGCATGTGATTTGTACAGGAATGTGGTGTTATTCCTGTGCAGTTCAAATGCGGTTCACAGTGTGAACCTAGGCTCACTCACCTCACTCTCATGTGACAGTGCAGGTGCTTGGTGATTGACTCAGTGCACAAGTGTCGTGTTTGTGATGGGATTTTTGATGTGTTTTGCGGTTTTTATTTTTCCGTTTAAACACTGTGTGTATATATATATATATATATATATATATATATACATATATAACTGGTTGCTAAGGAGCGGGCCAGGAAGCCGGCCGCCGGGTTCTTAACAACTGATGAGTCATTAGCTGTCATCGGGGACAGCTGAATGTAAAAAAAAATTGTGAAAAAAAAATGGCACCCCCCCCCCAGGTCCATACCAGGCCCTTCGGGTCTAGCATGGATTCAGGGAGGGAGGGCCCACACCAATTTTTCTTATTAAATGACGTGGAGTCCCCTCCAAAACCCATGACCCTTATCTGCCAGCCCAGCAGGTCAGGAAAGGGAGGGGATAGGCGAGTACCCCCCCCCCCCTCCTGAACTATATCAGGCCACATGCCCTCAACATGGGGGGATGAGTACTTTGGGGCGGGGGGGACAAAGCACCTTGCCCGCATGTTGATGGGGACAAGGGCCTCTTCCTGACAACCCTGGGCGGTGGTTGTGGGGGTCTGCAGGCAGGGGGCTTATTGGAATCTGGAAGCCCCCTTTTATGTGAATGAGTATGCCCAAAAATCAGTGAAGTGTTAAAAAAAATTAAAAATTAAGTTATTAAAAATGAAAAATGTCCCCCGTCATAGCTCCAACGTGTCTACTTTCTCTGGTAAAGATGTCTTCTCCCTCTTGTACAGTCTCCCCCCCCCTGGTGCTGTCTTCTTCTTGAGCTGTCTTCTCATTGTGCATGCAAAAACACCTAAAAAACGAGGGTTTAAAAACGCAGAACGTGCCTGAAAAATGCATCAAGGGCAGCTGCATAGATGTGAACCTAGGAGTAGCGCAGCTTTCCACAATGTGCATTAAACCGAAGATTGATGCAAAGGAGAGAGTTGTGTTTTTTTTGCATTGTGCAAATTGAACCTTGCACCTGTCAATCACAACTGCTGCTGTAATAACAATAGGAAGCGTTGTTCTATTATGTACTTCTTATAGTTATCACAGTAGTAAAAGTGATTCTGAATTTTAGAACAAAAACTTGTATATAAGAGTGGCTAAAGCAGCGATAAAGGTCAAGGCCTCTTTCACACGGGCAATCCGATACGCCTGTCAGTTCTGATGCTCCATGCATCCCTATGGGGCAGCGGGTGTCAGCAGTGACATCCTCTGACACCTGCTGCTCTCCGATCTGATCCTGTCCATGAAATCCAGACGGATGGAAACCCTATTTTCCATCCCTCTGGAGGATGGGATCGGATGGGATCAGATGAGAATGGACAGGCGGTCCATTCTCATCCGATCTCTCCATAGGGGACAGCGGGGATCTGACAGCTCCGTCTCCGCACACAGAGTGGAGACAGAGCTGTCATCCGCCTGCTCAGTGGGGATCGGCGGATCGATCCCCCGCTGAGCAGAACAGACTCCGTTGAGCGGTGCGCCCGTGTGAAAGAGGCCTAAAACAAGAATAAATACATAAGTAATTTAGATTTTGACAGGTTAAAATTCAGGGTTCTGTTTTTATGGGATATATAGTGTTGTTGCATGATAAAAGCAAGATTGTTAGTATTACTAATGACTTTTCTTCACCTCTTTAAAAAAAATCTATTTTGTGTGTGTTTTTTTAATAAACATTGCTATGAAATGTGTTTGTGGTACCATGAGTAGGTATTAAAGATTTGACAGATGTATTCATTGAGGAGGACAGTTAAGAGTTGTGTAAAGTCTGAGCTGTGATTTTAACCCCAGACAGTTACTACCGTCTGTCAGTAAATAGTGTTTACATGCTATAAACACAGTCACATTCTGCTGGCTTGAATCCGATTAAGAAAAGGAAATGTGAAACTGGCAGTCATAGCATAAAACTGTGCCAGACAATGATTACTACTATGCAGATGGCCAGCACAACTGTAGTTACTTTGAGGTTACCAGCAGACCGGTGTGACCATTCACCCCTAATAAAGGGAGCAATAACAGAAGAGCTACAATGTGCCGGCATATGACTGTTAAATTGTACAGACAAAAAAACAGGTATTTACTGTACAATAGATGATCTGATGTCTAAACTGTGAGGTGACATGAGGCTGAAATCTTGACAGCTCCTGAGCTCTTCCCAGAACTAGATGAGGCCCCCGCCAATGCTCTCTTTTCCTTGAATGCTTTTAAATCACTTGTGACAGTCTGTGAATGTACAAACTTACAAATGTACTCTTTCTAAAAGCCCTTTGCAGGTTGCCTCTAGCAACCATTCAAGTGTAAACCTTTACATGATTTACATATAATTCCCAAGTGATTTAAATATCTATAATAATATTATTATATAGTTATTCTAAAATAATATAGGGTGATTTTGTTTTTTCAACTAATTGCTATGCAACTGGTGCTGTTCTGCTCTGAGTGTCCATTGCATGGGCTTGAACGTCAATAGAAGACTCTGGTCTACTATTCATATCCACACCTAGCGTACTCTATTTTGTCAACTGGTAGTAATTTTCAACACAAAACAAGCACATGCTGTCTCCTGATGATCAGTGTTTTTTGAGGTGATATGGTACAAGGTTTATGTGGCAATATAAATGTGTGGCTTGTCTAGCTCTCGAATTGTATTATTTTGCTTATTAGTTCCAATGCTTTCTATTCACAAAGGAATTCCAGTCTTCAACTTTTCTTTCAGTATTTGCATTTCATAAATGTAAAAATTAATTGTCATTCTTACTGTTATTATTTTTCCTGAACAGGAGTAAAGATTAGCAGCCTACTGGGTAAAAAGGGAAATATAGAAAAGCTGCAAAGTTATTGGGATGTTGGCTACTATATGGGAGCTAGTGTGCTGGCCAATGACCACACAAAGGTAATCCAGGCTGCAGAAAGACTCTTCAAACTGAAAACACCTGCATGGTAAGATATTGCTTGAGATAAATGCTTTTGTCTAAATCAATCAAATATATTAAAACATTGTTTGCATACTGAGTTTTGAAGTGCAAGAGCTAAGTGTCCAAATAAATGCTGTGTGCCATGTCTTTATGCACCCAGTTGCTTCTATTAAAATACATGTGTGCTCCATTCCAACTCTCCACACTGGACCAATTTTACCTCTTATATGAACAAAATGATCAAATTGCTCTTGTGGATATAGCGATCACTGGGCCAAAGATGGAACGAAGCCAGAAACACCATGCAGCTAAAAAAGGTTGCCCGGAAAAGTTTGCAATACCGCTTCAACTGGTCCCACTTTTCCTCTATGCAGTCCTGTCGGAGCCTGTGGACACTCATGGCTATAAAAACTCATGTTGATGGCCGCACTTGAGTCATTTGGGTTCACTACCACTGCTGTATAACGTCTGGCAGGAGTGTTTGGACTTGAAAACCTGATTCTTTACGTTGGGATACCATGGAAGAAGTGCTTGTCAAGGTTCTTTATTCATCGCCAAGTCAGACAGCCACAGCAGGACTGGGTTGACGCATTTCACATGAACATACTATGCTTGTTCACAACACCAATATGGCACAAACACATGCTTTTTAAAGTGCAAGTTCAAAAAGGAAACTGCACCTCAAATCACCTGTGTTTAATTGCTGGCTAATGCATAACCATTCCATACTCCTAATAAAAGCATTTCTACAAAAAACAATATCTAACAAAATCCAAAAATAATATAAAGTAGTGAAAAGAAATATAAAAAATATCATATAATAAAAAGAAATAGAGAAAGAAGAAAAACAAAATTGTGCTATCTGCAGTGTGGTTACATACATATTAAAACCAAAAACAGGTATCGCCGTTGTGAAAATAAAAGGGCGAGCAACATTAGTGGATTGATTCTTTTCAATGCTATACAAATGCAATATAAATGCTCATAGGTGGTACGTACATTACAATACATGTAATGACATACATTACATATTCGGAGTTGCAATTAAAAAACAAATGAATCCTATGTTCTCTTTCAATAGAATAGGAGCGCACCAAGTCACCTTTAATGATGTGTTTACAACAGGGGCAACCTCCCACATCACAACCATAATTTCCTTTGAAATGCAACCGTGTAATGGATTTTAATGCACCAGGATTAAAGAAACTTGATGACAAAAAATGAGTGTAGGAGCCCTTCTTGGAACAAATTAATGCCATCTCTAAGGAGATCGGCACAAGTTTGATCCTCAAACAAAATAGGGAGATATCTATGTACAACTATTTTGATTTCCTTTATCATGTCCTCAAACTCCTCACTAATTGGTGTACTAAGCGTGAGTCTGCTCTTTATTGAACCTCTTTCTACCTGCCCTAGATTTAGTTTTCTCCCCTGCTTCTAGAATTAGCAATAGAGAGGGCCCTATCAAATATCCACCTGTGATACCCTCTCTGAAGAAAGCGTGAATATAAGGCCCGGGTCTTCATTTCATAAGTCTGCTGATCACTACATATTCTGTGAACCCTTAGACTTTGCCCAATGGGGATTCCCTTGACAATGTGTTGTGGATGTCCCGACTTAGCCATCAACAAGATATTACCTGAAAGTGGCTTTCTGTATAAGCCAGTGTGGACATGTATATCATCCCCACACAGGTAAACATCCAAAAAGCAAATCTCCTTATTATTGCATTATTCTGTAAACCTCAAGTTCTTATTATTATTCCAAAAAGCATTCAAGGGTACCTAAATGGACATCTACAATAAAAATCAAATCATCAATGTAGCAATGGAACATACTAATGTGTGATCTAAATGGATTGTCGGCTCCATAGATATGGTAGCGCTCCCACCATCCCATATAGAGATTAGCGAGGGAGGGCGAAAATTTTGCCCCCATCATTATTCCACACTTCTGGAGAAACCATTCCCCATTAAACATAAAAAAAAAATATTTCTTAATAGATACTGGAGGACATCCAAAATAAATAAATAGATCTCAAGAGTGAAACTTGTATGGTATTTCAATGGCTAAATGGTGTGGGATGGAGGAGTAAAGAAACATTGCAGGTTATCCACATGGAGTACTCATCCCACCGAGTACTCATCCCACTGAGTATCACCTGTGATATTTAAGAGATGGTTGGTATCCTTGACATAACTGGGAAGTTTAACAACGAAGGGCTGCCTGTAGAACATTGTCCAGCCATTGGCCAGTGTCTCATTCAGGGAGCCAATTCCAGCAATAATCGGTTTCCCATGTAGGGGATTTATTCCCTTATGGATTTTAAGGAGGTGATGAAAAATAGATGCCACAGGATATTCCGGGACTAGACTCTCCGCAACCTTATTATCAAAATCACCCAGTTTAACCCTTTCATTAATCAAACATGACAGCAAAACTTTATATTTTTTCGTTGGGTCACATCTAAGCTTCGCATAAGTGCAGGCGTCTGATAATTGTCTCTCTGCTTCCTGTCTAAATGTGTCAACTCCCATAACCACCACTAGGCCTCCTTTATCTGAGTTCCTTATAACTATAGAGGTATCCTCCTCCAGACTTTTAAGACATTTTCTCTCAAGATGGGATAAATCATCCTGTTTAGTGCTCACGCCCGAAGATGTCCATAGGTATAATGCCGTGACATCTCTCTCAATCAATTTTGTAGATCTATCCATCTCAAGGCACCGAGCACTGATGGGATATAAACCTGAGCGTATCTTAAATACATTTTTTTTTATATTTCTTTTCTCTTTTCTATTTTACTGCTACAAATATGTTTTTCACTACTTTATATTATTTTTGGATTTTGTTAGATTATGTTTTTTATAGAAATGTTTTTACTAGGAGTATGGAATGGTTATGCATTTGCCAATTAAATACAGGTGATTTGAGATGCGGTTTCCTTTTTGAACTCGCACTTTAAAAAGCATGTGTTTGTGCCATATTGGTGTTGTGAACAAGCATGGTATGTTCGTGAAAAATGCGTCAACCCTGTCCTGTTGTGTCTGTCTGATTTGGCGATGAATAAAGAACCTTGACAAAAACTTCTTAAGCTGTGGTGTGCAGCCATATTCTTCTTTATTATCCTTGTGTTCTGTGGTGACCTGAGGCGGGCACCTACAGTGATGTGCTGAGTCTTTTATTGGTCTGAGCAGTGTGTGCAACTTTGTTGGACACTGATTCTCTACGTTGCCACCTTCCCCTATGTTTGCTGATTGCTCTTACAGTTTTCGCACAGTACACCTTTCAAATCCAAGATAAGCAAGCCTGGAGCTTCAATTAAAAAAAGATGAGCCTCTCCATGCTTCTCCACTGCTTCAGTTCACCAGCTAAAACACTTGATAACACATGGTACACGCATACACCGTTTTTAAAGCCATGGGTATCCAGAGGCTCTAACAAGACTGCATAGAGGCAAAGTGGGGCCAGTTGGAGCGGTATTTGAAAAAAGTTACTGGCAACCTTTTTTAGCTGCATGGTGTTTCTGGATTCCCTCCATCTTTGGCCCAGCGATGGTTCTATCAATAAGCGCAATTTGACCTTTTTGTTCATACAAGAGGTCAAATTGGCTCCCCTTTTGCTGCTAAAATATCTTTGTAATTTTCAGACAGACCCCAGTGTTCGTCAATGCTATGTGCCCAGTGTGTGTGCTCTATTTAAAAATGCTGTTCTATACCTTATTTCAGAGTACCGCTCGGCGCTCACGTGACCGCCCACCACTTTCCTCCTCCTGACTGACGTCAGCGGGGGATGTCATGCACAGCTGCACCAGATTTTGTTCTCTCCAGTTTTAGTAAATCAACCCCACTCTGTCTAAATTTCAGCATACACCCCTTTATATATTTTATGTTTTACTGCTCAGTGTAGAGAATGTTAATTTTTTATTTTATTTTTTATTTTTTTAGATGTAGAAATTTCTGTGCATAAAATTGTGTTCACGCAGAGCAGTTTCTATGGTGAACCCCAGAGCAAAAATGTAAAAAGCCTTTACCCATTTTTGCTGATACACATTATCAACTAGCCATTGCCCAGTTATTAGGAAACATTTCAACATGTAAGCCTCGTTCACATGGGCAGTGATGGCTATATAGCACGAACTAGCCATTTTTTGCAGGTTCTAACTTCTACGTGCTGAGTTCCATTAGAATGTGTGGCTACATGCTCACAGCTGCTTATTCTAATGTGGCATGTGCGGCTGAGCGGCTCCAAACGCACATATGCACATCTGTGAGTTTAGGAAGCATGGCGATGTCCATGCTTCCTGATAGACTTCAATGGGCTACCTGTACACAGCACCTGGAAGTTATAGACACTAGAAAAAAATAGGTCGTTCATGCTTTATGGGCATCTTCACCTATGTTAAAAAGGTCTAAACCAAAGGTATGTGCAAATTAAACTAAAGACTGTAATACCAAATAATAGCATGGAGGTAACAGTAAAATATTTTTACTGGAACTTTAGTAAATGTTACATATATATCATTTGCATGTGAGATATAGTACTAGGTATAGTGATATACGCTGTATGACAAATGTTTATGGACACCTGACCTTTGTGCCTAGATGAGCTTGTTGGACATCCTATGACAAAATATTGGCTATTAATATGGACTTGGTCCTCTTTGCAGCTATAAAAGCTTCAATTGTTCTAGGATGTCTTTCCACAAGATTTTGGAGTGTTTTAGATTATGTTGACGGAGAAGTCCTGGCTCACAATCAACGTTTCTGTTCATCTCCAAGGTGATCAATATGGTTGAGGTCAGGGACCTGTGCAAAGTCACAGAGAACGTTCTTCCCCAAACTATTGCCACAAGACTGAAAGTGTACTACAATGTCTATGTAATCTGTAGCATACACAGTACCCTTCACTGGAAATAACTGAACCCAATCATTTGGAGGGGTTTCAAAAGGCATTTGGCTGTAGGTCTTTATATAGGTATGGTGGTCAAGTGTCCTCAAACGTTTGGCCATACAGTGTAGGTGTGATAGAAGCACTGGAAAGGGTAGCAGAATTGGTAATAACAGTCATTGTTCAGAGTAAAGCAGCAAAAATTCCACATGTGACACAGAAAAGATTCTCAGCTAACATCAATTTTTGCTAATAAATGACACTTTAAAACGAGAGAAAGAAACCATTAAAGGTGTCTTATCCCTAATCTATCATAATAATGGATGAGTACAATTACTGCTCAATTACAGCAAAATAAAATTGTGAGCCCTTGTGTAATTAAAAACACAAATTAGTAGGTAGACTGCATGCTAAAAATCGCTACCACATTTATAAAATTTCAGCTTGTTTTTCATTTTAATTGTTTGATGGTCACAATTAAATAACCACAAAAAAGTAATAGTACTTACAAAACATAATTACCACACTATAACATACCAGAAAACAGGCCTAATTGTATATCACATCCAGTGACAAATTCCGCAAAATCACTTGATAGTTTCTAAGTAGATGTCCCAGTATAACCCCAGGGATGTAACATTTTATGCACCTTAATGCTTCCTAACATCTAATTGTTTTTGTGACTGTATTCTCCTGATCTATAATGGTATTTGGACCCATATTCTACCTTTTATTTATTCTGGTGTATTTCAAATTTCTACTCTTTGGTAGGTAATAAATTACTTAAAATTATATTTTGAATTGGGGGTTAATTTCTGATTAGCAGGGGGTGGGGCATGGAGAGTATTGACTGAGCCATAGAGATTTGAAAAGATTTTTTGCGCTCTGCAACACTTTTGATTAAACAGCACTCTGGCCAGTTGCCCATCTTTCCAGTCCAAGAAGGACTAACACTACCGTTCAAAAGTTTGGGGGTCACCCAGACAGTTTCATGTTTTCCATGAAAACTCACACTTTTATTCATCAAATGAGTTGCAAAATGAATAGAAATATAGTCAAGACATTGATGAGATTATAAATAATGATTTTTATTTGAAATAATAATTTTGTCCTTCAAACTTTGTTTTTATCAAAGAATTCTCAATTTGCAGCAATTACAGCCTTGCAGACCTTTGACATTCTAGCTGTCAATTTGCTGAAGTAATTGGAAGAAATTTCACCCCACGCTTCCTGAAGCACCTCCCACAAGTTGGATTGGTTTGATGGGCACTTGTTACGTACCATATGGTAAAGCTGCTCCCACAACAGCTCAATAGGGTTGGTTGGGATCTGGTGACTGCGCTGGCCACTCCATGACAGACAGAATACCAGCTGACTGCTTCTTCCCTAAATAGTTCTTACATAGTATGGAGGTGTGCTGTGGCTCATTGTCCTGTTGTAGGAGGAAAATGGCTCCAATCAAGCGCTGTCCACAGGGTATGGCATGGCGTTGCAAAATTAAGTAATAGCCTTCCTTATTCAAAATCCCTTTTACCTTGTACAAATCTCCTAGTTTACCAGCTCCAAAGCAGCCCCCGACCATCACATTACCTCCACCATGCTTGACAGATGGCGTCAGGCACTCCTCCAGCATCTGTTCACTTGTTCTGTGTCCCACAAATGTTCTTCTGTGTGATCCAAACACCTCAAACTTAGATTTGTCTGTCCATAACACTTTTTTCCAATTTTCCTCTGTCCAATGTCTGTGTTCTCTTGCCCATCTTAATCTTTTCCTTGTATTGGCCAGTCTCAGATATGGCTTTTTCTTTGCCACTATGCCTAGAAGGCCAGCATCTCGGAGTCACTTCTTCACTGTGGACGTTGAGACTGGCGTTTTGCGGTTACCATTTAATGAAACTGTCAGTTGAGGATCTGTGAGGCATCTATTTATCAAACCAGAGACTCTAATGTACTTGTCCTCTTGCTGAGTTGTGCACCGGGGCTTCCCACTTCTCTTTCTATTCTGGTTAGAGCCGGTTTGTGCTGTTCTCTGAAGGGAGTAGTACACACCGTTAAAGAAAATCTTCAGTGTCTTGGCAATTTCTCGCATTGAATAGCCTTAAATTCTCAGAACAAGTATAGACTGTCGAGTTTCTGAAGAAAGTTCTCTTTTTCTGACCATTTTGAGAGTATAATCGAACCCACAAATGCTGATGCTCCAGATACTCAACTAGCTCAAAAGAAGGCCAGTTTTATAGCTTCTCTAATCAGCACAACAGTTTTCAGCTGTGCTAACATAATTACACAAGGGTTTTGTAATCATCAATTAGCCTTTTAACATGATTAGCTAACACAATGTACCATTAGAACACAGGAGTGATGGTTGCTGGAAATGAGCCTCTGTACACCTATGTAGATATTCCAATAAAATTCAGCCGTTTCCAGCTAGAATAGTAATTTACCACATTAACAATGTCTAGATTGTATTTCTGATCAATTTAATGTTATCGTCATTGAAAAAACTTTTTTTCTTTTCTTTCAAAAATAAGGACATTTCTAAGTGACCCCAAACTTATATATTGTCAGATTTCCTTTAGCCAATACAGGGATAATTATAGTTAATAAGGATGTCATGAACTTTTTCTATTGGCACCCAGAATGACTATACGTGCATAGTTGATAGATCCTTTAACTTGCGATATTAATTACTTTGGCTTTCCATACGGCAAACAGCTATGATACAAATTAGGCTAACTAACAGCAACTAGTCAATAGTCATATTTTAGTGACCAGACTACAATAACCTGAAATCAGATGGGTTGCTAATGAATACTTTTGTTGTACTTTGCTATTGCTCTTTGCGCTGATTTTGAGTTTTTTTAAGGCATTTGCCTTTATAAAAGCAATGTAGAAAATGTATCACTAATAGGCTTTTAGTTTAAGCTGCTTCCAGAGTTGTCATAGCATAAAAAGCATGGTTGAGGCTCTACACCTTTTTCACAGCAGAGTTTTCTATTCATATCTCTTCAGCCCTATGGAAAATGTTTATGGAATGGGTGAGGTAGTATTACAACATATGTTGTTCTAACCGAAAAAGATTTATTACAAACCTACTATTACTGTTGTTCAACAGGAATGACTCATCAACATACTGAAAATAAGCCGCCGGTTATAAGTCAGTTTCTTTGTAATCACATGGTGTCATGTGCTGTGTCACTGAAAACACTAACTTTTTGTATTACCTAGCAAATGTTAGTTCCAAGTTTTGGGCAAACATTTAATAATTTATATTAAAAAAGAATAGTGCACACATGCAAAAGAAATGACTATCAAATATGAAGACAATCCATAAATAAAAATGGGGATCTTTTTTAATATGCATGTCGCTTGGTCCATAGCTGCACCAGCTTTAGAAATACATGTTCAGTGTTTGCTCCCCCAACTTTTTGCTTATTTAATAATTTATAACCAATGCTTATAAAGTATGGTTTACTAATAAAGTGCAAATATAAATATTTATAAATACTTATAAAGTGCAAATTATTATGCCAGCTGTAATTTTCCTGTTGAAAGTGTGCATTTAAGAAAATATCATTTATTCATGTACATGTGGTCAGGGTTATACTGTAAATCATGTTGCCCAAGACATATGTTTAATATTATTAATTTAGAGAGAGCTGAAAACAGAGTTTGCCTCCAAAGGAAACATGCCACCTGCTTTATGTGCAGAAGTAACACTATAATGTATAGTCTACCATTTGATGATTCCACATTACCTGAGCACCAGAGAGTCTTCTGACTATTCTTTTATATTGGTTCAAACGTGAAGTTTAGCCACCAAGGTATATTCAGTAGGAGATTGAGGAAAGCTAGGATAAAGTAAAAACAACACATACATTTTAAAACATGATCTTTGATGTTACCCAATATATTGCTTACAGTAGCCATAACCCTTTGCCCAATTCCAGGTCTAGCAGTAATATTTTGCTTGTGTAACTTATGGAAAAAGTGATATTCCTGATAGGAGTACTGATACTCACAAATTGTTTTAGAGGCAGGTGGGGAAATAGGCCATGCTAATTTTTTGTAAAGCAAATTAGTGATACTGTGAGCCATGAATCAAGCTGCCTCTCTCTGAGCAAGGTCTACACAATGGTTTTTTATGTATTTGAAAACCTTGCATCAGTTATCACGGGCAGCCAACTGCAACAGATTTACACAGGTCTGCAGCAGATTTATTAGTGTAGATGGGAAATTGTGCTGCTTTAGTGCAGCTGAAGGAGGAATTCATGACTCTAGCTATACCACTTGTAGTAGATCTGTTGCATGATCTGTTTCATTGCTTCTGTTTAGCATTGCCTTTTTTTGCAACAAAATTGATCATTGTCCCCCAATGTATTTTAGAAGAGTGTTGCCTTCTAGCTCCTGTAAATAGTTTTCCCACCACTTCACGTATACAAGATACTATAGATTTACTTGGATGCAGTGGAGGAGATTTTCTAAAACTGGTGCACACAGAATCTGGTGCAGCTGTGCATAGTAACCAATCAGCTTCTATTTTTTATTGTCAAAGCTTAAGGCCCCTTTCACACAGGCGGACCGTTCAGATCCACCTGTTCGTTTTTTTTTGGCGGATCTGAACGGTCCCCACATGCATTTCTATGGGGCATCGGATGGCATGTCCGCTGACATCCGACCCGACCCAATCCGTCAAATGTTGACGGATGGAAACCCTATTTTCCACCCGTCAAGCGGATCGGATGGGATCGGATGAGAATGGACCGACGGTCCGTTCCCATCCGATTTCCCCCATAGAGATGCATGGGGAACTGACAGCTGTGTCTCCGCACACAGCGCGGAGACACAGCTGTCATCCTTCTGCTCAGCGGGGGATCGGCGGCTCGATCCCCCGCTGAGAAAAGCGGAGTCCGTTTGACGGTGCGTGAAAGGAGCCTAATTGAACAAGCTAATGTTTGAAACGGATTGGTTACCATGCACAGATGCACCAGTTTCTGTGTGCGCCAGTTTTAGTAAATCTTCCCCAACATGTCACAGTAATGTTCAAAAAGGTTAGGTAGACCAAAGTATAGTTCATTGTACATTTAATTACAAGAATTTAGGAAAAGGAAAAAATCTGCAGCATTCTTAAGAAAGTGTTGATCATACTAACAATTGTATATGCTAGTTGTTGTTTCATAATAATTTATTTGTTTTAATCATTATGTTATGATATCTAGGTACTTGAATTCTGTTGTGGAGACCATTTTGATATATCAGAAGTTTAGGAAACCAAGCCTGGAAAAACCTTCACCTAAACAGGAGATTGTTGATTTTTGGATGGATTTTCTGGTTGAGTCCACGAATACGGATGTTTCTGTGGTACGATTTCCAGTAAGTTGATGATCCCTGCTCACAAAACCTAAATTTTCCTAATCTGTTAAAAAGTACAAAACCTTTGCATGGTCACATGTTAATTTTTATTAAAGTAGAAGTCCACCTTAACACTAAAATCCATGCATATACAGAGTCCAGACACCTAGGATCTAACACTAACATATCTAACCCTGTAAAGAAGAAATCAGTATACATACCTTTTTTGAAGCCGTTCTGACCGGATCCCATGCTGAGTTGTCAGCCGCAGCTGTAGCCGCAGCCGCAGAGGACACATCCGACAAGGGAAACCCCATAGTAAATTTATGTGTGACGTCACTCCCTATTCATTTAACAGCCATTGCCAACTGTGTCCTCTGCAGAGCTTTCCCCTCTGGAGACTGTATCGGATCAGCTTCAAAAAGGGTATGTATACTGATTTCAGGGTGGACTTACTTTAAGTAGCTAAACATACAGGGGATGCAGTCAAATAGTCATAAGTCACAAGTCATATTTTTTCAGTGAGATTATAAAGTTAATGAGGAAATCTGATTATTTGGTATGAGAAACAGGGACACTACTTTTTTTTGGATGTGAAGCTCAATGTTGAATCTGCATTGTTGGCAGATTATGGAGCTGGACTATATATTTAGTTATATTTCAGCTAGCTCTGTGCTCAGAGAGGCTCATTTATCAAAACAAAATAGGTGGAAAGTTGAGTGGTTTCCCACCTACATTGGAGCAGATATATAAGTGGACTGGTAATTTTCTTGCACAAGCCTTTACAAATCAACCAGCGCAGATGACATTGACCTCTTATGTATAGAATATTCAAATTTAGACCACTGATCAATTTTATGTTACACTGAAGCCTAGTACACACGATCAGATAATTGTATGAAAAATACCTCTTTCAAAGCGATCGTACAATAATGTTATTGTTAGTACACAGCTTGAGATTGTAACCCAAGTGAGTTGTCTCACAACCTGTAAACCTTATTCTTCTCTGTGATTGGACCAAATTATATTTTTATTATAGCCTAGAAAAATAGCTGATATACAAATCTAAAGAGTGTTTCCATCTGACATTGAATGTTTAGCGTTAGCTGGAATTTAGTGATGTATTCACATTTTAAAGTATTATTTGTTCAGCTGTTACCAGAGGTGAGTGCTACACATGGAAAGATCTCTTGCTTTCCTAATTGACAAGTTTGACCGTGGACTGACTTGTACTGCCTTTCAAATAATTTTCTATACTAATGGAAAAACTGTAGGGTTTGTGGAAACCAGATTTTGAATGTGAACTAAATTACATCTGAAAGGTCAAGCTTGCCCTGCCTTGTTGTTTAGTTGTGTTCGAGTGGTGTCTGATGCAACTTTTATTGAAGTCTATTGTGAGGGTCCATGCACACGGGCTTAAAAAAATGTCAGTTCTTTTGGCAGAAACAGGCGTTTCGGAGCGTTTAGCATTTTTTTTCTGCCAGAAAACTGCTCTCAAAAATGCAAACCAGAAGGTTTATTTCTGCCTCTAAACGCTGAGCCTAAAATATGCCTCTAAATGTCCTAATGTGCATGAACACATAGAATAACATTGAGCTGCTTCTACAGGCAAAACACTAAACTCCTAGAAGCAGCATTTTTTTTAAGCCAGTGTGCATGGACCCTAAAATCCTCAGACTACTTTGAAACCTAGAAGATGAAGCTGTGCTTTGAAGAGAAACATTGCAAGCTATTTCCTTGAGAGGTAAATCTAAATTTGAAACCACATGGTTTCCAAAGGAGTGGAGTATTTTCTTTTTTTAATGTGAACACATACTAAACTTGCTGAATATGACAAAATTATGTTCACTACAGTCATCCAGTCATGTGCAAGCCAAAGTCTTATGTATTATTTTGCTTCAATATGATTAATGCAGCTCCACTCATTAGTCACGAAGCTCAGTAAACATTCACTAAATGAAAATTCTCATTCCTTTACTACATTAGCCCCATGGTTTCACCTTATATATATATATTCCACCACAAGCTAACTTTCTGTTATTGCACTCTAATTTGTTTATAATGCTCGCTCAAACATAGATAAAATTGCAAAATATATATTGAAAATGTTTAATTTATTTAAATAATATTGCAGGTATTCGTAGTTTTGCACAGTTAGCATTGTCATGCATTGTTTCTAACACAAACATTTTATGCCCTACAGGTCTTGATCCTGGAACCTACAAAGATCTACCAACCATCATATCTAACAATCAACAGTGAAGCGGATGAAAAAACTGTGTCTATTTGGCATGTCCTCCCTGATGATAAGGTAATTTTTATGAGTAACAGAAAGCTGCATTTGCAAAACAGTATACCATGTTTATACTTGCAGTGGGTTCTGTTGGTTGTTGATTTCTTTTAGGACATAGAATGCAGTTAAAAATAATCTCCAACCTTAGTTTCAGTTTTAATTGTTTTTTTTCAAGCTAAGCTGCCCAAAAAAATGATATCCCTCACTAACATGTGCGGCTGCTAGATGTGCTGTATCAACTGTATGTAGCTGAGGCTATATACAGTATACAGCACTGTGTTCTGGGTGTGAGAAGAGACCTTCCTGTTTAACAGGGCTCAGCTATTCATAGACAGCTTTGTATTCTATCAATGAAGAGAGGTCCATTTTAACTTAGAACTCCATGTACTAGCTTTAATTGTGAATATCAAATATTTATATGAAAACATTAAAAATTAGATAAAGAAAAAATAAATACATATATTTTGTTACCACAAAGCATAGGGCCGGGTTTACACTCGTGCGTTGCAGTTTGGCGGTTTTGTTCATTTTACCCATGGTTTTAGCCACAATCCCATAGACTTCTTTTAGGTTTTGCATTTTTTCCATGTTTTTTGAAAACACACCAAATATACATCATGCAGGACTTTTGGTGCACTTTCAGAAAATACAGCAAAGATGAGGAACCTAATAGAAGTCTATGAGACAGCCGACAAAACCACAGGTAAAATACACCAAAAACTATGGATACACCCACGCTACAGTTAAACCACAGCTCACTATTTTGAACCTGGCCTTATAAATTAGGACAGCCCTCAAAAATTCCACTCGCCTGCTCGCATTTTGCGAGTGGAATTAAGAGGATGGCGAGTAGTAGTGCCTGTGCTTGCCACCGCCGCCGCTGCCGCCGTCGTTCACAGCAGCCTGCGATTACATTTTTCTTCAGAAAAGGGTGGACCCGGGGTGCAGAGCACTGTGCTCTGAGCCCACCCATTGTGTGACAATAGCGAATGAATATTCGCTATTGTCACAGGGATCCTCCTCCAGATCCTCCTACTGGCCAATCAGGAGGCGGGTGCAAGACCGTTTCCTGATTGGCCGAACAATTGCAACTGGCCAAGGAGGAGGACTCGGGAGACACGGAGCACACGCAGGATTGATGAGAAGCCGCCCACTGCAGGTAAGTGCACGCTGGTTTCTCTGCACCCTGTGGGCTCTGCATTGTAAGGGGGCATGCTGTGGGCGCTCTGCAATGAAAGGGGGCACGCTGTGGGTGCTCTGCAATGAAAGGGTCACGCTGTGGGCGTTCTGCAATGAAAGGGGGCAGGCTGTGGGCGCTCTGCAATGAAAGGGGGCACGCTGTGGGTGCTTTGCAATGAAAGGGTCACGCTGTGGGCGTTCTGCAATGAAAGGGGGCACGCTGTGGGCGCTCTGCAATGAAGGGGCACGCTGTGGGCGCTCTGCAATGAAAGGGGGCACGCTGTGGGTGCTCTGCAATGAAAGAGGGCATGCTGTGGATGCTCTACATTGTAAGGGGGCATGCTGTGGGCACTCTGCATTGTAAGGGGGCATGCTGTGGGCGCTCTGCAATGAAAGGGGGCACGCTGTGGGCGCTCTGCAATGAAAGGGGGCACGCTGTGGGTGCTCTGCAATGAAAGGGTCACGCTGTGGGCGTTCTGCAATGAAAGGGGGCACGCTGTGGGCGCTCTGCAATGAAGGGGCACGCTGTGGGCGCTCTGCAATGAAAGGGGGCACGCTGTGGGCACTCTGCAATGAAAGAGGGCATGCTGTGTGCGCTCTACATTGCAAAATGGAAAGACGAGATAAAGGCTCCATTTAAAAGGGAAACCTTTGTATGGAACGAGAAAAGTAATAAGCACAAGGAGAATGTTGATAAAGTAAAGGCTAAAGACAACCCTGAGGAGAGACCATTAGCTGTATGTGTCAGAAGAATGGACGCAGCAATGTTTCAGCACATGACGTACGTGTTTAATATCGCTTATTATGTAGCTAAAAATGAAAAGCCATTTCGAGATTTTCCTGATTTATTAATGTTAGCTGCTAAACTTGATGTGCCAGTTCTGCAGAAGTATGGAAATGATGTGCAGTGCAAACAATTCATTCATTTCATTGCAAAAACAATCAGAGAAAGTATTTTGGAAATTAAAAAGTCAGCTTTTATTGGTATCATAAATGATGGATCTACTGTTTGAACCTCCACTGAACATGCAAACATTTATGTCTGTTATATTTCAGAAGGAGAAATAAAAGAAGATTTTTTTGGGTACTTTTGCTCTTGAAAGAGCTACAGCTCAAGGTTACTTCAAAGGATTGACTGCCTTTTTGGATAGTCTACATCTTAATTACAAAGGCACTTCTTGGGTTGCAGGTTTGGAAACGGATGGGGCTGCAATCATGCTTGGCCACAAGTCTGGTTTGGCAGTCCAGATGAAAGACATCTGCCCACAGATGATCAGTATCCATTGTGTGGCTCATTGCTTGCAGCTTGCTATCTTGGATGTTTGCAAGGAAGTGCCATACCTACAAATATTTGATGATGTGGTGCGGCGTGTTTTTAAATATTATCATGGCTCTGCCAACTAAAAGAAATTGCTAAATCTTTAAGTGAGGAAATCTTGAAACTAAAAGATATACACACGGTGCGTTGGTTATGCAGCAAAGTTGATGCTTTGCGTGCTTTTCTTCAAAACTGGAAAACAGTGGTGAGGCATTTTGAGCAGATATCAACTGAAAGATCAATTGATTCTGCTAAGGTTAAAGGTATCCTGAAAGATCTAAAACAGGTGAAGTTTGTGAAACTTTTGTATTTCCTACTGGATTTTTATGGCAAGCTGAAACCATTGTCAGAAGGACTTCAAAACAAGGAACTTGATATGTCACATAAAAACCAAACTGGAACATGCCGTTAAAATTCTCCAGGATCTTTGTAAAGGGAGAGGTAAAAACGAACTTGAATTCCTAGATAAGTTTACAGGTGATGGAACACTTCATGGACTACAGCTGACCAACCTTGAAGCCGGAGAAAGAGAATTTCAGTCTATACGCCAAACAGCTAAACAGCTAAAGCTGAAAGATATTTAATTTTGAGGCTTTCTTCAGTTTCCGCAGATATTGTGCAATCTTTTAATATATTTGACAGCCTGTCCTGGCCAGACAAAGCACACATCCTCAACTTTGGATTGACTGAGTTGCACAGAATTGCAAAGCATGTTTTGCATGAGTTTGAGGACAATGTTGCACTTTTAGAAGCAGAGTGGGCTGACATGAAACTCTCCATTCAAAGTGGACTTTCTTTCAATGAGACTTTGAAAAGAATGAACCAGCAGAAAGAGAGATTCCCTACAATCCTCCCTCTGGTCAACCTCTGTGCTGTATTGCCCCCAACAACAGCATCATGTGAACGTGGCTTTAGCTACCAAAACAAAATAAAGACTGTGTATCATTCATCATTGGAATTAGAGACTTTGGATGACCTTTTGATGATTGCGGTTAATGGACCACCACTCACGGATTACAATCCAAACACAGCTATTGATAAGTGGTATTTTTCATCAGAAAGGGGACTTTACACAGGGCTTGATTCTTCTGTACAACGCACGCCATAGAAAATCTCTGTCTGAAATTGGCTTCATATCGTTATGCCATATTGTTTGGCATGAAGGGAAGCCCTGCTTTATTTGCCCAAATGCCACACCTATACTCAGGGAAAGCACTTTTTTGCTTTTATGTTTACATTGATATTGTTAAAGTTGTTGTTGTTAATAATATTTTTTTGTAACTTAATTCTGAATAAAACATTTAACAGTGTAATTTTATGAGATATTTTATGAGGGCGTATTCAGGGGCGGAGCAGGGTAGGGTTTGGGTGGGGCAACAAGTGGCAAGTAACTCTTAAGGCCTGGCTAGTAGCTCATGACTTGAAATTTTGAGCCCTGAATTAGGATAATGTATAAGAAACCTGTAGATTCTACACTGCTCAAAAAATTAAAGGAACACTTTGAAAACACATCAGATCTCAATAGGGAAATCATTCATGCTGGATATCTATTCTGATATAGACTGGGTAATGTGTTAGGAACGAAAGGATGCCACATCGTTTGATGGAAATGAAAATTATCAGCCTACAGAGGTGTTGGATGAACTGAAACATATTGTCCCAGAGGTGTTCTATTGGATTTAGATCAGACACACGTGGAACTGGCTGCATACTTTCGCCACATAAGGCCAGGCATTGTCGTTCACCAGGAGGAACCCAGGACCCACTGCACCAGCGTAGGGTCTGACAATAAGGCCAAGGATTTCATCCTGATACCTAATGGCAGTCGGGGTGCCATTGTCTTGCCTGTACAAGTCTGTGCAATTCTCCATGGAAATGCCTTCCCAGACCATCACTGACCCACCACCAAATGGGTATGCTGAACGATGTTATAGGCACCATAATGTTCTCCATGGCTTCTCCAGACCCTTTCACATCTTCACGTGTGCTCTGGGTGAACCTGCTCGCATCTGTGAAAAGAAAAGGGTGCCAGTGGAGGACCTGACAATTCTGGTGTTCAATGGCAAATGCCAATTGAGCTCTATGGTGTTGGTGGTGCTGGGCAGTGAGCACAGGGCACACTAGAGGACATCGGGCCCTCAGGAAGTCTGTTTCTGATTGTTTGGTCAGAGACATTCACACCAGTGGCGGGCTGGAGGTAATTTTGTAGGACTCTGGCAGTGCTCATCCTGTTCCTCCTTGCACAAAGGAGCAGATAATTGTCCTGCTGATGGGTTAAGGACCTTCTAAAGCCCTGTCCAGCTCTCCTAGAGTAACTGCTGGTCTCCTTGAATCCCTTCATGCTCTTGAGACTGTGCTGGGAGACACAGCAAACCTTCTGGCAATGGCACGTATTGATGTGCCACCCTGGAGCAGTTGGACTGCCTGTGCAACGTCTATAGGGTCCAGGTATTGCAGTGACACTGAACCTAGCCAAATGCAAAACTAATGAAAAACAGTCGGAAAAGATGAGTAGGGAAAAAATGTTAGTGGCCTCCACTTGTAAAACCATTCCTGTTTTGGAGGTCGCCTCATTGTTGCTCATCAAGTGCACCTATTAATTTAATTAAAGCGGAGTTCCGGGCACAAAATCGGTATTTTTTTTTTGTGCCCCTCCGCTAGCTACACATAACCTGAAAAGGAATTGGATAGTTATTTTTTTTTTTTTTGTACACTCACCTTGTAATCGAAGATCGTAAATACTCACCTCAGGGTGAGTCCTCCTCCAGCGCCGCGGCTCACCCCGTCACTTCCTGCCTCGCGATGATTCCTGGGAGCTGAACGTCATCGCTCCCAGGAATCAATGCGACGGCACCGGCCCCGCACGTCACTTCCGGGCGACGCCGCATTCCCCTGCTAAACAGCTTCTGGGCATGCCCAGAAGCTGTTTAGGAATGCGGCGCCGCACCGGAAGTGATGAGAGGGGCCGGTGCGGCGCATTCTGGGAGAAGAAGATGCGGAAGAAGACACCGAAGAGGACCGCGCCGGCTTCAGCTGCCCACAAGAGAGATGGAAACGCTGTGGAAGAAATTTTCAAAGTAAGTATTTCTTCTTGCAGGTAAGTGCGAACCAGGACAGATCAGAGGCTAGCCATTGTGGAATGTGCTAGCCCTGACTGTCCCGGGGGTATGTTCATCAAAAAATGAGATCTGTGCCCGGAACTCCGCTTTAACACCAAAGCAGCTGAAACTGATTACCAACCCCCTCTGCTACTTAACTAACCAGATCAATATCCCAGGAGTTTAATTGCCTTGATGCTATACTCTGATTAACAAGTGTATTTAAAATGGCTCAGTTAAATTAAGGGACATTAAAGCCACAGTCTTAGATTAGTGAGCATTACTGCTTAGGGATTCTGGTATTGTACTAATAGTTCACAATTCCTAGGGATCCCTTCTCATTTTTCTCTTTCCACACTTATCGTGCTTTAACGTGACTTGTGTAAAGGCAGTCAATTAATTTTAAATGGGTTGTTAACTCATCCAAAAAAGCACATAATGCTTAATTTTTCAACACAGAGCAGCAAAACACGGTATGTGTGGCAGTGCAGATATGTTGTCCACTACTGTATAGTGCATTAGGGTGCCATTCACTATGTTTTAACACCCATTACCACAATGCTACAGTATGAATAGTCCCTTCCATAACCACTTCAATAACAGACCCTTTCACCCCCTTCCTGCCCAGGAAAATTTTCAGCTTTCAGCACTGTCATGTTTTGAATGACAATTGCGCAGTAAAGCAAAACTGTACACATATGACAATTTTTTTACACAAATAGAAATTTCTTTCAGTGGTATTTAATTACCACTGGGGTTTTTATTTTTTTGCTAAATAAATCAAAAAGACAGAAAATCTTGAAAGACAACACATTTTTCTTTTTTTTTCTTTGCAAATAAATAACCTTTCTTCATAAATTTGGGCCAAAATGTATTCTGCTACATTTCTTCAAATCAGTGTACAGTGGGTACGGAAAGTTTTCAGACCCCCTTAAATTTTTCACTCTTTGTTATATTGCAGCCATTTGCTAAAATCATTTAAGTTCATTCTTCTTCCTCATGAATGTACACATAGCACCCCATACTGACAGAAAAACACAGAATTGTTGACATTGTTGCAGATTTATTAAAAAAGAAAAACTGAAATATCACATGGTCCTAAGTATTCAGACCCTTTGCTCAGTATTTAGTAGAAGCCCCCTTTTGATCTAATACAGCCAGGAGTCTTTTTGGGAAAGATGCAACAAGTCTTTCACGCCTGGATTTGGGGATCCTCTGCCATTCCTCCTTGCAGATCCTCTCCAGTTCTGTCAGGTTGGATGGTAAACGTTGGTGGACAGCCATTTTTAGGTCTCTCCAGAGATGCTCAATTGGGTTTAAGTCAGGGCTCTGGCTGGGCCATTCAAGAACAGTCACGGAGTTGTTGTGAAGCCACTCCTTCGTTATTTTAGCTGTGTGCTTAGGGTCATTGTCTTGTTGGAAGGTAAACCTTTGGCCCAGTCTGAGGTCCAGAGCACTCTGGAGAAGGTTTTTGTCCAGGATATCCCTGCACTTGGCCGCATTCATCTTTCCCTCGATTGCAACCAATCGTCCTGTCCCTGCAGCTGAAAAAACCCCCCACAGCATGATGCTACCACCACCATGCTTCATTGTTGGGACTGTATTGGACAGGTGATGAGCAGTGCCTGGTTTTCTCCACACATACCGCTTAGAATTAAGGCCAAAAAGTTCTATTTTGGTCTCATCAGACCAGAGAATCTTATTTCTCACCATCTTGGAGTCCTTCAGGTGTTTTTTAGCAAACTCCATGCGGGCTTTCATGTGTCTTACACTGAGGAGAGGCTTCCGTCGGGCCACTCTGCCATAAAGCCCCGACTGGTGGAGGGCTGCAGTGATGGTTGACTTTCTACAACTTTCTCCCATCTCCTGACTGCATCTCTGGAGCTCAGCCACAGTGATCTTTGGGTTCTTCTTTACCTCTCTCACCAAGGCTCTTCTCCCCCGATAGCTCAGTTTGGCCGGACGGCCAGCTCTAGGAAGGGTTCTGGTCGTCCCAAACGTCTTCCATTTGAGGATTATGGAGGCCACTGTGCTCTTAGGAACCTTAAGTGCAGCAGAAATCTTTTTGTAACCTTGGCCAGATCTGTGCCTTGCCACAATTCTGTCTCTGAGCTCTTCAGGTAGTTCCTTTGACCTCATGATTCTCATTTGCTCTGACATGCATTGTGATCTGGAAGGTCTTATATAGACAGGTGTGTGGCTTTCCTAATCAAGTCCAATCAGTATAATCAAACACAGCTGGACTCAAATGAAGGTGTAGAACCATCTCAAGGATGATCAGAAGAAATGGAAAGCACCTGAGTTAAATATACGAGTGTCACAGCAAAGGGTCTGAATACTTAGGACCATGTGATATTTCAGTTTTTCTTTTTTAATAAATCTGCAACAATGTCAACAATTCTGTGTTTTTCTGTCAGTATGGGGTGCTATGTGTACATTCATGGAGGAAGAAGAATGAACTTAAATGATTTTAGCAAATGGCTGCAATATAACAAAGAGTGAAAAATTTAAGGGGGTCTGAATACTTTCCGTACCCACTGTATATTATTTAGTCTGTAGGAAAGTTAGAGAATCCCCAAATTATGGTATACACAGTGGCAAAAATAATTATTTGATCGCCCGCGGATTTTGTAAGTTTGCCCACTTACAAAAAAATGAAGGGTCTATAATTGTTATCATAGGTGTATTTTAAATGACAGAGACAGAATATCAACCAAAAAAGCAATACAAATGTTATAAACTGAGTTGCAGTTCAGTGAGTCAAATAAGTATTTGATCCCCTACCAACCAACACTAAATCTGGCTCCCACGGACTGGCTACAGTTTGTGCTTATGTGGTACACAGATTAGTCCTGTCAATTTAAGAAGGTACTCCTAATGACAACTCATTATGTGTATAAAAGACACCTGGGCTACAAGACCATCAGCAAGAAGCTTGGTGAGAAGGAGACAACTGTTGGAGTGAATATTCGTAAATGGAAGAAATAAAAAATAATCATTAATCGCCCTCAGTCTGGAGCTCCATGCAAGATTTTGTCTCATGGCGTAAGGATGATCATGAGAAAAGTGAGGGATCAGCTCAGAACTACATGGGAGGAGCTTGTGAATGATCTCAAGGCAATTGGTACCACAGTCACCAAACAAACCATTGGTAACGCAATACGCCGCCATAGGTTTAAATCCTGCAGCACCTGCAAGGTCGTCCTCCTCAAGGAGGTACATATTACAGGCCCGTCTGAGGTTTGCCAATGAACAACTTGCCGTTTTTGGAGGAAGAAAATGCTGGCAATGACCCTAAGAACACCATTTCTACAGTCAAGCATGGGACTTGGGGCTATGCTTTGGGGCTGTTTCGCTGCTAAAGGTACAGGCTGACTTTGCCGCATTGAGAGGCCAATGGACAGAGCCACGTATTGTAAAATCTTGAATTAGAACCTTCTTCTCTCAGTCAGGACACTGAAGATGGGTCATGGATGGGTCTTCCAGTATAAAAACATACTGCCAAGGCAACAAAGAAGTGTTTCAAGAAGCTCATTAAGGTTATGGAGTGGCCTAGCTAGTCTCCAGACCTTAATCCTATAGAAAATGGATGGAGGGAGCTGAAACTTTGAGTTGCCAAGCAACAGCCAAGAAACCTTATGGATTTAGAGAAGATCTGTAAAGAAGAGTGGACCCAAATCCCTCCTAAGATGTGTGCAAACCTGGTCACCAACTACAAGAAACATCTTACCTCTGTGCTTGCCAACAAGGGTTTCTCCACCAAGTATTAAGTCATGGTTTGCTTGCTGATCAGATACTTATTTTACTCACTGAACTGCAACTCAATTTATAACATTTGTATAATGTGGTTTTTTTTATATTTTTTTATTAAAGGCTGACAAATGCTCAAAACTGTAAAAAAATATATTAAAAAATAAAAAAGTTTTTTTTTTAACTATTTTTTAAGTAGCCTTTAGCTTGCATGTGTCAGAGCTGACATAGTGATTGCATGATTGGGAACCATTCTAATTTGTCCCTGCATTTTTTTCCTAAAGTATTTCCCATTGAAATCAATGGGAAAGTATAAAAAGCATTAAAATGTCCTGTTTAAAATAAAGCATTAATGTGACACTGACATATGTTAATTTAAATTGATGTGCATAAATGATGTACATTGATGTGCAATGTAATGTGCACTGCAACGCAATGTTTAAGTTAGACATTAACGTGCATTTCATTGACTTACATTTTGATCTGTTTTCGTTGATTTAATGGGTGATGTTTACCATTCTTTTTATAAATATAGGGTATTATAACTGTGCATGCTGTTTTCTTTTAAATATGTTTTTTTTTTTATGCACATAAAAGCCCCATGCAATACAAACTAGCTTCTATGCAGTGAGAGTTTTTACTACTAAGAGTGCCATTTGTATATCTGCAATTAAAATACCTTGATGTTCATTCTGATCAACAACATTAGTGTACAAAATGCAGTAACCCAAAGCCACCAATCAGATTTAAATTTAAGCCTTGTATACACTGGCATGAATATTTCAATAGGAACCAGCCGACATTCGGCCCGTGTGTACTGCAGCCGATTCGACAGAAGCCAGCCGTTTGGTTGAAGGACATGATCCAAAAAAGGTCTACTGATCGACTCCTGATCCGCGCTCTCAGCCAATGGCTGAGAGTGCTGACCAGAGTGTTCTGGCAGGGGGGCCGTCCCCCTGTCAGAACATAACAACACTAAAAGACAACAAAAAGAAAAGGGCCCACCGACCTAGTGCATTACCACTAAAAGGATGTATTAACATTTTTAAAAGGTATATATTATACTCACAAAGCAATTGTAGATGTCACGCATGTAAACATAATCAACACAAGATCTCCAAGGTAGCCAAGGCACTGCTCAGTGCTGGATAGCATGCAGTGATCTGCATGAGTCTGCTAGGGCTAGGTTGACTCGTTTCGAGGGCGAACCCTCTTTCTCAGAGCCAAAAGGTGCTAATTAATATTTTAATAAATCTTTTTAGTGGTAATGCACGAGGTTGGTGCACCCTTCTCTTGTAGTCTTTTAGTGTGTTTCTGATACCTTTAGTCCTGAGGGGGCAGCAAGACCACAAGCAATACCAACTTAAGTCCACTTGAACATCTATATACATTTTATTCCCCCATCATACACCACTCGAGCGCAGGAGATTTGTTTTAAATTTTGAAGAACATAATAACACAGCAGGGAAGATCGCTGTACTAATGTCAGCACTGCTGGGTTGAAGGAAAAAAACTAGTAGTGTGTACCAGGCTTTGCTGTAGTGAGAACACTTAAATAATAATTATTTGTGGCTGCAAGTAATTACTGCACTATACAACTGCTCATTGCCTGAAAACACAACATTTTAACTATGGATTAGGATTCTGTTTTCTGAATACAGAAAAGATGTATTTCCGTTGACATTAAATTCGCTATGTCAGCACTCTGTATATTCACATTACATTCATTTTATTTCGATCCTAATAATGAATCTCTGTTTTCATTACAATGATATTTAAGATAATTTTCAAATGCCCAAGATGATTGTAGTACTGAGTAAATTTTAAAAGAAAGAAAATAGGTGAGCTTTGATTGCGGCGATGATGGTAGATAATTTGTATCCTAATCCTGTATTAGGACTTGCTTAAAAGCTGTTTAATTGCTTGATTAAATATTAGGATATTGTGATGGTTTACCAAATTTACCTGTTTGTTTTTCTGCATGTTTCAGAAAGGATTTCATGAGTGGAATTTCACTGCATCCTCCATAAGAGGAGTAAGGCAAGTTGTAAATATTATGTTATTTTTCTCTTTTTATGTATTTTTAAATGAAAGGAAACCTATACTGAGGAAGTATAGAGGCTTGTCAATGGCTTCAGCTCTTTCTGAGTCATCCTGTAACAATTATGATTGAAAACATATTTGTCAGTTGCATTCTTTCAAAATAAAAAGTTGATGTCAGAGGCTAGCAGGCTACTAGTATTTTTGAAAGAGTTCCCGATATTTCTTTCTGTACTGGTTTCCTTTAATAAAGTGTTAGAAGGACCAATCATGCAAAGTCGGCTTCGCACCGATAAGGGCGGTGCTATTGCCAGCAATTGGCTCTAATTTGACATGTCAAATCGCATGTCAAAACGGACCAATGTGTACGTGGGCTCAAGCCTATGTCAGCATGGACACATAGGCTAACATGCAGGGGCATTTAAAGGCAGGGAAAAATAAAATGCCAGATGCCTCTAGAAGCAGCTGAAAAAATGCCCAGTGTGCATGAGGCTTTAATTGTGATCTTCAGCAAGTCATAATAATAAAAACAAATAGCATTCACAACATTCCTTATTGCTTTATCATTACTGAAGAAATAGACAAAGGAAGAGCTTAAGGCCCCTTTCACACGGGCGATTTGATCCTCCTTAGTTTTTCAGGTGGACCTGATCGGATGCTCCATGCATCCCTATAAGGCAGTGGGTGTCAGCCGAGATATCTCGGCTGACACCTGCTGCTATCCGATCCTGTCCGTGAAATCCGGATGCATTGAAACCCTATTTTCCATCCGTCTGGAGGTTCGGATGGGATCGGATGAGAACAGACAGGCAGTCCATTTTCATCTGATGTCCCATAGAGGAGAGCAGGGATCTCATAGCTCCATCTCTGCACACAGAGTGGAAATGGAGCTGTCACCCACCTGCTCAGCGGGGATCGGCGGATCGATTCCCCGCTGAGCAGAACAGACTCCGTTGAGCAGTGCGTCCGTGTGAAAGGGGCCTTACTAAAACTGGAAAGTGCAAAATCTGCTGCCGCTTCCAGGTTTAATTGTAAAAGCTTAATTCAACAAGCTGAAGTTAAAAGCTGATTGGCTACCATGCACAGCTGCACCAGATTCTGAGTGCTCGGGTTTTGGTAAAGCTCCCCCATAATCATCACAAGAAAAAGCATGAAGGCCCTTATGGCAGTGTAGCTTCATAGAAAAAAAAATACATGGCAGGGCAGATTCTAGTTTTTCTTAAAGGCAAGTAGCGCAAGTACAAGAATTTACCTTGGTATCGTACTCCTGTGATACCTTGTACAGCAAGACTTGAACACGGAAAGGGAAAGGCAACACTTGGGGCCGTTCAGTGCATAAGTACTGATTAGGAACATGCTAATAAGAGAAGAACAGAGCATTGACTTCATTACTATGCTGCTGAACTTTTGGGGTGTGTTTTTGACCAAGCTCTGCCACTAAAATGGAGGGTAAGAACCTGGCTGCGTTGTTGGGAAGGTGTGTATTAATCACATGGTTGTCTGAACAGTTTTACGAACCCTTGGCAAATAGAAGTGTTCCCATAAATGTATTTAAGCTGTGTATGAGCTGCTTGTCTGTGGTTAGCTACCAGGTCCCAGTTAGATTAGATCAATCCTTTCTAAGTGTTTCCGTTTTGTATATACAGTGGGTGTCGCAGCTGTAGAAGTATCTGATATACTAGCATGTTTTTTGTTAAATCAACATCTTCATCGGTTCTGAGCAAACACTTTCAAGCCTAACCTGAAAAATAAACAATATTCCCATTTATTATTTCAGTTTGGCCGTACCATGGAATAATTATTGTGTACCATAGATGATTATGTTGTTACAGAGAGGTAAACTCTTTGCAAGTGTTTCGGACACCACATTTTTTCTCATCCTGATATACAGCACACATTACATTTGGTGTCTGAATATTGTCTGTTTCAATAATTTCTACCTAGAACATTCCAAAAATGTTTGCCTGAATAGGTTCAAATCCCCATACTGGGGCAGTAGACCGTGTCAGTTGGTTGTAATAGACCACGTGTGACTAGTCTAGTCTACAAGATGTTCCTTGCAGCATTATATGAACATCATTATTTTTTTACACTAATGCATTCTTTACGTTAAGGTTAAAAAACCTTCCAATATTAACCCCCTCCCTCAGATATTTATTTACCTGAGCCCAATCTTGATTTAGCGCTGTGCCCAAGAACAGCAGCTCTAATCTCTCTCTTTTCGCTGGACATGGAGCCAGTAAGGAGGGAGCAGAAGGCAGGGCTGAGCCACGCTACGTGTGTCTATAGACACACACAGCCCGCACAGATAAGAAGGAGCCAAAATCACACAGCCTGCACAGATGAGGAAGAGGAGGTTCAAGGCTGCTCTGTGCAAAACCATTACACAGAGCAGGTAAGCATTGTTTGCTATTTTAATTAAAGAGAAAGTTGCCTTTAGTAACACTTTAATTTTCCATTCTGGCGTGAGTGTACCTTTAACCCCTTCATGACGGAAGGTAAAAGAAATCTTGTTACCTGAATGCAGTTTTGAACTTTTGCGATGTATTAGTAAAGCTGTGCATGTCATTACATCTACTTTGGGGTGGGGTCTATTTATAAATAAAATTGGCTTTGCGAATGTCTCATCACTTGCACAAATGTAGGGTCATTGTAATGGCAAGAAGCTGTCAAATTTAGCAGTGGTAGTAATGCCACTGCTAAATGTTTCACTTTACTCTGCTGTTGGAGCTTTGCTCACCAAACATACATTCGTTTTTACCATTGACACAGGAATCTCAATAGAATATAGACAGTGTTGAGGCCTTCACTCCAACCATGTTCAAAATATTTTGTTGAAAGAATGCTCGTTGATTTTCTAATAGTTAGTGGGGTCAAGTCAACAATCATTTTCAACAACAGATTTAAAGAAGCAGAATGGAAATTTTTTCTGGAACAAATAAATCTCTAACATGATATGTGGTTTTCATTCAGAAAATTAAAAAAAAATCATTCCAAAATCAACTGTTAAAAGCAAACAAAATTTTGAAGTACTTTCCAATGACATTCGCCCTGTCATCAAATGTATTAATAATTTTTGTATTCGTACAAATACTCATACTAGTGTATAGCCAGCTTTAGGCTGTTTTCTCTGTTAGTGAATGTTCTTTAACTCCAGTATTCAAATGTTCTAATGGCTACTTTTCTCTTAGGATTGAATGGTATTGAATGTTACAACATTCCCTAACATTCAATCCTTCAAATACGCGGAAATTAGAAACTGATATTACAAATATTACTATTATTATTTGTTATTTTTGCACGAACGATGAGACATTTCCACAGTGGATTTTTATAAATAGACCGCCTGGTTTATACAGGTGAATTATACCTTGTTTTCTTCAGGTGGTAAATGGAAAGGGAAACTGGTCCAAAAGATATATATATTTTTTTATATTATACACAGGCTGGGTTCACACTAATGCGGTGTGGGAAACACAGTGATTCCTGTGTGTTTCCCACACTGCATCAAAATTAGAATGTTCACACTGCGCTATGCAAACCGCTGCGGGTGTCAATAAAAAGTTAATGACACTCCCGAATCGGTTCGCAGAACGCAGTGCAAACTGTGGAATCGCATGAAATCAGATGCGATGCAAAACTGTATGGCTGAATTTGAACTTCACAGACATCGCATGTGATGTGCACAGGAATGCGGTGCAAATCACATGCAATGTCTGCAATCGCAGCATTGTTAACCTAACCTTAACCTGATAAGAGGCTCCCCTGACTAAAAGCTAAATGTAAACAAAGGGGGCGTGGACAATGGTGGTGAGGGTGGAGCCTAATGGGGAACTGAGAGACTAGTCCCCCATCAGGTCTGTTTAACTTTTGATTGACAGCGCATGGCAGCGGGTGGATTTGAAAGCCACTATTGGAGTCGATTTAGTCATTGCCATGTGTTGCCAATCAGCAGCCAGGTAAACTTGATAAAAAACTAGTCTCTCAGTTCCCCATCAGGTTCAGCTCACCCCTACTACAAAACTCTATGGCTATGCGCCTTTCAGTATGATGGGCTCGGTGGCCAAGGAGGGAGGTAGCATCCTGAGGAACTTCTGTAGCAGGCTCTGATTAATTCAAGTACCTGTCTGTGACAAGTACATGAATCAGCCGCAAGAACCAACACTTTCAGTGTAGGGCCCAATGGAATTCTAAATTCCCCCCATTGTCGAAATATTGGATTAATTTACTAAAATAATACAGTCAATCCACAAGTAAAAAGCTTAATTGTTTACATTGAAAAGTGTATATTCACTTTGCTAAGTAATTGATAGGAAATAAGGTGCACCTGTATTTTCTTTAAAAACCCGGTTATGTGTCAGGAAAATAGTAGCTGATCAGTTAATTGGAGCGAACAGAGCTCAGCTTACTTACTAAGCTTACTGAACACTGGCCTTGCTAAGTGAACAGCATCTTTTCTATTTGTTGTGAAAAGAGCATTTGCCTTATAAGCCCCCAGTTCACAGCGGTGCAATCTGTCATGCAATTCGACAGGTCCAAATCACATGACAAGTCCCACTCTATTGTCTATGGAAACGTTCAAATCAGTGTGACTCCGACTTTGCGGTGCAGCGCCGATTTTAAGAAAAAAAAAAAAAGGTTCCTGCACAATTTTTTTGCTATTTCAGGTGCAACTTGCATGGACATCTCTGCAGAAGTCGCACAAATGTCAACCAAGTTGCGCCTGAAGACGCACTGACCTGCAGCTTTGAAATCATGCGCCTTCAAGTGAAGACGCACAATTTCAGAGTCGGATTCAGTGTGTGAACGGGGCCTAATGGATTTTGTATTGTAAAGTAACACATGTAAATACCGTATTGTCTATTTTCTTTTTTTATTGCAGCATTTCAAAGTTTGAAGAAAGGTGCTGTTTTCTGTATGTGCTCCACAATTCAGATGACTTCCAGATCTACTTCTGCACAGAGTTTCATTGTAAAAAGTATGTATACTTGTATAAACCATGAGGAACCATCTGTGTTTTCCGTGTGTTATCTTGGCTTTTCAATAAGGAAAATGAAACATAACACAATTGTACAAGGATTATATCATGTACAATTTCCCTTTTATTGTGTACTATATATTTTTTCTAACAAGGTTCCTTAGGCCCCTTTAACGTGGGCGATCCGATCCGATCCGCCTGTCAGTTTTTCAGACAGACTGGATCAGATGCTCCATGCATCCCTATGGGGCAGCGGGTGTCAGCGGAGACATCTCTGCTGACACCCCGCTGCAATCCGATCCGATCCTGTTCGTGAAATCCGGACGGATGGAAACCCTATTTTCCATCCGTCTGGAGGATAGGATTGGATGGGATCGGATGAGAACGGACAGGCGGTTCGTTCTCATCTGATCTCCCATAGAGGACACCGGGAATCTGACAGCTCCATCTACGCACAGAGAGCGGAGACGGAGCTGTCATCCGCCTGCTCAGCAGGGATCGGCGGATCGATCCCCCGCTGAGCAGAGCGGTCTCCGTCGCCGTGTGAAAGGACCCTAAGTGTTCACCACAAAACACACCATAATAGACATTGGCATATTCAGATTTTAATAACCACATCAACACTTATATTCAGGACAGGTGTATCCCAGAGCAAAAGATGTGCATCAAACCAAAAGGTGTGCAAAGTCTTATAGCTTGTTTTCTTTAAAAATCAGCCACAACCTGAGTGGAAAAGTCTGTGTCCTGTCAGGATGCTACAGAGTCGGTCCTTTGTTCTCTGTTTTAATTCTCTGTAGAAGCAGTGGTCTCTATGCAAAGGTCCGACATGCCTTCTCCTCAGCCACAGCCAGTGCTTTTAAATAAGCAGGAAGCATGAGCTTTGCTGATTAAAGAGCTATAGGTCTAACTCAGTAGAGGGCATGTGGGACCTCTGCAGTGAGACCACTGCTTTCACACAGAAAGCATGGGTCCCACACTGCAGCTGCTGGAAGAGAACGGGATTTGATTTCTTTTTAACAAAAACAAACTGTAACACATTGAACCCCCTTTGTTTTGGTAAACAAAATTACCCCCTTGGTATGTGGGATTATAAAGGCAACCACTAACCAAAATATATAAAAATATACATTTTATTTGTTCCATATAAAAATTGCGTGTCGCATAATAGTTGTATACAGACATACAAACACAGTAACAGTCCTAAAAAATCACGGCTATGAAAATTGTCTTATTAAAAAATGTTACAGCCTCATTCTTGAAGGTGAAAAAACAAAGATTAAACCCGCTTTAACCCTAAAACTAAACATAAGTGTCAATAAAAAATGAGTGTCAATAAACAATGTTGCAGCTGCTGTTCGCCAAGTAAATACTCAGATAGAATGTAGGTAATCAATTAACACAGCGCTAGCATAAATGAATAAAATAATAAACTTCCTCATGTGACACAAAGTAATATAAACAATAACAATATATATATATATATATATATATATATATATATATATATATATATAAATGTCCAAAAATTGTAGAATTAATTTTTTTTTTTTAAACTCTAAGAAAGTGTCCAAATATGTAATCGGTGATAAAGTGCTCCAGTGCAGATCAAACACACGTGCTTCAAGTGGTGGTGACCCCTCCAGGACCCCTACTCACCAGAACATGTGGACCCTGTGAGGGTCTAATGAGCTTGTGGACACTTAGATGTAAAAGACACCAAGGCTTCTCCTCAGGAATCAGGAGCTGGATGGACCTTCCCAACCATGAGTAATTCTAGATTTCCTCCAGACAGCGTTGCCAAGAAAGAAAGGGGACCAGGGATAGTGAAGCCCATTGGGGAGTTTTAATAAATTAAAGCCAAAAACATACTCACATAATAAAAGAATAAAGGAGCGAGGTAAATACAGTAAGAGCCGGGAGAAAACGCCCTATTGGGAGGGTGAAACACGTTAATTCCGGTACAGCACCCAAGCTATCGTCACTTCCAGTTTACTTACCGAACAGCCATGGAACGCACGCTGCCAGCAGCGCTCCCGGCTCTTACTGTATTTACCTTGCTCCTTTATTCTTTTATTATGTGAGTATGTTTTTGGCTTTAATTTAATAAAACTCCCCAAAAAACAGGCTTCACTATCCCTGGTCCCCTTTCTTTCTTGGCAACGCTGTCTGGAGGAAATCTGGAGGAAATTTAGGATTACTCATGGTTGGGAAGGTCTATCCAGCCCCTGATTCCTGAGGAGAAGCCTTGGTGTCTTTTACATCTATAGCCCCGTACACACGTACTGATCGTCGGCCGAACGAGCGGCCGTCTTTTGTCCAGGGCTGTCGTGTCTGTTGAAAACTGCAAAAGACTGCACACGAATTTTGTCGGCCAACAACAGCTGACTGGAGAAGTGATGTCATGTGATAGTTAACTTTCCTTGTCTTTTTTCTTTTCTGAGCATGCCCAGTCTTGCTAATCTGCTGTCTGTCGGCCGAAATCTGTACTGACTGGCGAACAATCGGTCGTTCTGGTGTTGGCCAACAAAAATCTTAATGCCTGCACGTCAGATTCTGTTCGGCCGAAAATGCGCTGTTGGAAGCATCATACTAACAAGCCTACAATCGGCGATCGGTCGTCGGCCGAATATTTACGGCCGACAATTGGTACGTGTGTATGGGGCTTAAGTGTCCACAAGCTCATTAGACCCTCACAGGGTCCACATCTTCTGGTGAGTAGGGGTCCTGGAGGGGTCACCACCACTTGAAGCACGTGTGTTTGATCTGCACTGGAGCACTTTATCACCGATTACATATTTAGACACTTTCTTAGAGTTTTTTTTTAAAAAAAATTTATTCTACAATTTTTTGGACATTTATATATATATATATTGTTATTGTTTATATTACTTTGTGTCACATGAGGAAGTTTATTATTTTATTCATATATGCTAGCGCTGTGTTAATTACATAGTTACATAGTTACATAGTTACATAGTAGGCGAGGTTGAATAAAGACAATAGTCCATCCAGTTCAACCTGTGTAGGTGTGTGTGGCTGTACTCATCTCACATACCCCTGAATGTTCTGATCCTTGAGATGTAAGTCTAAGAGTCTTTTGAAAGCCACCATACTACCCGCAGAAACCACCTCTTGTGGTAGAGAATTCCACAATCTTGTAGCCTTAACAGTAAAGAACCCCCCACGTTGCCTGTGATTAAAACGCTTCTCCTCTAATCGCATTGTATGCCCTTGAGTCCTCATGGAATCCCTTCGACTGAACAGCTTTTTTTCTAAGCTGGGATCCCCATTAAGATATTTATAAATTGCTATCATGTCCCCCCTCAGACGTCTCTTCTCCAGGGAGAATAAATCAAGCGATTGTAGACGCTCTTCATAGTCAAGGTCCTCCAATCCCCTAATTAGTTTAGTTGCCCTTCTCTGGACTCTCTCCAGCTCCAACATATCCCTCCTGAGGACTGGCGACCAGAACTGGACAGAATACTCCAGATGCGGTCGGACCAGAGTTTTATAAAGTGGAAGGATTATAGTCTTATCTCTGGAATACATCCCTTTCTTTATGCATGCTAATATTCTGCTGGCTTTGGCAGCTGCCGCTTGACATTGCATGCTGTTGCCTAATCTATCATCAACCAAGACTCCCAGATCCTTCTCCATTTTTGATTCCCCCAAGGGTTCCCCTCCTAACGTGTATTGTGTTTTTATGTTTTTAGTCCCCAAGTGCAAAACCTTACACTTCTCCACGTTAAACCTCATTTGCCATGTCCTTGCCCACTCTGTAATTTTGTCCAGGTCATTCTGTAGGATATCTGCTTCATGCTGTGCAGTTATTGCCCTGCCCAATTTTGTGTCATCTGCAAAAACTGATATTGAACTACTGATCCCGTCCTCAATGCTGTTTATGAATAAATTGAACAAGGTTGGTCCCAGGACTGAGCCCTGGGGCACCCCGCTTACAACCTCAGACCAGTCTGAGTATGCGCTGTTTATTACCACCCTTTGGACACGCCCTTTAAGCCAGTTCCGTATCCAAGAGCAAACCCTGCTTTCGATACCTGCAGACCTTATTTTATAAATTAAGCGCTTGTGGGGAACTGTATCAAACGCCTTAGCGAAATCCAAGTACACCACATCCACTGGTCTGCCCCTATCTAGCTCACAGCTCACCTCCTCGTAGAATGCTAAGAGATTGGTTTGACAAGAACGCCCATTTGTAAACCCGTGCTGATTACTGCTGATGATGTTGTTGTCTTTAGCAAACTCTACGATATAGTCCCTTATCATCCCCTCCAGAAGTTTACATACTATTGATGTCAAACTGACAGGCCTATAATTTCCCGGGATATGCCTCTGGCCCTTTTTGAATATCGGAATCACGTTAGCTTTCTTCCAATCCCCTGGTACATCCCCTGTCCTAATACTGTCAGCAAAGATCAGGAACAGTGGTCTGGATATAACCTTACTGAGTTCCTTGAGTACTCTCGGATGTACGCCATCCGGGCCTGGTGATTTGTTTGTGTTAAGTTTATCCAGCCTTTCCCTGATTTCACCCTCTGTTAGCCATAGTGGCAAATCCTGTGTATTACTACTAACCATACCGTCATGGTCAGTGTACCCCTCCGTTTCCTGTGTAAAGACTGACGAGAAAAAAGCATTCAGCACGGTTGCTTTTTCAGTGTCCTCTGTAACCATCCCCCCATCATCGCTAATTATGTGTGCAATATGCTCTGCCCTAGTTTTTTTGCTGTTGATATATTTAAAGAATTTCTTTGGGTTTTTTTTACTATCCTCCGCTATTTGTCTCTCAAAGTTGATTTTAGCCATTTTGATTTTGTGTTTACTTTTCTTATTTGCCTCCTTGTATAGCTCGAAAGCCAATACAGTGCCCTCTGATTTATATTTCTTGAAGGCCATTTTTTTTTCCCTAATACGTTTTTTAACGTTACGGTTTAGCCAGCCAGGTTTGGCTTTGTCTCTTCTAAATTTATTTCCCATAGGAATGCACTGCAAGATGCCTTTGCCTAATATGTTCCTAAAGCATTCCCATTTTTCCTCTGTGGTCAGGGATCCCAGGGTTTGGTCCCAGTTTACCCTTTCCATCAATGAGTACAATTTTGGAAAGTTTGCCCTTCTGAAGTTTAGGGTTCTTATGTTCCCCACTTGCCTTGTTATATTGTTATTTATACTAAATGTGATCATCCTGTGATCGCTAGAGCCCAGGTTGTCCTGAACTACTACCTCCGAGATTATGTCTGGGTCATTAGTGATCAATAGATCCAGGACTGCATTTTCTCTAGTCGGAGAATCCACCAACTGTGACATGTAATTATCCAGTAAGGTTTCTGTGAATAGACGGGCCTTCTGTGAGTGTGCAGTCCCCTCTTCCCAGTCAATGTCAGGATAATTGAAGTCCCCCAATATGATGACTGATCCCAATTTTGCCACTTTACTCATTAGTGCTAAAAATTCCAGCTCTACCTCCTCCCCTTGGTTAGGTGGCCTGTAGCAAACCCCCACAATTACTTTCCCCTTTTCTCCTTCCCTATGGAGTTCAACCCACACAGATTCTAACTCCATGCTCATCCCATCCGTAATGTCACTCCTTTCTATCACCTTTATATTGTTCTTGACATAGAGACATACCCCTCCCCCTCTTTTTGTAATTGATTACCTTCATTCTTGAAGGTATGTGCTCCCCAAGTAACTGACACATTTCAGGTGACCACCACCTTTCTTCAGGGGTATAGGAAATAGAGGTTACAAGGTTCCCTATGTTTGTAACAAGAAAAAGGAACTTAAGTTATTATAATCATTATATTCCATTCAGTAAATAGCAAACATTTTACATCAAATAGTAACTATTATGGTACATACCAAAAATGAGGATATTTTATGATAAAGAAAAAGGCCATGTATGTTAAAAACCAAAGAAAAAATCTATGGTGGACATGCCAGGATAATATGATGATAACATGTAGTGGTCTGTGGTGAAGACATCTCAGCCATGGGCTTTAAACAAACAGGCAATAGGTCCTGCTATGCAGAGATTTTTCTTAGACCCCTCACTTATTATAGTCAAACCTAATTATGTGCACATTTAAAGCCGGTTCACATTGGTGTGATGCCGAAAACCTGTGAATCCACCTGACTCGCAGGCAGTTCACACTGCCATATATGAGCTGCTGAAGTTAACGACACCCCCAGATTAGTTTGCATATCGCAGTGCGAACTGTCAATTCGGACAGGTATCGGATCGCATAGGTGTGAATACAGTGCCTTGCAAAAGTATACGGCCCCCTTGATCTTTTCGACCTTTTGCCACATTTCAGGCTTCAAACATAAAGATATAAAACTGTTATTTTTTGGGAAGAATCAACAACAAGTGGGACACAATCATGAAGTGGAACGAAATTTATTGGATATTTCAAACTTTTTTAACAAATAAAAAACTGAAAAATTGGGCGTGCAAAATTATTCAGCCCCTTTACTTTCAGTGCAGCAAACTCTCTCCAGAAGTTCAGTGAGGATCTCTGAATGATCCAATTATGACCTAAATGACTAAATAGAATCCACCTGTGTGTAATCAAGTCTCCATATAAATGCACCTGCACTGTGATAGTCTCAGAGGTTCGTTTAAAGCGCAGAGTGCATCATGAAGAACAAGGAACACACCAGGCAGGTCCGAGATACTGTTGTGGAGAAGTTTAAAGCTGGATTTGGATACAAAAAGATTTCCCAAGCTTTAAACATCCCAAGGAGCACTGTGCAAGTGATAATATTGAAATGGAAGGAGTATCAGACCACTGCAAATCTACGAAGACCTGGCCGTCCCTCTAAACTTTCAGCTCATACAAGGAGAAGACTGATCAGAGATGCAGCCAAGAGGCCCATGATCACTCTGGATGAACTGCAGAGATCTACAGCTGAGGTGGGAGACTCTGTCCATAGGACAACAATCAGTCGTATACTGCACAAATCTGGCCTTTATGGAAGAGTGGCAAGAAGAAAGCCATTTCTTAAAGATATCCATAAAAAGCGTTGTTTAGAGTTTGCCACAAGCCACCTGGGAGACACACCAAACATGTGGAAGAAAGTGCTCTGGTCAGATGAAACCAAAATCGAACTTTTTGGCAACAATGCAGAACGTTATGTTTGGTGTAAAAGCAACACAGCTCATCACCCTGAACACACCATCCCCACTGTCAAACATGGTGGTGGCAGCTTTATGGTTTGGGCCTGCTTTTCTTCAGCAGGGACAGGGAAGATGGTTAAAATTGAAGGGGAGATGGATGGAGCCAAATACAGGACCATTTTGGAAGAAAACCTGATGGAGTCTGCAAAAGACCTGAGACTGGGACAGAGATTTGTCTTCCAACAAGACAATGATCCAAAACATAAAGCAAAATCTACAATGGAATGGTTCACAAATAAACATATCCAGGTGTTAGAATGGCCAAGTCAAAGTCCAGACCTGAATCTAATCGAGAATCTGTGGAAAGAACTGAAAACTGCTGTTTTACAAACGCTCTCCATCCAACCTCACTGAGCTCGAGCTGTTTTGCAAGGAGGAATGGGCAAAAATTTCAGTCTCTCGATGTGCAAAACTGATAGAGACATACCCCAAGCGACTTACAGCTGTAATCGCAGTAAAAGGTGGCGCTACAAAGTATTAACTTAAGGGGGCTGAATCATTTTGCACGCCCAAATATCAGTTTTTTATTTGTTAAAAAAGTTTGAAATATCCAATAAATTTCGTTCCACTTCATGGTTGTGTCCCACTTGTTGTTGATTCTTCACAAAAAAATACAGTTTTATATCTTTATGTTTGAAGCCTGAAATGTGGCAAAAGGTTGAAAAGTTCAAGGGGGGCGAATACTTTCGCAAGGCACTGTAGGTGTGATACTGGTGCGAACCAAAAAAAGGGTCCTGTGTGACTTTGGTCCGAATGTAATGCGAATTCAGCCATACAGTCTGCATGGCTGAATTCGCATCGCACAGACATCGCATCGCAGACAGCTGTGAGGTGCGAATCACATGCGATGTCTGACATCGCATATGTGTGAACCGGCACTTATTCTTTTCACTTTTATCATTTTTAAGTGCACTTAATTGATTATTTGTGGTTCACACATAAGGATAAAATAAAATTAAGAATTTTTACGCTTCTTGCCACTGCATAACTCCTTTTCACTTTTGTGACTGTTACCCGACTGGTTAATCTGTTTTGTTGGTCCATAAGTCCTAATTCAAAGAAGCTCTAACTTTATTACAATAACCTGAAATAATGTTATAATGGCTTTATAATGTAGGCTTTATCTGTGCTAGAAACAAGTATCTCTGGATGCAGAGTTAGGCAGGCCATACATGTTTCGAGTCTCGGCCGGATTGTCTGGAACCGGCCGAGATTGGAACTGTGTGTGGGCAGGCTGAATGTACCAAGTTGATCGCTCTATCAACTTGGGTACAACCAGCCTGCCAGATTCACTTGCCATTATAGCTAGCGGCTGCTATAGCCAATAGCAATAATTGCTGCTGTCTCCCAGTGGGAACAGCTTTCCCCACCCCCTGCCAGAAGCAGGCAATGGCTCAGCAGGAGGCATTCTGTCAGCACTGTCGGTGTTGATGGGGCAATCGTGTAAATTTCTTTCCTGCAACCCGTGGATGCAGGAATGATGTTTGCACCATCTATTGGCCTGCCTGAGATACAAGCTATGAAATAATAACTTGCATAGTCCCCTGCTTTGTGGACTTATGATAGCATATAGAGCAACACTTTACTCCATTATTTTTTAGTACTGCTATACTGTGGGTATTTTCAGTTGTACAAGATTTTCAGTATTGTAATGAATAACTGTATTCTTTAATAGAAATTAGGTTTGTTATGCATTGATCTTTTATATATCTGTGTGTGCACAAAATTTAAAAGTGCAAAAAAATATTATGATCTATGCATTCGTTTGTGATTACATCTTTTTATATTTTTTCTTGTCTTGGTTATACAATCTTTATTTCCTTTGTTGCAGATTTTTTGATATGGTTAACAGTATTACTGAAGAAAATGGAAAAAACACAGATGATGTGGATTTTGATGGAGATGCCCTTGAAGTAAGTATAACAGTTATCATTCACATACATTATAGCTATTGGTTTTCTAATAATTCATATTTAAAGTGGTTGTAAACCCTTACATATAGAATGAAACAAAGAAACCGCTCCTCCAAAAAACAAATTAAAAACAGCAGCTGGCACAAATTACAGGTTGGTAATAAAGACAAATGAATATAAAATGCAGCGCTTCAAATAAAAAAGTGCAACAATTGTTTGTCCAGACAGGAAATCTTCAACTTCTAAGTGAAAAAGAGCCAATGGAGGGTGATTCAATAGCTGACACCACCACCACATGAATCACACTGCCTCTTACCGCAATCAAAGTATCATTGCTTGCACAATGATCATAAACGCATTCAGTGATGTTGGGAGAACCACATAGCCTTATTGTTGTTTCCTCAATCCCAAACAGCAGACAGGCAGGATTGCTCAGTAGGGGGAGAGATGTATCAGATAAGGGGAAAAGATCTCTGCGGGCCAGATCCGCCTCCAGGGCCGACGGGCCTGACAGCCTTACATATACAGAGTGAAGGGCCATACTCAGGTGATACACAGAGATTAAATGAATCCTCCTACATAAGTTGTATCTGTCTGTCTGCAGTCTTTTCTACAACCAAAGTGCTGAATTTACAAAGCTTGTCTAAGAATTCAGAAAAAGGGGGTGGAGAGCTGAAGTTACACTCTGCAGAGCTCAGGGAGGAAAGGTCTGAGAGCTGATTGGAGGGAAGGGACACACCCCTTTCACACAGCATGCAGGAACAGAGCTGAGGCTGTCAATCTGCTGGAGATCCCTTCCCTTTCACAATTTTTCTCTTGGTGTCAGGAAAACTTGTCAGAAGTAATTTATACTGATAGCAGAGAAACAAAGCAGCAGACAGAATCGACCCTTTTATTTGAGACAAGTACATACTATAGAGAGATATGCTGTGTTCATATTTCATGTCTGAGGTTACAACCACTTTAATTGTTCTAAGTATTTATTTTTCTCTTTTGTATCTTTCCTATTTCTTCCGATTTACAGTAACTGTAAACCTCATCCTTTCATTTGGTTATATTACTCACGCCATCGGAAAAACCCTGGTTGAAATTTTTCCAGCGGTAATAATGTTCCCTTATCTAAACTGTATATTTCAGGGGATGCCGTGCATGTTTAATTTTTGGGTAGAATGGATAAAGGTTAGACTCTCTGTCAGGTTTTTATTCTAAGCACTGATTAGGAGGGTCCAACAGAGCCATGTCTATTAGAGCCACTGAAAACTGTTGTCTCCTCCCTTTGACATTTTAAGATTAAAGGGGAAGTATAATCAAAGCTTGTTTGGCTGTACATCTCCTTTGGATCACAAGAGTACAGTTCGTTCTGCACTCCTGTGACCCGTTTTCAGCAAAGAGCGGGCTGAAGTCTGCTGTCGGCTGACGTCACAGAAGTCAGTTCAGGCACCGCGTCATCCCAAACAACGGAGTCTGGATCTGCCAGGTGCCTGGACCGACACCCGGCTCAGCCTTTCAGCGAACCGCTGAGAGCCTGAGCTGGCTGCTCCACACCTCTATACAGCCCAACGCTCCAGTGAGCGAAGAGGGGGCAGAGGGGAGAGCTGCTGACTAACAGGCAGCAGCTCTCTGCTGAGCAAGCTGTCAGAACCAAGCAATCGGTGATGTTCGATAGCTCGGTTGTCAGTGTAGAGGCGTCGGGGGACAGATGCAGCATTGGATCGATGCTGCATCCATCTAGGTGAGTATAAATGGGGATAGTGGCGGTTGGTGCTCAATGGGCCGGGGGGGGGGGCGGCAGACGGACCACACCATACCCCCCCCCTCCCGGACCACACCAGCCCACACACCATACCCCCCCGGTCGCCGGCTCACTCTCCCTGGACATGTGGAGGGCAGGCAGCAGCAGCGGCGGCGGCTTCCCCCTCAGTCTCCTGCGTCTCCTCCTCCTCCTTGGCCAATTGGCATGGCTTCTCCTTTCGGCCAATCGGGAAACGGGTCTCAGGACCTGCTTCCTGATTGGCCAGGAGTTGAGTCTGTGTGACAATAGCGAATATTCATTCACTATTGTCTCACAACTGGGTGGGCTCAGGGCGCAGTGCTCTGCGCCCTGAGACCACCGTTTTTTGAAGCATATTAGAGCCTCTGGCTCTAATCACATGCTTAAAAAAAAAAAAAAAAAAACATTGGAATTCATGCATCCGGCGCCCTGCATGTAGATTACGGGGCCGGACACATGGATAGGGGGGGCGGCGCCCCTGTGCCCCCAATGGACGGCCACCACTGAATGGGGGGAAATATCACATAATCTCCTTTTTAAACTCTTCATGGTCTCCCAACAATTGATCTGGTGCTCCTGTTTATTCCTATATACTTATAGTTATACTGTATGTTGACTGTGAAATTGGCCTACATTTGGAATCTCCAAGTCTCCACTCTATCCAAAAGTAAAACAAAATGAGACATTTAGCTGGGGTTTACCATCATGTTTTTATCTTGGCAAATATAGATTCTCTGGATGTATCCCAACAATAGAGTTGGAATCCACACAGATGTCTGACTGGCAGCTGGCTCGGCCTCTTAGCGTGCCACTGGGAGCTTGAGCTAGCCACTCCCGCCCCCTAAACAGCTCAGCGCTCTATGAGACGTGGAGGGGCAGAGAAGAGAGCAGTCACTACTCTCTGCTCAGTGTAGACCGAGAACTGAGCGATCAGCAGTCGATTGCTCAGTTCTCTAGCTTCAAACCAGTGGGGACAAATGCTGCATCAGATAGATGCTGCAGCCATATAGTTGTGTATGTATGTTTGTTATTTTTATTCCTGCTCTTCTGCTTCTCCTAAGTATCCATTGTGTTCAAAGTAAAATTTTTACACTTTCCTTGACATCATGAACACATCAATTGTCCACCGTTTACTGTGGAATAGTTACACAGATACAGTAGTACAGTCTCTCCACCTTTAATATTAACATAAAGAAGAGTGAAGCAAAATAGTTAGGCAGCCCAAATTGTCAGAATACACTACTGTTGGCTATACCTTGTGGCACTGATTGAGCAGGGAAAATATATTGTTTTGAAAAAAAGCCTGCTTTTTGTAAATGTATATATGTCATTCTTCTTTTGTGATTAAACTTGATGAAACCACAATATTGTCCTTTGTTTAGTTTGATTATGAATATGATGAAAACGGTGACAGAGTAGTCCTGGGTAAAGGTACCCATGGTGTGGTATATGCTGGACGAGACCTCAATAACCAAGTGAGAATCGCTATCAAGGAGGTTCCTGAGAGGGACAGCAGGTAAGTTCGTACATGCCAAAACATTCTACTGTAGATCACTTTGAAAAATAACTGTTGATTAAAGTCACTAAGAGCTAGAGCTGCACGATTAATTGTTTAAAAAAAAAAAAAATCACAATCTCGTTTCACTACCCCCCCACGATCATAAAACGGCATTTCCTTGATTCATACAGAGAAGAGCTGTTGTCTGCTCACTTATTGCTGTCAAAAAAAAAAAAAGAGCCTCCAGCAAATGTTTATAAACTTCTGTCTGTAAGGCTCGGTTCACACTTATGCGATGCGGGAAGGCTGCGAATTTGCAGCATGTTCCCGCATCGCAAACGCACCCATGGCAGTTCACACTGCCATATGCGATAAGCTGGGGGTGTCAATGAAATGTTAACGACACCCCCAGTTTGATCGCATATCGCAGTGCGATCTTTACAGTTTGCACAGGTTCGGATCGCACAAGTTTGAACCGATGTGCGATCCGATCCTGATGCGGCTCAAAAAAAGGGTCATGTGCGACTTTACTGCGGGTGCAGTGCGAATTTAGCCATACAAAGTGTATGGCTGAACTCGCACCGCACAGCCGATCGCATGTAATGAAGGAGCAGTGCGCTCCGATATTACATGCGATCGCCGCAGCTGCAAGAGTGTGAACCGGCACTCAATTAGCCAGTTTAACCACTTAAAGACTAAGTGCCGGTTCAGATTTGTGTGATGCGGGAACGTTGCGAATATGCAGCGTGATCCCGCATCGCATCTGCATCTCTGGCAGTTCACACTCCCATATGCGATATGCAGGGGGTGTCAATTAAAAGTTAACGACACCCCCAGTTGCGATCACATATCGCAGTGCGATCTGCAAGTTCACACAGAATCGGATCGCACTAGTGTGAACCACTATGCGATCCAATTCTGCTGCGGATAAAAAAAAGCCTCATGTGCGAGTTTATTGCGGATGCGGTGCGAATTCAGGCATACAAAGTGTATGGCTGAAATTCGCACCGCACCTGAGATCGCATGTAATTTAGGAGCAGTGTGCTCCGAATTACATGCGATGTCCACAATCGCACAAATGTGAACCGGGGCTAAACCTTTTTCTGACACTTGTTGCTTACAAGTTAAAATCAGTATTTTTGCTAGAACATTACTTAGAACCACCAAACATTAATATATATATATATATATATATATATATATATATATATATATATATATATATACATACACAATTTATTTTTTAGCTGAGACCCTAGAGAAAAAAAAAGTGAAGTTAGCCCAATTTTTTTTGTATAATGTGAAAGATGTTACGCCAAGAATCGTGAGAGAATCGTGATCTTTATTTCAAGCAAAAAAATTGTGATTCTCATTTTATCCAGAATCGTGCAGCTCTACTAAGAGCTGCTGTTGAAAATAAATAACCCTAGGCCGTAGGCTATATACGCTGCTCTATGTAGAATATTACCCTGCCAAAAACGTTTCTAGGTAAAAATAATGCGTGGAATATTGTGTGGTTGATACTTGTGTAATTACCTGCATGTTGTACAAAATAAGTGTTTCAAATGTGAGATTATGGGAAAGGGGATGCTACATGTTGCTGTATCTTTGCTGTGTCTTTGAAGCTTGTTCTACTGTTGAATTAACATGGAAATGTCTTTCATTCTTGGCCCTGTTTCCTTAGTGCTTTGTGTGGGAAATGTTTATTTAAATTTTATTTTTAAACTCACAATTTGCCATCAATATACTTGTTAAACTATATTTCATCAAACTGCTGAAGTAACTATAGACATATTGGTTAGAAGCCAAGGAGAATAGAGAATAGAGGATAGAGCCAAGGAGGAGTGTAAGTGAGGTGTGGACAGACTCTGAAAGAGAGCTGAATCCTGCACACTGTACACAGCGCACCCCTGAACCCTGCACTCTGTACACAGCGCATCCCAGAACATTGCACCCTGTACATAGCGCATCCCTGAACATTGGACCCTGTACACAGCGCATCCCTGAAAATTTCACCCTGTACACAGCGCATCCCTGAACATTGCACCCTGTACTCAGTGAATCCCTGAACCCTGCACTCTGTTTACAGCGCATTCCTGAACCCTGCACTCTGTACACAGTGCATCCCTGAACCCTGCACTCTGTGCACAGCGCATCCCAGAAAATTGCACCCTGTACACAGCGCATCCCTGAACATTGCACCCTGTACGCAGCGCATCCCTGAACATTGCACCCTGTATGCAGCGCATCCCTGAACCCTGCACTCTGTACACAGCGCATCCCTGAACCCTGCACTCTGTACACAGCGCATCCCTGAACCCCGCACTCTGTACACAGCGCATCCCTGAACCCTGCACTCTGTACACAGCGCATCCCTGAATCCTGCACTCTGTACACAGCGCACCCCTGAACCCTGCACTCTGTACACAGCGCACCCCTGAATCCTGCACTCTGTACACAGCGCACCCCTGAACCCTGCACTCTGTACACAGCACACCCCTGAACCTTGCACTCTGTACACAGTGCACCCCTGATCTTTGCACTCTGTACATAGCACATCTCTGAACCCAAACAACTCACTCCTGGTATTTATTGCCCCTTAAAGATCCTTCCACTGTGCAATTCCATCAGATCCACAGTTCAAATAGGCTCGGTTGTGGAGCGTGGTTGAGTTCCTGCACTTATTCTCTGACAAAAGAAGAAACCCTGGATACATGTATATAATCTTACAGATACAACCAAGCCCTTAACCACTTTCACACCCCAGTTTGTCATATGACGTCTGGGCAGCTATAGGCATCATTCAGATATCCTTTTTTTTAGCCAGCGGTTCCCTTCACCATAAGAACAATCATAGCGGCTGTTCCCCTCCCGCCCTCCTCTGGTGCTTCTACTGGCTCGCCTATGCGATCGGCGAGCTGGAGAAGGAATCCGGCGGTGGCGGAAGTACACCATAGAGAATACCGCGGAGAAGATGGTCCCCGGCAGTCTCTTTGACTCCTAAAGGCCCGGGCACAATGTTATGACATCACGCTGGGCCTGGCAGTTTTAAATACTGCTGTGATCTCAGCTGAAAAGCTGAGATCATGTTTTTTTTTTTTTTTGTTGTGTTTTTTTTTTTATCTTAAGCTTTCCAGCCTGTAGGAGAGATTTGAAGTCTTATTGACCCTAGATCTTTCCATAAAGAGGACCTGTCGTGCACTATTCCTATTCCAAGGGATGTTTACATTTCTTGTAATAGGAATAAATGGGATTAAAAAAAAAAAAAATTAAAGGGAAAGTAAAAAAAAAGATAAAATAAACAATAAACAAAAAAAAAAAAATGTAACTGCCCCTGTCCCCACATGCTTGCATGCAGAAGTGAACCTATATGTACGTCGAGCCCACATGTGTAAGCGGCGTTCAATCCACACATGTGAGGTATCGCCACGAACGTTCAAGCAAGAGCAACAATTCTACCCAAGACCTCTGTAACTCTAAACTGGTAACCTGTAAATCTTTTTAAAGCACTGCTTATAGAGATTTTTAAGTACCGAAGCTTGGCGCCATTCCACGAGTGTGCGCAATGTTAAAGCGTGACATATTAGGTATCGATTTACTCAGCATAACAACATCATCTTTCACATTATACAAAAAAATTGGGCTAACTTTAGTGTTTTGTTTTTTTTTATTTGTGAAACCAATTTTTATTTTTTTTTAACGCGTTTGAAAAATTGCTGAGCAAATACCGTGTGACATAAAAAGTTTCAACTACAGCCATTGTATTCCCTTTGGTCTCTGCTAAAAAAACATATATGATGTTTGGGGATTCTGAGTAATTTTCTAGCCAAAAATATTATGATTTTTACATGTAGGAGCAGAGTGCCAGAATTGGCCCGCTATGGAAGTGGCAACCATAATTACTGCGGCCCACAAAGAAATTGATTTTCACAGCCCTGATCTATAGCAACATTAAACTTAGACATTACCAACAGACAAAATTTTATGTGGTTAAGGTTGCAAACATGAAGTTAGTGCTGCATTGTTCTTCAGCATCTGTGTAGAAATCACAGCATTGTACAGACATAAGAAAAAATCCCTTATACAGTATACAGTGGGTACGGAAAGTATTCAGAACCCCTTAAATTTTTCACTCTTTGTTATATTGCAGCCATTTGCTAAAATCATTTAAGTTCATTCTTCTTCCTCATGAATGTACACATAGCACCCCATACTGACAGAAAAACACAGAATTGTTGACATTGTTGCAGATTTATTAAAAAGAAAAACTGAAATATCACATGGTCCTAAGTATTCAGGCCCTTTGCTGTGACACTCATATATTTAACTCAGGTGCTTTCCATTTCTTCTGATCATCCTTGAGATGGTTCTACACCTTCATTTGAGTCCAGCTGTGTTTGATTATACTGATTGGACTTGATTAGGAAAGCCACACACCTGTCTATATAAGACCTTCCAGATCACAATGCATGTCAGAGCAAATGAGAATCATGAGGTCAAAGGAACTGCCTGAAGAGCTCAGAGACAGAATTGTGGCAAGGCACAGATCTGGCCAAGGTTACAAAAAGATTTATGCTGCACTTAAGGTTCCTAAGAGCACAGTGGCCTCCATAATCCTCAAATGGAAGACGTTTGGGACGACCAGAACCCTTCCTAGAGCTGGCCGTCCGGCCAAACTGAGCTATCGGGGGAGAAGAGCCTTGGCGAGAGAGGTAAAGAAGAACCCAAAGATCACTGTGGCTGAGCTCCAGAGATGCAGTCAGGAGATGGTAGAAAGTTGTAGAAAGTAAACCATCACTGCAGCCCTCCACCAGTCGGGGCTTTATGGCAGAGTGGCCCGACGGAAGCCTCTCCTCAGTGTAAGACACATGAAAGCCCGCATGGAGTTTGCTAAAAAACACCTGAAGGACACCAAGATGGTGAGAAATAAGATTCTCTGGTCTGATGACACCAAAATAGAACTTTTTGGCCTTAATTCTAAGCGGTATGTGTGGAGAAAACCAGGCACTGCTCATCACCTGTCCAATACAGTCCCAACATTGAAGCATGGTGGTGGCAGCATCATGCTGTGGGGGTGTTTTTCAGCTGCAGGGACAGGACGACTGGTTGCAATCGAGGGAAAGATGAATGCGGCCAAGTACAGGGATATCCTGGACAAAAAACTTCTCCAGAGTGCTCTGGACCTCAGACTGGGCCGAAGGTTTACCTTCCAACAAGACAATGACCCTAAGCACACAGCTAAAATAACGAAGGAGTGGCTTCACAACAACTCCGTGACTGTTCTTGAATGGCCCAGCCAGAGCCCTGACTTAAACCCAATTGAGCATCTCTGGAGAGACCTAAAAATGGCTGTCCACCAACGTTTACTATCCAACCTGACAGAACTGGAGAGGATCTGCAAGGAGGAATGGCAGAGGATCCCCAAATCCAGGTGTGAAAGACTTGTTGCATCTTTCCCAAAAAGACTCCTGGCTGTATTAGATCAAAAGGGGGCTTCTACTAAATACTGAGCAAAGGGTCTGAATACTTAGGACCATGTGATATTTCAGTTTTTCTTTTTTAATAAATCTGCAACAATGTCAACAATTCTGTGTTTTTCTGTCAGTATGGGGTGCTATGTGTACATTCATGAGGAAGAAGAATGAACTTAAATGATTTTAGCAAATGGCTGCAATATAACAAAGAGTGAAAAATTTAAGGGGGTCTGAATACTTTCCGTACCCACTGTATGTGTACACATGGAGAGTATGAATGACATTTGTACAGTATGACTTACTGACATCTCTATATGCCTGTGGGAAATTTTACACTATATATCTTTTACCATCAATCTCACAGGTATATTGAGGTGGCTGTTTCATTTTATTTGACATTAATGATAACTTTACCTGATATGTATGTCCAGTCAACTCATATATTGCTTGCTTCAATCACTTTATGGTACACGATCTGCTCACAATCCAATAAAGCAACCAGTGTTAGACATGTGCAATTTGTTTCGGTCTGAATGTAAATTCAGGTGGGTTTTTCGGTTTTTCGAAGCACACCCGGTAGGTGACGTCACAACGGGGCAGAGTCACCTGCTGACATCGGGTGACTCCACCCTTAGCTATTTAAGAAATGTCAGACGGACGAGCAGGCAGTCAGCGGTAAGCCTTCAGGGCCTCCAGGGTTTTTTTGTTTTTTTTGCATTCGTCCATGCGGTGGGCAGCATGATTGATGATGGATCTACATCAAGAGACATTTTTTTTGGTGAATAGGTAAGGGTACTATGTACCTCCATACTCATTCACATAGGGGGTGGCCGGGATCTGGGGGCCCCTTGTTTAAGGGGGCTTCCAGATTCTGATAAGCCCCCGCCGACCCCCACGACCACAGCCCAGGGTTGTGGGGAAGAGGCCCTTGTCACCATCAACATGGGGGCAAGGTGCTTTGGGGTGGGGGGGACATAGCCTCCTGCCCCAAAGCACCCCTCCATGTTGAGGCCATGTGGCCTGGTATGGCTCGCTCGTCCCCCCACCCTTTCCTGGCCTGGCAGCTACATGCCCAGGTAAGGGGCTGGTATGGATCTTGTAGAGGATCCCACAACGTTCTTTTTTTCTGAATTTCCTATTGCCGGAATTCTTTTGTTGACATTTCAGCTCTCAGCAGGGAAGCACGCGGACATCTGAGGAGTCATTATTGACGTTGTTATTGGAGTTGGTATTGACGCGGATGCCGATTGGCACGGGAAGAGCCAATCAGCGGGTTCAGCAGGTGGGATGTCTGCCAGGTACACGCAATCGCTCCCATGGAGACAGACTGCTGTTCTTTCAGTGATAAAGACAGGGATCCTGTGTTCCTCCTATTTAGGAACACAGATCTCTGTGTTCATCCAGCAAGTCCATCCCCCATGCAGTTAGAAAGCACCCCCTAGGGACATACTTAACCCTTTGATCGCTCCTGGTGTTAACCCCTTCCCTGCCAGTGTCATTAGTACAGTAACAGTGCATATTTTTTAGCACTGATTACTGTAGTAATGTCACTGGTCCACCTTAAAAGTGTCAGTTAAGTGTCTGATCTGTCCGCTGCAATGCCGCAGTCTTGCTAAAAATCACTGATCACCTCCATTACTAATTAAAAAAAAAAATAACATCCTTCCCCTAGTTTGTAGACGCGATAACTTTTGTGCAAACCAATCAATATACACTTATTGGGATTTTTTGACCAAAAATATGTAACAGAATACAAGTTGGCCTAAAATTATGAAAACATTTTTTTTTTTTTTTTATTGGGAATGTTTTATAGGAGAAAGTAAAAAATAGTTTTTCTTTTTTTCAGAATTGTCGGTCTTTTTTTTTGTTTATAGCGCAAAAAATAAAAAACACAGATGTGATCAAATACCACCAAAAGAAAGCTCTATTTGTGGGGAAAAAAAGGACATATTTTTTTTTTAGGGTACAATGTCACACGTCGGCGCAATTGTCAGTTAAAGTAATGCAGTGTAGTATCGCAAAAAATGGCCTGGTCATTAAGGGGGTAAAACCTTCCGGTTCTTAAGTGGTTAAAGAGGAGCTCCAGCCTGTAAAAAAAAATAAAATAAAATGTAAAAGTCAGCAGCTACAAATACTGTAGCTGCTGACTTTTAACCACTTCAGCCCCAGAAGGTTTTATCCCCTTAATGACCAGGCCATTTTTTGCTATTCGGCACTGCATTATTTTAACAGACAATTGCGTGGTGGTGTGACACTGTACCCAAATACAATTGATGTCCTTTTTTTCCCCACGAATATTGCTTTCTTTTGGTGGTGTTTGATCACCTCTGCGGTTTTTAGATTTTGCGCTATAAACATAAAAAGAGCGTCAATTTTGAAAAAACGCCATATTTTTACATTCTGCTATAAAACATTCCCAGTAAAAAAAATTTAAAAATTAAATTTTTTTATCAGTTTAGGCCAATTTGTATTCTGCTACATATTTATGGTAAAAAAAAATCCCAAAAAGCGTATTTTAATTGGTTTGCGGAAAAGTTATAGCGTTCACAAACTACGGAAATATTTTTGGACTTTTTTTTTTATTTTTTATTAGTAATGGCGGCGATCTGCGATTTTTAGCGGGGCTGCGACATTGCAGTGGACAGATTGGACCCCTAACTGACATTTTTGACACTTTTTGGGGACCAGTGACACTAATACAGTATGCTTAATATGCTTACTGAGTGCGGGGGGGGGGGGGGGGTTTCTGTGACAGGCACAGAGAGATCACAGTTTCAGCTTAGATGAAACTGCTGATGATCTCTCCCTGCCTGTTTGACAGAAGATCTGCCTGTTTTTTTTTACATAAGCAGGCGGATCTTCTCTCAGTTTCCCAGACTATCGCGGCCCGCCTCCCGCTGTGTCTAATCACATGCACTCCAGTTATGTAGTACTACGTGACTGGACGCAGCCGAGTAATATTACGGTGGGGTAGTCGGCAAGTGGTTTATATAAGGACACTTACCTTTCCAGGGATCCTGTGATTTTGCCCCCCCCCCCGAGCCAATTCATCAATCGGCTTCAGGTGCAGGCGCTGGCATTGTAAATAAGGGATAACAGCAGTGAAACTTTCAGGCTTCACAGCCGGTTTCCAACTGCGCATGCGCGAGTCCCGCTGCACTTTCTGGATGGTCTTGCCATCTTCTGAGACCTCTGTGTGTCCCAGAAGGCAGCGGGGGGGGGGGGGAAGGAGGAGGGACCGGAAATGTTCTAGATTGCCGTTAGGCGATCTTGCCCAGAAGTGGGAGCGGGTACCTCTCAAAAACAGGTACCAGCTCCCTCCCCCCAAAAAAAAGTGCCAGATGTGGCAGTAGAGGGGGGGGGTGCAAACAAGCGGAGGTTCCCCTTTTGGGTGGAGCTCCACTTTAAATCTCATAAAAATAATAATGACTTCAATTTGCTATATTATACAGTATTTTATTACAAAAATTTAGGTATGTAATGATTGTAATGTAATGATTACGTAGAGTAAATTTTAGATGGCATGTGTTAAGTGTCTCAAAAAAAAAAAATCTGCACAATATAATCCACCAGAACTAGTTTAAGCGAGCGCTGAACTTAGATTAATTCCTGGAGTATTGCTTAACTTTTGATATAAAAATAGAGCTGTTGAAAAATTGAAGTGCTTTCCAACAAAAAAAAAAATTGGCAGTTCTGCATGCAGAGTTGTGAGAACTGAAGTACAGTATAGTACATGACTCACCCTGCTGAATGCCAGGCTGAGATTCCATCTAGCGAACACACTTTGGAAATCATGCTGAATGTTTATGACCGTATACTAAAAGTAATAAATGCATACTTGTGGTATAGTAGTGATTAGAAAAGTGTTTTTCCATAATTATGGTAGGAGCCCCACTTCTATCCCCTTGCAATCAGGAGTGGGGGGCACACATCAGAGTATTATTGTGCCAGACTTTTAATACTTATAAACGCAGTTATATTACATTGTTATATCTGAAAGGTTAACACACCCAATACCAGTTTCACTGCAAAACAACTAGGTGAGGTATGTTGCTTATTGGTACAAAATAATTGTTTCCTTACTCCAGTTTTACTTTAAAGTTGAAATACACATTTTTTTTAATATCTGGAGAAGCTAAATTTTACTTACCCAAGTCTGCCGCCCGGGTCCCTCAACAGAGCTGTTTCCAGGTGCAAGGGAGCAGAAATCCAATGCTACATACTGTATGTGCCTGCACCCAACAGTCATGTCCCCTTAAGACTCCTGTGTTGGATCATGAGAAAACCATGCAGCCTAACAGCCAATATAAGTGTCACCTGAAGTGACACTCAAAGAAGGACCCTAACTTCTGTACACAGAAGCTGCGAAAAGGCTTGCGACTGACTGTCCTAGGACCATGGATTTAAGTGAGTAAAAAGGGACACAGTTCATTTTTATGTCAGTGATTAGTTAGAGGTAGGTGTGTGAAGGGTATTTGCTTGGTGGTTGGCAGGCTGGAGTGGTCTTTATAAATTAGCTGTGCATGATAGAGCCCAAATGTTAGTAAACAAACCAAAAAGGGCACTGTCAGGTACCTTGGTTGAGGCCGAAGTGCTGAGAGGGCTTCCCTTGCAGCTCGGTGCGGATCACCCCTGGAGGTGAGACAGGAGATGACACGTCCCAAGGAGCACTGGATGCTGGTGAAATCCGGATGGATGGATGGTATGGTATGGACACCCAGGACCGCTTCCAGGAGATCTAAAGGTGCTCAGTGGAAAAAGACACAAGGTTAATGCCAGGCCGAGGGTCATACACAGTTAATCAGTCCGGAAGTAATGAGCCAAGTGGAAGGTAGCAAAGGGGCAAGACAAGAGAGAGTCTGTGAGATCCAAGCCAAGGTCGGTACACAGGAGATCCAGCAGGGGTGTCAGAGCAAAGAGTGGTCAGGCAAGCCAAGGTCGATCAAGGGAGAAGATGCAGACAGGTCAAAGAAGCAAGCCGGGTCAAAACAGGAACACAGGTAAACGGACAGGTCACGGGTACAGGAGCTGACGATAAACCAGCACTGAGCACACCGGAAGAGCGTCTTATATAGGGCCAGGGCTGGGGAGATGGGCGTGGTGACACACCTGCTCTGCATCCGGCGATCTATTGCTGCTGAATGGTGATTCCTTTCCTGACAGGCACTTAGTGCCGGTTCACACTACCGCGACCAGAAAGTCACCCCATAAGGGGCGACTTGTTAGCGCGACTTTAGCGCGACTTCAGCGCGACTTATATGATAGACGACTTTGTATTTGGTTATATGATAGACGACTTTGTATTTGGCCAATCAGAATATGATGTGTTGTGTCCTAATTTCCCTTTCCTGTTTTTTTTTTTATTTTTTCCTGTTTCCCATGTGTCCTGTGTTCTCTGTGTATGTGTCATCTCTGTGTGTGTGTCTGTCCACCAGTGCCACGTATCAGTGTCCACCAGTGCCACTGTCCACCAGTGCCACATATCAGTGTCCAGCAGTGTCACTGCCACTTATCAGTGTCCACCAGTGCCAGTGACTACCAGTGCCACTTATCAGTGTCCACCAGTGCCAGTGACTACCAGTGCCACCTATCAGTGTCCACCAGTGCCACTCCCACGTATCAGTGTCCACTAGTGCCACGGGCACGTAACAGTGTCCACCAGTGCCACGTATCAGTGTCCACTAGTGCCACGTATCAGTGTCCACCAGTGCCACTGTCCACCAGTGCCACCTATCAGTGTCCAGCAGTGCCACTGCCACTTATCAGTGTCCACCAGTGCCAGTGACTACCAGTGCCACTTATCAGTGTCCATCAGTGCCAGTGACTACCAGTGCCTCCTAACCACATCTCTGCGTCGTCTGGAGGACATTATAGCAGGAGAAGGTGAAATAAAACTGGAGCACGAGAAATCTAAGCAGGGCCAATATATACAGACAATGCAGAGATAACGGTGTATGGGGGAGGTGGACTGCATTATGGAATGCCTGGGTGATTTTCCTTCTTCCTGTAAAGTCTGATAACAAGTCGCTTGACATAAGATAAGGATCCGACTTGGAGGCGACTCCCATTGAAGTCTATTGGCACAAGTTGGATACAAGTCGCCTCAAAGTAGTACAGGACCCTTTTCTGAAGTCGGAGCGACTTCAGTAGTGCATATTAAGACGGCTCTCATTCATTTACATTGCATTTGTTATGACAAGCGCCTTGGGGCGACTTGAGGGCACACAAGTCGCCTGACAAGTCGTACTAGTGACTTAAACATACATCCTTTTATCCACCTAAAGGTACTGTGGTGCCTTCCATAGACATCATAGGGTTGACTTACTAAAGGCAAATAGACTGTGCACTTTGCAAAGTGCAGTTGCCCCAGAGCTTAGTAAATGAGCAAAAGCTCTGCTGACTTTCATCATCCAATCATGTGCAAGCCAAAAAGCTTTTTTTTTTCCTTTTTTTACTGAGCTCTGGAGCAACTACATTGGCTAAAGGAAACTACAGTATACTACCTCTTTTATTTCATGGTAGTGTTTAGGGCCAGATGTTCTCTCTGTTACTAGTTTAGTAAAATTAGCAAGTACGCCAAGGCAAATCAGTAGTTTATTTTTTATTGAAACACATACTGATCTATTAACATTAAAGAAATCTCTACTGACAGAAATACAGAGGCTGCCGATGCTGATCACCTTCTGAAAATGCTAGTTACCTGGGTGTCTCTGACTTCACTACTTGGGGACACTGACCTGAAATATGCATCCAGGCCCAAAAAGTCTGAATCAAGGCAGAACTCCTTAAGTCGGTCATAGACGGTTCGAATCTCAATCTCTTCAGCTCAAACCATGTATGGACAGGCTGAATGTACCCAAGTTGTATTTTACATGCGATTAGTTCAAGTGGCTGTCCTTTTTTTTCCCGGATGGGGGGGGGGGGGGGGAGAGAGAGACCACAAATGCTCAGCGGGAGGGATTCTCCTAATTATACTGTCTATGTTGATAGGGGATTCTGTGGTTGTGTGGTTGCAGGAAAGAAAATCTCTCCATCTATAGCCAGCCTAGTCTGCATAAATAGAAAGTACTAAACTCACTTGATCAGCATGACAGTCCAAGGAATATTATTTTCAGAAGGAGATGTCAGCAGTGGCATTTACATTGCTTCACTAAATGTACTGTAATAAGACTAGTTAGGTTTGATCTGTTTACCTATAATTGAAACAGTAATAACCATCTATTTGTGTTAATATTTTTCTATATTTCTATATGATTGCATGTATACTGAAAACATTTTTTTTAAATGGTATACTGATGATAGATATTGTAGCACCCTCCTAGGTAGGTGCTAGTGAGAGAGTACAGTTTTTGGCTCTGTCGGCTTACCGGAAGGGCTGCAGGCAAATCTATATTGCTCTTTGATTACCAGAGAGCAGAATCTGTTAGTGAGGTCTGCTCATTGTGCTCAGTATGCGATTCATTGTGTATAGAGAGTGTTTCACACTGGTTCAATAGGGAGGCATGTTGGACAGTGGGAGGAAACCTGACAAATGAATGCATAGGCTTTGATACAGTCCTGGTGATTGGCAATTGCAGGTCGCCTCAGTGCATTCTGAGATACTGTATAAAAGCCAGGAGCACATGTGCTGCAAGGTCTTTGGCTTGAGTCCCCGGAGGGAGGGGGGCAGAGTCCCCGGAGGGAGGGGGGCGGCTTCCTCCTCCTCTGTAGCAGTGGCATGTGGTTGCAGGAGGTCATCCTGAGGGTCAGTAGGGCTGACTGAGAGGAGCTGAACCCAGAGGTCCAGGTGAGCTGACTGAGGGGGAGACACTGGAGACCCAGGGTGGGACCACAGTATTGTAAGTACATGGACTCGTGTCAAGGGGCCTGACCTGAGGGGGGGCACCCCACGTATAGGATAGTCAGTGAACGGGTGTCAGCAGTGAAGAGAAAGAGGATGCTAATGAGAGTGCCCTGAAGATAATTGCTATCCCACCAAGTGGGGTTAGGAAGAGAGACTAAATTCCCAAATTCACCCATAGTGGCAGGGTGAAACAGCCTGGCTGTACCTGAAGATAGGAGTCCTCAACCACTTGTGCATAGTTAATTTGGAGTATCCCACTATTCCCTTCTCCTATCCCTATTTATAATAAACCCAAAACAACCAACGCCAGGACTGATTATTGGAGTGAGCCAAGGAAGGAGAATGTAAGGATTAGAAACCGTCATCTTTGCATGCTGGTAACCAAGGGGGAACCGAAAGTGTGAAATCTGGCTGTCCTTACGGGGGGCAGTGCTACAGTAGAATGAGAGGGAAAAAGCTGTCTAATATATTCTGTGGAATGCAAGTCATGACTTTAAAGTGCCCTGTGACACAGTGAGAGCATTCATATTCTTTTTATTTATTTATTTTTTGTCTAATGTACTTTAGAATTCCCCCTTAGGCTCATCTAGTTGCTCACAGCATGGGGGAGGGAAAAAAAAACAAGCAAAAAGTACAAAGTGTGCCAGTTTAGAAGTACGCCAGCAAGAATTCATATTGGGTTTGAATATGTCTGGAAATCTGTATTGTAAAGTATGTGGGGGAATGAGTTCTCTTTTGTAGCATGATGTATTCCTATGTACATTTTTTACTGGCAGAAAATCTCTATTGTGTCTGGTGTGTATAATGCCAGCACAAGCCAGAACAGAGTATATTAAATTAGTAGAATTATAAAGAGGAATATTGTATTTGTGTTCACTAAAATCATCTAAAGAGGCAATACAGGTTATTGCCAGTTCATGTTGACAGTTTTTAGTGGTGAACATTGCGGTACTGTATTGTGCTGATCTTGTTAAAGCAGTATTAAACCCAAAACTAAAAAAATGTAATATATTGCAGCTTACAAATAATTAAATGTGGTGGCTGCATTCATTTTCTTTATTTAGGGATCTTTCACACCAAAGCAGTTGGATGCATTTTGAACTGCACTCCCAACTGCATAGACAGCCTATAATCAAGGTAATCCTATGGGCATAGTTCACATCATTGCAGCGCAATTCAGCTCAGCGAAAAAAAAAAGTAGAGAATGCTGCATTTTTCTGCACTGCAAATGCAGGGAACACACTACAAACACGCTTCAAACGCACCACAATGCCCCCCTTTAAGCCAAGATAGCCAAGCCTAAAAAACGTATAGAAAATGCACTGCAAACACAGTGCCAAACGCAGCACAAAATGCATGTCAAGCGCACTTTTATGTGAAGTTTCTGGTGTGAATGAGGCTTTTTCCCTCTGTTTTCACCTGCTGATCTGGCCATTACCACACCTCCTGTATTAGAGTGCCCCCACTCTGGATGAATGAGCAGAGGGGGCACCTTTTGGACAGCAGAATTTTCAGTCCATGGGGAGGGTAGTGTTAGATGTACTAGAAGATTTAAAGCGGAGTTCCACCCAAAAGTGGAACTTACGCCCTTTTGTTTCCTCCCCCCCCCCTCCGGTGCCACATTTGGCACCTTTCAGGGGGGTAGGGGGGAACGGGTACCTGTTTTTGACAGGTACCCTTCCCCACTTCCGGGATACGGCGCCGTCCCTCGGAAGCTCGACCCCCTCCTCCGACGCCGAGCAAGTAGGAATGCGCAGCGCGCTTCGGGCATGCGCAGTAGGGACCCGCTCGTGAAGCCCTTACCAGCAATGGCGGCGGCAGCACCCGACAACCGGTGCCAACATCACTGGACTCCAGGACAGGTAAGTGTCCTAATATTAAAAGTCAGCAGCTACAGTATGTGTAGCTGCTGACTTTTAATTTTAATTTTTGGAGGGGGAGGCGGAACTCCGCTTTAAATGCACTAACAAATTGAAGCCAAACACCAGATAACACTTAATTAGTCACAGCAAATGTTTTTTTTCCTTTTGGGATAAAGCTTTTACATAAAAGCTGATCATTGTAAGCACACCTGCCTGCGTTTAATATTTTTTCTCCTCCCTGTAACAGTAAGAAAGCTTGTTCTTTTGAAAAGCAGCAGGCTTACTGGCCAGTTCAAAATGGATCAGTTAAAAATAGAAGAAAGCCTAAAAAAATAAACAAATGCAGCCATCCTCTGTACTCACGATACTGCTTTCCAGGTTTTCCAGTGCCTCAACTCCTTCAGTCATCTCTCCTGCACCTCTGGGTTCAGCTCCACACTTCTGGCTCACCAGGCCGACTGCCTGTGACCATACTCCAACCACTGCAAAAGAGGAGGCAGCCGCCACCCTCCTTACGGGACTCTGCTCACCAGCCAAAGACCTTGAGCACATGTACCCCTGGCTTTTTATACTACACCCCACAATGCACCGAGGACAGCAGTCTGTGCCAATCCCTGGGACTGTATAAAAGCCTGTGTACTCATTGGCCAGGTTTCCTCCACTATCAAATGTGTCTCCCCATTGGATCAGTGGGGACACTCCCACAGACCACATGAATCACACACTGAGTACATTGAACAGACCTAACTCACAGATCTTGCTCCCTGTTAACCACTTGCCAACTGCCTAACGCCGATCTACGTCGGCAGTCAGCCCCTCACAGGCAAAGTGACGTAGGGCTACGTCACTAGCTTGTGAGGGTCTAGGGAGCGAGCACGCGCCCCCGGAGGCGCGCTCCCGCTCCCGCGTGGTCACGGACCCCCCCGCGCGTGTGACCAGCGGACCCGATGTCCGCCGGTCGATCGGCGGGGGAGAGGGAGAATGTCAGGCAGCTTGTGTAAACAAGCCACCTGTCATTCTCCTCGCTGTAAAGACACTGATCAAACGGATCTAGTATGTAGATCCGTTGATCAGTGTCCTTACAGCTCAAGCCACAGCCAATCACAGTAGAAAGCACGCCCCTAGGGATACACACAGCCCCTCCCTCCCAAATAAAGTTAACCCCTTCACAACCAGTGTATTTTTACAGTAACAGTGCATATGTATAGCACTGATTACTGTAGAAATGTCACTGGTAACCCCAAAAGTGTCACAAATGTCAGTCAAGGGTCCGATCTGTCCGCCGCAATGTCGCAGTACCGCAAAAAAAATCGCAGATCGCCGCCATTACGCGTTAAAAAAAGAAACAACAAAAATGACAAAAATCTTTCCCTTTGTTAGTAAACGCGATAACTTTTGCGCAAACCAATCAAAATACGCTTTTTGCGATTTTTTTTACCAAACATATGTAGCATAAAACAAATTGGCCGAAAATTTTAAAAAATTTTGATTTTTACTTTTTTTTGGGGGGGAATTTCATATAAAAAAATGTGAAAAATATTGTTATTTTTGCAAAATTGACGCTCTTTTTTTGTTTATAGCGCGTGATCAAAAAATCGCACAGGTGATCAAATACCACCAAAAGAAAGCTCTATTTGTGGGAAAAAAAGGACGTCAAATTCGTTTAGGTACAGCATCACACGACCGCACAATTGTCCGTTAAAGTCACACAGTGTGGAATCGCAAAATACCCCCTGGTCAGGAAGGGGGTAAAATCTTCCGGGGCTTAAGTGGTTAAGCAGAGAGAATATAGAATTTACCTGCTGCTCCTCTGATAGGCAGACAGAGCCAAAAACTATACTCACTCTCTAGCACCTACCTAGGAGGGTGCTACACAAACATTTCAATTTTCATACGATTTTCATTTAATCAGTACAGTTTTTGCCTGAAAATACAATACAAATACAATACAACACATTACATCACTTCCGAATTTTTATTCTGTCGTATGAGAATTTTCCTAACTTAATAGTAAACTCTTCATTTTGGATATGGAGATTAGCATGGAAAAAAAAAAAAACAGATCAATCAATTGTTAAAATTAAAAATTGTATTTTTTACTGAAGATGCTCTTTAGATAGCAGTCAATCAGTGTCGTCTCACAGCACAAGATTAATACTGACCGGTTCCTGCCCCTCCAATGCACTCACAGATTAGCAAAAAAAAGTGGCACTTTTCTGATTTAAAAAAAAATCAACTTAAGTATGTATTTTTAACTAATAAAATGACCTTCTATTGCTCTAAGCCTGCTGCAAATCTCCAAATTCCTTTTTTTTTTTTTTTTCCTGCTGTGATCAGATTTCCTCTTAGTGGGTGGCTGTGGTTGTTCTTCATGATCCCACTGTATGTAGGAATGTAGCCATCCACTCTTGCTTGCTCTTGGACTATAAACATTGGGATCTGTAGTGGGCCTAGAACAGTGTACATAACCGCAACTAATGTGCACTGCTAGTTCCAAAAAATGGAAGTGAGAGGGAAACCATGTTTATACCGTATGTTTGCTCACAGAGAAAAACATGACTGTATACACCAGTGGCCTCCAAACTGCGGCGGGGGGGCCGAATATGGCCCTTTGTTTGCTTTTCCTTGAGACACTTTTCCTCCCACTCAGGGCCATGCAGAGACCTTTGGAGGGGCAGATGCTCAAAGTATAAAAGGGGCACATGAAACAGGGCTTTAAATAGGGCTGTGCTCAAAATATCAATGCAGAATTGTATTGTGACGCATTCCTTCCTGATATGTGCATCGATACGGATGATTCTGTATTGATAGGGCAGAAAAATACTGTGATGCAGCTTTGAAAAAGTAACAGAACCTGCCTGAACAGATCCCAACCTGGTGAGGTGGCACTCTGTGCCCGCCACCAATTTAACACAACTAGAGGATGATCAAATGAAATGCAATCAGTATACAGAGGTTTACTTCTTCTGAGATATATTAAAGGAACACGCTAACCACCATGACCACCTTAGTGATTTGAAGTATTCATGGTGGTAGGAGTCAGAAACACTACACATGCTGGGATATTTACAATTATGTGCTAGGGGCTAATTGCACCCCCAGCACATGTGACTTACTGCTGGTGGGTGCTGCTGGCTGGGGCTGCTGGCTGGTCCTGCTGGCGGGTACTGCTGTTGGTTACTGCTGGTGGTTACTGCTGGTTGGTACTGCTGGCTGGTACTGCACTGGCTGGTACTGCTGGGGGTTACTGCTGGCTAGTACTGCTGGTGATAATACTGGCGGAAAATGTAAGGAGCGGCGCTGGAGGCCTTCCCTCCTCTCATAGGCCGAGTGCATTTGATATCACTCCGCCTGTGACAGGAGGACGGAGCCGAGCCTGAACTATACAGGAAGTATCGGCTCCGTTCTGACAGCTGAGCTGACAGTCCGGAACCAGGATATCTGCAGCGCAGCCCGCATGCGGGAGACTCCCAGACCAGTACTAAGGGCAGGGCTTTAAATTAGTTACAAAAAAAGAGAGCAAATTTTGTAAAAGGGCACTTTGAGTATCAAGGGGCAAAGATGCAGGTGCTCATGCACCCTTCGCCCCCCACACGTGCCTGCTCCCAATGATCTGAGACACTATTCTGCCAATTGACATCCACATAGGGGCACCATTTCTCCCACTGACACGAACAATGAGGCACTATTCCTCCCAATGATACCAACAATAGGGTACTAATCTTCCCCCGAATACCAAATATGTTAATGTTTACTCCCACTGATGCCAGGAAAATTTCTGCTCCCGATGGCCACAGTCCGGCCCCCCTGAAGTATGAAGGACAATAAACTGGCCCTTTGTATAAAAAAATTGGAGACCCCTGGTATACACTTTTCATATATTAAAAATGGATCATTAATGCAAAGTTAACAGTGGATTTCTGTTTGGAATACCTGTTGATTTTGCTCCACACTGGTACTTTTATGATAAAGTGACTCATGTAATTGCCAGAGTTATTCAGATCCATGTTGTAAATACTGGCAGAAGTAAAAGACAAGCATATGTACTTAGGCTGTATATTAGTCTCCAACGGAGACTAGCGAGTAATGTTTTCCTTTCAGTTGTTTTACAGTTTGGCTCTGAGAAGAGGTTGAGGCTTTTCAGTAGAACAGAAACAGATTTGTCTTTATTGGCAATCAGCTATAATGGTTTTTGTTGTAATCTTTGTGTAGCAACATAGGGAATAAGTAACATAATTGCAGCAGTTATTTTGCAGCATGTTTTGAACCTTTGGTATTTAACTCCAGATGTTGTGTATTACTTTATAAAGTTCCCCTGTAGGGCTTTTATTGTGCATTTTACCTAGCAGTAAGTATGTTGTTGACATTTTCCTTCTTTATTATTGTGTCTAGAGTGTGTTGCTCTTATTGCAAGTCATAAGGTGTTCCTTTAAATAAAGAAAAATACTAAATATGTTTCCTTACTTCTAGGTACTCTCAACCACTTCATGAAGAGATTGCACTACACAGGCACCTGAAACACAAAAACATTGTCCAATATTTGGGCTCATTCAGTGAAAGCGGCTTTATTAAGATATTTATGGAACAGGTGCCAGGAGGTAAGTGTTTGATTTAAAGTACACGTGAACCTTTACCTTGTAAAACAATCCATTACATTTAGAATGGAAAAATAATACATCTGTGTATATAATTAAATACCCTACACCATGCCAACCAATCACAGCACAAGTTCGGCAGCTAATTTCAGCCAAAACACAGAAGTCTTTGTACTGTGAACAGCAATCTGGCTGTTTCTTATCCCTGCAAAACAGGGAGAAAAACTGTGAGATAGAAAAGTAAAATCAGCACTTATTACACACATTGTTAGGTATACAGTTAACCCCTTGATTGCCCCTAGATGTTAACCTCTGCCCTGCCATTGTTATTAGTATAGTGTCAGTGTACAGTATTATCACTGATCACTGTATTAATGTCACTAGCGATGTCCGTGTTAGTAAGATAGTGTCTTTTAGCTCTAGATTGCCCGCCACCTTATCACAGTCGCACTATATGTTGCTGATCAACGCCATTACAGTGTAGTATCTATAGCTACAGAAATTCCAGTATATATACCTTAGTTTGTAGACACTATTCCTTTCGCACAAACCAATTAATATACAATTACTGCGTTTGTTTTTTTTTTTACTAAAGACATAGCAGAATACATTTTGGCCTGAATTTATAAAAAAATATATTTTTTTTATTGGATTTGTTTTATAACAGAAAGTAGAAAATATTGGGGGGGGGGGGGTTGGTCTTTTTTATTCTATATAATAAAAAGCAAAGCAAAACTCAGTGGTGATCAACTACCGCCAAAAGAATGTTCTATGAAAAACATTATAAAAATTTCAACTACATACAGTGTTACATGACCGCGCAATTGCCTGTTAAAATAGCGCAGTACTGAATAGCAAAAAATGCCCTGGTCATGAAGGGAGTAAAACCTTCTGGAGCTCAAGTGGTTAAAGTAGTTGTAAAATTAGATTTTTTTACATTTTTTTATTGGATAGGTTTTATATTGGTTTTTTTTTTTTTTTTTTCAAAATTGATGCTCTTTTTTTGTTCATAGCACAAAAAAAAAAACTGCAGAGGTGATCAAATACCACTAAAAGAAAGCTCAATTTAAAACAATGTAGTGCAGTATCGCAAAAAATGGCCTGGTCTGGAAGGGGGTAAAACCTTCCGGAGCTGAAGTGGTTAAACCCCGTACACACAGGCCGAATGTCGGCTGTTTGGCCGGTTTCTGTCGGACGTGTATGCTAGAAAACCAGCAGCTGGCCGGCTCCTGATAAGCACTCTCAGCCAATGGCTGAGAGTGCTGATTGGAGTGTACTGGCGGAAGGGGCCATCCCCCTGTCAGAACACAACAGCTCAGCATGGGAGACCGCTGTACTACCGTCAGATCATTAGTACAGCGGCTCAAAGCAGAGCTGACATTTTTTTTTCAACTGCTGAGTTGAACAGAAAAAAACTCACATTGTGTACTAAGCTTTAGAGTAAGGTACTATTAAAAAGCAATTATACTTACCCAATTCCTCACACCCCTGGCAGATGGTGCTCGGTCCAGAGCTACCGGCCCCCCCCCACCCCCCATGTCCCCACTTACGATGTCAGGACTGTTAGTCCTGCATTTTACATGGTGACTTCATAGTGCAACTGACAGATGGCGTGCCGAAGACAAGCAGCTTGGGGAGGACCAGTTGCACAGAGGATAAACCTTGCGGAAGTGAGGGGCAAGGTAACTAAAACTGTTTGTAATAATACCCTACAAAACAAATTGACAATTTAAAGCGGAACCTCACCCAAAAGGAGAAGCTCCACGCTAAAAACCTACCCCCCGGCCACATTTGACATGCTTGTTTTGACAGGTACCCATTCCTACTTCCACTTGGATTGTGTTCTCCTCTCCCTCTCCTTCCCCGTAGTCTTCTGAGACATGCCACACAGGTCCCACAAGACTGCAGAACCATTCACCAAGTGCAGCGTGGCTTGTGCATGCGCAGTGGGCAGCAGGCTGTGATGCCGCAAACAGCACAGCAGGCTGCCCACAGTTAAAATACCAGCGCTAGGAACTCAAAGGCTAGTAAAGAACTAGTCTGGGTGAGGACGGCCCTGGATCCCTGGACAGGTAAGTGTCTTTTTTATTAAAAGTCAGCAGCTACAGGATTTGTAGCTGCTGACTTTTAATTTATTTTTATTTTTTTTACCCTAGAGTGAACAACCTCCTAAGCCCTGGTTTAAACTGATGCGATTTTGTATGTGTTCCACAACACATGAAAATCACATGACAAGTGAATAAACATGACTTTCCATGATGGTCATTCACATATATGCAGTCCAAATGCAATACTTTTTAAAAAAGGGTCCTGTGCCTGTTTGGTGCGATGCGATACAATTTTCATCTTCATAGAGTCTAATGGAAACTGAACAGAAAATGCATAGGTGTTCAAAAGACTAAGCAATTCCAGTGCAATCTCTAGCAGGCTATAGTGTCTTTCTGAGCTGATTTCCAAAGAGAAAGAAAGATAGAAAGAATCACAGCTGTATCCAAATCACATAGAAATTGCACCTGAACCCACATGAAGTTGCACTGGACATTATCCTTGAAATCACACTAAAAACCTCAGTCAAATCGCAGTGTATAAGTGAGAACTTAGGCTAAAGCCTAAGTCTCATATCGAAAATGAAGAGCTGTGTACTAAGGATGGACACCTTAACAAACACAACATACAGGGATATACAACGTACTATTGACATAAACACAAGCACACTCACACACCACAGGTTAAACTGGATGGACTGGTGTTCTTTTTCAACTTTATCGACTATATAACTATGTAATTATCGTACAATCTATTCGAAAGCTGTATTTTTCATCCGATTTTCTGATTGTGTGTACAAGGCTTAACTCCTGCAGTGTCCAGCTGCAAGAGTAGTTTTAAACTTTTCAGAGAGAGACTTGCCCTTTTGTGGCAACTTGTGGAGACCTGCCCTTTTGTGACACCAGGAAGATTTTGCAAAGCTTTGATCTGTTAGATGAGAGTCCTTATAGTGTGACAGTCTACTTAATTGGATATAAACAGAATTGATTAGTTTGGTAAGCTAGTGAATAAAGTCTACCTAAAGACATTAGATAATGGTCAACATAGTGGTGGTCAACAGAAACAAGAAATTTTGGTCTATACAGCTGTAAATTTTTGCTCATTTTCCATCGGGCAAATTATCTTTTTACATGTCGATTTTTCTATGTTTAGGTATAACAATGAACTTACACAATACCTGAAAACATAATTTCACTACCCCAATCTGTCCAGCTATCTCCTACTCTGTCCACTTTTAAGCGATCCCTAGAGACCCATCTCTTCAGGGAAGCCTATCCTGCCTTCAGCTAACAACTGTATCGTTTATTTCTCCCATCAGTTCATGCCTCACAGTTATAAACTTTTGTTCCACCAGCCCCTCTCTGTTAGACGGTAAGCTCACAGGAGCAGGGCCCTCCTAAAGCCTAGTGCATACCACTAGCTTTTTTTCATTCAACCCCGCGGGTTTAACAAAAAAATAATCACAACTCCGGTCAGAGCTGCTGTACTAACAAACCGAAGTTAGTACGGTGATCTCCCCTGCTGTGCTTTTGTGTCCCCGCCAGAATACTTCAATCAGTGCTCTCAGCCATTGGCTGAGAATGCCGATCGGGAGTCGGTCGGCTGCTTTTTCTTTTTCCCCACGGACTGGCTACCATACCCACAGGCCGAATGTCGGACACTTCAATAAAAACCAACATTCGGCACGTGTGTACTAGGCTTAACCCTCTTGCATTAAATTGTATCGTCACTGTATTGTCTTCCTTTATATTGTAATGCTCTGCACAAATTGTTGCCAATATATAAATCCTGTATATAATAATTTCCTATTATCTGGTGCCATTTAGTGTAGATTTTTCTTTTTCCAGGACAAATCAATAACGCTAATGATAAGATCTTACATACTTTCATTCTAAAAAGTTTGGCCATTTTACACGTTCTATTTACAGCAAAGTTTTGTGTTTGCTTTTCTCCCAGTCCTCCTTATATATTTATATATATATATATATATCTCCAGACACACAAACAGGGGCCTGTCTAATAATAACAGCTGCAATTCAGTAACCACAAACCACTGCATGACTACCTGCCTGTGTCTCATCTTACACTCTGGTACTGTATGTGTTCTGCTCTTCAACCAAAACATTTTCTCTCACTCATTATGGTGATTGCTACCACACACTTCAGCCCTCATCACTTTTAGACTAGTGAAAATGACCGCTTTTAGCATTTCTCATTTCTCTAGCCTCTCCAACTTTCCACTGACTGGGGCAGGGAAGCCAAAGAACTTACTAAATGAAGAAACTGTGACTGGGCAAATGCACAAAAAAGAAATCACCTTTATCAATGTAAACTTTGCTCCTGACTATAGAGGTGTAGTTAGTTGAAAGCAGCTTCTGCATTTACTTGAATCTATAGACATCTTTTTGTCTATACTGTAGATGACACTGAAAACAAATTAACATTTTGAAAGTCTATACTGCCAAAGTAAAAGCTAGTTGTTATATATAACTTTGTTAAATTGAAGGAATTATAACGCTTTATTATATAATTTTTTTTTTTTTTATTAAAATAATAAACATGTTATACTAACCTGCTCTGTGCAATGGTTTTGCACTGTACAGCCCCGATCCTCTTTTTCACGGGTACCCCGCCAGCGCTTCTGACTCCTCCCCATGCCAAGTACACCCATGGGAAACCTATTAAGGCACACGCTCAGCCCCGTCCCTCACTCACATGTTTTGACTGACAGTAGCAAGAGCCAATGGCCTCCACTGCTCTCAGCCAAGCAGGTAAGACAGGGAAGAGGGGAGAAGAGCTGCTGCAAACGTGCATAGCGATGGACAAAGATGGGGCTCAGGTAAGCAGTTTGGAGGTACAGGGGGGAGCTACTATTAAAAGGTTTTATCAAAAGGCAGAAAAAAAAATGTACTTTCTTCATCAATTTAGGCCAATATGTATTCTACTACATGTTTTTGGTAAAGAAAAATCCCAATAAGCTTGTATTGATTGGTTTATATCATCCACAAAATATGGGATAGATTTAGGGAGCTTTTTATGTTTTTTTTTTAATTATGTTATTTTTTTAATATTTTTTACTAGTAATGGGGGCGATCAGCAATTTTTAGTGGGACTGCGGTGGAAAAATCTGACACCAAGTGACACTTTTTGGGGACCAATGACACCAATACAGTGATCAGTGCTAACAAAAATGCACTGTCACTGTACAAATTACACTGGCAGGGAAGGGGTTAACATCAGAGGCAATCAAAAGGTTCACTGTGTTCTCTGGGAGTGCTTTCTAACTGTGTGGGGGATGGCTTAACTGAAGAAAGACTTTGTGTTCCTGCTTAGCAGGAACACAAGGTCTCTGTCTTTCTTACTAGCAGAATGGCGATCTGCCTTGTTTACATAGGCAGACCGCCATTCTGCCTCTCTCCGAATGATCCCGGGGTGTCCAATCACAGAGGGAACTGGGCTCCCCAGAGCCCTTGAAAGAAATGACGTATAGGTAAGTGATTTTGCCCTTAAGGGCCACCCTGCCACAGTAAATGTACGTGGGGCGGTCCTTAAGCGGTTAAACAAATTTTTAACCCTTGCAATGTGGAACGGTGTCCTACTGCGAAGGTAGTTTTGAAATTTCCCTGAAGGTAAACTTAAAGTGTTTGCTGTGCTTTATACCCCATGTCTTTTTATCTAGATTTAAAATTTACAGTGAAGCTGAATAGCTGATGCTACTTAACCACTTGCCGACCGCCGCACGACTATCTACGTCGGCGGTCAGCCCCGCACAGGCAAAGTGACGTAGGGCTACGTCGCTTGCTTGTGAGGGTCTAGGGAGCGAGCGCGCGCCCCCGGAGGCGCGCTCCCGCTCCCGCGTGGTCACGGACCCCCCCGCGCGTGTGACCGGCGGACCCGATAGAAGGATCACAGGAGCTCTGTGATTATTCCAGAGAGAAGAACGGTCAGCTGTGTTCTTCTCTCTCAGCGGGGAACGATCGCGGGTGCCAGGCGGCAGACGGAGCCGCCTGCCATGTGCATCAGAGTCCCCGCTGACGGGTGGGTACGGGAGGTTCTCGCAGGAGGGCCGCCCTGCTGCAGTGTAACTGCTGCGGGCGGGTGGGAAGCGGTTAAAAATAAACGCTCCTTCTTAGAGATTTAGCCTGAATAATAAGAGATTTTTGTCCCTAGAACGGAGCATAGAGATGCATAGGAGGTTACTTCTTAGTTAAACAAATGAGGCACATTTGTGCAGTAAATACACATGAAACTACACATACACTGCTAGACGAAATCTATGCCACTATAGGCAATGGCACTGTTTGAATCTTTTCATTTTCATCCAGTGTGTATTTAAAAGGTCATGCAAACTGAATTTTTGCTGCAAAGTTTAACAATACGTCTGCTCTAAAGATAAATTAAACTACATGAAAAAAGCACAAAAGATTGCTATGCATGTGGTTTGTTTGCATTCTAATGCAAAATTAATCAAAAAATTGTATGCATTCTGGAACACTAAAATGTGAACCAAACCTAAGGGGAAAAATTCACTATGCTCATCACCATTTGTAGTTATCCGCAGTTTACAGACACAGAGCTGTGTGAAAACCTTCTGAGAGCTGACTTTGGGCAATTTCCTGCTCAAAGGCCAAAAGTCTAAAAAGAAAGCAAATTTTTTGCTGACTTTTATTTTCCAGTAGCATCTTAAATACTATAAGCTAGGCCTCGTACACATAAACTTCAAAATAAGCACTTACCATGTACATAATCTCTTCAGGTTTAGGAGAAAACAGCCTTCACTAGCATAGTCGGCAGACGTGAAGCTCTGCTGAATTCCATTATCCAATCATATGCATGTGTGTTTTTTTTTCTTGCATGTGATATCCATTGCAAAGTGAAACTTCACTACATTCACCATGCTCCAGGGAAAATTCCCTTGTAAAGTGCAACTTCCCTTGCAAAATGAACACTGTGGGGGAGATGTACTAAAACTGGAGTGCAAAATCTGGTGCAGCTGTGCATGGTAGCCAATCCACTTCTAAGTTCAGCTTGTTCAGTTAAGCTTTGACAATAAAACCTGGAAGCTGATTGGTTTCTATGCAAAGCTGCACCAGATTTTGCATTGTCCAGTTTTAGTAAATCTCCCCGTATTTGCCTTTAGTAAATTACCCCACATGTATTCATGTTACAAATAGGATAAGCATAATGCTGTATCAGTTTTGCTTGCTGCTTCTCAGTTCAGTTAACCACTTAAGCCCCGGAGGATTTGGCTGCTAAACGACCAGAGGGTATTTTGCGATTCGGCACTGCGTGACTTTAACGGACAATTGCGCGGTCGTGCGACGCTGTACCTAAACGAATTTGGCGTCCTTTTTTTCCCACAAACAGAGCTTTCTTTTGGCGGTATTTGATCACCTGTGCGATTTTTTGATCACGCGCTATAAACAAAAAAAGAGCGTAAATTTTGCAAAAATAGCAATATTTTTCCCTTTTTTTTATATGAAATTCCCCCAAAAAAAAATGTAAAAATCAAAATTTTTTAATATTTTCGGCCAATTTGTTTTATGCTACCTATGTTTGGTAAAAAAAATCGCAAAAAGCGTATTTCGATTGGTTTGCGCAAAAGTTATTGCGTTTACTAACAAAGGGAAAGATTTTTGTCATTTTTGTTGTTTTTTTTTTTAACGCGTAATGGCGGCGATCTGCGTTTTTTTTTGCGGTACTGCGACATTGCGGCGGAAAGATCGGACCCTTGACTGACATTTTTGACACTTTTGGGGTTACCAGTGACATTTCTACAGTAATCAGTGCTATATATATGCACTGTTACTGTAAAAATACACTGGTAGTGAAGGGGTTAACTTTATTTGAGAGGGAGGGGCTGTGTGTGTCCCTAGGGGCGTGATTCTAACTGTGATTGGCTGTGGCTTCAACTGTATGCAGAGTGATCAATGGATCTACATAGTAGATCCATGTGATCAGCTCTCATACAGAGAGGAGAATGACAGGCAGCTTGTTTACACAAGCTGCCTGACTTTCTCCCTCTCCCCCGCCGATCGCAGAGTGGCCGGCGGCGATCGGGTCCGCCGGTCACACGCGCGGGGGGGTCCGTGACCACGCGGGAGCGGGAGCGCGCCTCCGGCGGCGCGCTCGCTCCCTAAACCCTCACAGGCGAGCGACGTAGACCTACGTCACTTTGCCTGTGAGGGGCTGACCGCCGCCGTAGATAGTCGTGCGGCGGTCGGCAAGTGGTTAACATATCTGTTATGCATTGATACATTCTTGAAGATGAGTTGCTCTCACATGTCTCATCTGGGAAAAGAGGGTATTGCAGATGTAATAAAAGATTACAGTAAACCTAAAGGCTCCCGTATGACAGTCAACGCTAGGCAAGTCCCAAATTTTTACTATGGGATGCACAAGTTTTATAAAGTAAACAAAAAATGATATGCAGGCAGTCCCCGAGTTACATACATCCAACTTACACATGACTCATTCTTACAAACAGAGGGAGACAAAGGAAGTGAGAGGAATCTACCCCTAGGAAGGGGAATTCACTCCAGTAAGAGTTATCAAGGGAAAAAGGTGTCTCCACCAATCCTTGTTTCCACAAAAGCCCAAATTTTCAAATTCCAATTGTCACAGGTACAGAAAGTAGGTGAAATCTTCTGAACAAAGGCACAAACAGCAAAACAAACCTTACAGTGGTGTAACCCTACCTTATGCTATCTGAAAAACGTAAAAATGATTTTTTTGACTGGAGTTACCCTTAAATATTGTATCTGTCCCAACCGGCATACAAATTCAACTTAACCACTTAAGCCCCGGAAGATTTTACCCCCATTCCGACCAGGGGGTATTTTGCGATTCGGCACTGCGTGAATTTAACGCACAATTGCGCGGTCGTGCGACGCTGTACCTAAACGAATTTGACGTCCTTTTTTTCCCACAAACAGAGCTTTCTTTTGGTGGTATTTGATCACCTGTGCGATTTTTTGATCACGCGCTATAAACAAAAAAAGAGCGTCAATTTTGCAAAAATAGCAATATTTTTCACATTTTTTTATATGAAATTCCCCCAAAAAAAAATGTAAAAATCAAAATTTTTAAAAATTTTCGGCCAATTTATTTTATGCTACCTATGTTTGGTAAAAAAAATCGCAAAAAGCGTATTTTGATTGGTTTGCGCAAAAGTTATCGCGTTTACTAACAAAGGGAAAGATTTTTGTCATTTTTGTTGTTTTTTTTTTTAACGCGTAATGGCGGCGATCTGCGATTTTTTTTGCGGTACTGCGACATTGCGGCGGACAGATCGGACCCTTGACTGACATTTTTGACACTTTTGGGGTTACCAGTGACATTTCTACAGTAATCAGTGCTATATATATGCACTGTTACTGTAAAAATACACTGGTAGTGAAGGGGTTAACTTTATTTGGAAGGGAGGGGCTGTGTGTGTCCCTAGGGGCGTGGTTTCTACTGTGATTGGCTGTGGCTCTAGCTGTAAAGACACTGATCAACGGATCTACATACCAGATCCGTTTTATCAGTGTCTTTGCAGCGAAGAGAATGACAGGCAGTTTGTTTACACAAGCTGCCTGACATTCTCCCTCTCCCCCGACGATCGCCGAGTGACCGGCGGACATCGGGTCCGCTGGTCACACGCGCGGGGGGGTCCGTGACCACGCGGGAGCGGGAGCGCGCCCCGGGGGGCGCGCGCTCGCTCCCTAGACCCTCACAAGCAAGCAACGTAGCCCTACGTTAGTTTGCCTGTGAGGGGCTGACCGCCGACGTAGATAGTCGTGCGGCGGTCGGCAAGTGGTTAAGAACAAACCTATAGAACCTATCTTGTTTAACTCGGGGACTGCCTGTACTGTATTTATGGTATTCACTATGGCTTTCCAGTAACAAAATAACATGGTACATTTCCAGCTGGTACATCAAGACATCTTGGGTTGTTAGAATTATCCTGATGATGCCATTGAAAAGGTTTTACGGGAGTGCAGTACACTCTGTGAACTATAAACAGTTGTGTCAACCTCTGGGTAGGTGACAGAGAAACTAGAACTACTTGTTCTTCCAGTACTCTTTGCAAAACTTCTTCTGTTATTTCTCCAAACTCTGCTTCCCATTCCCTCCTACAACAATTTTGTCAATTATGCTCTCCTAAAGGGAGGCATACAAATACAATATAAGTCACATCTTGACATCTGCACTTTATCAGGAACTGGATGAATTTCAATCCATGTAGGTGCACTTTGGTTGAACAGAAGTTGATCATCTGATCGACTTTTGTACAACCACCTTATTGGAAAATTTCCACTCAATCAACGTTGCAGGCTATAGCGGGACTCCCACTGTCAGAATACAGGGAGGATTCCCCACATCCGCGTCGAATGTGTAAATGGGGAAATTGGGTAATTTTTTTTAAAAAATCTGTGCCTGGGTAACTGATAATTATTCTGTAAACCCTGGACTGACTTTAAAGTGGTTGTAAAGGCTTGAATTTTCTAAAATAACAAACATGTTCTACCTACCTATCACTGCACAGAGCGGCCCCAAACCTCCTCTTCTGGAGACCTAACCAGCGCTGTCCGGACCTCCCTATCTGTGTCTTTACCCATAGCAGGCCACTTGCTATAGGGGCAGACATGCATGCTCCCAAGCCATACGGCCCAGCTCAGCCCCGCCCTCTCCTAGTAGGATTTGATTGACAGCAGCAGGAGTCAATGGCACGTGCTATTTCCTCTGTGTCCTGTGAGAGGAGGAACAAAGGGCAGCGCAGCTTAAACGGGCACAGTGCTGTATTGATATAGGTATAGGTATAGGGGAAAGGGTGATAATAATACAGGGACATCTTTTCTACCTTAATGCAGGGAATGCATTAAGGTAAAAAATGTTTCGCCTTTAGAACTACTTTAATATACGTTGTGCTTACAGTTGATGAACTGTTCAGAACTGTTTATTGGAGCCTGTGTGTGTGTATATACATGTGTATATATATATATATATTTATTATTATATATTATTTTATTTCAGGAAGCCTTTCTGCTCTTCTGCGATCAAAATGGGGACCTCTGAAACAAAATGAACAAACAATCGCCTTTTATACCAAACAGATTCTTGAAGGTTTGAAATATCTTCATGACAATCAGATTGCTCATCGAGATATAAAGGTTAGTATTTTAAGCATTTTTTTTTTTTTAGATTGAAAGAGTCAGTTAACAGTCCTGACAATTTTAGGTGTGTGTGTTACAGTAGTTCAGTTCATGTAACAAAGGAAAAACAAAATACTGTATCAAAATGCTAAAAGCAATAATCTACTGTGTTTTTATCCACACCTTTGACCTGCATCCAGAAACAATGTGGGAGCCAACAAAGCAACGAAATACTACTTCTAGCCACATGGGCAGGTTTTGTCATTGTTTACTATGAAAACAAAGATATTGATTTGTTTTATCACCTATTAGGCTACATTCACACCTGAGCGTAGCGTTTTCGCGTGTTTTTTACCGCGATTTTACCGCGATTTTTACCACGATTTACAGGCGTTTTTTGTGCAGGCATTTTTTGATTGAATAGATACCAATGGAAAACGCCTGTAATCTGCCCAAAAAGAAGCTCATGTACTTTTTTGAGCGTTGGGCGTTTTGTATACAGCGTCAAAACGCTCAGATGTGAACAGGGGCCATTGAAATGAATAGGATTTGTCTTGTTGGGCGTTTTGAGAGCTGATCCTAGAGCAGAAAAACTCCCCAAAAACGCCCCAAAACGCCTAGATGTGAACGGAGCCTTAATGAGAACCTAGAACTGGCCAGCAAATATTTTACACTTGTAGGATATAATTCTCATTCTGTTTTTTTGCATCAGGCACAAAAAAAACAAAACAAAAAAAAACGAATATATGTAACTAAATGTAGGAAAGCATATAACCTTTTTTTACAAGCATAAAAAGGAATTGTTCCATGAAATACCAGAAGAACTCTAGTCAAAGACTTCGTTTTGATTGGAGGATGATGGGGATATCCTTTTACAGGCTTCCCCTGCATAAAATATGGTTAATCTTTTAGCCCCAACATGCGGTTTTTAAATTACAGTTCATTATGCCATTCGTGATGTTATAGCAACAATGTATGTAAACTGGTTCTTTTGGAATTTGAGCTCCCTCTTCTGATTATTTCACAGTAATGACAGTGGAATATTATAATACAGGATGTATATGGCACCAGCAGTTTATGCAGTCCTGTACAAAACAAAGACAGACAATTCAGTTAAAATACAAATCAAGACAAGTAGGTTAGGAGGGCCCTGCTCGTACGAACTTACAATTTAAAGAGAAGGGCTTTCAAATGGTAATAACGATGGGGGCATGAGTTGATGGAGAAGATAAAAGTTCAGTAGTTAGGTAGAGACAGAATAGACTTCTCTAAAGAGATGCTTTTTTCAGGAATCGCCCAAAGGTGGACAGACTCTGCAGTAGACCTGGAAGTGAGCGTGGGAGTGGTGACATAGATCTAGAGATCAGGAGGTATTGGGAGAAGTGAAGATGACAATTTGATACATTGAGATGAGGTTGGTGGGCAGAGTTGAGATGATGATACTTTGAAGTGATGTAGATGAGGGCAGAGTTGTGAATGACTTGTATGTTGTTGTAAAATGTATTAGTTGGATGATTAGAAGCCAGTGGAAGGATTGATAGAGAAAACTGGCAGACGCCTGGCAGTTAGGTGGTAGGTGGATGGTAAGCTGGCCATACATGGATCAAAATTCGGCCAGTTCAGCAGGAATCGGATAATTTTCGGTCCAAGTGTAGCCCTGTCTGTCCATTAAGATCAGGTCATTAGCTTCTGTCATACAGTCCTGCTGGAAAACCAGCATTCACTCAGCACATGCAGCCAGTGGGCTACAGTGCTGATTAGTGTATTCTGATTGAGGTGGAGTCCCACTGTCAAAATACAAAGGGGGGGGGGGATTTCCCCATCCACCTCTAGTGTGTGGATGGGAAATCGGCTATGTTTTTTTTCGTTCGGGTGACTAAACTTGTGTGGTTAGGAAGGAGTGTATATTTAAAATGTTACGAAAGCTAAGGTGGCATGATTTGGGCATTAACTAGATGTGGGGCTGGAAGAAGAGGTCAGAGTTCAGGATTACGACTAACACCCTGGCATGAGGGAAGTGACTGATAAGTGTGCTGTTGATCTTGATGGAAAGGTTGGGGTAAGGGGCACATGGGGTGGGGGAGAATATGAGTTTAATTGCAGAAAGGCTGAGTTTTAGGAAGTAGAGCGACATCCTAAACGAGAGGGGGAAGTATGAGTAACAATCATTTTGGTTATTGTTCACAGAGAATTTGGTCCCTGAATTCCCCAATAATTTCATTATATGGTGTAGTGTATATAATATTACTTTAGTAGGTTACTCATATCCTTGAATTTACAGTTTAATGGGTTTTTGGCTTGCATATAATTATCAAGAAACCTACCTCTTCCGTCAATGCTAATTATAATGCATTTTTTTTTCCAGGGGGATAATGTATTAATTAACACCTATAGTGGTGTTCTGAAAATCTCTGACTTTGGTACATCTAAGAGGCTGGCTGGAATTAACCCAAATACAGAGACATTTACTGGTAAGCTTATGTGACATTGTGGTTGATTTACTAAAAGGAGGTGTGCACGTTCATTATTCAAAGTGAATTTTTGTTAGCTCAGTGAATGAGGCATAGCTAAACAAAAATGAACTTTGCAAAAAATTTGGATTCACACAAAAATTCAAAAGCAGGATTTTTAAAGCATGTGATTAGATGATTCAATTAATCATAGCCTCACCTCATTCACCAAGCTAAGTTTAAATTCACTGTGCAAAGTGAAAATTCGCTTAGGATAGTGAATGAGGTAAAGCTAAGGTGACTTCTAATCATGTGTGAGCAAAATTCCAGTTTTTTAATTTTCGTTGGAAAGTGATTTTTCATTTAGTTTCACCTCATTTACGAAGATTGTTAAAAATTATTTTACAAAGAATATAAGTTCTACTCCTTTAGTAAATTAACTTCATTACGTATAATGAAAACAAATCAGTAGACCTAGGTAATGCACACATAGGGGCAGTGTCGAGGTACTTAGATGGGCAAATGCAGCGTGCTTTTGACATTGGTTTGCAACACTTTTCAGAATTTAGTGCAAGTGCAGATGACCTACATTTGAACTACTTCAAGCTGCTTTTGCATTCTCATAGACTTGTATGTGGAGAGTAGCAAATCTGAAGCATGCAAAAGCCTGTCGACATTGACCCTAAGTGAGCTCAGCCACAAAAATGGCTTATTACATGGGCAATACACCTTCTCTAATACTGTATATAATTTATAGGAAACTGTGTTTAATGTACACCACCTAATGACCAGTTATACAGTAAGGTCAGTTACTAAGCAGAATTTTTTGTAGTTTATTCATAGACATTTTGATGCATTATTTTTGAAATTTCCACCATAGTTTGAAATTTTTAAGATCATTCTTTGTGAGTGTTAAGGATAATGTGGCTCCATGTTCAATGTTTAAGGGATTAAATGCCCTGTTACAAAAGTTGAATATTATAACTACGTAAAAGAAAGTGGAAGTAAGCCCTTTTTTTGATCTTGTACCTACAGGTAAGCCTATATTAAGGCTTACCTGTAGGTAGAGTGAATATCTCCTAAACCTGCACGGTTTAGGGGATATTCACACTGCATGCAGCCCGTGCCGCTCTCCAGAGTTTAATGCTGCGGTCTGTGACATCATCCCGGGGCAGCCAGTCGAATGGCCAGAGGACGCAAACCCGTGAAGATAGAAGCACCTTCAGCGGTGATAGCATGCCGCTGGAGGGCTTCATTCTAAGGTAAGTATTACCTTACCGATGCATACTAGCACATTATACCATTGTCTTACAGGGTTAAAAAAAATAAATGCGGTTTACTACCACTCTAAGTTATGACAACATACCCATTAATTTAACATATTGTAGTAGTTGTGTTGCTGTTATATATAATATATTTCGCTACAACACACAAATGTACTGTCAAGAACAAGGTATTAAAATGTCATAACTGTAACAGCTGGAAGATGATACTGTTATTATGGCTGTTGCTAGACTTTTGCAATCTAGATATCTCCTTTTTTTTTCCTGTACATGGGAAAATACAAAATTCCTTGCTGGATTTCAGTGGAAATATCTGCAAGTGTAGAAACTCTGGGGTTGATTTACTGAAGGAGTTGAGAATCTTCAGTAAGTTGCAGCTTGTTCCCTTTGAATAGCCAATCGTGTGCAGATAAAAAGAAAGAAAAAGCAGCTCCAATTCAAATATGTAATTAAAACATGAAGATAAATAATTAAAGTCCATTTAAAAACCATAGTAGAGGAACTTCTCCAACCACAGTGAAAAGGGGCGAATTATTACATTATCGAATACGTTCTATAAGCACGCTGGTACACCGCGGTTTTCAATTTTGGATGCAATACTTTGAATAAACTACATTCTGTTTGAACATACTACACCATATTAATCTGTTTCCATCCTGAGGTGATTTGTTGAATAGATCTTTGGACATGAGTGAATGTGATCTAATGCCCCCATGTGAATACACTGGATCTGATACAGCCATTCCTGGGATCTGGTTACATACAGGAATCCTGCTATTATTGACCTCTCTATAGTTTGAGGGTCAATATTGTTTGATAAGAGTCCATCATATATTCACATGGTGCAATCATTCACCCTTTTTCCCTGGTGGTTGGAGATGTTCCTCTACTATGGACTTCTAACTGGACTTTAATTATTTATCATCATGTTTTAATTACATATTTGCATTGGCGCTGCTTTTTCTTTCTTTTTATATGACCCATTGGTATTTAATCTAGCCACATTTTTGCTGGCTGCCTTTGCCCTTTGTTTTACATCAGCTTCCTTCGTTCTAAATGCAGATTATTACCTTTTGATAATCATGTGCAGATAAAATTAATATGAATGTTTTTTATAATGGGATAATTGAGTTTCTTGAGTGAAGAAAAAATGAGGTGTCAAAGTGCCTCTGGTACTCCTGTCAGAGGACTGTCTCTTAGATTGTTGCATCTACATACCCTCTATTCTCCATTAGTTTTGTTGCGATTTATTTATGATTGTAAATTGATTTTGTTGTGTGTGACTTGATGGAATGTTGCTTGTTTCAGGCACGCTTCAATATATGGCTCCAGAAATAATAGATAAAGGACCAAGAGGATATGGGAAGCCAGCCGACATATGGTCCCTAGGCTGCACTGTAATAGAGATGGCCACGGGAAAGCCTCCATTTTATGAATTAGGAGAGCCACAAGCTGCCATGTTCAAAGTAAGACATTTTTTTTTTTTAAAAAATCTATTTTTAATTGTTGTGCATAGATAAAAAAAACAACAAAAAGAAGACAAACTAAAATGACTAAACCCGTGGGGGAAGGTGGGGACGCTGGTCATACTACACATTGTAACTCTAACAATGAACAAACCCCTAATGTGATGGCTCATAAACCAGTCCACAACACCAAGCTGCAAAATAGTCATGGAGACATACAAAACTTACAGGGCTTAGCAAAAAGTTCAAGGACCCGAATCATCCACTGTGGAGAGTTCCTGTAGCCACCTTGACCAGACATTATTAAACTTGTTCTCTCTACCCCTGTGGGTGTAAAAAGGTAAGGCAAATTTAGTTGGCGATTATACAGTATATAGCCTAGGAAAGCAGTAGGGTTTTTTTTTACTAAAACTGGAGAGTGCAAAATCTGGTGCAGCTCTGCAAAGAAACCAATCGGCTTTCAAGTTTCATTGTCAGAGCCTAAATGAACAAGCTGAAGTTAGAAGCTGACTGGCTACCATGCAAAGCTGCACCAGATTCTGCTGCTGTTAGTAACCCCCCCCCCCCCATTACTTTTATAATATTAATTATCATTAGTGGGTTTTCCCTTTTCTTTTTTACAGCTAAAAACACATATACACGTCCACTTCTTTCCTCTTGCTCTTGATTTTTCCTTAGTAGAAATGTGGAGCAGCACTTTAAGATTTTATCCCCAGCACTACCATTAAGTGAAACAGACAATATTCAACCAATATTAGACCAATTCATAACAAACGGCATATGATATAAACTATTGTTATGTAACAGTAAGCATAACCATATAGGTGGTAAACAAACATTTTAACACAAAAATAACTTTTTTGCTACCATTTTTTTTTCTTTTCTACATAGGTTGGCATGTTTAAAATCCATCCAGAAATACCTGAATCCATGTCAGCAGAGGCCAAGGCCTTTCTACTGCGCTGCTTTGAACCAGATCCTGTGAAACGTGCAACTGCTATTGACTTACTTATGGATGAGTTTTTGAAGGTTTCCATAAAAAAACGAAGATCTAATCTAAAATTGTCAGGTAAGAGGGGAGCTTTCATAATGCACACATTCTTGACTATTTTTAGTGTTTTCATAGGATTCACACCAATCTGAGAAGATTTTAATGCAGCAGTGGCCTCTGTTATTATAACCATAAATGTATCTCCTTTTCTGTTTTGGATAAAGTGGGGAGGAGCTGGAACCTCTGTCAAGCTTTTATTGCTGTTTGTGGTCACACGTGGGAACTTCACTGGTTGATTATTTTTTTAAATCCTTATGCTGCTAGCATTAGTAAATAGATACGAAAGATAAGAAAGTATATCACATTTACTTGTGTTGAACTTTTTTTTTTTTTTAACATTTCTTCAGTGACTTCCTGGTTTCCAGGCCTAGGCAAATTATGCCATACATCCTAAGAGTCTTCAGGGGGGAGGAAGGGTTTTCTCAGCTAAGCACACCCTCCTGACTGAAAGCTTGTGGTAAGGAAAGATGGATACCAGGAAGCATAGCTATATGAATCATTTAACCTTACTCAAGATGGCCACAGCCAGAAATGCTGGGGGGTGTTTTTCAAAGTGATTTCTCAGCAAAATAAAGCATGGAGACATGGATGGATAAGGGAGTTTGCTTTGAATAATTTGAGGTTCTAACTTTTCCTCACTTAAAGGAGATGTACAGCCAAAGCTTGTTTGACTGTACATCTATGAATCACAGTGAAGTTTGTTCTGCACTCGTGTGACCCATTTTCAGCAGAGAGCAGGCTGAAGTTTGCTCTCTGCTTACATCACAGAAGTCAGTCCAGGCCTCGCGTCATTATGAAAATGGAAGTTGGGATCCACCTGGTGCCTGGGCCAACACCCAGCTCAGCCTCTGCGAGCCGCTGAGAGCCTGAGCCAGCTGCTCCCTGCCCCTCCTCGCTCAATGGAGCGCAGGGCTCTGGAGGGGCAGGGATAGTCAGCAGCTCTCTGCTCGGGGAGCTGTCAGAATCAAGCGTTCGGCGTTGTTTGATCACTCAGTTCTCAGTATAGAAGTGCCAGGGGACCGATGCTGCATCCACCTAGGTATGTATAAGGGAAAAAAAATGTAGATCCATACTTCCCTTTTAACTATATAAAGTCCTTTTTTGCTGGCTGTATTGCCATTGGAGAGATTTCCAAGTGCTACCTGTTCATGTGACATTATGTTCAGAAGAAAGGAATAGGCAGGAAAACAAAAACACAGAGCTTCTAACCCTTTATCTTTCTATCCAATGCTTTAAAAAAAAAACTTCTAGTATGTTTGATGCATGCATATTCTTAGCCACCAAGTGCATATCTTTACATTTATCAGCATTAAACTCAATTTGCCACATAGTTGCTAAATTAAATAGTGCATTGAAGTCTGCTTGTTGGAGACATCCTGTAAGGACGCAATTCTACTGCATAGCTTGGTGTCATCTGCAAAGACTGAAATGGTAATTTTAATCCCAAACTCTGTATCCTTTATAAATATAATAAAAAGTAAGGGTCCCAACACTAAACCTTGACGTAGACCACTAATAACCCTAGATTATTCTGAATATGAGCCATTAATTGCTACTCTCTGAATACGATTTTTTGAGCCAGTTTTCTATCCATTTACAAACTGAAATTTTCAAACCTGTAGACTTCAATTTACACATTAACCTCATGTGAGGAACTGTGTCAAACCCTTTGGCAAAGTCCAAGTATACTACATCCACAGCCACTCCTTTGTCTGTTTTTTGCCTCCTCATAAAAAGAAATCTGATTTGTTTGACAACTTCAGCATTTCGTTAATTCATGCCGACTATTGCCTAAAATATTGCTTTCTAGTAAAAACTCTTCTATGCGGTCTTTTATTCAACTCTCTCCAGTATCTTCCTAACTATAGAAGTTAAACTAACAAGTCTGTAGTTACTTGATAAAGACTTTAAGAAGTTTATATATATTGTGACAGGAAGTCAGCTAAATCTGGGAATGTAGTCACAGGAAGGAGATACATTTCCACCTGATTTAGAAAGTCCATTAATTAATTTAGGGTGTTGGCTACAGAGCTAGCCAGCAGGAAGTTGAAAGGCCTTCAGCTGTTCAGAATGAGGAGATCAAGGCCTCTATAATTTGTCCAGAGAAAATCTATTGAGTGCTGCCTCCTGTCGCCGTGTGGGCTGGGAGAGGAAGGCAGACAAACGGCTGCATCCTGACGCCATGTGGGTAGAGGACAGTCCTGTGTGCCCCCTGAAAGCTGAGTGAGCATGGGGAAGACCTCCTGAAGCGGTGTGCGCTCAGGAGGGTAAAAACGAGTGAAGACGTCTCAAAGGTGAGAAGACGAAGTGTTTCTGTGTGAAAGAAAACAAAGGGACATGTTCAATGGACAATGTTTGTGCTGTGTGAAAAGCAAACAAAATGGACATTTGAGTGTCTGCTGTAGGATCAGCAGTGTCGGCCCAACAGTAGGTTGGGAAGACTTCTTAGGTAGGTTCCAGAGTGAGTAGGTAGCCGCCCACAGAGGCAAGGGTTTATTTTGTCTTTTATTTTATTTTGCTGTTTTTGATGCTGGCACTGGTATGAAGAAAATTGACCTAATAAACCAAACTGTTGTTTTCAAGCACTTATCGGTTGTTTCCCTGTGAAAACGCACCCCCCAAGGGGTCATCCACGCCTACCACCGAGCTAATCCCTTACAATATATATATATATATATATATATATATTTTTTTTTTTTATTTTTTTTTTAAAGTGAACTTAGCCTTTAAAGCTGAACTCTGTGAAACCTGCAAAATTTAACCTTTGCAGATGCTCAGTATGCAAATAAAAAAGCTTAATGCTAAAAGAAAAAGAGCCCAGTTAAGTAAAAACATACATTTGAAAAAGCTGTGATGTCATCGCTTCTTCATCTTTTAAACAGCACTGGCCAGGCACCCAGAGGCAGGATCAGAGAGGCAGGTATGACACATCCACAAACAGATCCACAATTGCCAACTACAGTTCCCATGATTCTATGGGAATGTTATTATTGAATGGGCAGATTACATTGTGAGGTTGTGGGGGGTGGGACAGATCAGAAGTTTCCTGGCCTGTCCCTCATAAAGCACAATAGGAATGGGCGAGTCAGACCGAGATCCTAATGCCAGAGCCCTGCCTACTACATCAAGTAGCCGTATGATGACATCCTGCTTGCTTTAGCCCAGAACTACTGAGGGGAAGGTACAAGATGTAAAAGGTAATGCACTTGGGTGTCAAAAATACGAACGCAAGTTACTCACCAGGGGGGTGAACCTCTGGCTGAATCTAAGATAGAGAAGGACCTAGGGGTCCCAATAGACAACAGGCTTGGCAGCGGCATGCAATGCCAAGCTGCTGCAAACAAAGCCAACAGAATGCTGGCATGTATAAAAAAGGGGATTCACTCCAGAGATAAAACGATTATTCTCCCACTCTACAAGACTCTGGTCCGGCCACATCTTGAGTATGCCATCCAGTTCTGGGCACCGGTCCTCAGAAAGGATGTGCTGGAACTAGAGAGAGTCCAGAGAAGGGCAACAAAGATAATTAGGGGAATGAAGGGCATCAGCTATGAGGAAATACAACAAGCATTGAACTTATTCTCTCTGGAGAAGAGACGCTTGAGAGGGGATATGATATCAATGTACAAATACCGAACTGGTGACCCTAGCATAGGGAACAAACAATTCAGAGAAAGGGAATTCAATAAGACACGGGGCCATTCAATAAAACTAGAAGAAAAGTGGTTTAACCTTAAACTGCGTAAAGGGTTATTTACTGTTAGAGTGGTAAGGATGTAAAATTCTCTTCCACAAGCAGTGGTATCAGCAGGGAATATCGATAGTTTCAAAAAACTATTAGATGGGCACATTAAAGACCACAACATACAGGGGTATACAGTGAATGGTTAACAGCAAACACACACACACACACATCATAGATTTAATTGGATGGACTGATGTATTTTTTTTTCAACCTCACTAACTATGTAACTATGTAAGACTGATTGCCAGGGGCATATCGGGAATGTTAACCACCGGTCTTGTAAAAAGGAAATCAGAGTGCCACAGAATGACTGAGCACTGATTCAATGGAAGATTTAGAAGAGGCAGGGTGCTTGTATGAAAAGAGCTAAAGAATTTAGTGTAAGGTAAGAAAGGACCTTTTATATTACAGTATCTATAACTAGTCCTGCCCGGAGTTCAGCTTTAATATTTTTCCAAAATGCAGTGAATAGCTACCTGCAGTAATGAACGCTGCAAATACTGAAAAGTCTTGAAAGCGCTTGCTATAACTTGAATTGGGTGTGTGTGTGTTTTTCTTGTGGTACCATTAATATTAATGGATACATTTGGAGGAATGCACTTACAGATGGAAAATTCTGCTTGGGACATTTTACAAAACAGAGACCTATGAAAATATTTAGATGGACTCTACTTTTGAAAAACATGTTCAATGTTTCAGTTTCTATCTATTTTGGGTTACTAGAAAATCGCAGCCAAAACCTGGAAATTAAATGAGTGCTTTGTTTTTTGTAAGCCTTTTGTTAAGGCAGTGTTTGGGGAATTTTCTATTTATTTATAGTAAAGGGCTCTCAAAACCCTGTTAACAAGCTGACCTATTTTTTTTGCAAATTTGTTGGGTTTGTAATAATTTTATTCCTTATTTATACATCTTGTACAGAATGTTTCACTGCTTATAAGGCCTCATGCACACTGGACGTTTTTACAGCGGCTGTTTTTGGCTTCAGGCATTTTTTTCTGCAGTCAGTAAACTCTCCAGCATGTTATCCTATGTTTGCATGCACACATAGGCTGTTATCAGCGTTTTTTGGCAGGGACATTTTGTGGCTGAAAAAAAAAAACCCAGAACTAGTGGGTTTTAACAGGAGTTTTTCATCTGTACAAGCGCTCTAACTTTGATAAAAGCTGAAAAACGCGGCTATTCTGCATTTATCAGCATTTTTGAGCCATAAGTTTTTGTGGGAGTATAGTTTTGTTAATAAAAAAAAAGGTGAAGAACGCTACTGCAAAAACACTGCAAAACTCATTCTACAGCTACAGCTAACTACTGGCTTTTCTATAACGTCCAGTGTGCGCTTGAGGACTTAAACATGTTATCTTGTCAAATACTGATTATGCGTTTGTTTTGTTTTTTTCACACAGCCCTTTCTCCTGGAACAAGCGGTAAGACATCTATCTAATCAATTCTATCTATCTATCTATCTATCTATCTATCTATCTATCTATCTATCTATCTATCTATCTATCTATCTATCTATCTATCTATCTATCTATCTATCTATCTATCTATCTATCTATCTATCTATCTATCTATCTATCTATCTATCTATCTATCTATCTATCTATCTATCTATCTATCTATCTATCTATCTATCTATCTATCTATCTATCCCATCCTGGCAGAAATGGACCCAGCTGAATATTTCCTGTTGTGCCAGTTACTGACAACAGAAATTTTCTGGACTGGATGATGTCCGCTCTGTTCTTTGAGCTATGGAACATCCACCTCTCTTCCACAACATAGGGGGAGGTGTTCTGTAGTTCAAAAGAGAAAATCAAGCTACATATGGTGACCAATAGGCCCAGTGCAGTAAACAGTAGTAACAAATGTCACACACAAGGGGGTTGATCTACTGAGGGCAATAACTACTGTTCACTTTGCAAAGGAATTTTCCCTAAGCTTAGTGAATGAAGTGAAACTATGTTGACTTCCATCATCTGATCATGTGTAAGGAAAAAAAAATCCTGTTTTCCTTGCACATGATTCTTTGTAAATTGAAAATTTACCTCGCTTACTAAGTTCTGCGTAAAATTCCCTTGCAAGGTGAACAGCCTATTTGCCTTTAGTAAATCAATCCCAAGGTATCAAACAATATGATTAGCTGCTACACTGATTGATTCATCAAAGTGCAAAATACCTTGGGAATTTTACGCAGAACTTAGTAAGCGAGGTAAATTTTCAATTTACAAAGAATCATGTGCAAGGAAAACAGGATTTTTTTTTCCTTACACATGATCAGATGATGGAAGTCAACATAGTTTCAGGCTATAATAAAGTGTGAACACTTTGCTCTTGCTGTGGTAAAACCAGCCTCAATGGGGTTGACATACTAAAACTGGAGAGTGCATAATCTGGTGCAGCTCTGCATAGAAACCAATCAGCTTCCAGGTTTTTTGTGTTAAAGCTTAATTTAACAAGCTTAAGTTAAAAGCTGATTGGTTTCTATGCAGAGTTGCACCATATTTTGCACTCTGCAGTTTTATTAAGTCAACCCAAGTGTCTTTTAGCACTGAGTGGGGAATGCAAAAATGATAGGCTGCTTCAATTACTGTAATGAATCTCTGCAAGATTGTAAAAAACAGGTGGACCCTGTGGGCACTTGTCATTTATATGTCCCCATGATTTGTTCTGGTCAGAACATCTGGTACAGACCAGAATTCTGGTACAGAATTACTTTTCTTAAAGTGGTTGTAAAAGGTGAAGGAAGGTTTTTTACATTCATGCATTTTTTGCATGAAGATAAAAAAACCTTTAGTATGCAGCTTCCCCCACATTCCCCCCCCCCCCCCCCAGTGGCGTAGCGTGGGTTGTCAGCACCCGGGGCAAGGCAAGTAATTTGCGCCCCCTAACCCACCGGATTTTAGCACGTGAGTCTCTTCCACTAGGTTAGTTAAAGAAACCCTTACCCCCTAAGCACATGTATTGTTTGTTATGAAAATACTGATGTAATTAAAGTAAAATGCATCTAAATACAAGTTTGAATGACCAGCGTGCCCACTTTCAATGCAGAGAGACCAGCGTGCCCCCTTTCAATGCAGAATGACCAGCGTGTTCCCCTTTAATGCAGAGAGATCATCATGTCCCCTTTCAATGCAGACAGACCAGCGTGCCCCTACAATGCAGAGAGACTTACCTGCAGAGATGGATTCTCCTCAGTTCCCTGCGTCTCCTTGAGTCCTCCCGCCTCCTCCTCAGCCAATGGCATGTGTTCGCCTTTCGGCCAATCAGGAAGAGGGTCTCGGACCCGCTTCCTGATTGGCCAGGAGGAGGATCAGTGTGACAATAGCGAATTTTCATTCGCTATTGTCACACAATGGGTGGGCTCGGGGAGCACTGCTCTGCGCCCCGGGTCCACCCTTTTTTCAAGCCTATTAGAGCCTCTGGCTCTAATCAGGTGATTAAAAAAAAAACCCACTCTGTGACAGCGCCAGGCTGCCGACTCACTCGCTGCTAAACTGACTGAGCAGTGAGGAGAGGCAGCATAGGCGGGGCTTGGCTTACAACGCCACCCCACCCTACACCAATGGAAAGGTAAGGCACAGTCCAGCCCTGCTCCGACCCGCCATTTTCAGCCATAGGGCGGCCGCGCTTGACATCTCCCAGGTTAAGGCAGCCGCAGACAGTGTGTGAACTGTGTATGTCAGAGTCAGACAGAAAGACAGAGTAACACTGCGGATGCGCCCCCCCAGATGTTGCGCCCGGTGCGGCCGGCCCCCCCTGCACCCCCCACTCTACGCCACTGCCCCCCCCAATACTTACCCGATCCTGATTCAGCCATGTGCACAGAAGCAGCAGCTCTGCTCTCTTGCTCCTCATTGGCTGAGTGGGAGCCATTGGCTCTCCCTGCTGTCAATCACAGCCAGTGAGGAGGGAGTGGGCGTCAGGGCTGAGCCACGCTTGCTGTGTCCCATAGACAGACAAAGGCAGTGCGGGAGTGAGCAAGCAACTTGCTATGGGTGCACTCCATAAGGGGGAGGGGCCAGAAGTGCCAGCGGGAGACCAGAGAAGAGGAGGATTGGGGCTGCTCTGTGCAAAACCATTGCACAGAGAAGGTAAGTATAATGTGTTTAATATTTTAAGAAAAAAATCAAATTTTTAGAAACCCTTCTGGTGCATTGATGCACCTTCTAATTCTTGAAATTCAACATAGATCCATTGGGGTTAATTTACTAAAGAAGTAGAAACTGTTCACTTAGCAAAGTAAATATTTACTAAAGTTAGTACATAAGATGAATCAGTATTCACTTTAAATACCCAATCATGTGCAAGGGGAAAAAGCAGGAAGAAAAACAGATTTTTTTTTTTCCTGAATATGAATGGATGATTGAGGTGAGTTCAGCTTCCTATTATTTACTAAGCTAAGTAAACATTCAGTTTGCGAAGAGAATACTCTTTACTTGTTTGGTAAATCACACCCATTAACTCTTAATTCTACAGCCATATCTGTTTTAATAATGATAATAAATATCAGCACTGCCATTGTAGCAATGATGACATACCTTTTATCCAGCACAATCAGCAATATGCCATGGGTCTCAAATCTGAGCACATTTTGGGGGTAGCCTTTAAATCTTTAAGTCATTGTATTCATTATTAGTTATTTTCCACAGGAACCAGGAAGGCACACATGGTAGTTTCCAGTATTATAAATGTGTTAAAAGGCAAATGAGCATTGTGTGAAACTTATCTGAAGTGATGGGTTCCAGCACCACACAGAGGAACAATAAGTAGCTTCATCACTATTAATGCATTTCAATGAAATACCTGCTGAGCTACCATACCTTTCAGGATCTGTATCCTGAAGGTGACATACTCAATGAAGACTGGTGCAGTCATATAAATAGAACAGTAATAATGGGTATAATATAATGTTTATTTGATGAGAGCATTGGTGTTAATACATGCATATAGTAATAGCTACATTTATTTCTTATTCCTTTACAGACTATCTGAGAAGTATATCATTGCCAGTCCCAGTAATGGTGGAAGATGCAAGCAGTAGCAGTGATTATGGATCAGTTTCTCCAGACACTGATCTAAGATCAGAGCCTTTCTCTTTTAAATCAAGAGCAAGGTCCTATGTGGAAAAAGAGGGCAAGAGTCCAAGGAGTTTATTTCTCGGGTAAATATTGAGTTTGTGTGTTAGTGCATGTGTTTTGACAGCTCTGGAATGTCTGGCATGCATCCATATTTAACTGAGACTAAACAGGAAGATTGAGGGTCAAGATGTTTCTTGGTTACTGATAAGAATGTCCTGTTAGGGTCAATCACAGATTGCGAGTAACATTAAAACACACACACACTATACATCTCCATTACTAGTACAGTAAAACATTGGATTGCCAGCATAATTTGTTCCGGAAACATGCTTGTAATCCAAAGAACTCTTTTATCAAAGCGAATTTCCCCATAAGAAATAATGGAAACTCGCTCGCTCAGGAGACTCTAGGGGGCGAGCGCGCGCCACCAGCAGCGCGCTCCCACCCCTGCTTGTCAGCCGGGGAGCCAGTGCGTGGCCGCTGGCCACTCGCGATCTCCCAACCCCCCCCTCGCTGACAGAGAAGGACAGACGACTGATGTAAACACAGCCATCTGTCATTCTCCCTGAAGTGATCACAGAGGCTATGTGATCCTGCTATATAGGATTACATGTCTCTGTGATAACTTCACAAGCCACGCCCCCCCCCCCCCCCCACAGTTAGAATCATGCCCCTAGGGACACATTTAACCCCTTGATCACCCATACTGTTAACCCCTTCCCTGCCAGTGTCATTTTTACAGTAACAGTGCATATTTTTAGCACTGATTACTGTAGTAATGTCACTGGTACCCCCAAAAGTGTCAAAAATGTCAGTTAGGGGTCCGATCTGTCCGCCGCAATGTCACAGCCCCGCAAAAAATGGCAGATCGCCGCCATTACTAGTAAAAAAAAAAAAAAAAAAAACAATAAAAATGATATAAATCTTTCCTGTAGTTAGTAAACGCAATAACTTGCGCAAACCAATCAAAATACGCTTATTGCGATTTTTTTTTACCAAAAATATGTAGCAGAAAACAAATTGGCCTAGAATGTTAAAAAATTTAGATTTTTAAATTTTTTTTTTTTTTTTGAATTTCATATAAAAGAATGTGAAAAATATTATTTTTTCAAAATTGTCACTTTTTCTTGTTTATAGCCCAAAAAAAATAAAAATAGCACAAGTGATCAAATACCACCAAAAAAACCTCTATTTGTGGGAAAAAAAAGGATGTAAATTTTGTTTGGGTACAGCGTGCAATTGTCCGTTAAATTCACGCAGTGCCGAATCGCAAAATAGGGCCTGGTCATTGAGAAGCCAAATCCTCCAGGGCTAAAGTGGTTGATGAAGGTTCAACATTTAGCAACTCACATGGTTGATGTTTGAAACAGGAACATCTAAGAATGCATGCATCCGGGGTAAAGCGGTCCACATAGACCATCCTCAGCACCGCTGGCTCTCACCGCTGTCAGTCTGCTGTTGTGACCAGGAAGACTACCCTGCAGTAGAGCGATCTGAAAGCGAGGCTTGAATCGTTTGTGGAGCGCAGCATGGAAGAATGATTTAGATAGCGGTGCTGAGGATGGTCTATGTAGAAAGCTTTACCCCGGATGCCTGCATACTTAGATATGCCCATTTTAATCATCAACAATGTAAGTTGCTAAATGTTGTACCTACAATAAATGTAACCATATTGCTACACTTTTATACTCATTTGTGACATGACACTACTTGTATATCAAAACATTGCTTGTTTATCAAGTCAAAATTGATTAAAAATGTTTGCTTGCCTTGCAAAACGCTCTCAAACCAAGTTACTCTCAATCCAAGGTTTTACTGTATAGTGTTTAAACGGATCAACATCTTTGATCTGATCAGAACTATACTTGCGTCCCCATAGTTTAGTGTTCCCAAAACGCGGTGTTAGCACGGTCAGCACTGATTCCTGCCAGCACCTGCGTTTAGCCCCTCCGCCCAGCCCACCTTACCCAAGCAAGTGCAGTAATCAATAGATTACTGTCACTTCCAAAACACAACACACAAAACCGCAGCGTTAGTTAGCAGAGTCGGTTTAAAGTAAAGAAAAAATGGCGCCTCTCCCTTTTTGGTGCTAGATAGCTTAATGTAGAGCTGCCTTCAATTTAAGTGATGTGACTTAAATAAAAATAGGAGTAATGAGTGAGGCGCTGCTACTCATTAGCACACATTCATTTGATAATTTGTAAAAAGCCGTGCTACAGTATTAATAAAGTGATTTGTGCTCGATGATCAATAATAATTAATAAATAAATGATGTATGTTCAGTGCTGAATGATCAGTGCATTAAGAAATGCTATATAAATACAATGCATCAAAAATCTTCCAAAAATAGAATATTACTGCAGATTCAGACATACATAAAAATTATGCTACATAAAATTAATAAATGTGCAGGTGAATAAAAAATTATAAATAAATAAATGTGCAGATGAATATGGGTGTATTCAACAATAAAGTGCAACGATAACTACATGCACAATCCAGTGCCACTTCTGAAAGTGATTAAAGTGCCCAAATTTTTTTTTAAAAAATTATTTTCTAAAATTATAAAAAATCAAACAAATAGTGATCAATCCAAAAAGTCCATCCAAGATGGTAATACCAGGTGATTGGTGTTCTTGTTAAAAAACTTTGTGCTGGTGTAGCTTGTTCCACCACCTAGTGCAAAATTGGCCATCATTGTGCAATGCCCTTTATTAAAAATTCAATAGCAATTAAAATTCAGATGCACTAATTTTTACGTATGTCTGAATCTGCAGCAATATTCTATTTTTAGAAGGTTTTTGATGCATTATATATATATATACCATTTCCTAATTCACTGATCGTTCAGCACATCATTTATTTATTAATCATTATTGATCATCGAGTACAAATCACTCTGTTAATACTGTAGCACAGTTTTCGATTTCGTGGAGTGGCTCTTTTTGTGAGAGGTCCTCAGGCGGATGGGGTTCCCTCTCCTATTTATCAGGTGATTACAGACTATCTACAGATCTCCGGTGGCGGCCATTCGGCTGGGGGGCAGACTATCCCCCTCATTCCCGTTGTCCAGAGGAACGCGGCAGGGCTGTCCTCTCTCTCCGGCCCTGTTTGCTATTGCCATGGAACCACTGGCCGAAGCGCTCCGGACCTCACCAGAGGTGCGGGGGCTCCGGGTGGCGTGGCTGGAGGAGAGGGTGGCGCTGTACGCAGACGACCTCCTATTGTTTTTGCAAGATGCGGGTCCCTCACTTAGGGGGGCGCTGATCATCATGGACGATTTCTCCAGGGTGACAGGTTTGAGGGTGAATTGGACCAAATCCCAGTTGCTCACGATTGACGGGGAGGCCAGGAGTGGCGCCCTGTCGGATCTCTTGCTACAGTGGGTTGACAGTTTTATGTACCTAGGTGTGCGAGTATCCAAAGATCCCACTGAGTTCATATCCCTCAATCTAGACCCGGTGGTGCGAGACTTTCGGGCCAAACTGAAGGCATGGGAGAACCTTCCCCTCTCCCTATTGGACCGTGTGAATCTAGTGAAAATGAAGATCCTCCCTAAATTGACCTACCTCTTTCGCCACTCGCCCCAGTGGATCCCCAAATCTTTTTTTACCAATTTGAACAAGATCTTTTCCTCCTTCCTATGGGGCTCCCGCCCCCCCCCAGATACAAATTTTCCACGCTGATGAGACCTCAGTCTCAAGGGGGCCTGGCCTTCCCAGACTGCCATAAGTACTTCTTGGCTTCCCAATTGGTTACCGCGGTATGGTGTGTAGCACCACCCCCGCAGGAGCTGCTGATTAGATTATTGGGTCTACGTCCTGCCTAACAACCCACAGAATTGGTTCGAACCCTCCCTAGGCACAACTGACCCAGAATAGGACTGGAATACCAAATGGCTACACAGATTGGAATATAACACTTCAATAAATAATAATGACCTGTTACCTCTCTCCAGCTGCAGTCCTTCTGGGTAATACAAGGTGACCACACACAAGCTTGCTTTTAAACAGGAAAGTTATTTACTGTGAATCAAATAAACAGTTTCGATACAGTAAAATATGACTTTGTAAAAGGATATACTAATTAATTAATCAAAGATAAGATAAATACTGTGATATCACTCCTCAAGGGCACATTAATTGTTTCAGGAAATGTCTCAGAGCCTATAGGACCGCCATCTTAATCACTATTATACTTTTGGAGATAAGGCTCAGCATTCAGTTAGACACAGTATCAGAATGTCAGACCTATCTGAGTCCGCTGTTTCTTCTCTATATCTTCGCTAGCAACGTTGGTGCACTCGCAATTTGTAATCCACATTGAGGATGGGTGATCAATAGAGAGAATGGCAGCAAACAGTTAGTAATCACCGCGGGGTGTCTGTGCAGGATTGCCGGTAAAACTTCTGTGAGAGATGTACTGGGCCACCTGGTATATTGCCTTCTACTACTCTAAGGCTAATCCTGACTAAAGTTACTTCTTTGATAGATAGAGTCAGTTTTTGGGCAGGTGCCCTCTCACCAACAGGACTGTCTCCCAGGAAGCCTCCGCTGCTGTCTCAGTCTCCGGCCTCTGTCACCAGCCGCGCTAGGTATTTGGGGTGGATGAGTCTGGTCTCTGTAGAACATCGATGGGACCTCCAGGAGGGATCCTCTACTGGAGATGAAACACTGCAACTTAGTCACTTAAGGCCCAGGAGTTTCGGCCTAGCATACAGCATCAGCCCACAGCACTGGCATCCTGCTTGTCTCACTGTGTCTTTCCCAAGAGAGTGAGCCTGGCTCCTCCCTTCCTTTATAAAGCTTCCCCCAGAAGGCTGTGCGGTGCAGCAGTGCACCCTGGTATTCTCAAAGCACTATGGGCGATGAAGACTGCTCAACTTCCTGAAAGGAAAATAACATCAAAAGACATTCCATAGCCGCTGCAATGTGTCCTTTTGGCCACTAGATGGAGCCGAGTTCCTCTCAAATGTCAAGCAGCAGTCTTTTAGAACTTGTATAATGGAAGACCCCGCTACACACTCCCCCCACTTGAGAAACTTTGGTCCCCAAAGAGGACAACAGCATGTACTCCAGTGCATATGTTGGCAGTACACAAAAAAAAACATTAACATATGCATAACAGGGAATCATCTTCCTTTTCATAAGCAGAGTTCAAACTTAACAACTGCATATTACAACACAGGTTCGACATAGGAACCTCCCACCAATTGTCAGGGGAGGGAAGGTAATTCTGTTCACAGACCCCTGACACTTGAGTGGCTTGTACAGATGTGCCTGGGGGTGAGCTAGGGTTGTCCTCCACCAAATCTGCGGTGGAAGAACTAGGCTGATCAAGAGTTCGTTTGGAAGTAAAGATAGCCTCTTCTGAGCATTCACCCAATTGGTCATAGGTCAGTCTTTTGGGCGGGTGAATGACTCTTCTTTCCCTCTGTTCTTTGGGATGCACGATCTCGGAGGTACTAGGACCAGCCACTTCTGGGGATTCTTCAATGTCCTCCTCCTCATGTTCCAACACACAGGAATCTGATGCTTCAAGAGCGGTCAGTTCTTCTTCAGAGGAAGGTGCAACCTCCTCCTCAGGATCTTCATCATCAACTACTTCTTCTGGAAGCATGTGGAAAGGTATGAATTCGGGGGCTTCCGCCCGAAGGGTTCCTCTGTCAGCCAATTCGGATGAAGACAGGGAGGCAGGTGTGGGTTCTGGTAACTGAGACGACCACATCCAGTCAGGTACCTCCTCTTCATCTTCCAGATCTTCAGATGGAGAATTTCCCTCCCTCACATCTGGGAGTGTCGACTGAGATCTGGTGACTGGTCTGGACAGGCGAGAGGTCGAAGGGGTCTCTGGCGAATCTACGACAGGAGGCATGCGAACTGCTTCAGAGAGAGGCAGTAAATGGTTCCTATGCCAAGTCTTCAATGGACCCACACTTCCTTCAGGCCGAATTTGATACACAGGGAGGTTTGGTAGTTGCTTGCAGATAACATAAGGTTGGGACTTCCAGCGGTCTGCCAACTTGTGTTTTCCCGGGACACCCAAGTTCCTCAACAATACCCTGTCCCCTGGTTGCAAGTCTTGGATCCGAACTTTTAAGTCGAAATTCCTTTTATTCCTCAGTCCACGTTGATCAGATGTGGCCTGAGCTTTATCATAGGCCGATTTCAGACTCTTCCGCAGTCGGTCCACATATCCCTTGTGCGATGCTGAAGAGGTGTGATCGGGCGAGATGCCAAAGGCCAAATCCACTGGCAATCGAGCCTCTCGTCCAAACATTAGACGATAAGGGGAATATCCAGTAGCATCACTGACAGTACTGTTGTAGGCATGCACAATGGCAGCTACATGTTTGCCCCAATGCTGTTTCTTCTCTGAGCTTAAAGTCCCCAACATGTCCAAAAGAGTCCTGTTAAATCTTTCCGGCTGGGCATCCCCTTGTGGATGGTAGGGAGTAGTTCTAGTCTTTTGGATGCCTAACAGATCTAACAGTCTCTTGATCAGTCTGCTTTCAAAGTCTCTTCCCTGATCTGAATGGAGGCGTTGTGGTAACCCATAGTGTACAAAGAACTTTTCTACAAGAACTTTGGCTACTGTAGAGGCCTTCTGATCCCTTGTTGGGAATGCTTGGGCGTATCTGGTAAAATGGTCTGTTACCACAAGGACATTCCCTTGGCCACTCAGATCAGGCTCTAGGCAAAGGAAATCAATGCACACCAGTTCCATGGGTCCCTGGCTTTGCAGATGGCCCATTGGGGCTGCTTGACGTGGCAGAGTCTTCCTTTGTATACATCGGACACAAGAATGACAGTATCCTTCAACTTCGGCCCTCATACAGGGCCAGTAGAACCTGTCTCTGACAAGCTGAAAAGTTCTTTCAGGTCCCAGATGGCCATGATTATCATGAAGAGCAGCCAGAACTCTCTCCCTGTATTTAGCTGGTAAGAACAGTTGCCACTTCTCCTCCAGATCTTCAGATGGGCCTCTTCGGTAGGCCACCCCTTCTCGGATCTGTAACCGGGTCCACTCTCTATGCAACAGACGGGCCCCCTGAGGAGAGTCGGTGAGAAGCAACTCAGGGCGCTGGATCTCCAAGGCTTCCAAAAGAAGTTTTCCCAGAGGGTCTTCCAGCTGCTCCTTCCTCAAGTCCCTTTTGGACAGCCGGGGTAAATCTTCCCCTTCAACCTGGGTCACCCTGCAATAGTATTTGGGTACTCCGACAGCCGAAACCCCAATCTCTTCGGCTCTTGATCCTCCTCTGGATCGAAGTTCAGTTCCCTGATATAGGGCACGCACCCCTTCTGGAGCCAAATGGGTCCATTCTTCATCAGGTTCGTGTGGTGCATGCAACCTTCTGGATAGGGCATCTGCATCCCTGTTCCCGATTCCTGGCCGATACTTCAGGCTGAAGTTGAAGCTAGAGAGGGCAGCCAACCATCTGTGTCCTGTTGCATCCAGCTTAGCTGTAGTCAACAGATAGGTAAGGGGATTATTATCCGTCTTGACAATGAATTCAGCTCCGTACAGGTAATCTTTCAGTTTGTCGACCACTGCCCACTTTAAGGCCAGGAATTCAAGTTTGTGGGTAGGATAATTCCTTTCAGCAGGTAGTAGACTCCTGCTCACGTAGGCTACGGGTCGCAGGTGGCCCCCATGTTCCTGGTAGAGTACCCCACCCAGCCCATCTCGGCTGGCATCGACATGTAGTTCATATGGTTTCGTGGGGTCTGCGTAGGCCAACACAGGGGCAGTGGTTAGATTCTTTTTCAACTGAATGAAAGCCCCTTCACATTCTGGGGTCCACTGATCCTGGATGGACTCCTTGGCCTTCCGGGGTCCCATGGTGGACTTCATTGGCTTGACCAGTTCAGGAACGTCATCTTCTTCGTTCTTTAGTAACTCATTGAGGGGTCGGGCAATCTTGGCGAACCCCTCTACAAACCTCCTGTAATAGGAGCAAAAACCCAGGAACGACCGAAGTTCGGTCACATTTGTAGGTCTCGGCCAGGAGGCGACAGCATCCAGCTTGTCCGGGTCGGTGGCCACCCCTTCTTCAGACACGATGTGGCCCAGGTAATGGACCGAGGACTGATAGAATTGGCACTTCTCAGGAGAAAGTTTCAGGCCTTCTTCATGTAGCCTCTTCAGGACCTTTTCCAACCTCTCCTCGTGTTCTTCCAAAGTTCTGCCAAACACGATAACATCATCCAAGTATACCAGTACCTCTATCAAATTCATATCTCCAACGGTCCTTTCCATCAGCCTTTGGAAGGTAGCAGGGGCCCCTGACAATCCCTGAGGCATGCGATTGAACTCAAAGAACCCCACAGGGGTGATGAAGGCTGTCTTCTCCCGATCTTCAGGGTGCATGGGGATCTGATAATACCCACTCTTTAAGTCCATCACACTGAACCACTTCGCCCCTGACAGGCTCTGTAGGGCGTCTTCGATTCGAGGAGTGGTATACTGGTCTGGGATGGTTCTTCTGTTCAGTGTTCGGTAGTCGATACAAAGCCTCAGAGATCCGTTTTTCTTCCGGACTACCACTATCGGAGAAGCATATGGGCTCCTGGATTCTCGAATAACCCCAGTCTTCTTGAGTTCCGCCAGCTGCTGACGTAGATCTTCTAAGTCACCTAAGGGAACTCGCCGGACTCTTTCTCGGAAAGGTTTGTCCTCACTCAGGCGGATCTTATGAGTGGCACTCCTGGCGCATCCCACGTCGAACTCAGCCCTAGAAAATATTCCTCGCCATCCAGCAAGTTGTGCCTTGGCCCTCTTCACCCATTCTGGTGGGAGGGCAGCGTTTCCAGAGCAGAGCTCTTCTATAACATCTTCACCCCTTCCCTCCTCTTTAAGATCAGATGGGACAACTGGGGTAGCCGGGTTAACTTGGCCCAACAGCACTCTGGCCGGTACCTTCACCGGTGTAGTAGAGGTGTTTCTGACACTCACTAAAACCCTTCCATGGTTTTTCTGTAACACCTTCAAAGGGATCACTTCAGGGATTACTTCTATCCCTCTCTCCTCTTCCTGTGGACCTGATTCAAAGATGATAAAAGGGCCCGGCTGTTTCCATGTGAGTTTAACGGAAGCTTTCAGACAAGCCACCTCTCCTGGCTGCAAGACCTTTTCCGTTCTGTCCAACTTCCAGAGTCTTCCAACTCCTTCTGCAGGAGTCTCTTGCTCCAATACTAATTGTTGATAGGCCTGCCGTAGCATGGGGTGAATCCTTGGCGCTGGAGCATCCTGTCCCTGGACCAGTTGTGTCAGGAGGCGCCTTACTAGGTCAGTGTTGGTCCCTACGATGAGAGAGCTTTTGTTGGCCCCTGGCGGACGAGGACAGACCACCGCTAGGGTGTCGAAGGTTTCAGCTTCACCAGCCACTGATGGGTCAAAGGTCAACTTGATTGGCAGATACCCGTCATAGGGAAAACTTTGAGTCCCGATACCCCATATCTCCAGATCTTCCAACTTCTGCAGAGGTAGATGGGTAAGGTGTTTATCATAGAAGTCTCTATACAGAAGAGTCACTTGGGCCCCAGTGTCAAGGAGGGCTCTTGTGTAAATTCCTTCTACCTGGACAGAGACTACAGGGGAAGGCCCGACCAAGTTAGTTGGGAATTCTCTTGAAGTGGCCTTGTTGTCTGATTCAGTTCTCTGCACCCAGGCTCTTTTCTTTTTTTTTCTTCTGGACTTCAGTCCCCTCTGGGCCCGGTGTGCATTGATTTTCCTTCTCTCAGTAGCCTGGAGTATAGAACTAGGGGCGTTGTACCTGGATCTGACTCCCTGACTCAGATTCCCTCAATCATTGAGTCTCTTGGATTCCCTTGAAACTGGCGGGCACCCGGTCGACTCCTTCACGGGTGCCCTCTGAAGTTTTTCCGCTGGCTTGCGAGGTTCTGAGGCGACATTTCCTGGGCTGGGACATACTCCTCTAACATGTCCTACTCCCCCACAGTTGAAACAAGTTAGCGATCTCCTAGGTCTCGGTTCCGGGTCTACTCTAAGGTTAGAAGGTTTATCCGGCTTCTCTGACACGTTCCCATCAGGTAGAGTAGATGCCTGACTAGTCAGGATGGACACCATTTCTATCAACTGGGACACCTGGGTCTTTAGGAGTTCAACTTGCGAGTCACTTTCTTTTGCACTTATCACTCTGACACGAGCAGTTGAGTCAAACTGCCGACTCTTCCTTTTGTTGTCTAACATGACCTCTTCTTCTCTGACCATTCGGATCAGGTCAGGGTATTCCAGAATGCCACCATCTTGGCGAGTTCGCAACAGTATGGCAATGGGATCTAAGGGTTGAGCCCCTCTCAGCACCTGCCGTGCACGAGTCTCATCTACCTTCCGGGGGTCTATCCCTTTCTTTATCAAGATCTGGTGGATGATCTTATCTAGGCGTCTAATAAATTCGGACAACTTCTCTTCCTCTTCTTGGTAACAGTGGTCTAACTGGTAAAGAAGTTCAGCCACGTTCTCCGTCCGACCAAATACATCTTGTAGAATGTCTAGATAATCCTGTGCAGTACAGTTCTTTTTGCTTAGCTTGAGATTACGTACGGCCTCTAGTGCAGGTCCCTTTAAACTTTCTGTGATTCTCTGTTTCTTGTGCTGTTCTGGTACCTCCCACTCTTCCAAAGCCTGAGTGGCGGTATCTAACCACTCTTCAAACCCATCTTCTGTCGAAGGCACAGGCTGTTTCCCAGAGAATGTCCTGAGCTTCCTATATTCAGTCATCAGATAGTTTGGGGAGTCCTTACTACATTTTGCTACGATTTCCCCGAGAACAGCACACAGTTCTGAGCTAAAGGTAGACAAAGGTGGTGACTCTGGACTCCCTTCTTGGACACCTTTTTCTTTGCTGGATCCCCCAGGAGTGGTGGATGAGGGACCTTCAGTAAGGACTTCTGGATGTATTAAGAAAAGTTCTGTTTGGTCAGTAGTCTTTACACTGGTTCCCTTAAAGTAATCAGGGACCCCCTTCCTCCACTCACACAATGCATACGTGTGTGGAACGGTGGTGTCTGTCTTTATGTCAGTCACCCAGAATTTCCTGTCTGTGGACAGTGCCCTTAAAACTGGGAGGAGTTTTTCCTCAGTCCAGACCTCTCCCTTGATTTCAACCACCAGGCCATTTTCCACTACGACATTCTCTTCCCTGCACCACTCGGCTGCAGCGGTAGGATCCATTTCTGCGTTGAGGGGGATTCTGTGGCTGAGAGAGTTGTGTTGCAGGACTGTAGATCATCCCGGACGAGCCCCCACGTGTAGCACCACCCCCGCAGGAGCTGCTGATTAGATTATTGGGTCTACGTCCTGCCTAACAACCCACAGAATTGGTTCGAACCCTCCCTAGGCACAACTGACCCAGAATAGGACTGGAATACCAAATGGCTACACAGATTGGAATATAACACTTCAATAAATAATAATGACCTGTTACCTCTCTCCAGCTGCAGTCCTTCTGGGTAATACAAGGTGACCACACACAAGCTTGCTTTTAAACAGGAAAGTTATTTACTGTGAATCAAATAAACAGTTTCGATACAGTAAAATATGACTTTGTAAAAGGATATACTAATTAATTAATCAAAGATAAGATAAATACTGTGATATCACTCCTCAAGGGCACATTAATTGTTTCAGGAAATGTCTCAGAGCCTATAGGACCGCCATCTTAATCACTATTATACTTTTGGAGATAAGGCTCAGCATTCAGTTAGACACAGTATCAGAATGTCAGACCTATCTGAGTCCGCTGTTTCTTCTCTATATCTTCGCTAGCAACGTTGGTGCACTCGCAATTTGTAATCCACATTGAGGATGGGTGATCAATAGAGAGAATGGCAGCAAACAGTTAGTAATCACCGCGGGGTGTCTGTGCAGGATTGCCGGTAAAACTTCTGTGAGAGATGTACTGGGCCACCTGGTATATTGCCTTCTACTACTCTAAGGCTAATCCTGACTAAAGTTACTTCTTTGATAGATAGAGTCAGTTTTTGGGCAGGTGCCCTCTCACCAACAGGACTGTCTCCCAGGAAGCCTCCGCTGCTGTCTCAGTCTCCGGCCTCTGTCACCAGCCGCGCTAGGTATTTGGGGTGGATGAGTCTGGTCTCTGTAGAACATCGATGGGACCTCCAGGAGGGATCCTCTACTGGAGATGAAACACTGCAACTTAGTCACTTAAGGCCCAGGAGTTTCGGCCTAGCATACAGCATCAGCCCACAGCACTGGCATCCTGCTTGTCTCACTGTGTCTTTCCCAAGAGAGTGAGCCTGGCTCCTCCCTTCCTTTATAAAGCTTCCCCCAGAAGGCTGTGCGGTGCAGCAGTGCACCCTGGTATTCTCAAAGCACTATGGGCGATGAAGACTGCTCAACTTCCTGAAAGGAAAATAACATCAAAAGACATTCCATAGCCGCTGCAATGTGTCCTTTTGGCCACTAGATGGAGCCGAGTTCCTCTCAAATGTCAAGCAGCAGTCTTTTAGAACTTGTATAATGGAAGACCCCGCTACAGGTGGTTATCTCCTGATGCTTCCAATTCCGCAGTGGTGACGGAGGCGGCGGTGTTGGGGTCCGTAGAGGCATTGTCACATCTGCTATTCAGGGGCCCTAAGGCTCCGTATGCCTTGACCTCTTCCATGCGGACGACGCTCAGGGCCTGGCGCCAGGGCCTGACGTTGGAGGCGTACCCGAGCACCGCGGTCTCCCCTCAAGCGCCTCTGTGGATTAATCCTACCCTACCCCATTTGTACTCTATCCCTGACCCAGCGGCCTGGACCAAATTTGGCATTAAGAAGATCTCGAATCTGTCCACGGACCTCTCCCTTCCTATGTTCCAACAACTCATGGATTCCCACGGGGTGCCCTCATCTTACTTATTCCGCTACCTGCAGTTGTCCCATGCCTTCAGGGCCCAGTTTCCACCTGGTGGGGTAGGGGCGGTGCAGTCGGACCTGGAGCGGGTCCTCCGTTTTGACTGCTCCGATCGTGCCGCCTCCATCCTGCATGCCCATCTCCTTCGGGTGTTCTCTCCGGAACTCACGGGTCTCTGGGACCGGTGGACTCGGGACGTCCCGGACATGGACGAGGAGGACTGGCGGCAGGTATGGGATTCCCCCTTTAAGATCCTGATCTCCATCAGAGATCACATGGTCCAATACAAAATTGCTCACCGAGCATACCTCACCCCTCATCGCCTACAGAAGATACATAATTCCCACTCCCCAGAGTGCTGGCGGTGCAACCGCACTCCCGGGGACTTTATTCACATCTTCTGGACCTGCCCGGATCTGGCAGACTATTGGTCACGAATATTTGCAGCCGCGAATGGCGTTCTGCAGGTTTCGCTTGACCCCTCCCCTAAAATAGCTCTATTGGACATCTTGGATGACCTGCTGCCTAGGGTGGCGGATCGCACCCTTATGGGTCTCCTATTTTTTTGGGTTGTGAAAAATATAGTGCTCCATTGGAGACAGCGGTCCCCCCCCCTCGCTGCAGCGGTGGAGGGCACTGGTGGACTCGGTGATACCGCTGTATAGAGACACATACTTCCATAGGAGATGCCCCAAGAAGCATAACAGAGTCTGGGCCAGATGGTTGGCAGACTCTTCCATCCCATTGCTTGCTGCCTGTCTGGGTGGGGGTGGCCCGGGGGTCCCTTAGCCGCCGACTTGGCGTTGGATGAGCTACCACTCCGGTTGCACTCTCTGACCTGTACCGTTTATTGATATGTTGTTATATTTTGATGCCAATGACATTTCGGCCCTGCGTGGGCACCTCGTGCTCTTGAATGCTCTCCCTGTTGATGTTCACCTGTAGTAGGGCTGTTGCTGAACCTTTTAGACCCATTGTTTGTATGTTGTTGTTTACGTTGAAACAATAAAAAAGATTTAAAAAAAAAGCAAAACGATTCAAAAAGTAAAAATAAAATTAAAGCACTCTTGTCCCCCCGTGTTCACGCGCAAAGGTGAATGCAAGCATCGGTATCGTTTCATATGTAAACAGCATTTGCACCATGCATGTGAGGTATCACTGCGAACGTCAGATCGCGGGCAGTAATTCTAGCAGTAGACCTCCTCTGTAAATCTAAAGTGGTAACCTGTAAAAGCTTTTAAATGCCTTTAAAAATGTAATTAGTTTGTTGCCGCTGCACGGGCATGCGCAATTTTAAAGCATGGCATGTTTGGTATTTATGTACTCGGCATAAGATCATCTTTGATGTGTTAGTAAACATTTGGGCAATATAATGTGTTTTTGTTCATTAGAATTCAAAAAAGTGTTTTTTTTCCCCAAAAAATTGCGTTTTATAAAATCACTGCGAAAATACTGTCTCTCAGCAAATTCCTTGGGGTGTCTACTTTCCAAAAAGGTTTGTACTGCCCTGCCATTTTAGCACCTCAAGAAATGCGATAGGCAGTCATAAACTAAAAGCTGCGTAAATGCAAGAAAATGTACCATAGATTGTAAACGCTATAACTAATATACGCTTTTTGAATTTTTTTTTACCCGAGACATGTGGCTGAATAAGTTTTGGCCTAAATGTTTGACAAAAATTGAATTTATTGGATTTTTTGTATAACAAAAAGTAGAAAAACTATTTGCGGTCTTTTTTCGTTTATATTGCAAAAAAATAAAAATCCCAGTGGTGATCAAATACCACCAAAAAAAAGCTTTATTTGTGGGAAAAAAGGATGCACATTTTGTTTGGTTATAGCGTTGCATGACTGCGCAATTACCAGTTAAAGCGGCGCAGTGCCAAATTGCGAAAAGTGCTCTGGTCATTAAGGGGGTAAAACCTTCCAGAGCTGAAGTGGTTAAAGCAAAGCCTTTAAAAAAAAAAGGGAATTGCAAGGCACCACTTATTCTGACAAGCAACTGTCTGCACAGTGCCTTTTATCTGTTATTAGGTGCACAAGGGCTAATAAAACTGAGGTTATTCGCTCTGATTTGGATGTGGAGTTGATGATATTTATTTAAAATGTAGGGCAAATACTTTTGAAGTGTGTTTCTTGCCAAAGTGTTATATCTGCTTTGTTTTTCTGTAGCTAGTGGAGAATTGTTGATGAGCTGTATTCAGGCCATTAACACAGAGGGAGCACTTTTTAAGAACATTCCTAGGTCTAGAATTTGGTGGTGGGAAGGGTGGGTATAAAAAGCTCAAAAAGGTTGGGAGTCGAGAAAGCTATTGCCTGGTATGGAAAGTGGGTAACGAAGTATAAGAATGTCTAGCCTTCAGGGTCCTCCTAAATTCTAGAACTCAGGAGGGGCTATTTGAGGTTTTAAAGCCCAGGTGCAGTAGTGCTCCTGCTTCCAACCCTAGGCAACCTGAATAGGCTGAAGTAATACAGGCTTATACCAAAAGAACATTGAGGGTACCACATGCTCCCCCTCTATCCAGGCATCATTGACTGTATGAGAGCCAGACATTAGGTAGTAGGGGGGGCAGAGTAGCTCACCCAATAAAACAGTAATGTGGCATTAAGGAGAATAGTGGAACAATACAACTGCATCTGGTAAGGAGTGTTACCCACGTGTGGAGACAAGATAATTTGAGAGTTAGACAAGTTCAAGGGAGGATGGTACAGAGACTGCAAGTTTGAAGATGTGTTTCCCTTGCCTGTCTGGCCAAGGGTAGAAGGCAAGTGAAAGAAGGGAGAGGTCCATGGCAGATGAAAGTGGGATAAAATATTTGGAGCTTATGGTCATAGTAAATACTTATTTTTTTCTATGATCATTGGTTCAATTTAGGGTAGTATTTTCCCCATTCCCTCATTCTGTATGAAGAATAATATTCAGCGTGGAAGAAAAATAGCTGAATAACAATCCCCTATTAGCACAGAACAATTGTACATGCAGTTTCATAGAACAAATCTGCATTTTTTTTAAAAAAAAAATAATAATAAATACACCTCTAGAGTTTTCCTCAGTATGCTCAGATGTAATAAAGTGCTTTCTATGATTCACCCATAAATTACAGGAAGCTATTTTATCTCTTTTGATTCACTAATGTGCTAGTGTAAGCTGCCAATTTAGATGCAGTTGATAGAAGCAGGAGCAGGTGGCAATATGTTGCTTAAATTGTATTACTGAATAAGCACGCTAAAAAAAAAAAAAAACACATTGTTAGCATGCAGCTTAGATTATATGTACGAATTTAAACAAAGGTACAGTTTTAGTCAGTTTCCACTTCAGATTTTAGGCTAGTCTTGGCAGTAATAGAGAACTGTTTTAACTGAATGGATTTGTCACAATACTGTCTTTAGTACACGGGGAATCTGTTCTTTTAAAAAATACTGTACCTACGCACATTATGGACAGTTTGCTGCCTTTGGCCGTTTTTGGTTGGATCAGGAACAGTTGCATGTTGTAGGCACATTCAGCACCTGGCTGATGCTCCATGGATGAGCTCGCTAAGATTACGTTTATCAGCTTTTCCTGTCCAGTCAACATTGTTTCTTTAGAGTCCGTTCCCACTGGGGCAACACGACTCCTTACTACTTCGGGAGCGACTTGTGCATTACCATGCACCACGACTTCGGAGCGACTTGCAGGGACTTCAAATAATGGAAGTCTATGCAAGTCGCTCCGAGGTCGCCCCGAAGTAGTACAGGACCCTTTTTCTAAGTCGGAGCGACTTGTGTCGCTCCTATTAGAACGGGTCCTGTAGCGGTCAATAGACCGCGAGGGAGCGCGACTTGTCAGGCTGACAAGTCGCCTGACAAGTCGCGCTAGTGTGGACCGGTTCTTAAAGCCTAAATCTATACATAGTCAGGTCCATAAATATTGGGACATCGACACAATTCTAATCTTTATGGCTCTATACACCATCACAATGGATTTTAAATGAAACAAACAAGATGTGCTTTATCTGCAGACTTTCAGCTTTAATTTGAGGGTATTTACATCCAAATCAGGTGAAAGGTGTAGGAATTACAACAGTTTGTATATGTGCCTCCCACTTTTTAAGGGACCAAAAGTAATGGGACAATTGGCTGCTTAGCTGTTCCATGGCCAGGTGTGTGTTATTCCCTCATTATCCCATTTACAAGGAGCAGATAAAAGGTCCAGAGTTCATTTCAAGTGTGCTATTTGCATTTGGAATCTGTTGCTGTCAACTCTCAATATGAAATCCAAAGAGCTGTCACTATCTGTGAAGCAAGCCATCATTAGGCTGAAAAAACAAAACAAACCCATCAGAAAGATAGCAAAAACATTAGGTGTGGCCAAATCAACTGTTTGGAACATCCTTAAAATGAAAGAATGCACCAGTGAGCTCAGCAACACCTGAAGACCACGGAAAACAACTGTGGTGGATGACCAAAGAATTATTTCCCTGGTGAAGAAAACACACTTCACAACAATTGGCCAGATCAAGAACACTCTCCAGGAGGTAGGTGTATGTGTGTCAAAGTCAACAATCAAGAGAAGACTTCACCAGAGTGAATACAGAGGGTTCACCAAAAGATGTAAACCATTGATGAGTCTCAAAAACAGGAAGGCCAGATTAGAGTTTGCCAAACAACATCTAAAAAAACCTTCACAGTTCTGGAACAACATCCTATGGACAGATGAGACCAAGATCAACTTGTACCAGAGTGATGGGAAGAGAAGAGTATGGATAAGGAAAGGAACTGCTCATGATCCGAAGCATACCGCCTCATCAGTGAAGCATGGTGGTGGTAGTGTCCATAGGCGTGCGCAGCCTATTGCATTAGGGTGTGCACCCCAAAGCTCAAACACACATGCGTGTGTATATATATATATATATATATATATATATATATATATACACACACATACACACACTATATATATATATATATATATATATATATATATATATACACACACACACATAAACACTTGTCAAAAGTATTGGGACACTAAAAGGTTTTTGCACTTAAGTTAAATTGTATGGCAAATATCTGTAGAGGGGTTCCACCATCACTGCTAAGTTTTGAAAAAGATGTATGCCTTATTTTCCTTTTGATGTGTATTACAGGTGAAATTACATGTGAGGCACTGATATGGACTGATAGGCAGCACTAATAGGCGCTTGTTCTCAGCACTGACTGGCACTGATGAGGCTGCACTGATGGGTACTGATAGGTGGCACTGATAGGCAGCACTTATTGGCAGCACTGATGGGCACTAATAGGCATCACTGATAGGCGGCATTGGTGGGCACTGATTGGTGGCACTGATAGGAAGCACTGATAGGCACTGTTTGATGTGTCTGATGGGCACTGATGAGGCGGCACTGGTGGGCACTGATAGGTGGCACTGATGAGGCGGCACTGCTGGGCACTGATAGGCACTATTAGGTGACACTGATGGGCACTGATGAAGTGGCACTGGTGGACACTGATAGGTGGCACTGGTGGGCACTGATAGGTGGCACTACTGGGCACTGATAGGTGGCACTACTGGGCACCACTTATGGACACTAACAGGGGAGAGGGGGAGTTTCACATTCAGCAGACAGTGAGACTTGCAAGAGCTGCTCAGTGTGTGTGCAGTGGCGTACCTAGAGAATTTGGCACCCGGGGCGGATCCTATATCTGGCACCCCCCCCCCCCCCCAACTTTAAAATGTAAGCACCCACAAAAATTTGTAATGTTTTCAGGAATATTTATTGCACAAAATTCACAGCCCCCCCCCCCCAATCACAGTGCCCCTTGCAGTCTGCCCCCTGTCTCTCTAATCACAGTTCCCCCTTTTGCACTCTCTGCCTCCCCTGCACAGTCCTACCTTCAGCATAAATAGATAGCTAATATTATTAGCAATGTGTTTACAGGAGATGGTCAGAGACTACAGACGTGATACAGGAGATGGTCAGAGACTGCAAACGTGATACAGGAGATGGTCAGAGACTACAGACATGATAAAGGAGATGGTCAGAGACTGCAGACAGGATACAGTAGATGGTCAGAGACTGCAGACATGATACAGGAGATGGTCAGAGACTACAGACATGATACATGAGATGGTCAGAGACTGTAGACATGGTACAGGAGATGGTCAGAGACTGCAGACGTGATACATGAGATGGTCAGAGACTGTAGACATGATACAGGAGATGGTCAGAGACTGCAGACATGATACAGGAGATGGTCAGAGACTGTAGACATGGTACAGGAGATGGTCAGAGACTGCAGATGTGATACAGGAGATGGTCAGAGACTGCAGACATGATACAGGAGATGGTCAGAGACTGTAGACATGGTACAGGAGATGGTCAGAGACTGCAGACATGATACAGGAGATGGTCAGAGACTGAGGACATGATACAGGAGATGCTCGGAGACTGAGGACATGATAGAAGATAGAAGAGCACTAGGGGGGCCGGAGAGCACAGGGCAAGCAGAGAGCACTGGAGGAGCTGAAGGGCACGGTGGGGGGGGGGGGGGCTGGAGAGAATAAAGAGGGGATTTGGAAAGCATTGTAGGGGGGTTGGAAGGCGCGGGGGGGGGGAGCACTGGGGGGGGGGGGCGAGCACGGAAAACCAGGAGGGTGGAGAGCACTGGGAGGGACAGCGAGCACTTGGGGGGCGGGCAGGGAAAACCAGGGGGGTGGAGAGCACTTGGGGGGCGGGCAGGGAAAACCAGGGGGGTGGAGAGCACTTGGGGGGCGGCAGGGAAAACCAGGGGGGTGGAGAGCACTGGGTGGGGGACAGGGAGCACTTAGGGGGCGGGCAAGGAAAACCAGGGGGTGGAGAGCACTGGGGGGGACAGGGAGCACTTGGGGGGAGGGAGATGAAAAGCACTGTGGGGGGCTGAAGAGCATGGGGGGTGCTAAAGAACAGGGGGGTCTAGTGCCTTTGGGGGGGCTAAGAGCAGAGGGGGGGATTACGAGCACCGGGGGGCTAGCAAAAGAAGTTGTATAGGAGGGGGATGGGGCAGCTGCATATAGATGAATTGATCTTTCCCTATTCTTCCTGCAGGAGGGAGAGGAGGAGAATCAGTTATTCAGCAGCTGCAGAAAGAATAGGGAAAGATGAATCCCTCTATATGCAGCTTCCCCACCCCCCTCCTATCCAGCACACACACTTGAGCAATGGGAACGCACTCACCTTCTTCCCGCCGAGGCTCCGCCCCCTTCTTCCCGCCGAGGCTCCGCCCCTCCCCGCGAGGCTCCGCCCCCTTCTTCCCATCCCGGCTCCGCCCCCCGCTAGCAGCACGGACTGAAGGAGCTGCCACTGCAGCTGCCTTCACCCTGCGATGTGGGATCTCAGAGAACGCCGGCTGACACCCCACATTGGTACCCCACTGTGTGTATGACACTGTCATGTAATGTAGCTGCTTTCAGGGAGAAAGCCCAGCTGTAAAAAAAAGCGGTGATGTCGGGGGTGGGCGGGATCAAGCAGCTGTCAAACACCAGCCAATGATTGGGCTGCTTAAGAAAGGGGCGGAGCCACATAAACGAAGCGGCCGCCCAGACCCCATCCTATTGGCTGGTGTTTGATAGCTGTTCGGTCCCGCCCACCCCCGACATCACCCCTGAGTTTTGACAGCTCGTCTTTCTCCCTGCAAGCATTAACATTACCTAACAGTGTCACACACACACTGAGCAGCTCTGACAAGCCTCACTATCTGCTGGAGCCAACAGCACAGCCGCCTCTCCACCAAGTATCTCACTACCCTCAGTGGCAGAGATGGAGAAGCCGACCCAACACTAACAGACACAGGGTGATTAGGGTGTGCCCAGGCACACCCGGCACACCCCGTGCGCACGCCTATGGTAGTGTCATGGCATGTATGGCTGCCAATGGAACTGGTTCTCCTGTATTTATTGATGTGACTGCTGACAAAAGCAGCAGGATGAATTCTGAAGTGTTTCGGGGCAATATTATCTTTTCATGTTCAGCCAAATGCTTCAGAACTCTTTGGACGGCGCTTCACAGTGCAGATGGACAATGACCAGAAGCATACTGAAAAAGCAAACAAAGAGTTTTTTAAGTGGAATGTTATGCACTGGCCAAGTCAATCACCTGACCTGAATCCGATTGAGCATGCATTTCACTTGCTAAAGACAAAACTAAAGGGAAAATGCCCCAAGAACAAGCAGGAACTGAAGACAGTTGCAGTAGAGGCCTGGCAGGGCATCACCAGGGATGAAACCCAACATCTGGTGATGTTCCAGACTTCAGGCTGTAATTGACTGCGAAAGGATTTGCAACCAAGTATTAAAAAAGTGAAAGTTTGATTTATGATTGTTAATCTGTCCCATTCTTTTTGGTCCCTTAAAAAGTGTGAGGTACATATACAAACTGTTGTAATTCCTACACCGTTCACCTGATTAGTAGGTGATTAGTAGATGTAAAAACCCTCAAATTAAAGCCAAAAATCTGCAGTTAAAGCACATCTTGTTTGTTTAATTTCAAATCTTTTGTGGTGATGTATACAGTGGGGATCGAAAGTTTGGGCACCCCAGGTAAAAATCTGTATTAATTTGCATTAAGAAGCCAAGGAAATCTCCAAAAGGCATCAAATTACAGATTAGACATTCTTATAATATGTCAACAAAAGTTAGATTTTATTTCCATCATTGACACTTTCAAAATTACAGAAAACAAAAAAATGGCGTCTGCAAAAGTTTGGGCACCCTGCAGAATTTATAGCACACACTGCCCCCTTGGCAAGGCTGAGACCTGCCAGTGTCATGGATTGTTCTCAATCATCGTCTGGGAAGACCAGGTGATGTCAATCTCAAAGGTTGTAAATGCCCAGACTCATCTGACCTTGCTCCAACAATCAGCACCATGGGATCTACTAAGCAGTTGTCTAGAAAACTGAAACTGAAAATAGTTGACGCTCACAAAGCTGGAAAAGACTATAAGAAGATAGCAAAGCGTTTTCAGATGTCAATATCCTCTGTTCGGAATGTAGAAATGGCAGTCATCAGGAACAGTGGAAGTTAAAGATCTGGAAGACAAAGAAAAATATCAGACTTGCAGGATTGTGAGAAAAACAATTCAAAACCCACGTTTGACTGCACGATCCCTCCAGAAAGATCTGGCAGACACTGGAGTTGTGGTACACTATTCCACTATAAAGAGATACTTGTACAAATACAAATATGGTCTTCATGGAAGAGTCATCAGAAGAAAACCTCTTCTATGTCCTCACCACAAAAATCAGCGTTTGAACTTTGCAAATGAACATATAGACAAGCCTGATGCATTTTGGAAACAAGTTCTGTGGACCGATGAGGTTAAAATTGAACTTTTTGGCCGGAGTGAGCAAAGGTACGTTTGGAGAAGAAGGGGCACAGGAATTAATGAAAAGAACCTCTGTCCAACTGTTAAGCATGGGGGTGGATCAATCATGCTTTGGGGTTGTATTGCAGTCAGTGACACAGGCAACATCTCACGAGTAGAAGGAAAAATGGATTCAATAAAATTGGATGGTAACTTGATGCCATCTGTGAAAAAGCTGAAGTTAAAGAGAGGATGGCTTCTACAAATGGATAATGATCCTAAACACACCTCAAAATCCATGGGGGATTACATCAAGAGGCGTAAACGGAAGGTTTTGCCATGGCCTTCACAATCTCCTGACCTCAACATAATTGAAAATCTATGGATAGACCTTAAAAGAGCAGTGCGTGACAGACAGCCCAGAAATCTCAAAGAACTGGAAGACTTTTGTAAGGAAGAATGGGCAAAGATACCTCAAACAAGAATTGAAAGACTCTTGGCTGGCTAAAAAAAAGCGTTTACAAGCTGTGATACTTGCCAAAGGGGGCAGTACAAGATATCAACTCTGCAGGGTGCCCAAACTTTTGCAGACGCCATTTTTTAGTTTTCTGTTATTTTGGAAGTGTAAATGATGGAAATGAAATCTAACTTTTGTTGACATATTATAAGAATATCTAATCTGTAATTGGATGCCTTTTGGAGATTTTTCCATTTTTCCTTGGCATCTTTTCACATGAATACAAATTTTTACCTGGGGTGCCCAAACTTTCGATCCCCACTGTAGAGCCAAAAAGATTAGAATTGTGTCGATGTCCCAATATTTATGGACCTGACTGTACATGGATTTAAATTTAGCCAGTTCGGCAGACCCAGAGGAATTTTGGTCCATGTGTGGCTGCTGTGGTTAACCACTTGCCGACTTCCGCAAGTACATATACTGCGGCGGTCAGCCCCGGCCAGGCAAAGTGACGTACCGGTACGTCACTAGCCTGTCACTGGCTTGTGAGCCAATAGCGGGCGAGCGCGCACCCGCTGAGGCGCGTGCCCGCCCCGGCTCGTTCCCTAACAAGTCAGTGCGTGTGACCGGCGGACCCGATGTCCGCCGGTCAATCGCGATCGTTCGCCGGGAAGGGAGAAAGGCAGGCGGCTAATGTAAACAAGCCGCCTGTCATTCTCCCCTGTGTAAAAATGGAGATCAGACGGTTCTACTATGTCTCCAATACGGTTAACCCCTTCCCTGCCAGTGCCATTTTTACAGTAACAGTGCATATGTATAGCACTGATTACTGCAGTAATGTCACTGGTAACCCCAAAAGTGTCAAAAATGTCAGTCAATGATCCGATCTGTCCACCGCAATGTCGCAGTCCCGCAAAAAAAAAAATCACAGATCGCCGCCATTGCTCGTTAAAAAAAAACACACCAAAAATGACAAAAATCTTTCCCTTTTGTTAGTAGATAACTTTTCCGCAAACCAATCAAAATACGCTTTTTGTGATTTTTTTTCTTACCAAACATATGTAGCATAAAACAAATTGGCCGAAAATGTTAAAAAATTTTGATTTTTAAATTTTTTTTGGGAATTTCATATAAAAAAATGTGAAAAATATTGTTATTTTTGCAAAATTGACGTTCTTTTTTTGTTTATAGCGCATGATCAAAAAATCGCACAGGTGATCAAATACCACCAAAAGAAAGCTCTGTTTGTGGGAAAAAAGGACGTCAAATTTGTTTAGGTACAGCGTCGCACGACCGCGCAATTGTCCGTTAAATTCACGCAGTAAAAAAAATCGCAAAAGAAAACCCTGGTCAGGAAGGAGGTAAAATCTTCAGGGGCTTAAGTGGTTAAACAGAAGTTGATCAATGGATCGACTTCTGTTTAGATGCCTTGTCAGTATATTTTAGCTTGATCAGTGCCACAGGCCATAGGTTACAGTGTTAATCTATGGGGGAGTCTCCCTGCAGTCAGAATAAACACAGCAGGGAGGATTACCCCATCCACCTTGAATGTGTGGAATTGGGTCAGTTTTTTGGTCAACCCACTGGTATGGCTATGTATGCCATATGTATGGCCAGCTTTAGTTCAGTAAAAAAAAAAATGATTAGCACAAGGGAAAGGGAAACTTTTTATCAATGGCATGTGTCCCTTGTGCTGCTGTCGTCCGGTAAAATATAAATCTTTCTCCTCTGACCACCCCTACCTCCTCCTCCTCCTCCATAATATTCTGATGAAACGGGGGTTAATAGAGCTGAGCAAGCTGTGACAATCGCTCATCAACAGTGCCGACTATTCCGATCCTTTCAGTCCAAATCCTGCATTCATAGATATTGTACTATAGCTTTTATGAATGAAACACAATCTATAAATAGAGAATATGTGAATGGCTGAAAGGTCCGCCTTCTCCATTCATAGATAGTTTTTCTTTCATATAAGCTATAGTACAGTTTGTATGAATGGATGAGATGCGTGGAAGGGCGAGCATAGTCGGGTACACTTGATGAGTGCCTATCACAGCTCCTTCAGCTCTCTTAACCTCCAACACCCCAGAAGATTATGGTAGTAGTGGTAAAAGGAGGAACATTTCAACTAAAGCAGGAGCCAGCAACACAAGAGAAGACGGGATTGATTTACCAACACTGGAGAGTGCACAATTTGGCTACTTTGCACAGGTTTGTATCAGTGGCGGCCGGTATACTGATGGCGCAGGGGCGCCGCCCCCCCATCCATGCGTCTGGCCCCCTAATCTGCATGCAGGGGCGCTGGACGCATGGAGTTCAATGGGGATTTTTTTTTTTTTTTTTGCATCACCTGATTAGAGCCAGAGGCTCTAATAGGGCGATGCAAAGGGTGGACCCGGGGCGCAGAGCAGTGCGTCCCGAGCCCACCCATTGTGTGACAATAGTGAATGAAAATTTGCTATTGTTACACCGATCCTCCTCCTGGCCAATCAGGAAGCACGTCCGATACGCGCTTCCTGATTGGCTGCAAGGCAAACTCCATGCCATTGGCCGAGGAGGAGGAGAAGGCGGGAGCGGAAGGACTGGACTTCTGGTTCCTGCGCCGCATGAGGGGCTAGCTCGGCACCTTAGCTCCCGTATCGTGACCCAAAAAGCCGCTCCGTCCTTTCATCAGGGACCCGCACACATAGTGGACCCCCTCCTCCTGGCATGGAGCATTTTCTGGAGAAAATCAGCACGCAACCGCTCCCAGCTTTTTAGCAAATTGAGCCCGGGAATGCGGCCTTGTCATCAGCAGCGGCGGACCGGCCCGCCATGGAAGTGAACAGCAACTCCTCCCCCACCTCTTCCCAGCAGGGGGACTACAATACCCAGCTTCTGCTCCAGCTAAGTAAGGGGGTACGCACGCTGATCTCTGCATTGGGGGCATGTATGCTGGTCACTGCATTGGGGCATGTATGCTGATTTCTGCATTGGGGGAATGGTATGCTGGTCACTGCATTGAAGGGGGCATGTATGCTGGTCTCTGCATTGGGGGCATGTATGCTGATCTCTGCATTGAAGGGGGCATATACGCTGGTCACTGCATTGAAGGGGGCATGTACACAGGTCACTGCATTGAAAGGGGGCACGCTGGTCACTGTGCATTGAAAGGGGGCACGCTGGTCACTGTGCATTGAAAGGGGGCACGCTGTTCACTGTGCATTGAAAGGGGGCACGCTGGTCACTGTGCATTGAAATGGGGCACGCTGGTCTCTCTGCATTGAAAGGGGGCACACTATACCTTAATTACTGAAGGCCCCTTTCACACTTTTGTGACCTCAAAGTCACGCAATTTTTAACAGCGTTTTTTGCCGCAAAGCAATGCCTATTACATTTTTCTGTTTGCGCCCCCCCCCCCCCCCCCCAAAAAGAAAATTTGGAGCACCAGCCGCCACTGGTTTCTATGCACAGCTGTACCAGATTTTGCACGCTCCCATTTAAATCAACATTATCATGTCCCTCTAGTAAACATATACTTTAAAACAGGCCTGCATCCCCCTATCCCTCATAGGAACACAAATGCAAGTTTTCCCAATGCTTGCATATTTTTTTAAAGATTTTTTGTTAAAAAGATTGTTTAGTGGTCAGTCATCCATGTATTGCTAGCCACCATCTAATTATTTCAGGCAGCATAATCCCTGAGTTCCCTAAAAAAGTAGGGTTCTCAAGCCTCCTAAACATTTGCAGCCATTGTACAAATCTGCTTAAAGTAATATGGTATGTTCAAAAGATGAGATATAGCATTTGCTGGGATCCATAGTACTGTTTTATCCTAAAAATGAATTCTGATTCAGAGTTTGATAATCCCATTGTTTTTGTTAAAACAAATCCTTTGATAAATAAAATGCTTTTTCTAGACAAGTAAGATCACTAATTAAAAAAAAAAACAGCAGTTTTACAATCGTAATGTTTAATCATGTATAAAACAAACATAAATACATAATGCTATTTTCTTATCCATATTAGGATTCCAGATGAGCAGTTTGAAGATCACAGCGCCCCTCCATCTCCAGAAGAAAGAGACACTGGATTCTTCATGCTGAAGAAAGATAGTGAAAGAAGAGCCACTTTGCATCGCATCCTCACTGAGGACCAAGACACCGTAGTTAGAAACCTGTTGGAAGCTTTAGGTCAGGTAAGAAAAGGCTGAATAGACAGTAAATTGAAAGCTTGCCAAATTTGACCACCTTAATGGATTAATGGATTGTTGGAATTCAGGTTTTGGTGCATTTTTGTAAGGGAGGGTTATCTTTGGTGGCATGTTTTGTTGTGGCTTTTTTTAGAATTTAGTTTGAGTATAGATAAGTTCTATCTTGTGTATAACAGAGGTGCAAATAATTTCTTCAGTCTACTACTGGTTGCAAAACCAGGAACCCCCCCCCATACAAAACACACATTACTGCGTCACTCCTAATTTAATTTAGTAGGATAGTGTTATAACTCAATCACAGTACAAAGAGGTTGGCAGAAGATTTTCTCTTTGGTGAGAACATTGATGTTATAACACTACTCTTTATAGGCTGGGTGAGTAGATTACTGAAGATCAAGAGCGGACCTTGTATAGAAGATTCTCACAAAAAAAAAAAAAAAAAAAATACAGTTGTAATTATTGTGTTTACATTTGCCTAATTTCAAGTACCTCTGTCCAAAAGGTGGAATTCCTTAAACGTGCTCCACCTGGGGTACTTTAATAGCTTCTGGTAGCATTGGTTTATCTGTCACAAAACAATCCCACATTAGAAAGTATGGAGGGGGGGGGGGGGTGTATGATGTTACATACTGCACAGCATACAGCAGGGAGCTGAGCGCAATCTGAGACCTGAGTAAAGGGAAATGACACACCATCCTCTACACAAGCTCATACAGAAACTTGCACAGCTAAGGTAGTCAATCACCTTTGGTGTTCTGGAGGGTGGTGGGGTTGTCTCAGAGATTCTGTGGTATCAGCATGACGTGGGAGCCAATGAGGAGGAAGAGACATTGGAGAGCAATCATGCACATTGCTGGATCAAGATGGGGCTCAGGTAAGTATTGGGGGGGGGGGTGCTGCACAGGGCAGCCATCAGGGGGGGACAGCCCATACACATGTAGGGGGCCCGAGTGTTCCGAGGGGCCCAGCCACCCAGGCTCCAACCAAGGAGACCGAGTTGTTGCTGCTGTAGTAGCTAGCAATTTCTAAAGCAGGGCAGCTGCGTAGTTAGCCGATGCAGCTGAAGGGATGTCTCTTTGCTGGATTGCGTTGTCTATTTGCTGAAAATATGAGGCCGTCTCTTTGCGGAATATATGAGACCGTCTCTTTACTGGATTGGGATGTTTTTTGCTGAAAATATGAGGCTGTCTCTTTACTGGATTGGGATGTTTTTTGCTGAAAATATGAGGCTGTCTCTTTACTGGATTGGGATGTTTTTTGCTGAAAATATGAGGCTGTCTCTTTACTGGATTGGGATGATTTTGCTGAAAATATGAGGCTGTCTCTTTACTGGATTGAGATGTCTCTTTGCTGAATATATGAGGCTGTCTCTTTGCTGAATATATGGGGATTTCTCTTTGCTGGATTCGATTCATTTTTATGTATTAATGGGTTGGCCAGTGGATGGATTGGGTGGAACGGCCAGAGGGCGGGTCCTGCGGAACGTTGGTGGTCAGGCCCGAAGGGGCCCAGGCTTAAAGCTGTGTAAGGGGCCCCAAAATTTCTGATGGCTGCCCTGGTGCTGCACACAGAAGGTTTTTTACCTTCATGCATAGAATGCATGAAGGTAAAAAACCTTGAGTCTTTACAACCACTTAAGCTTTCTTATTACTAATAGATTCACCAGTCAATAGACTGTTCTCCTGATTCAGATCAACTGATCAGAGAGCTACTTAAAAGTCTTCCTGATTATCAGAAATATTTTAAAGCCTTGATAAAGAAGGAGTTTTTTTGCCCCTCTGTAGTGCTTTGGCCGCCTGTTCTGTTTTTGCTGTCATCTAAAGCACCTTTATTCTTGGTGCTTTCTTTATGTTGAAATGTGTATTGTCTTCTTGTTTTGGGCCCACTTTGTAATGTGTGTATATATGGATTTCATGGCTTGTGAAATGCTGCTGAATACCAACCATCTGGTGACTTTAAAGCCTTTCACTGTCCCTAATCATGTTCTAGCACCCAGCCCTCTTTTTACTTTCCCCCAAAGGATTAAAAACCTGACAGTGGTTCTAACTCCTGGCCACTCTGTCCATAGTTTAAAAAATAAAAGTTTTGCCTTATACTTGCTTGCTTGGCACTGATAGATAAGTACTACCTCCCATAAAAAACCACTGCAGTTTCCATGCTGGCAGCTTTCTAGAACTAGCCAAGCACACTCATAGGCAATGGCATACACTACATGCTGGTTTAATAGTGCTTCAATAGACACAGACATGCTGTGCCTATCACTTCACTTGAATTTATATTAGGAGGATAATATATATGTGTATTCCTTTTTCACAAAACAAGAAAGAATACAAACAATAACCATAAAGAGACAATCCATGTTAGATGAGTAGCACAAATGTCTATGTCTATACAATCATGTCAAATAAACAGCACCCTAATAAGGAAAGGTAGGACAGCACAAAACCAGAAAAAGGTACATAGACATACGTTATAAAGGATAGATATGATGTTGCATAGACAACCAGATGGTAAGGTACGACAAGTGACTTTAAAAGTATGTATGATTGCTTCAATGGTTAAGAAAAAAAACTGAAAATAACCAGTATAAGAATGTGTGCAGACCAAAAGGAGCCAAAAACTTGTAACGTTAAAAAAATAAAGGGATACGAGACTAGGAGAGAGGAAAGAAGTAGAGTAAAGGGGAAAAAAAGAAAGGGGAGTGGAGGGGAGAGGGAAAGACCGAGGATACCAACCCGAGACCTGGGTAATCCATGTGGACAGTGTATAAAAATAATTCAAAGGAAGGTAAAAAAAAAAAAAAGTGAGCACACTTAAGGCCCCTTTCACACTTATGTGACCTAAAAGTCGTGCGGATTTGCTGTGATTTTGACTGGACTTGAAGCAATGCCTATGTCTATGGACCTCAAAACGCATTAAAATCGGCCCAAAGTAGTGCAGGAACTGGTCGCACAGATATGAACAGTACTTATTAGAAATCATGGAGTACGACTTGTCATGCGACTTTGCAGTCCCAAGTCGCAGGACAAGTCGCACAAGTGTGAAAGGGGGTCTAAATCAACCAGGGAAACCATACAAATGGTCACCGTGTAACTGCAGGGATCATTCTTATGGAGGAGAGAAATGGGATGCAGAATTGGAAACCATAGATTTCAGATCATCCAAAGAGGAAAAATGTATCCAGATATACCATAATGTAGTACATTTGTCATAACAATAAGATTCCTCGACCAACAGCTCTTGACTGTATATTTAAGGCTCCTTTCACACATGGAGTCCGTCAGGCGGACTCCGTTTTTCTCAGCGGGGGATCCATCCACCGATCCCCCGCTGAGCAGGCGGATGGCAGCTGTGTCTCCGTGCTGTGTGCGGAGACACACCTGTCAGGTCCTGCTGTTCTCTATGGGGGAATCGGACCGTCTGTCCGTTCTCACCCGATCCGATCCGCTAGACGAATAGAAAATAGGGTTTCCATCCTTCAAGAATTTGACGGATCGGATGTCAGCGGACATGTCTCTGCTGACATCCAATGCCCCATAGAGATGCATGGGGCATCCGTTCAGATCCGCCTGAAAAACGGACAGGAAGATCTGAATGGTCCGCCTGTGTGAAAGGGGCCTAAAGGAGAAGTATGGGGTTAACAAAAACAAATACACATACTCACCTCTCTGCTGCAGCTGGCTCCAGGTTTTAGCTGCATGCTGAGAGGCAGAGCCAGCTGTCAATCAGGCAGCTGGGTGGATTCCAATAATAATGTTGAGCAGCTTTGCCATGTCAGCTGATAACAGTCAATAGCCCACTATCAGTTGAGTCTAGGTCACAGGAGAGCAAACTACATGCAATTCCTGTGACCCAAGGAAAAGTATGGCCAAGAAAGCCTTGGCTGTAGTTCTTTTAAATACTGCTCAGGGCGCTTTGACACTAAAAAAAGGCCCTAGTGCCCAACCTGAGGCCCAGGGGCCTCATGCAGCCCTTCTGCACTTTTTGTTTGGCCCTCAAAGCCCCTGCAGACACCAGTTTGCCCCCCCGCCCCAAAGCACCCACCCCCCCATGTAGAGGGCACGTGGCCTGGTTTGGTTCAGGAGGGGGGGGAGGGTGTATGGTCACCCCCCCCCCCCTCTTTCCTGGCCTGCCAAGCTGTATGCTCGGATAAGGGTCTGGTATGGATTTTAGGGAGGACCCCACGCCGGTCTCTTTCAAAATGTTGGCAAAATTAAGACCGTGTACACCTACTTATTCACATGGGGTGGCAGGAATCTGGGGGCCCCCTTGTTAAAGGGGGCTTCCAGATTCCGATAAGCCCCTCGCATGTAGACCCCCACTACCACAGCCCGGAGTTTTTTACATTTTGGCGTGGGGTTTCCCTTGAAATTCATACAAGACCCGAAGGGCCTGGTAAGGATTGGGGGGAACCCCACATCGTTTTTTTAACATTTTTGTATTGCCGGCATTGTTTTAGTTATCAGTGGGGAAGTCCGCTGATGAGTCATTGGTTGTTAAGGATGCGGCAGCTATTCTTCACACAGAATTCAAATCAGTTGATCGTTTTTCGACCAATCCAATTCTAATCGTTCTGAAAATTTGGAATTCATTAGAAAAGGAATTAAAAAAAAACGAATTTTAACAGGTTTCAACTAAATTTGTTACTATTTTATTTGGAGATTCGGATACATCTGAATCTCCGAATAACCAACAATGTGTCCAAATTTGTATTTGGACCAAAACAAATTGCACAGGTCTAATCTTCTGTTACATGTCTGCAGTTTCTGATCATCTCTTGTAATATATTCACAGTCTCTGACTATCTCCTGTCACATGCTATTAGTCTTTGAGTATATTCTGTTGTCTACTGTCTCTGACACTGTATAGTCTTTGAATTTTGTGTGGCCCTTTAGTGACGTCGAGGGCCCCACTTGAGGCCTTCCATATTAAGAAAGTTGACCACCACTGGCCTAAACCGAAGGGTCTCTTTGGGCTAACACTTAGCTTACCCAGCATTATCTGGTTTTGTATCCTGTTTTATTACTTTGATCATGACTTCAGGCAGTTCTGTCAGTCAGGCTTGACCTATCCCTTTTTATAGATTATGCGCCTGGTACTTCACTTCAATTTCCTGTCAGTTCTTCAGCTGCCACCATTAAGGGAAATTTTGAAAAACTAGACAAAGTCACATACACTTTTACGAGTCCTGACAAAGATAGTCCACTCCTTTTAGGATCCATTCCTAGAGGAATACATGCTTAACACAAGGGACAAGGATTACATACTATCCATTACAATTTTATTATGGAAAATTCAGTAGGCGATATCATAATGAAGTTTGACTCCAGGTCATTATTTGACTTAGTATGTTACCCATATAGGAAAGTTTTTTTAATAAGTTAATATATGTTTAGAGTGTACCCTTTATAAAGTATTGCAAATCATTACCAACCTGGTCACCCAAATTTGTCTGTGAAGTAAAGATAATTTGCAATTGTTCAACATTTGATCGTTTAATCAATTTTGATATATACTGTATATATTTAATTTTATCAGAATATATTACTGAGAAATGTGCAGGTATGTTGTGTTCGTATTTACCATTTGCATTTGTAAGGAACATTTGTTAGTAATTCATGGTAATGAAATATGATATGGTTTTAATAGGGTACAGATGCAACCAAATTAAAATGGGACCATATAACAACTCTGGTGATCAGTCTGCGAGAGTTCATAAGATCAACTGACCGTAAAATCATAGTTTCAACCCTGTCAAAACTGAAACTTGAGCTGGACTTTGACAGTCATGCTATCAGCCAGATCCAAGTGGCTTTGTTTGGCTTTCAAGATGCGGTAAGTAAAAGAAAATTTATTGGAAAGAATGAACTTCATTTTTAAAAATTGTAAACAGCTGTTTTTTGGCTTTTAAAAGACAAGAATGAGATTTGCATTACTTTTTTGTTTTCTTTGCCCCGATAAGGCATATAATCATGCCATTCATGCAGCATGGCACATAATAGGGACATTTTTGTTGATAACACTAAAGGAGATTGTTTTAAAGCGAGAAACTTTTGTTCAAAAACCTAAGTAGAAGCTTCAATTCCTTGACTCCCATGCTGCCTATTAGCTTTTTGGGGGCTTAAAATTCTCCACCAAACCCTACTAGACCCAGTCTCACACCACTGGAACCTAATATAATGGAAAGTGGATAAGGTTTCCCATAAATGTTTTATCGGACCTTAACTTTCATGTTATCACAGCTGCGACATTTAACGTGTCAATGAATTCTTTATGTTCAGTTATTTAAAGAAATTTAGTACACGTGGATACATTTATGGGTACTGATGCAAAACAGAGATACAGATATACCTAAATCAAGCAGTCATTTTTCTAAATTACACATTAGGAATTGTCATCCTTTTGTTTGTTCAAATATTCATAATTGCTCACAATTTTGAAAAAGATCAATATCAGGTGTACTTTGGTTACAAGAGACTAATCTTCACTTTTGCACTCTAGAACAATTGCCGCTCAAATATTTGCAATTCTGCATGAATGTGAAGCATTAACTTAGTGATTGTTTTCTGTTTAACCAGGTGAATACGGTACTCCGAAATCACAATATTAAGCCCCACTGGATGTTTGCTCTAGACAGCATAATTCGTAAGGCTGTGCAAACAGCCATTACCACATTAGTTCCAGGTAAGTCAAACAATTGTCTGTTGACTCTATAATCCCATATATGATTAGAGTTCATTGCTATAGTAAATTGGACAGTACTTTTTTCATTCACCTTTCTTAAGTACTGTTTAATTCCATCTATGTAACTCCATCTATATATTCTCTAGTATAAACTCAAAAGGCAGGCTAGCAACTTGCTTTATAGCATATCCCTTACTTCATCCTGGTATTTTTTAATAGTACTCTGTATTACGGCTGGGTTCACACTCTCAATAGAGCCAGTTCACACATCTCTGTGGCTGCTGCCGAGCGGTTTGCAGAAGGGTCCTCTGTGTCCTTGGCTCCGTTTCAGGTCTGAATTCAGGCAAAAATTCGGGCCTGATTCATCCCTGAAATGGAGAATAGGGACGCATCGGACCCCTGCTGTGAGCCGCGTCTGCACTAAGTGTGAATCCAGCCTAAAGCAGATCTCCAAATTTCCTACACTTTAAATAGTTTGTTTGGACCAAGCTGGTGTAAACAAACTATTTCCTTCACTAAGTGCTGTAGGGTCTCTAACCACTCTTTTTGCTGCATGTAGCTTCAGCTACATACAGTACACAGTGCTGGGTTCTGGCTTTGCGACAGACTTCCGGTCTTACACCCGGCATCAATGCCGAGTCCGTCTGAGCGGCAGTCAGCCATTCATAGGCAGCTTTGTATTCTGTGAACAAATACAAAGCTTTCTCTGATTGACTGAGGTGGAGGGGCGGGCTGCACTTTAATGTCTGCTCTAAATATTTAGATTATACATACTTGGAAATCTCATACATTAATATTTGCAGGATGAGACAAACTTAGCACTCATTTGCATTCTACTTCTAGCTTTTAATCCCCTATTCTATTTAGAGCTGATACAGCTTTTCAGCTTTAACTATTTAATTACAAGGCACTTTCACCCCCTTCCTGCCCAGACCATTTTTCATCTTTCAGCACTTTGAATGACAATTGCATGGTCATGCAACACTGTACCCACATGAAATGTTTTATTTTTTTTTTTTTCACACATATATAGCTTTCTTTTAGTGATATTTAATCACCACTGGGGTTTTTATTTTTTGCTAAATAAAAGAAAAAAAAGTTTAAAAATGTTTTGGGGAAAAAAATGTGTTTTTCTTTCTTTGTGTTTTTACAAATAATCTTTCTTTATATATTTAGGTTAAACTGTATTCTGCTACATTTCTTTGGTGAAAATAATGCAAATCAGTGTTTATTTTTTAGTATTTTGGAAAGTTATAGAGTCAAAAAAATATTGTATGTATACAGTGGGTACGGAAAGTATTCAGACCCCCTTAAATGTTTCACTCTTTGTTATATTGCAGCCATTTGCTAAAATCATTTAAGTTCATTCTTCTTCCTCATGAATGTACACATAGCACCCCATACTGACAGAAAAACACAGAATTGTTGACATTGTTGCAGATTTATTAAAAAAGAAAAACTGAAATATCACATGGTCCTAAGTATTCAGACCCTTTGCTGTGACACTCATATATTTAACTCAGGTGCTTTCCATTTCTTCTGATCATCCTTGAGATGGTTCTACACCTTCATTTGAGTCCAGCTGTGTTTGATTATACTGATTGGACTTGATTAGGAAAGCCACACACCTGTCTATATAAGACCTTCCAGATCACAATGCATGTCAGAGCAAATGAGAATCATGAGGTCAAAGGAACTGCCTGAGGAGCTCAGAGACAGAATTGTGGCAAGGCACAGATCTGGCCAAGGTTACAAAAAGATTTCTGCTGCACTTAAGGTTCCTAAGAGCACAGTGGCCTCCATAATCCTCAAATGGAAGACGTTTGGGACGACCAGAACCCTTCCTAGAGCTGGCCGTCCGGCCAAACTGAGCTATCGGGGGAGAAGAGCCTTGGTGAGAGAGGTAAAGAAGAACCCAAAGATCACTGTGGCTGAGCTCCAGAGATGCAGTCAGGAGATGGGAGAAAGTTGTAGAAAGTCAACCATCACTGCAGCCCTCCACCAGTCGGAGCTCTATGGCAGAGTGGCCCGACGGAAGCCTCTCCTCAGTGTAAGACACATGAAAGCCCGCATGGAGTTTGCTAAAAAACACCTGAAGGACTCCAAGATGGTGAGAAATAAGATTCTCTGGTCTGATGAGACCAAAATATAACTTTTTGGCCTTAATTCTAACTGGTATGTGTGGAGAAAACCAGGCACTGCTCATCACCTGTCCAATACAGTCCCAACAGTGAAGCATGGTGGTGGCAGCATCATGCTGTTGGGGTGTTTTTCAGCTGCAGGGACAGGACGACTGGTTGCAATCGAGGGAAAGATGAATGCGGCCAAGTACAGGGATATCCTGGACAAAAACCTTCTCCAGAGTGCTCTGGACCTCAGACTGGGCCGAAGGTTTACCTTCCAACAAGACAATGACCCTAAGCACACAGCTAAAATAACGAAGGAGTGGCTTCACAACAACTCCGTGACTGTTCTTGAATGGCCCAGCCAGAGCCCTGACTTAAACCCAATTGAGCATCTCTGGAGAGACCTAAAAATGGCTGTCCACCAACGTTTACCATCCAACCTGACAGAACTGGAGAGGATCTGCAAGGAGGAATGGCAGAGGATCCCCAAATCCAGGTGTGAAAGACTTGTTGCATCTTTCCCAAAAAGACTCCTGGCTGTATTAGATCAAAAGGGGGCTTCTACTAAATACTGAGCAAAGGGTCTGAATACTTAGGACCATGTGATATTTCAGTTTTTCTTTTTTAATAAATCTGCAACAATGTCAACAATTCTGTGTTTTTCTGTCAGTATGGGGTGCTATGTGTACATTCATGAGGAAGAAGAATGAACTTAAATGATTTTAGCAAATGGCTGCAATATAACAAAGAGTGAAAAATTTAAGGGGGTCTGAATACTTTCCGTACCCACTGTATGTATAGGTATCTGCAAATTAATCAATCCTGAGGTACTGATGGCTTATCTCATTTCTTTAAGGCCTGAAAATGCCAGGACAGTACAAATATACCCCAAATTACCCCTTTTTAGAAAGTAGACAGTCCAAGGTATTTAGTAAGAGGCATGGCGAGTTTTTTGAAGTTGTAATCTTTTTGTCCAAATTTTTGGGAAAATTAAGAAATAAATGTAGCACTCTCCTAGGTAGGTGCTAGGCAGGGAAAGTATAGTTGCTCTGTCTAAAAGTTGTGTTATCAGGGGAGCCTGATTAGTAGTTAGGCCTGTTACATGTGTCCAGGGTGTGATTCACCTGGACTGAGGGAGTGTCCCCACTGTATCCAATAGGGGAGCCTGTTGGACAGTAGAGGAAACCCAGCCAGTGACACACATGCTTTTGTAAGTATCACAGTGGGTTTGGAACAAACAGTGGTGCATCCTGGGATATGTTATAAAAGCCAAGGGCACATGTGACAGGGTGTCTTTGGGTGGCAAGCCAGGTCCCAGGAGGAGGGTGAATGCTGTCTCTCCTTCTGTTTGATATGGATGGTGGTCACAGGCAGTCGGCCTAGTGGACCAGAAAGTATGGCTGAATCCAGAGGTCCAGTGGAAGCTGACTTTGGAGGTGAAGGCAGAGCAACTCTGGAAAAACAGTGTCCGTGAGCACAGGGAAGCTTGCCAAGGGGTCTGCCCAGGAAGGGGACCACTCCAGTGGCTAGAGTCAGCGGATGGGTGTCAGCACACAGGCAGTGCGTGTAAAGGGGGTGCCAAGTTATTAACCCTGAAGAGAGTCTTCAAGCGGGAACAGTAATCGTATCTTCACTTCAGTGGCAAGGTGAAGCAGCAGCCTTGCCACATTCTACAGTCAGTTGTCCTCAGAATTGTGCATATTTACTAGTTGGAGTATCCCACTCATCCCTTCTCCCATCCCAGTTCTAAATAAAACACAAAAAAAAACAAATCCCCTGGACTGATTATAGAACTTTTAATGCCGTTTATCTACGGTCTTTTGCTAATGGTAACCCAGGGGACCCAAGAAGTGTTATTCTCAGCAGCCCTCTAGGGGGCAGTGCTATATAAAAAAAAAAAAGTTTTCACAATTTTATTTTTTTTTCATACTGTCACCAGTGGAGTACAGAGTCATCATATTGGTGCGGCGGTGATCAGGGACACTGACTGGTGACAGTATGTAAAAAAAAAAAAGATTTAATAATTTTTTTAATGTATTTTGTTTTTTATTATACTGTTACTTTTTTACGATTTTTTTTTTTAAATACACTGTGACCAGAGCAACACAATCTTACCATAGTAACACTTTACTACTCTTGAAGTGATCAGGATTTTTTCTTTTTTTTTTACATATTATGATTTCTTATACCAGAGAATTTTACTGCTATAAGCAATAATTTTTACTGAATGAAATTGATTCATTCATTGTGTATTGTTGTGATTAGCTACCACAGCTAATCACATGGTACAGATGGGCTGTGATTGGCCCGGTCTGTACCATGTGATCACTGTGATCAATCACAGCTAGCAACATAATTTTACACAATAAAAGGAAGCCTTCCATTGTCCATTCAATTGTCATATGATTTGCTGTGAATGGTCACAGGGATCACATGGTTCCTGGCAGCAGGCCGGTACACTGTTTAGTCATTGGCTGTGGACACAGCCGGTGACAGAACGCTCAACAGCGTTTGAGCAGGGCTGGAGTATGAGAGGCAGTGGCAGTACCAGCTGAATGAAACATTACTTAATAACAATAATACAACTATTAATAAGTAGCAGTGAAGTATTAAAAGTTTGTGTCTGTGTGTATGCAATCCTGAAAATGATCTGAATTATAATTTATATATTTACAGAACTGAGGCCACATTTTAGCATCACCTCTGAAAGTGACCCAGCAGACCAAGATGACATAGAGGTTGAGGAGGATCACAATGAACATCCCACACAAGAGCCCAGCCAAGTGCCTAATGCAGTAAATGAGGACAATGTACATACATCAGGAGTGAGCACCCTCAGCTCTACCATGTCTCATGACTCTCAGAATGCTCAGAGGTCACTCAACATGCAACTGGGGAGACTGAAAATTGAGTCAAACAGGTAAGTAACGTTGTTGGTTAGAGTATAAACACGTAGCTGTTTGGAACTATCGTTCAAATGCATATGAATTCTGTGAAAAAAAAGTTTTCTTTTCAGTATATAAGTAATCTGTCAACTATACTTACCTTACAAAAAATTTCAGTCTATAATATTGGACACCAGATAGACTCCCTCTCTTTAGTTAGACTATAACTGTATTTAATAAGGTAGTACAAGGGGGATTAATATTATGTACTTTGCACATAGCAACTGTTCTTTGCACTTGCCTTCTAACTACTGCATACAATATTTCTCTGCTGTGTAGGCTTCTGGAGGAACTGTTACAGAAGGAGAGAGATTTCCAGACTCTTCTTCGGCAGGCTATTGAAGAAAAAGATCAAGAGATCAAACGTCTTCAGCACAGGTCCCAGCCAATAGGTAAGTAACGATTATGTTTCACCATTATAAATGAGCATGCAAGAGATAGTATCAAACATTAAACTATATATACACCCTTTGGTTCAGTAAAAGTGGCTGTTATTTAAAAAGAAAAGAAAGATCCTTTACAAACATGCTATAGTTTTGCACAGAGCAGCCCTGATCCTCCCCTTCTGGGGTCCCCTGCCACTGCCAGCACTCCTGGTTCCTCCTTCATCCAAGATGCCTGCGATGCCATTGAGAATTGTCATGTCCAGGACTGATATCTGATAGAGCAGTGATGGAGAACCTTGGCACCCCAGATGTTTTGGAACTACATTTCCCATGATGCTCTACTACACAGCAGAGTGCATGAGCATCATGGGAAATGTAGTTTCAAAACATCTGGGTTGCCAAGGTTCGCCATCACTGTGATAGAGGAATAGAGAATTTTTATCCAATGTTGCATGATTTCCCATTTTACTTATTCCCCCAGCACAGGTGCTCTTGAATACAATTCCTTTTTTTTACCCTAAATTGGCCTTTAAGAACTCAATTGCACTATGGCCATGCATAATACTGTATACTAACTTTATTGTCTATTATTTTTAATAAATTGTAAACATTTAGTACTTTTTTTGAGTTTTAAATGGTAGTCATGTAACTGAACAGCTTTCTATGTGGTCCCTTCTCTATATACTTGGGGGGGGAGGGCAGTTTATCAAGGAGGTGGGCATGTTAGGAAATTATACACAGGGAGGAGGAAAGTTGCCATCTTTGTACCCTGTGGGGTTGATTTACTAAAACTGGAGAGTGCAAAATCTGGTTCAGCTCTGCAAAGAAACCAATCAGTTACAAGGTTTTTTTTCAAAGCTTTTTGAACAAGCTGAAGTTAGATGCTGATTGGCTACCATGCACAGCTGCACCAGATTTTGCACTCTATAGTTTTAGTAAATCAACCCCTGTAGGCAGGTGCTTTATAGTAAGACATTAAATGTTACACCCTATTTTTTTCCCCTTTTATTGGTTAAAGTACATGGACTTGTGTCTTTTTTCAACCAGATTTACTATGTAACATGTTACAAAAGGTGAATTTATTCCTTTAAGGCACGTAGGTAATTTGCCACACTTACAAATTTTACTATGAACACGGATACAAAAAAGACAAATATCTTGCACATACTTTTAAGCATGCCAGTGTAGAGTTAATTTATAATACCGGGCCAGAATTATTTAATCAAACTATTCTCGATAATGATTTTTTATCTATAATTTTTGTTTAGATATTCCTGGGATTTCAGTGTCCCACTCAAGACCATCCAATTCAAGTAACGAAGATCTGGAGCTTATTTACTGGTTGCGGCAGCATCATGTGGATGAGGACACAATAAACAAGGTATTTACATTTTCTACAAAAGTAACCAATGTAAAGTTGATTATACACTATACAATCTGATGGTCCAAGCACTTTTAAATGTGCCACCAACTATGTAATGTAAGGGCCTGCAATTTGGATATAAACTGAATGCATTATTCATGTTTGTCCTCCTATTAAGGTAAATGTGTGCAGATTTCACAGAGATTGTACCAAGAGGAAGAAAGTACACTGTGTGCACAATTATTAGTCAAGTTGTATTTTTGAGGATTAATTAAATTTTTTAACAACTACAGTGCTCTCGGTCAATCCAAAATTTTAATAAACCTCAAACCTGAATATTTAAAAAAGTGAGGTTTTGGCTTTCATAGGAGAATATCTATGTATGCACAATTGTTGGGCAACTATTAGTGTGCAAATCTATCATGCAATTTAGGCTGCTTTCACACTGATGAGTTTTTGAATTGCTTTGTGTAGAAAAGTGCCTAAAAAGCTCAAGAAAAATGCTTCCATTCAAATTCTATGTATGTGTTCACACTGTGGCGGTGAGCTTCCATTGAGATGTAAAAAATGCTGCTTGCCACATTTTTGGAGCATGTTTACCTTACAACCTTACAGGACCAGCACTTGAATAATATGTTGTGCACTTAAATAATGTGCTTTCTATTATGCACCACCCTTGTTCGTTTTAAAGGTTGTTGTTTTTGCTGGATTTGTATTGGGGATATGTTGCTTAGCAGATTTATTTTAAAATGTTAGCAAATGTAGCAGAGTACCATGCAAAATCAAGCAATTATTTGAGACCATCTAATTTTCTGAAACTATATATATGCGACATATTTTGTAATGCTTTCCAATAATCTAAAAATATGCTATTTTATACTTCCCCATTTGCATTAGTTTTTGGCAGAAGATTATCGGTTGGAGGACATCCTGTGGCATGTTACAAGAGATGACTTGAAGTCTATGGATCTCAGGTAGTTTACTTCTATAACTGATTATTTGCTAATAGTATCATACAACCTTATAGAAAGGAAAGTATATTGTGGTTCTAGTATCTCCAGGTGCTCTAAGCCATTCTGGACAGTGGCGGCTGGTTTATAGGGGGCCCAGGGGCGCGGCCCCCCCCAATCTGTGCAAGGGAAGAAACAATTACCATTTGCAGCCCACTAGGGGCTCCGGACCTACTTTTGGCTATCGGGGGGGGGGGTTTGCACCCCACATGCTCCACGCAGAGGCGCCGATTGGCGGCCTTCTGGGTGTCATCGGGGGGCGCAGAGCAATGCGCCCCGGCACTCCCCACTGTGGCGCTGTCACGCACTGTCCCAACGTCACCTTCCCGCCTGCCGTCAGAGAGGAGGGCAGCGGCGCGCATGCAGGTCGAGGAGGAAGAAGACGTCCAGAGCAGAGTCCCAACCGAGTCTCCCGAGTCCCAGGCCGTCAGCAGCAGAGAGCAGCCAGCAGCACGCCAGGCAGTGACAGAGTCGGTCCGGTCGTCGTGAGAGAGAGAGCCAGCCCAAAAGCAGGAGGTAAGTGATTCTGCAGCTGCTGCCTCAGACTCAGTGCCTCCCTCCTCCTGTGTGCGGGACTGCGGCCAGGCCAGCAGCCTGCTTAGCAGTGTACACATTATAAGACAGTGCAGGCCAGGCCAATTACATTGTACATCAGGTAAAGTGCTATGCTAACTAACTGTGTACAATGTAATTGGCCTGGCCTGCACTGTCTTATACTGTGTACACTGCTAAGCAGGCTACTGGCCTGGCACTATATATTTATTATTATTAATAGTAAATGGCAGCCACACATTATAAGACAGTGCAGGGCAGGCCAATTACATTGTACTACACAGGTAAAGTGCTATGCTAAGCTAGCATAGCACTTTACCTCAAAGGGGGGGGGGGGGTGATCTATGCGCTGCCACTAAGGTAACAGATCAGGATGAAAAACAGGGGGAAGGAATATTACTAAAATATGTGAAGCACGCTGGTAAATATAATAGACACAAACTGAGGACCACGGTCCTAAACCCTCAGCAGCCAATTCTAGTATTATCACCAAATACTGACAAATAAACTGAGAGAAAAGAGTGAATCGGCGCTAGTGGTAAACAGCTTCTAAAGTGCTCACAGTGCTTTGCAACCTAAAATGCTGGATAAAAATGCATGAATAAATACATTACTGAAGGCCCCTTTCAAAGTCACGCAATTTTTTACCGCGTTTTTTGCCGCGAATCAATACCTATTACATTTTTCCTTTTGCGCGCCCCCAGAAATTTTGAGCACCAGCCGCCACTGATTCTGGATTATATTTATTTTCAAAAATGATTAAAAAGAACAGATTTGTTTTGACCTAAACAAAATTTGCTTGGTAGGTAATGAGTAAGGTGAAGGATACAGTTCACAAATCGCTCCCTTTAAAGCAGCCGTTCTCAACCATTATAACATGGAGGAATCCTTGAAATAACTTTCCGATCTCAGGGAATCCCTGCCAAATAATTGATGCATCTAAAACCCATGATACATTAGTGTAATAGTCAGTGAGAAGAATGCTTCTTACATTTGTGGTCACTAGAAATATGCCTCCCCCCCCCCTTACAGATAGCTAAAATTATTGGTGATTATCAGTGATTATTTATCTGTGAAGAGAAATTACTCATAGCACAAGGGACACCTAGCAAGGCTGCTTTAAAGCATTTAAATATGATAGTAAATGCCTTTAAAAACAGTTAGCAGTAGAACCATATAATTACTTGGTGATTGTGCCAATTACTGTAGTCCCTGCATAGATCTATACTAGGGAAAAATGGTTCATTACAGGCTCCTAATGGCTTGGTAGTGTGGTCAGCCTCTTCTGTGAGCTACTGCTGTGGAACGTAAGAATGCCATACCAATGCACAGAGTGAAAAAAAGTATTTTAAAAGCTCATTTTTAAATTGCTAATCAGTATATGAGAAAACAGAATTTCACAAGCACAGTTTAATGTGACAAAGCATTTTTAAATACTTTCTTTATTGCAGAAAATGTACAGTATCTCGCAAAAGCTAGTACACCCCTCACATTTTTGTAAATATTTTATTATATCTGTTCATGTGACAACACTGAAGAAATGACTCTTTGCTACAATGTAAAGTAGTGAGTGTACAGCTTGTATAACAGTGTCAATTTGCAAAATGTCCAAATTGGGCCCAAAGTGCCAATATTTTGTGTGGCCACCATTATTTTCCAGCACTGTCTTAACTTAACCCTCTTGGGCATAGAGTTCACCAGAGCTTCACAGTTTGCCACTCTTCAACTCCTCCATGATGACATCACAGAGTTGGACCTTCCTTTTGAGGATGCCCCACAGATGCTCAAAGGGTTTAGGTCTGGAGACATGCTTGGCCAGTCCACCTTTACCTTTACCCTCAGCTTCTTTAGCAAGGCAGTGGTCATCCTGGAGGTGTGTTTGGGGTCATTATGTTGGAATACTGCCCTGTGGCCCTGTCTCTGAAGAGAGGGGATCATGCTCAGCTTCAGTATGTCACAGTGTATGTTGGCATTCATGATTTCCCTCAATGAACTGTAGCTCCCCAGTGCCGGCAGCACTCATGCAGCCCCAGACCATGACACTCCCACCACCATACTTGACTGTAGGCAAGACACACTTGTCTTTGTACTCCTCACCTGGTTGCCGCTACATATGTTTGATAACATCTGAACCAAATGGGTTTATCCTGGTCTCATCAGACCACAGGGCATGGTTCCAGTAATCTATTTCCTTAGTCTGCTTGTCTTCAGCAAACTGTTTGCGGGCTTTCTTTAGAAGAGTCTTCCTTATGGGACGACAGCCATGCAGACCAATTTGATGCAGTGTGCGGCATATCGTTTGAGCACTAACAGGCTGCCCCCCACCCCTTCAACCTCTGCACCAATGCTGGCAGCACTCATACATCTATTTCCCAAAGACAACCTCTGGATATGACTCTGAGCTCGTGCACTCAACTTCTTTGTTCAACCATGGCAAGGCCTGTTCTGAGTGGAACCTGTGCTATTAAACCACTGTATGGTCTTGGCCACCGTGCTGCAGCTCAGTTTCAGGTTCTTGGCAATCTTCTTATAGCCTAGGCCATCTTTATGTAGAGCAACAATTCTTTTTTTCAGATCCTCAGAGAGTTCTTTGCCATGAGGTGCCATGTTGAACTTCCAACAACATCCTTGGAACACTAACGAGTCACATGACATGGAGGGGAAATGGCAAATTGGGCCCAATTTGGACATTTTCACTTAAGGGTGTACTCACTTTTGTTGCCAGCGGTTTAGACATTAATGGCTGTGTGTTGAGTTATTTTGAGGGGACAGCAAATTTACACTGTTATACAAGCTGTACACTAACTACTTTACATTGTAGCAAAGTGTAATTTCTTCAGTGTTGTCACATGAATAGATATAATAAAATGTTTACAAAAATGTGAGGGGTGTATTTACTTTTGTGAGATACCGTATGTACTTCAATGCAGAGATTACAGGGATAACTACCATTTAAAGCACAGTTGTACATTGTTTGATACGTCAAAGTATTATGTGTATACACTTTTGGTTCAATGAAGATCCATTCTAACACAAACAGAAGTGTTAAAAAAAAAAAAAAAAACAATCAAAAACACCTTGCCTGGTCAGTTACCTTAAGTAGTAAAAAGAGCTAAATTAAGTCATTTTAAATTAAGTTACCCCTACTTGTTCACCCAAAAAATTGTAGTGTAAAAAAAAAAGACAATAGGCTGTTTTTGACAAGTCCTTTATTGAAAAAAAATTTAAAAAATGTCTCTGGTGAAGATTCATCATCAATCATGATGCCCCCTGCCACCCCTGACCCAAAAATGCTCCGCTCCCGACAAAGGCTCCCACCATCTGCCAGACCTGCCGTCTGACAGTTCTTAAATACCTAAGGGACAGTGGCAGCTGGTGACGTCACCAGGCAGCCCTGCCCCCACGTGACTTCACCGACCAGGTTGGTGGTGGCGGCGGGCATTGTGATTGACAATTGATCTACACCCGGGGACTTTTTTTCTTATTTTTGTTTTTTTAATAAAAGACTTGTCAAAAACTGTCTTTATTTACATTATACATTACCCCATAATCATTCACATGGGGGCTGAAATCTTGGTAAAGGGGGCTTCCATCTTCCATTAATCCCCCCCCCCCGCAGACCCCCACAACCACCAGCCAGGTTCGTGGGGAAGAGGCCCTTATCCCCATCAACATAGGGACAAGGTGCTTTGGGGGGGGGGGGGTGAAGGACCGAACCCCCCTCCCATGTTGAGGGCATGTGGCATGGTAGGGTTCAGGAGGGGGGGGGCGTGCACGCTTTTTCTTATTTTTTTATTGCCAGCAGTTCTTTTTTTACATTCGGCTGTCAGCAGGGAACCCCCATTGACAACTGATGGCCGTCCGCTCCTTAATGCGGAGTTCCAGTCATTTTTAAGTTTATTAAAAGTCAGCAGCTACAAAAAGTAAACACATACTCGCCTGTCCCATGATCTAGCAATGCGGTTGCCAAAAGCCTCGCTTTCCCCGGTGCCGGCATCACAGATGTGGGCACCCGGCTGTGACCGATTGCGGCTTCACAGCCGGGTGCGCACTGCACATGCGTGAGTCGCGCTGCACCTCCTCAGTGGCCGGGCAATCTTCTGGGACCAGTGATGTGTCTCAGAAGATTGCAGGGAGGGAGGGAGGGGGAGAGGAGAACTTTCGCGCGAGCCACCTAGACGGCCCGAGCAGAAGTGGGAGTGGATAACTGTCAAAACTAGGTATCCGCTGCCCCCCCCCCCCAAATAAAATTACATGCCACATGTAAGGGGGTGAGGAGTGCTTAAAGCACTTTTGAGTGGAACTGTGCTTTACCAACCAATACACATTTCATCATTACTGCAGGCCTCGATCACTATTGACTTACTGCATGCATTTACATATTTGTTTCCTTCTGTGAATGGAGTTTAATGCCTTTTCATGCATTTTTTACCCAGTGTTTTCAGCTTTATACTGCAAAATGGTATAGTGAATTGACAGTTACAAGATCGCATGCGATATTTAGGCAAAATGTGTCAGGCATCTAAAAATCACATGCAAGTTCCTTTTGTGAATGGAGCCCTATATGGTGATAAAAAAAAAAGGTGTAGGCATCAATTGAGTTTTAAAGCAAACCTTTACTAAGAGTAACGTGGGGGCTGGCATTGTTGACCTCCTTTTGATAATGTTAGCGGTCTGATTGTTATGGTGACACTCTAACTTCAGTTTTTTCCAATTCAGTGACACAGAACAATTATGCAGATAAGGAAAGGCAGAGTATTATCAGAAAACTTCCATTATGCATAAATGATTCAAAGTATTAGTAATTCACAATGTTGCAGTCTGCTATTAAATGCTTTTTCTTCATGTGCCAATTTGTACTTGCGCCTTGGGGTGCTATTTAGAGTGAATTGCAGTGTACATCACAACACACCTATACTTGTGCATTAATGTGCATTACTGCAATGCAATAATAGAAATGCAGTTAGAGGGTCATCATGACAGCCCGACAGCTAGCATATTTAGAAGGAGAAGTCATCAATGGCCTGGAGTTAGGCCTTACTTAAAATCCACTGTACAATTTCCACAAAAGTAACATGTACTTTTTTTTCATTACAGGGGAGGAACCTTGTGTGCAATTTGGAGGGCCATTACTGACTTCAGAGAAAAGCAGTCTTCTTGACAAATTATTCTAATTTCACAAAGAATGTATTGGGATTTTCAAGGTGTTACAAAGAAGCTGTAAACAGACAACCACAGTACAGTCCAAAGAAGCAAGTGTAGAAACAAAGGCATGCAAGAACATTATTCACAATATCTTAGCAAGGAACATCAGCTAAGATGAGTCAAAGAAAACTACAAAAATGGCAGAAAAGAAGCGCTTTGGTTTGTCACTTACAGTGGATCATCAGAAAAAAGGAAGATGCTCCTAGTTCGCTAAGAAAAAAAACTTATAGGGTGGTGAAAAGAAATGAGATCTACCCACTCTTGCCGCCACCAAAGCTGACAAATCATTCAGTATAGCTATAAGTCATGCCAGGTTTCCTGGTAAAGCCACGGTTGCACTTTATCCCTGTTTTTGTTTACTAATGTGAAGTCATCATGTAACCCTAAAAGCATTCTGTTCCCCTGAATAACATTTTAAAATGTCTAGCAATATATTCTGTAGAGTAACAGGCACCTACTATTTTAGGTACAATTCTTCAGTGAACTTTTAGTTGTTATTCTTCTTCCCTAATTTGTTGCTGCAGGTAGGGCCAAACAGTCTTTTGTCGTGTAGATACTGTAAAATGTGAGTTTGTTGACAAACTGTTGACTTAAATGTGTAGAGTACTAATGATTTTGTACGCAATTCTGTAAATTTCATGTGGGTGGGTAACATAAGTCATTGGAAATCACATTTTATTATTTACTGTATCATAGATGTTTGCTATATTTCTTATATTATCAGTCACTGTTATACATGTGTTTTGCAGATAAGGGATGTTGATTTTTGTGTCTTGTTTAAATGCCTATTTGTTTTACAGCCAAACAAATATCAAACTGTAACAGTTCAAGATTCTGTATGTGAATTGTACCAAGGCTTGTTTTAAAGCTATTGTGATATGTAGCCTGACATTAAATTGCTGAGAGAAATGTTCGTGATTAAAAAAACAATTTTAACATTTTCTTTTTGGTTAAATAATTACTGTATATTATTATTTCATATTTACCACTGTTGTGCTAGAGGCTGCTTACTAGGGATGAGCTGAGGAACATTTTGCTGTTTAGATGTTTGTCTGAATGCCAAATGTTAAAGGCATTTGGCTTTCTTCCCATTCACCTACATGGCCCGGAATCCCTGGCCACCAAAACAAAGGGAAGGGGATAGGGATGGCATTGTTGCCTAAATAGGCAGCATAATCAATATCTGGGCAATAACATTGACCAAATATGGCCCTTGTCATATTTGGGCAGTGATGGTACTGCTGTCCCGACATTTTCCTTATATTGTTAATAACTCAGGGATCCATCATTTGGGATTTGTTTTGTTAGTGGACTTGGATCTATATTGTGGGCCCTTTTTTTGGGTTAGGGGTAAGCAGGTGTCAATCTGTGTTGTCAGTGGTTATGGGTAGACGGCTTTTAGTCTGTCCTGTCAGTAGATAGGAGTGGGTGGGGATCAGTCTGGGGTCTTTTTAGTTGGGGGGATCGATGTCAGTCTGCGGTAAGAGTAGTTTGGAGGTGTGGGTGGCTGGTTCTTTAATACGGAGTGTCTGACCTAGTGTAAGTATGCAATCAGGAATTCTTACAATACATGCTTGTGGATCAGTAAACTATTGAAGAAAGAAGACCATCATGACAGCAAGCAGCAATAAATAAACCCTGTATCTTCATATTATAATGAGCAAGCTTGCTCGGAGTCGTTACCTGAACATGCCATTGTAAAGGTGAGATAAAGGGACATTTCATCCTCTCTATCCTTTTTTGGCACTCCTAGTGTGGTGTTCATTTTAATTAAATATTTTACAAAATCTTTTTTGTTTAATCCTAGTGCTCAAGGGCATTGCCAGTAATTTATGGAAGGAGAATCCACCTGTAAGGGAGGTAATGTGTGCATTACAGTTATCATTTCCACAAAGCCTGTGAACTCTCGATAAGTGCATCGATGGGAAGTAGTAGCAGTCTTAAAGTGGTTCTAAAGCCTTAATGTTTTTTACCTTAATGCATTCTATGTAAGGTAAAAAAAAAAAACTACTGTGCCAGAGCCCCCCCCCCCCCCCTTATACTTATCTGTGCACGTGAGCAGTGTCTTTCTCCACTTTCTCCCTCCTCACTGGGCTCAATTTCTGTGTCTGTCTCAATAGATGCAGACAGGGTGGTTCAAGATCAAGTCAGCATGAATGCCCCTGTAGAAAGGGGCATTCTATGGGGCACTCACTGAAGAGGAGGAGCCAGGAGCGCAGGCGGGGACCCCATAGGAGGAGGAGCAAGACTGCTCTGTGCAAATACCATTGCACAGAGCAGGTAAGTATAACATGTTTATTATTTAAAAAAAAAATAAATTAAGCTTTACAATTTTTTTTAATGGCATCCCAACGTACCTTCCAACTGACATACATTGCAGTGTAACATGTGGCAATGCCCTAATGTGCATTGCAATGCACTAACAAAAAAATAGTGCCCAAAACACCCTGAAAATGTTACACCATGCTGGAATGCACGTCTGTTGTCAGTGTGCATTGGGGTGCTATTTAAATGAAGGAGGGGATACCAAATTAACAGCTAATGTTAGGGAGGACTTACCAAATATAATGGTCCCTGTTAGGGAGGAGGATACCAGATTTTATATCCCATGCCTTTAATACTCGATTAAACAGACCAATTCTAAAGAGTATCTATAATATACTTTATGAATTCCTCCCTGTAAATTTCTTGTTTTACTGATACCCCAAACCCAAGTAGCCATCTTTTGGAGTGACTGAAAACCCAGCTACCTAGGTGACTTGTGACTTCATGTCCCTGTGAAGGGAACTTGGGGAGCCCTAGCAACATTACAACAAAGCTGCTGTGAAGCCCTGGTGTTGCGGCTACCTCCAGTGGCCTGTGTGAAGATGAGAGCTTGTGTTCATTGATTCAGAATGCCTTAAACTGAGAAGGAAAATGTGATCTGGACCCAAAGGGGTTAACAGCTCTGCAGAATGTAACCTGGTATGACATATACCTCTAAAATGTACTAACAACCAAAATTCTTATACTACACAAACCATTTAAACCAACTTCTAAATGATTTTTTGAAGCACTAATATATAGGAAATGCAGTAGTAAAAAAAAGGTTTTTGACCTACCAGTAAAATCTGTTTCTTGGATTACAGTACAGGACACAGGCATAATCAAAGCCAACTTGGTTATATGCAGATAGTGCCAGGTGATTGGACACTAGCAAACAGAACTGTCAGGACCCCCATATAGCCCCTCCCATTCACAGCAATCCTCATGTTTTTTTTTTTTTTTTAAGAGCAAGCAATTAAGGATTACCAGAAGAAGAGATGGAGGGTCCTGTGTTATGTACTGTACTCCAAAAAATACATTTTACAGGTAAGTCAAGTAGTGTTTTCTTTATTGTACTGCACAGGACAAAGGCATAGGCGAAAATCATTGAGAAGACTATTGAAAAATACAGTATTCACTGTTTCATAATTTCAATAAAAGTTTTTGTGTTCTGATGTCTGCTGACATCCGCCGCCCCATAGAGAACAATGAGTGGTCTGATCGGGTCCGCATGAAAAACAGACAGGCAGACCCGATCAGTCCGCTGGTGTGAAAGGGGCTTAACTTTAGAAAAAAGGGATCTTTAACAAACATCACTGAATTCCAGGCTGCCAATATAAACACCAACTAATAGTTCTGTCTTCATACACAAAGTTATCATGAATGCTAATGCAACAAGTAGAGTTGGCCCAAACATCCCATGTTTTGGTTCGCGCCAGAACCCCTGCACATCGGAAACATTCGGACCTGAACGGCGAACCCTATGGAAGTAATAAAATGAGTGCCCATTTTGAATGCTTATATGCAAGTAATTGGCCATAAAAAGGGTATGAGGGCCCGGGAACTGCCCTGGGGGACATGGATCAATGCAAACGTTTTTAAAAAAAAATCATTTTTAATGGAGCAGTGATTTTAATGATGCTTAAAGTGAAACCATAAGAATTCCTTTAAATATAATTCTTGGAGGGTCTCCTTAGTCAGCCTGTGAAGTATAGAACCTGCTGCAGTAAAATTGACATATATAAAGAAAAAATTACATTTAAATAGATTTTTCCCTGCAAGGTTTCTTTATTTTGTAAACAACAGCTTGGGAAGCCAGTATGTATGATAAGGGCACAATTTGGTACACTCAGAACAAGATTACTGTAGACATTTTTGGATACATTTTGGTGTCTCTTTGGCAGACTTTGGATGGAAAAAACAAAGTGTTGCACCACAGTGAGCAAGCCTTATGTGAAGAAGCCAAAATATAGTACACTCTGGCCAAAAATGACAATTTTTTTTTTTTTATTTAGATAAAGTCAGGTGTCTCTTTCACAGACTTTGGATAGAAGTAACAGGTGCAGAAAAATTGGGCTTTGGGTGTTGGTGGTACCTTTACACTGTAACCCTGTTGAGGTACTCTCGATGAAATAAATAATTGGCCTTGCTGTAAAAAAATTAAATTATATGCACCTGTCAAACAGTTGTGGAAAAAAATTGGTCCTTGGGTGTTATTACGTGCTTGGTGACAACTTGAATGTTGTGGTGGCCTCTTTTGCACCTCCTGCCCAACACTTCTGAAGGTGGAGAAAGAGAGTGTGAGGGCACCGAGTGGCACGAGTGCTGGAGTAGCTGGCTGGTGAAGTCCGCACATAGATGGATGAAGCTGGGGGTCACAGTCCTAGAAACAGGATACTGAAGCAGCTTGGCACCAGAGCAGGAGATGGTAGCAGAGCCGGTATGCAGGCAGCGGCAGCCGGGTAACAAGGGGCTAAGTCGGCAGACAAAGCAATTCCAGGAAGCAGGCCAAAATCGGTAACAGCTGGGGAGTGCAGTACAGAATCAGGAGGCAAAGACAAGTCCAGTAAACAGGCCAAAGGGATCAGGTGAACAAGGTTAATGCAGGAGCAAAGGCAGAGTCCAGGAGGAAGCCAGGTCATGCACAGGTAAGCAGGTTCAATGGATCAGGTAACAGAAATACAGGTACAAGCTGAATACCATGCAATAACTGCTCAGGGAGACAGGCCAGTTTAAAAAGGCAGCTGGGTGCCAAGTATGCAAGCTAATTCATATGTGCACATGCTCATTCGAGCATGTTGAACGGAAATAGCACATCTTTGTCTAGAAGTATTAGCACGTGAACAATGCGCACGAGCATGAAAATTAGCATTAGCACGCACTGATTTTCTGGTGCTGGGAATCTGGTTTACCTTACAGGTGTTAATTAAAACCTATACCCAAAAAAATGACTTCAAGATAAAATCAACACCCACAAAGCTAAGCAGCCTATACAGTCTTGCAGAAATTTCAGTTCCCAAAAACATTTATTCAGTGACATCGGCATCAGGGGCTTGATAGCTGCTGCTAATCCAGGACTGATTTATTTTGACAAATGTTAGCCATTCAACGGAGTCAACAGATACGCTGTTATCTGTCACAAAACTTCCGGCAGCACTAAATGCCCGTTCAGAAAGCACGATGGATGCAGGGCAGCCCAGCAGCTTAATTGCATACAAGGCAAGTTCTGGCCAGTGGTCCATTCTCATAACCCAGTGGATCATCTACTGGAAATCTTTCCATGTCTGCTTTGGACCCTAGGTAATCTTCCACCATATTATGCAGACATTACAGATGGGATGTGGAAGCTGACAGCCCTGTGCGCTAAGAACAATTTTTAAATGCATCACGGTCCCTTTCTCCATTGCTTCTCCTTTGACTAACAGATGGCTCAAAACTATCTTTTCCATGAGACTTTAAACTACCAGGGTCTGGAAAGGTGTTCCTAAACTCCTCTTTATGGTGTCCTCAAGATATTTTAACCTGTTCTCCCTCTGTGAGGACAGGATAAGTTCCCAGACTTTCTGCTTGTAACGGTGGGCAAGGAGGGTTGCCAACCAATTATGATCCTTCTCCTTGATGCCACAAATTCTTGGGTCCTTTCGCAATCTTTGAAGAATAAGTGAGCCCTTGCACTGCAAGTTTGCAGAGGCATGAGAAGCAGAGTCCTGGGTCACCGAGGATTACACTATCTGGAACTGCCTCCTCCCAGGTACTACTCTTAAAGTTACTAGGGACTGAAAACCATCTAGTAAAGTTTGACGTATGACTTCCTCTTCTTCAATGTCTCCAAAACTGCCAGAATCCTCTTCCTCCTCCCTCTCCTCTTGTGTGTTCTGTGATGTCGCAAGAATGGTGTCTGCATAAAGCGGGCCTTGAGAGGAAAGAAAGTCCTCCTCTTTCACCTGCTGCTCTGCCTTGAGTGCTCTGTCCAAAATGCCATGCAGATTATACAACAGCAGGAACACAAGAGGGATAGCGTCACTGATGCATGCAATGTCATGGCTCACCATCCTTGTCACCACCTCAAATTGTGACAGTACAGTGCATACATCCTTTAGCAGCAGCCATTGGAGGGGGGGGGGGGGGGTGAAGCTGAGCTCCCCTGAGCCTGTCTTTGTGCCATACTCACACAGGTATTTTTTGATGGCCCTCTGCTGCAGACTTGCCAAATTTGAGTTCCACTTGGCGGTTTATGGGCAGGTGGAATTCTTACTGAATTTCAACCAACCAAACTCTGGCTGTGTATGACTGCCTGAAATGGCTACAGACTCTTCTGGCCTGCCTTAGAATATCTTGCAAACCTGGCTACTGTCAGGGTGCCAGGAAACCAGACCACACAAAGATGCAAGTAAAATAAAGCAGTTTATTAATGCAACATTAATAAACACACAGCAAGAGAGAGGAGCGAAATCAGGAACAGCCGGGGTCAAGTTTGAAAGCAGGTAGTCATCCATGCTAGGATCGAGTCCAGGAGCAGGTAGTCATTCAAGCCGGGGTCGAGTCCAGGAGCGAATAGTGTGCCGAAGCCGGGTCGTCTGCCGATGTGGAATCGAGAGCAAGGAAGGTTGTCAGCCAAGCCAGGTCATGCACAGAGGAACACAGATAACAGAGGACTGCTAGCAGTGATGCACCTTGGAGCACAAGGGCAAGGTCTGAAAGCCATCAGGTGATATAAATAGTCAGGTGTGCAACATCATCACTGAGCGATGCCCAGGCAGCAGACTAGTGATGATTCAAACAGAGTTTATAAGAGCCAGCGGTGTCCAAGGTGGCTGCCAACAGGAAGGCAAGGTAAGACCTTGACAGCTACCTGTTTAAGAAACACTGAACCACCAATTTGAGGCCATGTGCCAGGCATGGCACAATGTGTCAACTTTCCCTGTCGAAGGACAGACAGGTGGTTAGTGTCATTATTGCACACCACCATTCCTGGTTTAGGCTTCCATGGCGTGAACCCCTCCTGGGCCTGCCCCTGCAGACTAAAATAATCTCTACTCCAGTGTGGCTCCTGTACCCTACACAGACCAGCTGAAGCACTGCATGGCATCTTTTAGCCTGACTTGTTAAAAAGCCCCTTGAACGCTTAGGGGGTACTGGTAGTCCATGAGACAATTCAGCAGAGGAGGGCATGGAGGAGGAGAAGGAGGAGGGGGTGGAGCTGACAGATCTCGCATCATCACCACCAGCTGTATGGAGACGTGGCGGCAAAACAAGCTCCAGCACCGAGCCCTGTCCTGCATCCTTCCTAGTTGCAAGCAGAGTTACCCGCTGTGAACAAAATATATCGTCCCTAACCATGCTTGCTAGACCACGTGTAAGCAGTAAGGTGGACCTTTCTACTGACTGCCTTGCCCCACTATGCCAAAACATTGCTATTTCCTATGTAATCAAGAGACATAAAGATGTAAAAAAAAAAAAAATGAAAATGTATATTTTTTTCTATTTAGATCAGTATCTGTTTAAAAAAATAAATAAATAAAACATTTTACTGTAAATAAAGTGTACTTTTTATTCTACAATATGTTGCTTTTATGGTGTTTCTGGTACTAAATATAGCAAAGTTATGGCAAATGAGAATGTGATCATATCAGGTCAGTGATGTCATGAGCATACCTGACCCTTTGCTTACCTGCAGCTGCAGGCCCGCCACTGACAGCTTCCTTTTGGGTTCTGACCGAACCCAAGGTCATCCCTAATTATGAATAGAATTCTTAGAAGCATCTCAAACGGATGCCGTTGACAGAAGCAAAAAGCTTGTGCTTTGTTCAATTTATTATCTGTCAACTTTGCTCTGACATTTTTATTTTTTTTTTCAAATATTGTATCTGCAAACACAACATCCTCTTTAATTATGTTAGTTGATGTTATAATTATTATTTTCTATCAGCTTCACATTTTATTGCTTAAGTATTTAATAAGCCTTGCATTACATTACATGCACAACAGATGTTTAAAGCAGGTCAGGAAATACCTGTTCATTTCACCCTGTAAAGTGTCCCTGGGGGCCAAAGTAAATGACATGGGTGTGGTGTCCATTATGGCTCAGGGCAACAGCATGAGACAGCCAAGTTCCCTGACAAGTAGTATTGTCCTGTTTTTACTAGTTTTAGGCCAACTAAAAGAAAACTTACCAGGTTTCCCAAGCACTGCCTAATGCACTTAAATTATTTAGTAAAATACCTGAATGCTGTTATATTGGTGCACCCCCTGAAAATCCCCCAACATCAGAATATGTACACTGCAGAATAAGCAGGTAAATATAGCACTGGTTTCTTAAAATAACATGTTTTGTTCAATATTGTGGGCTATGCCTCACAGTTTCTTGCTGCTTAGCAGACTATCACCCGATCTACAGCAGAAATTATCTACCATCACAACAATCTGAGAAACAGAAGTATAATTACTCCCCTTCATGACCAGACCATTTTTTTGCTATATGGCACTGCGTTACTTTAACTGACAATTGTGTGGTTAGGCAACACTGTACCCAAATAAAATGTATGTCATTTGTTTTCCCACCAATGGAGCTTTCTTTTGGAGGTTATTTCATCCCCAATGTGTTTTTTACTTTTTGCTCTATTCTGAAAAAAAAAAAAAAAAACAATGTTTTTTACTTTCTGCTATAAGGCTGGGTTCACACTACAGGCGGTCCCTGGGTTACAAACATCCGATTTACAAACGACTCCTACTTACAAACGTAAGGAGACAACAGGGAAGTGAAAGAAAATCTACCCCTAAGAAGAGAAATTCACTCTTGTAAGAGTTATCAGGGGAAAAAGGTGTCTCCACTGAAGCTTGATCACCAATCCTTGTTTCCACAACCCAAAATGTTCAAAATCCGATTGTCACAGGGACAGAAAGAGAGGTGAAATCTTCAGAAAAAGGGCACAAACAGCAAAACAAATGGTACAGGAATGATAACCCTTCCCCGTGCTATCCATACAATGTAAAAAAAGTTTTTTTGGCTTGAGCTAAACTTAAAAAATGTACCAGTTCTGACTTACAAACAAATTCAACTTAAGAACAAACCTATCTTGTTTGTAACCCGGGGACCGCCTGTATTGCGAATTGGATGTGGGTTTCCCTGCATTTAATTCGCATGTCTGGAGCCTGTGACCTGCTCTCAATGGAGCCAGTTCACAGAGCTCCGAGACGGCTGCGGAGCAGATTGCCTAGTCATATGTGTCTTCTGGTCCAATTCAGGCCCGAATTCAGCCAAAAATTTGGACCGGAATCGGACTTGAAACGGTGAACAGGAATGCACCGGACCCTTGCTGTGAGCTGCTCCGCACAGAGGTGTGAACACAGCCTGAAACATATCCAATAAAAAAAAAAAAAAAAATTAATTTCTTTAAAAAATTAAGTCCAATATGTATTCTGCTACATGTTTTTGGTAAAAATAAAAAAATATCCCAATAAGTGTATATTAAATGGTTTACGTGAAAGTTATAGCATCTACAAACTATGGTATATATTTATGGAATTTTTATTATTTTTTTTTATACTAGTAATGGCGGCGATCAGCGACTTGAAGCGGGATTGCGATATTGCGGCGGCCAACTGGACAATAACTGATAATTTGCAGGAACCAGTGACACTAATACAGTCACTGTACTAATGACACTGGCTGGGAAGGCGTTAAACATCTAGGGCGATCAAAGGGTTAACTGTGTGCCTAGCCAGTGTTTTTGTGTAATGTGTTAGGTGCTTTTACTAGAGGAAGTGATGGATTTTATTCCCTGTTTGGCAGGAACACAAAATCCATCCCTTACTCCCCTTGTTTACTTAGGCAGATTCCCGTTTTGTGTGTTTTACCGATGATTGGCGGGTGCCAGCGGATATCCAGTAACTGCAACCCGCAAATTGGCTTCTGCTGTGCCTGCCAGCAGCGCACGTGTCTCCCCCCCCCCCCCCTCGCAGGTCAGAATCACATGTATATATGTGATTCTGCACAGGAGAGCAGCCCTGTAGCAGTAAATCTGTTGCAGTTAAAGGAAAGTATATTTATATACTAGCTAAGCTAAGGTTTTGGCTGAACTGGGTTCACATGCCATGTGGCCATATTAGGCCAATGATATCAGCAGCAGTCCTTACCCTTGGTTACATGTGGCTGTGGGGCTTGTGGATTCCCTGACTGCAGCTGATAGGGCCAGTGACCTGGGGTCTTGCTGGACCCCCAGAGGAGTTTGTTGAAGTTTTGAAAGGATGGGAGCTCCGCACTAGCTTGTATAAGATTTTTATTTTAAAACAGCCAACACATTTCGGGGGCTCAGCACTCCCCCTTCATGAGGGCTAAAAACTAGACAATAAAGAATATACAAAGAATCCTTAAAATGTGTGAAAAGCTATGGAAATATACAAGTATAAAAGTACAAATGCCCCTAATGCAGTAATCATCAGAGCCAAAAAGGACAGAAATTACTAGACTGAGGAGTATAAAAACCAAAAACATCAAAGAAAACATGTTCTTATTAGGGCTACAGGGCAACACAAAAACAAAAGCAAAATAAGGAAAGAAAAACTGAATGTGTTTTCATTCTTGTTAAAGCAACAGTAAAAACAAACATACATACACACATAAATATTTTTTTTTTTTATACAGTACCTCACAAAAGTACATCTTTTCATGTGACAACACTGAAGAAATGACACTTTGCTACAACGTAAAGTAGTGAGTGTACAGCTTGTATAACAGTCTAAATTTGCTGTCCCCTCAAAATAACTCAACACACAGCCATTAATGTCTAAACCGCTGGCAACAAAAGCGAGTTCAACCCTAAGTGAAAATTTCAAAATTGGGCCCAATTTCCCATTTCCCCTCCCCGGTGTCATGTGACTCGTTAGTGTTACAAGGTCTTAGGTGTGAATGGGGAGCAGATGTGTTAAATTTTGTGTTATCGCTCTCACTCTCATACTGGTCACTGGACGTTCAACATGGCACCTCATGGCAAAAAACTCTCTCAGGATCTGAAAAAAAGAATTGTTGCTCTACATAAAGATGGCTTAGGCTATAAGAAGATTGCCAAGACCCTGAAACTAAGCTGCAGCACGGTGGCCGCGACCATGCAGCGGTTTACCAGGACAGGTTCCACTCAGAACAGGCCATGGTCGACCAAAGAAGTTGAGTGCACATGCTCAGCGTCATATACAGAGGTTGTCTTTGGAAAATAGACGTATGAGTGCTGCCAGCATTTCTGCAGAGGTTGAAGGGGTGGGGGGGTCAGCCTGTCAGTGCTCAGATCATACGCCACACACACTGCATCAAAGTAGTCTGCATGGTTGTCGTCCCAGAAGGAAGCCTCTTCTAAAGATGATGCACAAGAAAGCCTGCAAACAGTTGCTGAAGACAAGCAGACTAAGGTCATGGATTACTGGAACCATGCCCTTTGTCTTATGAGACCACGATAAACTTATTCGTTGAAATGGTGTCAAGCATGTGTGGCGGCAACCAGGTGAGGAGTACAAAGACAAGTGTGTCTTGCCTACAGTCAAGCATGGTGGTGGGAGTTTCATGGTCTGGGGCTGCATGAGTGCTGCTGGCACTGGGGAGCTACAGTTCATTGAGGGAACCCTAAATGCCAACATGTACTGTGACATACTGAAGCTGATCATGATCCCCTCCCTTCAGAGACTGGGCCGCATGGCAGTTTTTCAACATAACGACCCCAAACACACCTCCAAGAGGGCCACTGATTTGCTAAAGAAGCTGAGAGTAAAGGTGATGGACTGGCCAAGCATGTCTCCAGACCTAAACCCTATTGAGCATCTGTGGGGCATCCTTAAACGGAAGGTGGAGGAGTGCAAGGTCTCTTACATCCACCAGCTCCATGATGTCGTCATAGAGGAGTGGAAGAGGACTCCAGTGGCATGAAACAAACAAAGATAAAATTCCCAGTTCAATTTGCCAACCAGTCTGCTTACCAACCAAATTGGCCTGTCTAACAGTTTGCGTCAATACAGGGGTTTAGTTAGCACACATTTGCAAACGCATGTGAAAGCTGCAGGGCCACGTCAAGGCTCCCTGTTACCTGCAGTCCTAACTCTAATGAATTTTAAAGAGTCTCCACAGTGGGAGCACATGCAGGCTAATGGATAGATAGGGGGCAGGTGAGCCTGGAGGTGGCCCATCCCTCCTGAAAGGTAATTGGGGGCATAATGGAAGCCCAGCTGATAGTATTACAGCAAAGGCACCCAGTATGTCCACTCACCAGTACACATATACAACAAAGAAAATGGCCTCTGCCCCCACCTATAACTGGCCTTCATAGCAAAGAACACATGGAAGGGCAACGCACATGAAACAAACAAAGATAAAATTCCCAGTTCAATTTGCCAACCAGTCTGCTTACCAACCAAATTGGCCTGTCTAACAGTTTGCGTCAATACAGGGGTTTAGTTAGCACACATTTGCAAACGCATGTGAAAGCTGCAGGGCCACGTCAAGGCTCCCTGTTACCTGCAGTCCTAACTCTAATGAATTTTAAAGAGTCTCCACAGTGGGAGCACATGCAAGCTAATGGATAGATAGGGGGCAGGTGAGCCTGGAGGTGGCCCATCCCTCCTGAAAGGTAATTGGGGGCATAATGGAAGCCCAGCTGATAGTATTACAGCAAAGGCACCCAGTATGTCCACTCACCAGTACACATATACAACAAAGAAAATGGCCTCTGCCCCCACCTATAACTGGCCTTCATAGCAAAGAACACATGGAAGGGCAACGCACATGAAACAAACAAAGATAAAATTCCCAGTTCAATTTGCCAACCAGTCTGCTTACCAACCAAATTGGCCTGTCTAACAGTTTGCGTCAATACAGGGGTTTAGTTAGCACACATTTGCAAACGCATGTGAAAGCTGCAGGGCCACGTCAAGGCTCCCTGTTACCTGCAGTCCTAACTCTAATGAATTTTAAAGAGTCTCCACAGTGGGAGCACATGCAAGCTAATGGATAGATAGGGGGCAGGTGAGCCTGGAGGTGGCCCATCCCTCCTGAAAGGTAATTGGGGGCATAATGGAAGCCCAGCTGATAGTATTACAGCAAAGGCACCCAGTATGTCCACTCACCAGTACACATATACAACAAAGAAAATGGCCTCTGCCCCCACCTATAACTGGCCTTCATAGCAAAGAACACATGGAAGGGCAACGCACATGAAACAAACAAAGATAAAATTCCCAGTTCAATTTGCCAACCAGTCTGCTTACCAACCAAATTGGCCTGTCTAACAGTTTGCGTCAATACAGGGGTTTAGTTAGCACACATTTGCAAACGCATGTGAAAGCTGCAGGGCCACGTCAAGGCTCCCTGTTACCTGCAGTCCTAACTCTAATGAATTTTAAAGAGTCTCCACAGTGGGAGCACATGCAAGCTAATGGATAGATAGGGGGCAGGTGAGCCTGGAGGTGGCCCATCCCTCCTGAAAGGTAATTGGGGGCATAATGGAAGCCCAGCTGATAGTATTACAGCAAAGGCACCCAGTATGTCCACTCACCAGTACACATATACAACAAAGAAAATGGCCTCTGCCCCCACCTATAACTGGCCTTCATAGCAAAGAACACATGGAAGGGCAACGCACATGAAACAAACAAAGATAAAATTCCCAGTTCAATTTGCCAACCAGTCTGCTTACCAACCAAATTGGCCTGTCTAACAGTTTGCGTCAATACAGGGGTTTAGTTAGCACACATTTGCAAACGCATGTGAAAGCTGCAGGGCCACGTCAAGGCTCCCTGTTACCTGCAGTCCTAACTCTAATGAATTTTAAAGAGTCTCCACAGTGGGAGCACATGCAAGCTAATGGATAGATAGGGGGCAGGTGAGCCTGGAGGTGGCCCATCCCTCCTGAAAGGTAATTGGGGGCATAATGGAAGCCCAGCTGATAGTATTACAGCAAAGGCACCCAGTGGCAACCTGTGACGCTCTGGTGAACTCCATGCCCAAGAGGGTTAAGGCAGTGCTGGAAAATAATGGTGGCCACACAAAATATTTACACTTTGGGCCCAATTTAGACATTTTCACTTCACACCGGTTTAACCACTTCAATACAGGGCACTTTCACCCCCTTCCTGCCCAGGCCATTTTTCCCCTTTTAGCGCTGTTGCATTTTGAATGACAATTGCGCGGTCATGCAACACTGTACCTACACCAAATTTATGTCATTTTTCCCCCACAAATAGAACTTTCTTTTGGTGGTATTTGATCACCTCTGCTTTTTTTCCTTTTTGCTAAACAAATAAAAAAAGACCGAAAAGTTTGAAAAAAAAAAAAAAAAGTTTTTTTGTTTATGTTATACAATTTTGTAAATACAGTATATACGTTTTTTCCTGCACTGATGAGCATTGATGAGACTGCACTGACAGGCACTGATGAGGAGGCACTGATGGGGGTGGCACTGATGGGGTGGCACTGATGGGGTGGCACTGATAGGTAGCACTGATATGCAGCATTGGTTGGCACTGATAGGCGGCACTGCTGGGCACTGATAGGCGGCATTGATGGGCACTGATAGGTGGCACTGATGGGCACTAATGGGCACTGATAGGTGGCACTGGTGCACTGATGGGCACTGACGGGCGGCACTGATGGGCACTAATGGGCACTGACAGGCAGCACTGGTGGGCAATAATGGGCACTGGTGGGGGACACTGATAGATGGCAATGATGGGCACTGGTGGGCAGCACTGATAGGGAGGGTACTGGCGGGCAGCACTGATGGGGAGGGCAATGGGGGGCTCCCTGAGCCCTGATTGCCATCCCAGGTGGCCATAGTGGGCATCCCTGGGTCATAGATGGGCATCCCTGGGGTCATGGGTGGGCATCCCTGGTGGTTCTAGTGGCACCTCTCCCCCGAGGGTCTGCACTGGTAATCAATGATCTGATTACCAGTGCCGACCCCCACCCCCCTGTCAGGGGAGCCGCCGATCGGCGCTCCTTTACTCGTGCCTGTCAGGCACGAACTAAGGAAGCCGATCAACGGCTCTTCCTGTTTACTATGTGACCAGCCGTGATTGGACACGGCTGGTCACATGGTAAAGAGCTACGTCAGTAGGCTCTTTACCGAGATCGGAGATGCAGGGAGTCAGACTGACACTGACACTGACACCTCGCATCACCGATCGCCGCTCTGCGCGCCCCCGGGGGGCACGCAGAGCTGTATTATCCTGCCGCCGTCATATGACGTCCGGTCAGGATAATACAACCACAATCCCGCCGTCAATTTGCTATAGGGCGGGCTGGATGTGGTTAAACATTAAAGGCTGTGTGTATTGAGTTATTTTGAGGGGACAGCAAATTTACACTGTTATACAAGATGTACACTTACTACTTTACATTGTAGCAAAGTGTCATTTCTTCAGTGTTGTCACATAAAAAGATATAATAAAATATTTTCAAAAATGTGCGGGGTGTACTGACTTTTGTGAGATACTGTATATATAACACATATCTACATAAATATTACATACACTTATCAAAAATAATATTAGTAGTAAATTCAATAAAAAAATATTTTATAAATAAATAAAATAATAAACAAAATAAGTGATAATAAAGGTAGTAATAGTAATGATAAATAAACACCGATGAGAAGAACAAAAACCAGTTCAAACAATCACTAAACAATAGATATTCTTCCAAAGTAGGTTCTACTCCTAACTGTGTGGAACCAACATATACTGTATAACAAGTGAACTACACCTTGAATTATGCAACATTGGAGCAGAGACACAAAAAAAAAGAAAAACCTCTGCTGCTGAACTTCTGGCATTGACATAGTTAAAAACTCTGGGTCTTCTGTTCTTCAGTCAAAAAGCGCTCAACAGGAAACCAATCCCTCCTCCTCCATTGGGGAAAGTTGTTTCCCAGTGTACAGGGCATGTAAGACTCTCTCCTTCATTCAGAGATCATGTTACATGCAGTCGGCTGTGTTTACAACAGCCGACCATCCTTCTCTCTCAGCGGGGGAACAATCGCGGGTGTCGGGCGGCAATCGGAGCCACACTTTCCCAGTGGAGAAAGAAGGGCATTAGTCCCCGTTGGCACCTTGTTCATAATAGCATTACAGATGATTTAGTGGTATTAACCACCACAACACCTGAAGAGGACAGGGCATCCCTGCACAGAAGATTCTCATAGGAACCCACATTTTGAAGCTGCCTGCACAACGTGGAACATACTTAACCTGTTTACAACCACCCGCCGCAGATGTACTGCAGCAGGCAGCCGCTCCTGCATGAATTGCCCTACGGCGCTCGCTCACAGGAGGCTAGGGGGCGAGCACGCGATGCCGCGGGCGCGCTTCCGCCCCCCGCTCGTCAGCGGGGAAACTGATGCAGTGGGCAGGTGGCTCCGATTGCCGCCCGACACCCGCGATTGTTCCCCCGCTGAGAGAGAAGGATGGTCGGCTGTTGTAAACACAGCCGACCGTTCTTCTCCCTGGAGTGATCACAGAGCCCCTGTGATCCTTCTATATAGGATCACAGGTCTCTATGGTCATTTCAGAAGCCACGACCCCCCACAGTTACAATCACTTCCCTAGGCTCACATTTAACCCCTTGATCACCCACAGGGTTAACCCCTTCCCTGCCAACGGCATTATTACAGTAAATAGTGCATATTTTTAGGACTGATTACTGTAGTAATGTCACTGGTACCCCCAAAAGCATCAAAAATGTCAATTAGGGGTCCGATCTGTCCTCCGCAATGTCACAGTCCTGCAAAAAAAATGCAGATCGCCGCCATTACTAGTAAAGAAAAAAAAAATGACAATGACAATCTTTGCCGTAGTTTGTAGACGCAATACATTTTGCGCAAACCAATAAAAAATACACTTATTGCGATTTTCTACCAGAAATATGTAGCAGAAAACAAATTGGCTTAAAATAATAAAATATTTTGATTTTTTTTTTGGGGAATGTTATATAGCAGAATGTGAAAAATATTGTTTTTTTTTTTCAGAATTGTCGCTATTTTTTTGTGTATAGCGCAAAAAATAAAAATGCCACAGGTGATCAAATACCACCAAAAGAAAGCTCTATTTGTGGGAAAAAAGGACATAAATTTTATTTGGGTACAGCGTCACACGACCGCGCAATTGTCAGTTAAAATAACGCAGTGCCAAGTTGAAAAAAGTGGCCTGGTCATTAAGGGGGCAAATCCTTCCTGTCTTAAAGTGGTTAACTGCAGCTGAGTTAGGTCACTAAAGCTTTAGAGAAGATTTCAGCTTTAGGGGCCCATTCGCACCGATGCAGTGTGTTGCTGTTTATTGACATGGGTTGTGTTAAGGCAGCCCATTTATTTGAATGATCTGCCTTACACACTGAAAAGGTGCAGGCATCATTTCTGCATCTACTTTAGTCCGTGTGCAATGTGCGTGGAGATGCCATTTACAATGAATAGCGCCACATCGCATCAACGCATGTAACGCATACCTCCCAACCTTTTGAGATTGGAACAAGGGACACCTATTAGAAAAAGTATGTAGGCAGAGGACACACCCCTGTCACACCCCTTAAAAGAGAATTGTACAAAAAAAATATTAGTTAAAACCACAAGTGCTTTTTTTCCACTACTATTTCTTTATATTGCCTTTTGAAATTTACAGATGCAGGAATTTAGAAATTAGATAAAAAGTTTGGCACAGAGAAACACTTTTTTGAAAGATAAATAGTGCATTTTATATACAATTTTATAGATCAGACCAAAATGAGGGAATATGAGGAGGCAAGAAGGACAGAGGGGCTTTGTTCCAAATCAGGGGCAGTTGGGACCTATGTGTAAAGTCTGTTGTCATGCAACACAATAGTGATAAATGGGCCCTCAGGTATTTTGTAGATACAAGCAGTGAAAGTACCTTATTTTAAGCACTTAAGGACCGGAAGGTTTTACCCCCTTAATGACCAGGCCATTTTTTGTGTTACGGCACTGTGTTATTTAATAATTGCACGGTCGTGCGATGCTGTACCCAAAAATAATTTATGTATTTTTTTCCCCCCACGAATAGAACTTTATTTTGGTGGTATTTGATCACCTCTGCAGTTTTTCTTTTTTTTTTTTTGCACTATAAACAAAAGAAAAAAAATTCTGAAAAAAAAAAAAAAAAGAATTGTTTTACTTTCTGCTATAAAACATTTCCAATAAAATCAGACACATGCTAATCCTTCTCCACTCCATCCAAAATAAAATAAAAGCTATTTCAAGGTTAAAGCAAAAGTAAACCCATTGCTTCCCAAAACATTCAGGGCATGCCATGAATAATAACTGTCACAGTTGCTTGTACTCCTAACTGAAATGTCAAGCCATCAAATGGCTGTCATAGATGACATGTGAAGCACTGCAGCAACTACAGATCAAAGGAAGGAAAATATGGCAGCTTCCTTGTCTTTAAAGGGTAGGTGTATTTAGTTTCACTTTAAGGACAGTAGTTGGGGCAATTAGTCTCTCATTCCCTTTTCTCGCCCCTAGTACTCATCTATAAATTAGGTTGTTGCCTGTTTATGGGCATGTTTTATGTTCATGGTACAGTTTGTAGAAAAATGGTTCTCAAACACCTGGCTACAGTCTGCTGCTGGGCTCCACAGCCAGGCAGTAGCTTTTGACTGCTGTCTGCAGGGCCACTTCACACCTGAGAAATGTGCAAATAAATGTTCCTAAATTATTGTTTTCATATGTTGCAACATTGCCCTCTGCTGGCGGTTCAACAAAATACATGCATGGCTCATTTATTTAATCCTAATATAGGTATTTGGGCTGTTCTGGACCTTAAAACAGCATTTTTTGCTAACAAACCACTTGGTATAAACCTATCCCCCCATGTGTAACAACAAAAGTGTGGATGAACAGACCAACAGGGAAAAATAGACAGACAAAAAGACAATTAAATAGAGAGTGAAATAAAATGAGGATTAAGAGAAAGAAAGGGTGAAAGAGAGAGAATGAAAGAGAGAACAAAAGAATTGAAAGGATCGAGGGAAAGAGAATCTGGAAAATAAAAAGAGTGAGTGGGAAACAAGAAGTGGAGGGATATACCGGTTAAAAGAAAAGAGGGCAAAAGAACTAAAAAGAGCAAATTGGAGGGGAAGAGAGAAGGAATGAAAGAATGGGAGAGAGAGAGAGAGAGAGAGATAGGGGAAGAGAGAGAGAGAGAGAGAGAGAGAGGATAAAAGACAGAGAATGAAAGAGAGAGCAAAAGATTTGAGCGAAATTAAAGTATAACTAAAAGCAAAACTTTTTTTTTAGTTTTGGATAGAGTGGAAATGGATTAGAACACTTGTCAGGTTTTTATTGTTGTCTGTGTCCCCATTAGGGAAATTCCCCCTCTCTATTTGTCCTGTTTACCATAATCATTGAAAATGAAAATCACAAATTTTGGGATGTCCCCAATAAAGAAATAGAGGGGACATCTTTCAAAGGGGACACTAGTCCTGGTGACCTGGGGGTCCCCAAGGAATTCCCCTAATTTGCAAGGATTTCCTTTTACTTTCTGTTTAGATATGGGACAGGAAGTGAAAGGAAATCTCCGGAATGGGACATAGATAGTGAAAAAAAAATCTGACAGGGGTTATAACCCTCCCTTAAGCCTAGTACACACGTAACAAATTTCCGCCGACCGGTTGTCCGTCTTTTGTCCAGAGTGGTGTTTTGTTGGTTGGAATGTGCCTAGACTGCACACGAATTTTCTCGCACGACAAAATTCTACTTCAGAAGTGATGTTTTGTGTTGGTTTGCTTTCTTTGTGTTTTTTCTTCTCTGAGCATGCCCAGTCTTACTCATAAGATTTTTCCCTGTCGAAATCTGTACTGAAAATCGGCCGTGTTTTGATGGTGGACAAAAATTTTATAGCCTGCACACCAGACTTTTTTCGGATGAAAAGTCGGATTCGGCTGTCGGAAGCATCATACTAACAAGCCGAAAATCGTCAGATCGGTCGTCGGACGAAAATTCCCAGCCGAATTTCGATGCGTGTGTACGGGGCTTTACTCCATAGTTCTACTTTAAGAGAAAGAACTAGTAAAAGAAAGGGGGAGAGGGAGAGAGGGAGAGAGGGAAGGAAGGAGAGAGGGAGGGAGGGAAGGAGAGAGGGAGAGAGAGAGAGAGGGAGGAGAGACTCTACGTACTTTAACAGACAATTGCGCAGTCGTGCAATGCTGTACCCAAATAAAATTGATGTCCTTTTTTCCCACAAATAGAGCTTTCTTTTGGTGGTATTTGATCACCTCTGTTTTTTATTTTTTGCGCTATAAACAAAAAAAGACCGACAAGACTGAAAAAAAAAAAAAACAATATTTTTTATTTTTTGCTTTAAAACGTTCCCAATACAAAAATTTAAAAATGTATTTTTTTCATCGTTTTAGGCCAATTTGTATTCCGCTACATATTTTTGGTAAAAATAAATAAAAAATAATGTGTATATTGATGTCTACAACCTAGGGGAAAGATTTATGTAATTTTTATTTATTTTTCTTTTACTAGAAATGGCAGTGATCAGCTATTTTTAGTGGGACTGTGACATTGCGGCGGGCAGATCTGACACCTAACTGACATTTTTAAAACTTTTGGGAGGACCAGTGACAATACTACAGTAATCAGTGCTAAAAATATGCACTGTTACTGTACTAATGACACTGGCAAGGAAGGGGATAACACCAGGGGTGATCAAAGGGTTTAATGTGTCCCTGGGGGGGATGTATTTACTGAATGAACACAGAGACCTGTGTTCCTAAATAAGAGGAACACTGGATCCCTGTGTTCATTACTGACAGCGGTCTGGCGTGTTTGCAATGGCAGACCACCATTCTGTTTCCACGGGGATCAATCGAGGGTTCCCGGTGGCAATCGCGGCCGCCATACCTGCTGATTGGCTCCCCCTGCGACGAATGGGTGTGTGTGTGCCCCCACTCACAGTTCTGCAAAGCGACGTACAGTTACATAGTTTTGCGGGACAGAGTCGACCTGCCGTAGTATATGTACTGCTGGCGGTCGGCAAGTGGTTGATGCATATAAGGAACTAAGTGAGTTTAATTACCACCCTTATCAGCCACAGAACCTGTGTAATTAATATGTGTTGGGTTTTAGAGGGATGAGTTGGCAGCCCTACCTATGCGTGACGTGCGGAATTGTGTGTAAATCGCCCAGACAAAAATCGACATGAGATCCTGCTATGCGAATTTAGAATGTGGCCTGAGGGTTTAGTTAGAATTCCTCGGCCCCTGGTCTCAGTAAATCCTCGTACACGATATCAGATTATTGGACGAATTTTCATTGGTTTTTTGTTGCATGCTAGTCTCATATGGAAAGTGAAGAGGTTACTCAACATACGAAAATTCTCATACAACAGAATTCAACATCAGAAGTGATCTCATGTGTTCAATTGTTTTATATGTATTCTTTCGTTTCCGAGCATGCGTAGTTTTGCTCTTACGACTTTTTTCGGACGAAAACTGTACTAATTAAGGCCCCTTTCACACTATTGCAACGCAATTTTGCCGCGATTTCGCGGCACGATTTTTGCCGCGATTTTGAAAGCATGGGCAAGGCTATATGCCTCAAAATGCATTAAAATCGTGGCAAAGTAGTGCAGGAACTACTTTGAAGTCGGTGCGACTTCAAAACGCACTGATATGAATGGGGCTCATTGAAAATAATGGAAAACGACTTGTCATGCGATTTTGCGGTCCAAAATCGCGGGACAAGTCGCACTAGTGTGAATGGGGCCTAAAGGAAAATTGGATGTTGAGTTCACATACAATAAAAACTTTATAGCCTTCAAATTCAGTTTTTGTCGTTCGAAAAATTCAGAATCGGCTGTCAAAAGCACCATATTAAAAATCCGAAAATTGGCAGATTGTTCGTAGGACTAAACTTTACTTCCGATTTTCGTATCGTGCGTATGGGCCTTAAGGCCGATAACCACCAGTATGGACCATGGTTCATAACAGCTATTGCTTCTTTAAGCCTTGTGCACACGATCAGATTATCAGATGAATTTTCTTTAGTTTTTTGTTGCATGCTAGTCTCGTATGGAAAGTGAAGAGGTTACTTTCATAAAAAAATTCTCGTACAATAGAATACAACTTTAGAAGTGATGTAAAGTGTTGAATTGTTTTGTTATGTGTTCTTTCTGAGCATGCCTAGTCTTGCACTTATTTTTTTTGGGGCGAAAACTGTACTAATTAAATGAAAACAGAATGTTGTGTTCACTTATGATAAAAATTTTATAGCATGCACCTTCAGTTTCTGTCGTCCGAAAATTCTGAATCAGCTGTCAAAAGCACCATACTAATGCCCCATACACACGTGCAGATCGTCGGCCGAACGATCGGCCGTCTTTTGTCCCCGGGCTGTCGTGTCTGTTGAAAAGTGCAAAAGACTGCACAAGAATTTTGTCCGCCGACTACAGCCGACTGCAGAAGTGATGTCATGTGATGGTTAACTTTTTCTGTGTTTTTTCTTTTCTGAGCATGCCCAGTCTTGCAAATCTGCTGTCTGTCGGCCGAATTCTGTACTGACTGGCGAACAATCGGCTGCTCTGGTGTCGGCATGCAAAAATTTTAATGCTTGCACGACAGATTCTTTTCGGCCGAAAGTGCGCTGTCGGCTGTCGGAAGCATCATACTAACAAGCCGAAAATCGGCCGATCGGTCGTCGGCCGAATCTTTTCGGCCGACAATCTGCACGTGTGTACGGGCCTTAAGGATCCAAAATTAGCAGATCGTTCGTCGGACAAAATTTTACTTCCAATTTTCTAATCGTGTGTACGGCCTTAAAGTGGTTGTAAATCTACCTCTACTGATTCTACCTATAGGTAAGCCTTTTTATAGGCTTACCTATTGGTACTGTAAATGTTTCCTAAACTTGCACTGTTTAGGAGATAGTTACTGTATACTGCACTGATGACCTCATTGCCGGCCGTGCCATTGCTTCAGAGCCCTGTGCTGTGTCTGGTGGCTCCCATACGCATGCACGGGAGTGACGTCACATGGCTCCGGCCAGTAGCACAGCCGAAGTCTTCCAGCGGGGACAACGAGGGCTTCATTTGCAGGTAAGTGTCCCATAATGTGCTAGTTTGTGATGCATACTAACACATTATGCCTTTACTTTGCAGGTAAAAAAAAGAAGTAAAGAAATAGACTTTACTTCCTCTTTAACCACTTTCCCCAAATGGACATACCCGTATGTCCTTCAGGTTCAGTGGTAATACCAGAATGAGATTGATTGCGCCTCCATTTTTGTCTGCTTTCAATGTTTTGGAGTTGCCCCGCCCAAGGAGAGCAGCATGACGTTTGAATACCGGGATGATGCCTGCACCTACAGGCATCATCCCGGTATCATTTTTTACAGCCAGCGATTCTCTACAATGCAGAAGTGGTCTGAGTGGCTAATTAGCCATTCAATCATTTCTGCGGGTGGCGGAAAGGGGTCCTACCTCCCTCCCGCAGTTGCCGCCGCCTCTCCTGGGCTCTCCGGTCCCATTGCGGAGGCTGGGAGCGATGCAGCCGGCAAAGATGTCTGCCTGGTACAGAGAGAGAGAAACTAATGTCGTTCTCCTCTATCTCTGTAACCCTGGAAACGCGAGTATTCGTCACTTTTAGTTCTGCCCCTTTGTTTACCTGGCCACCAACAGCCAGAGAAGCAGCCGATTGGACCAATCTCGATCTGATCGACTGCATGGGATGCCAGAGGAGAGAATTGGGGTCCCCAAATCTCTCCATAAAGAGGACCTGTCATGGCCCATGCTGTCACAAGGGATGTTGTTCATCCGTTGTGATAGCAATGAAGTTATTACAAAAAAAAAAAAAAAAGAAATTTGTAAAAAATATATAAAAAAAGTAAAAGCGCCCCCGTCCCTCCATGCAAATTTGAACGCATAATAGCGAATATGCAAACACATAATAATTCTAGCACCAGACCTTCTGTGCAACTGGTAAACTGTAAAGGTGTTTAAAATGTTGCCTATGGAGAATTTTAAGCACCGTAGTTTTCTGTCATTCCACAGGCAGATGCTATTTTAAAGCGTGACATGTTAGGTATCTATTTACTCGGTGTAACATCATCTTTCACATTATATTAAAAAAAAAAAAAAAAAAGAAGAAGGGCTATTAAACTTTACTGTTTAATAATGCACAGATTAAATATATTGATCCTGCGAGCTACTATCTATGGACTTAAAGCGGTAGTATCCCGCTTTTTGAGACTTTTACCTACAGGTAAGCCTATAATAAGGCTTACCTGTAGGTACAAATAATATCTCCTAAACCGGCACGGTTTAGGAGATATTTACAGTGCATGCAGCCGCTCACGCGAGCGGCGCATGCGCTCTGAAGGTCCGGGGGGACCTTCAATTATGTTTGCCGGAGATTGCCGGAAAAATCACTCCCGCGCGCATGCGCGGGAGTGACGTCATCGCGGCTCCGGCCAATCATCGCGCCGGAGCCGTGTCTTCTGGCCAATCAGCGCGCCGGAGCCGCCGAACCCGGAAGAGACGGCGAGGGATCATGGCAGCGCCCGCAGCGCCCACGCGGTCCGTGTCTGGGCTTCGTTCTAAGGTAAGTTACACATAATGGGCTAGTATGCGATGCATACTAGCCCATTATGCCTTTGTCTTGCAGGTTTTTTTTTTTTATTATTTTTTTTTTTATAGGGTTTACAACCGCTTTAAGCCTCGTACACACGTACCGATTGTCGGCCGAACGATCGGCCGTCTTTTGTCCGGTGCTGTCCTGTAGGTTGAAAAGTGCTAAAGACTGCACACGAATTTTGTCGGCCAACAACAGCCGACTGCAGAAGTGATGTCATGTGATGGTTTACTTTCCGTGTGTTTTTTCTTCTCTGAGCATGCCCAGTCTTGCTAATCTGCTGTTTGTCAATTAAAAAAAAAAAAAAAAAATACACACACAAACTGCTTGATCAGCCGTGCAATTCCTTCTCAGTGCAAAAACCAATAGTGTGCCACCTCGATGTGCTTCCCCCCACCAGGAATATTCTCACCTGGGGTAATGTGATCACCGCGATTAAGCGTGATCCAAACAAGTGTTTTAGCCCCCTGTTGGCTATATCCAACTTCTCCAACCTCCTTCTAGGCTCCTCATTACGGTGGTAGTATCCCGATATAATGAATGAAAGATAAAAAAGCTAATAGTGCTTATACCCTTTTAAAATGTGCATAAAAGGGTATAAGCACTATTGTTTTTTTTTTTATCTTTCATTCATTATATCGAGATACTATCATCTGTAATGAGAGGAGCCTAGAAGGAGGTTGGAGAAGTTGGCTAAAGCTGGTTTGGATCACGCTTAATTGCGAGATCACATTACCCCAGGTGAGAATATTCCTGGTGGGGTGGAGCACATCTAGGTGGCACACTATTGTTTTTTTGCACTGAGAAGGAATTGCACGGCGGATCAAGCAGTATGTGTTTTATTGATTGATTTTTTTGCAAGCAATCATATGCATGGACTCTTTCGTTGTTATATGGTGATTGCACGTTTATGTTGGACAATATTTCACTATATGTATGCACTTTTTAATATTATTATATTCTGATTTAAGTGCCGGTTCACACTAGTACGACTTGCCAGCCTGGCAAGTCGCGGACCGTCACGGTCCATTGTGTAGTACAGGAACGGTTCTAATAGGAGCGACACAAGTCGCTCCGACTTAGAAAAAGGGTCCTGAACTACTTCGGGGCGACCTGGAGCGACATGCATAGACATTCATTTTATGAAGTCCGTGCAAGTCGCGCCGAAGTCACGGTGCACAGGACTTCACAGGTCGCCCCCGAAGTCGTGCCGCTGCAGTGTGAACCGACACTTACAGTCATTTAGTATTCACATAGCGCAGCATTTATTGTGTATTCCCTTTACTGTTTTGTTTTCTTTTTGAGGCCCCCGTTCACACTGGGGTGATCCGACTTGGGGGGGGCGACCTCCGGGTCGCCCCAAAGAAGCTCCGGACCCTTTTTCTAAGTCGGAGCGACTTGTGTCACTCCTATTAGAACGGGTCCGCAGCTTCCCTATGGGAGGCGACCAGGTCGCCTCACAGGTCGCCTTAGTGTGAACGGGAACTTAATTCATGAAAGTTTTTTTTCCTCTAAAAAAATTGTTTCAAAAATCGCTGCACATTTTTTGACAAAGAGCACACACCATTTTATTCTATAGGGTCTCTGCTATATATGTATGTGTGTGTAAAATATATATATATATATATATATATGTTTGGGGGTTCTAAGTAATTTCCTAGCAAAAAAAGTAGATTTCTTACATGTAGGAGCGAAGTGTCAGAACAGGCTTGGGAAGGTGATTAAGGCCGATAACCCCCAGTATGGCCAATGATTCATAACAGCTGCTGCTAACTGTTAGTTTTCCTCCCTTGCTGTTCCACCTTGGCGCCTGCAGTACCCATAATGATCCAGCAGGTGGCAGTGTACTACAGGAATTTCTCTCCCGTAGAACTCACCTGTCCAGCCGGGGAGTCCCGGGGAGAGGAGGTGTGGTTCCTCCTGGATGACGTCATCCTAGACATGGCGGAGAGGCAGCGCTCGCAAACTGAGGAAATGGATGGCACTGGGGCACACACGGAGGGCGAGACGATGAAGCCCGCTTCTCCAGGTAGTGTACACGGGGTGGGGGGGGATAGGAGACACCTGTGTTGTCATGTGACTAGGAGAGGGGAGCTGTGTATAACACGGAGGGGGGAACCAAAACTTCTATGTATGTCTTCCTCACACCTGTGTACATATCCCACCTCACACACTGACTACTGGCCTTCTATGACGTCACCCCCACCCCCCAATACATCCTCTCATTGACTGCATTGGGAAAACCTGTTCACATATTCCTACATTAAGCTGTCCTATTATTCTATGTTTGTCTGATACATGTATTGTATGGAGTGTAGCTGTGTATTGTATTATTGTGGTCGGTCATCCACAGCAAAGTGATGAGCCTGCAACGTGTACTATAGAGATGTGTACATTGTGTGACATCATCATGTGACCACAGGCTCTGGCTCTGGTTGGCCTGTGCTCAGTGTTACCTTGTCAGTGACCATGGCTGACAGTTGTGTATAGCAGGTGCAGAGCTGTCATGTCCTAAAAATGTATTCATTGTTCTGGTGGCCATACATAAAAATGTATTTCCCGATCGATCTCTCCAACTAGAAATAATCAGTCGTCGATAATTATGTCTCATACACACTATAAGAAAGTTGGCTGAACTTTTACGTCCAAGGAAGATCGTATGATTTTCTGATAGCGTGTACACAACTTTTAGAGGTGCAGCGAGCTGAAATTTTGTACCTGAAACCAAAAAAATAATAATATATATATATATATATATATATAAATAATAATAATAATAATAATAATAATAATAATAATAATAATAATATGTGTGTGTATATGTATGTGTGTGTATATATATATATATATATATATAAATAATAATAATTATTTTTTTAACATAATTGTATTTGACTCTTTAATACCATGAATTTTAATGAATATGAATTTGTCAGTCATTATTGACACCTTTAGCGCAAGAAAAGCTCAAGAAAAATGCTTCCCTTTAAATTCTATGTATGTCTTCACACTGGCCCGTTGCCGAAGGCCCCTTTTCACACGAGTTTTCCGATCAGGTCCGCCGTTCAGTTTTACAGGTGGACCGGATCGGATGCTCCATGCACCCCTATGGAGCAGCCGATGTCAGCAGTGACATCTCTGCTGACACCCACTGTTATCCAATCCGATTCTGTCTGTGAAATCCGGATGGATGGAAACGCAGATTTCCATCCGTCTGGAGGATCAGATGTAAACGGACAGGCAGTCCTTTTTCATTCGATCTCCCATAGAGGAGAGCGGGGATCTGACAGCTCCCTCTCTGCACGCGGAGACGGAGCTGTCATCCGCCTGCTCAGCGGGGATCGGCGGATCGATTCCCCACTGAGCAAAACCGAGTCTGCCAGGCAGAACTCCCGTGTGTAAGGACCCTAAGAGCCGGTTCACATTAGCGCGACTTGTCAGGCTGACAAGTCGCGCTCCCTTTGCGGTCCATTGACCACTACAGGACCCGTTCTAATAGGAGCGACACAAGTCGCTCTGACTTAGAAAAAGGGTCCTGTACTACTTCGGGGCGACCTCGGAGTGACTTGCATAGACTTCCATTATGTGAAGTCCCTGCAAGTCGCTCCGAAGTCGTGGTGCATGGCAATGCACAAGTCGCCCCCGAAGTAGTAAAGGAGTCGTGTCGCCTCAGTGTGAACCGGCTCTAAGACCTCATCTGGAATGTGCAGCTCAGGGTTGTGTTTTTTTTTTTTTTTTCATAATTATTTTTTATTGCGATTTCAATAACACAGACATCACCAGTGCAGGGCCAACCAAGGCAGATGCCAGAGCCCTGCGTAGCTGCCAAAAACCACTCATAAGGTGTGTGTGTGAAGCTCACCCCCAGAACTTAAAATGTAAACGGAGACAAGCTGGTAAATCATTCCCACGCAGTTCAGTTTTGGGCGCCGGTTCTCAAAAAGGATATCTGGGAACTGGAGACAGTGCAGAGAAGAGTAACCAAACTGATAAGAGGCATGGAGGAGCTCAGCTATGAGGAAAGATTAGAGGAACTGAATTTATTCTCTCTTGAGAGGAGGAGATTTGGGCTGGGTTCACACTGATGCAAATAGGATGCGGGGATGCAGATTTCCCCGCATCCAATTCATACGACAGGAGAGTGTGCCCGGCTCTCAATGGAGCTGGTTCACACAGCTCTGGGGTGGCCGCGGTCCGCATTGGGAAAGGGTCATGTGCAGATGTCTTTGGCTCTGTTTTAAGTGTGAAGTCAGGCAAAAATCTGGACCTGAGTCGGAGAACAGGGATGCAACGAACCCCGTGCTGTGACCCGCAGCTGCATCTGTGTAAATCCAGTCTAATGCCTCGTACACACGCAACAATTATCGGCCGACCGATCATCCGACTTTTGTCCAGAGTCGTGTTTTGTTGGTTGGAATGTGCCTAGACTGCACACTAATTTTCTCGGCCAACAAAAATCAACTTCAGAAGTGATGTCATGTGATGGTTTACTTTACGTGTGTTTTTTCTTCTCTGAGCATGCCCAGTCTTGCTCATCACATTTTTGTCTTCCGAAATCTGTACTGACTGACCGAAAATCGGCCGTTGTGTTGACGGCCAACAAAAATTTTATAGCCTGCACACCAGACTTTTTTCGGCCAAAAAGTCGGAGTCGATTGTCGAAAGCATCATACTAACAAGCCGAAAATCGGCCGATCGGACATTGGCCGAAAATTCCTGGCCAATAATCGATGCGTGTGTACGAGGCATAAGGGGGGGATATGATCAACATGTATACATAAGGGGTCCATATAGTGAACTTGGTGTTGATGTATTCACTTTAAGGTCATCACAGAGGACAAGGGGGAACTCTTTACATCTAGGGGAAAAGCGATTTCATCTTCAAATATGGAAAAGTTTCTTCACAGTAAGAGCTGTGAAAATGTGGAATAGACTCCCTCCCGAGGTGGTTCTAACCAGCTCAGAAGATTGCTTAAAAAAGGCCTGGATTCTTTCCTAGGTGTAAATAATATAACGGGGTACTAATATTTATAGATAATATTGATCCAGGGAATATCCGAATGCCTCTGTGGGGGGTGTCAGGAAGGATTTTTTCCCCTACTGTAGAAAATTGGATCATGCTTTGCTGGTGTTTTTCGCCTTCCTCTGGATCAACTGCGGATATGGGGTTGTGTGTGTGTGTGTGTGTATATATGTATGTATGTATGTATGTATATATATATATATATATATATATATATATATATATAATATTATTTTTTTTTTTTTTTCTCTCTTGGTTGAATTGGATAGACTTCTGTCTATTTTTTAACCTGAATGTGTGCTGTTTTCATATGAGAAATATCAGATACGAAAGACTGTGCATGATCAGAAACGACAAATGACAAAAAAAAGCTTTTGTCGTATGCAAATTTTCATACATTATTTCTATCCTCAATTCTGACTTGCTGTAAAAAATTGAGGAAAATTGGCCGATCAATCGATTTTCTCATAGTGTGTACAGGGCTTTGCCCCTGTTCACATTGGAGCCATTTTTGTCATGCGATTTCAAAGGTCAAATCAAATGACAAGTCGCATCCTATTGCTGGCAATGGCAGCTTTCAAATCAATGCAACGCCGACTCTGCCATACTGAATTGATATGAAAAAGTATTTCCTGCACTATTTTTGGTGATTTCAGGTGCGACTTGAATAGAAACACACAGATGTCTTCAAGTCATACCCCAAGTCGCACTGACATGCAGCTTGGAAATCGTGTGATTTTTTTTTTTTATAAAGTTGCATGATTTCAAAGCCACAGTCAATGTGAAGAGAGGGCTTAAACGATGAGCTTGGGTGTGTTCCCACTGTGTATCTGAGCCCACAAGGCAGGGGTCATCTGTATTGGGTGATCTCCTGCCAGTGTAGACTGGGGAATGCTCTGGCCTCAGACGATTGGTCTGTACAGGTGACAAATTCCTGGTGGGCTCAGACCCAAGTCCTCACATGCCAATCTTATCACCCTTTGACAGCCCATACAATAGATATAACATACTTGGGGAATTGGACTTTAATCAATAGCTCATCATGAGTTATCAATCACATCTGTTTCCACCAAGTAATCTAATAACCTGATCAATTGAAAAACATTTGAATTCATGACCAAAGCATTGCAGCATGTTGATCAATAAAACACATTTCAATCATTTCTGCCCTGGCTGATCGACTCAATTTCATTGAATTCCGTTTAAATTTGATCAGAAAGGAAGTAATGGCCATTCAATTGTTTGCCGATTTGATTATTTTGATTGAATCACACATAATAAATTTGAAGCATACAGGGTATGGCCACCATTACTCCGACCAGTAGTCTCCGATATTTAGCTTTTAACTACACAACATTCCTGTTCAGTTCACGCGTGATTGAGTACAATGTGAATGGGCTAATATCGCACCACATCGTACCAAATTCATTAGTGCATCAATTTTGGGACCGCAATGCATCCTAATCACATGATCGTCTTGTACCATGCGATTTAGTGCACTGCATTTGTGACCTGCATTTGGAGCGTTGTTAAGACTGTTTTACCTGCGTTGTACCTGCTGTACATTGCAAGGTAGTGCGATTTAAAAGCAGTGGGGAAAACACGCACGGATCGCAGGTTTCCCGCACCACTTTCTAGTGTGAACCTGGGCTAATTCAAGAACACTCACAGCTCAGTTTTGAAATCCTGTTGTAGTTTAAGGGCTCTTTCACACTTGTAGTTCGTCAAACGGACTCCACTTTTCTCAGCCGGGGATTGATCCGCCGATTCCCCCCGCTGAGCAGGAGGATGACAGTGCGGAGACACAGCTGTCAGTTCCCCATGCATCTATATGGAGGAAATTGATGGGAACGGACCGTCGGTCTGTTCTCATCCGGTCCAATCCGCTGGACGGATGGAAAATGGGGTTTCCATCCGTCCAGATTTGATGGATCGGGTCGGATGTCAGCGGACATGTCTCCGCTGACATCTGATACCCCATAGGAATGCATGGGGGGACCGTTCAGATCCGCCAAAAAAATGAACAGGCGGATCTGAACGGTACGCCTGTGTGAAAGGGGCCTAAAGCAGTAATAAATCCAGAGCTTTCACTGCGTGTCCTGTGCGTTTTTTACCATTACCACCAAAAGTAAAAGTGAAAGAAAATCACAAATTTTGGGTTGCCACCAGAACAAAAAATAGAGGGGAAACCTTCCAGTGGGGACACTAGTTCCAGGGGTTCCCTCAATTTGGAGGGATGTCTTCTCACATTCTTTCTGTTTTCTTCTCACATCCTGCTATGATTATAGAATAGGAAGTGAAGAGAAAACTCCCCAGTATGATACAGAGATGGCAGAAAAATCTGGCAGGGGTTATAACCCTCCTATACTCTACAGAAATGAAAATACAAATGTAAAAAGTGCTGAAATTGGAGAGAGCCTGGTAACTAGCTTTATTTATAAGAACCTCAGCGATGTTAACAAGTTTAATTGAACCCTATGACGCCGACATAACACATATATACGGCTCCACTGCACTGGGATTTTTACCGTGGAGCCCCATATATACGCATCTGTTTTGTGCTGGGAGTGTGCCACACAGTGCGCTACCAGCACAGAGAGCGGGGTCTCACCAAGAGCCCCGGACCTCCCAACTCCCGATTTCTGGTCACCTGATGGTTGTGGTAGCCTCTGGTTGGCTACCACAATGATCAGACACTGAAGCCCACCCCTGTGTTTCTCTTTGTGAATGGAGAGGAAAGAGAGATTGTATCTTTCACTCTCCTGGCAGAGAGTAAAAATAAAAAAAAGTGTAAAAATAATAATAAATAAAAAAGAAAAATGCCTATATCAAGGTTTGATCTAGGTCAGTGCCAGGGTTAGTGTTTGGGTCCAGTAAGGGTCAAAGTTCAGGGTCAATATAATTTGGGCAGGATTTTTTTTAAATTGGTATCAGTGTTAGTGTGTTTAGGTATGACAAAAAAAAAGAAATGTATACTGTTTCTGGGCTGTACTACAGGTACATACAACAAATTGCATACACGTGGTATCGCTGCAATTGTCAGAAGAATACATTTTAGGTTGTTCTTTGGTGGAAAGTTATGGTAGTAGCAAGAAACATGTACGGTTAAATTGAGAAAAAAAAAAAAGATATATTTTTTTTTTTTTTTTACTATTTTGAGCCAGTTTTCCTTTGATAATGATAAAAATGTGGGCATATACATAACCATTTACTACTAAATAAAAGCCTAGTCTGTCCTTGGAAAAACAAGGTATCATTCACCTGGATGTACAAAGTAGTTCTGATGATATGTACGGTTTTACTAACACATGTCAAAGTTGCAAACTTTTACATAGGCTTTAAGATTTGTTTTGCCCTTAGCTGTGAAGGGGTAAGGTGACTACATATTCTGCATTCTATCCAGGTAAAAGCAAAGATAGAATTGCCTGGCATTTACTCTTTCTAGCTTCTGGGGAGCTGATGTTCTTGTACTCCAGGGTTTGATGTAGTCCTGCAAGCTTACTCTTGGGGATTTGCACTTCCAAGCTCTCACTAAAGTGTGTGTGTGTATGTACATGTATTACATTATGACCACTGACAGGTAAAGTAAATAACATTGATTTATCTTGTTATAATTTCATCTGACAGTGGGATATATTAGGCAGCAAGTTGAGGATTTGATATACTTTGACAAGGGCTGAAATGTAAAGGTTAGGCAACTGGGTCAGAGCAGCTCCAAAACTGCAGCTCTTGTGGGAAGTTCCTGATCTGCAGTGGTCAAGACGTACCAAAGGTCATGAGCAACCTTGGCTAGTTGATGCATAAGGGGAGCGACGGCTAGCCTTTGTAGTCTGATCCAATAGAAGAGCAACTGTAGCTCAGATTTCTGAAAAAGCGAATGCTGCTTCCTATAGAAAGGTGTCACAACACACAGTGCATCGCAGTTTGTTGCATATCTGCAGACCAGTCAGAATGCCCATGCTGACCCATGTCCATAACCACAAACAAATGGGCACATGAGCATCAAATCTGGACCATTGAGCAATGGAAGAAGGTGGTCTGGTTTAATGTATTCAAGAATGGTTGGAGGAAAATAACGATTTTGAGGTGTTGACTTGGCATCCAAATTCTCTAGATCTCAATCCAGTTGAGTATCTGTGAGATGTGCTGGAAAAACAAGTCTCATCCATGAAGGCCTTAGCTCACAACTTACTGGACTTAAAGGATCTGCTACTGATGTCTTGGTGCCGGATAACACAAACGCTGTATACCTTCAGAGGTCTAGTGGAGTCCATGCCTTGACAGGTTATGGTGGGTGGTCATAATGTTGTTACTGATCGATGTACCATACCATGTCTGATACACTTAGACCCCGTTCACACTGGGGCGACGCTACTTGCCGGGGCGACCTCGCAGGTCGCGGTGCGCAGCTCGCACCGCGACCTCGGAGCGGCCGGCACGGACTTCATATCATTGAAGTCAATGCAGGTCGCTCCGGGTCGCCCCAAAGAAGCTCCGGAGCCTTTTTCTAAGTCGGAACGACTTGTGTCGCTCCTATTAGAATGGGTCCACAGCTTCTCTATGGCAGGCGACCAGGTCGCCTGACAGGTCGCCCCAGTGTGAACGGGTCTTAAAGTATACTACAATGTATATACAGGCAAAACAACTTTGTTTAGTTTTGTATGGATTTTGGGAAGGTTAGACTTTATTAGGTTTTTTTAGGTTGCATTCATAGCTAAGCAGAGAGATTTTTCAGGTGCTTTTTATTATTTGAGTGTATTTCAAATATTTTACGGGTGCGTTCAAGCTCCAGATCTTTATTTTAGCCAATGAGTTGGAGACTAGTTCTCACAGGAATAAATATGCCTAGAGAGTCCTCAAAATGCTCTATTTGAGTTTATAGGTATTCCTATTGAAGTCAATAGGGCCAAAAGCACCCAAATCTGCCACAAGGTAGTTCATGTAGCTCAGGGATTTCAGAACTACGGCCCTCCAGCCCTACATGTCCCATGAGGCATTGTATAACTCTGACATTTACAGACATGACTAGGCATGATGGGAAATGTAGTTCTTGAACAACTTGAGGGCCATTTTTTAGAGACCCCTGATGTAGCTCTTGGAAGGTCAGGCGTTGAGTTACAGGTGCCTGAGCACTCGTGTGTGTGTGACCCCCCCCCCCCCCCCCCATAAATGTGTGACCCCCCCTCTGAAAAGAGTATCGCTCCATTATTGCTTTAAGAGCCGATTTACACCACATAGCAATCGTACATTACCGACACCCCAAAAGCAGGTTGCAGAACGCAGTGTGTTTGCCTGAATCGGATCACATGGGTATGAACATCCATGCGAGATCTAATTCCAGTGCAGCAAAATAAAGGGGCCTGCACCTTTTCTAATTTTGAGCCGTACAAAATGAATGGGCTCAAATCGCACCGCACAGAATCGCATGTGATTTGCACAGGTATGCGGTGCGATTCCTGTCACGTGTGAACTTAGGCTTAAACAAATTTCTATCCTGAAAACAATGTTTTTTTCTTAATTAGGAGCATTTTTTTGTAAAATATGTTTTTTGTTGGCGCTTTACCTTCTGGGTTGCTTTCATGTTTCCGAGCATGCACAGTCTTGGTCACTCACGTTTTTTTCGGACAAATACTGTGCTGATTAAACGAAAATCATTAGTTCTGTTAACCACTTTAAGACCGGAAGATTTTGCTGCTTAATGACCAGGCCCTATTTTTTGATTCGGCACTGTGTGATTTTAACTGACAATTGCGCGGTCGTCCGACGCTGTACCCAATCGAAATGGACGTCCTTTTTTTCCAAATAGAGCTTTCTTTTGGTGGTATTTGATCACCTGTGCTATTTATTTATTTATTTTTCTTTTTGCACTATAAACAAAGGCGACAATTTTGAAAAAAAAAATTTTTTTCTCACATTCTGCTATATGACATTCTCTCCCCCCCCCCCCAAATGTAAAAATCCAATTTTTTTTTTTTTTTAACATTTTTAGGCCAATTTGTTTTCTACTACATATTTTTGGTAAAATAAAAATCGCAATAAGCGTATTTTGCTTGGTTTGCGCGAAAGTTATTGCGTTTACTGTCTACGGGAAAGATTTCTGTCATTTTTTTATTGTTTTTGTTTTGTTTTTACTAGTAATGGCGGCGATCTGTGATTCTTTGCGGGACTGCGATATTGCGGCGGACAGATTAGACACCTGACATTTTTGACACTTGGGGGTACCAGTGACATTACTACAGTAATCAGTGCTAAAAATATGCACTGTTACTGTAATAATGCCATTGGCAGGGAAGGGGTTAATATACTATGGGCGATCAAGGGGTTAAATGTAAGCCTAGGGGAGTGATTCTAACTGTGGGAGGGTTGGGCTTGTAAGTCGACCATAGAGACATGCGATCCTATATAGCAGGATCGCATGGTCTCTGTGATCATCTCAGGGAGAAGGACAGACGGCTGTGTTTATATCAGCTGTCCGCCCTTCTCTGTCAGCGCGGGGAGATCGCGAGTGGCCGGCGGCCATCGGAGCCACCTGACACTCGCGCCAGCTTCCCCACTGAGGAGCAGGGGCAGGAGTGCGCCACCTGCGGCGGCGCGTGCTCGCCCCCTAGCTCCTCCCAGGCGAGCGCCATACATGTACGGGACTTTGCCTGGGAGAGCCAGCCTGCTGCAGTATATCTGTGGCGGCTGGTCGTTATGTGGTTAACTGACAAGAAAAAATGTTGTGCTCATCTCTTTGGATAATTTCCCATGAACTGTTGTAATCTGCTCTATAGTTCCTCCTGTTTTGAATTGTATTGTAACTGTATTGTCTTCCCTCACATTGTAAAGCGCTGCGCAAACTGTTGGCGCTATATAAATCCTGTATAATAATAATCGGCTCTGGAAAGCTGTGTACTAACAGATTATCGGATGAACTCTCCATTTTTTTTTTTTTTTTTTTCCATTCAATTTTCGCATCGTGTGTTTTGTAGAAAAAAAAAAGGTTGCACTCCGTCATGGAATGAAGTTGCTTGAATTTATTGAAGTATCATCATGCCAAACATCCAAACAGGCAGGAACTGTTAACTACATTGTGTGTACCAGCCATTGGACTCAATCGTATCTTACTTGGACCAATGTCAGTTATACTGATACAATGGACCAATGGCACGGTTTAGCTATAATACAAATGCTGCCTTCAAAGCAAGTGAGTGTCTTTTATAAGAGTTCACGTGTGTCATTTCATTAGCAATGGTGCATAGTAACCTGTGAACAGGCAGCCTGTGAACATGACACTGGCAGCCAAAAGCTGCCGTCTTCTTGGCCAGAAGTAATTGTGTTTATAGAGGAAGTTATAAGGAGCCAGGTTTCACTGGACTGAGATCACCTGATGTGTGCTGTGTGTACTCTTCACCTTGCTGAGTAGACGTTCTAGTCTCGTCTACGGAAAAGGTGTGACCTTATTTATGGCACCAATATCCTCTGCTTATTTCTATACTCCTTTATCTCTGCTGCCTTCCTTTACTATTTCAAATTCTATAGATTTTTTTTTTTTTTTTTTATCATTTTATACCATACATTTTAAATGGTAAATGGAGGCAATAATGTTTGGTTCAGTTTTTTTATTTTTTGTATGTGTGTATGTATATATGTATGTGTATATATGTGTATATATGTGTGTGTGTATATATATATATATATATATATATATATATATATATATATATATATATATATATATATATATATATATCAGGGCTTGACAAATTTGCCTGAAATCTAGGAGCCAGCTAAAAAAGTTAGGAGCCAGTTTTTTTTTTTTTTTTAAACTAACAACCAAGCTTTATTTAATAAAACTGATACTAAATTTACACATAAATACGACTAGAACCCCACTCTTCTATATTGCGCAATTGGATGGAAACAGACTGTTTGTCTCTTTCCATCCGATGCCATCTGATCGGATCCACGGGATGGATAGAAAATAGAACCACCATCCGTCTGTTTTTGGCGGGCAGGGTCAGATGGCGGCAGATTACCGCTCCATAGAGGAGACTGAACGGTCCGATCAGGTCTGCCTGAAAAACTGACAGGCGGACCTGATCAGACAGCCCGTGTGAAAGGGGCCTTCGGCTGTGGCACGGCGATGAGGAAAAAAAAAAAAGATATATATATATATATATATATATATATATATATATATATATATATATATATATATATATATATATATATTTTTTTTTTTAATAAGAATTGAAGAAAAAAAAAAGAAAACATTTTTTTATTTTTTTTTAATAATTAAAAAAAAAAGAAAAAATTATTATTTTTTTTTACATTTAAAAAATAAATTAATAATAATAACCACACTCCCTGTCCACTTACCTTTAAGCAAAGGTAACTGGACAGAGAGATGAAGCCTTAAAAAACTTCCCTCTCTTCTCCTCTTTGGAAGGAGAAGAAAAGGCATTGAGAACATGCATTACTCCCGGCCACCACAAGAGGGTGCCAGTTCCCCTAGCTTCTCATCTCACAGAAGAAGGCCGAAAAGCCGGGGACTAAATTTCTGGACGGCGCGGAAGTCCGTGAACTCGAAGAGGAGGTGGGGGGCGCAAAAGGGACAGGACAGCTCAAGCAGGGCACCCCAGGCGCCAGGTCACTAATTCTAGTCGCAAATGCGACCTGGCGCCCGGGATTTGTCGAGTCCTGCTATATATATATATATATATATATATATATATATATATATATATATATATATATATATATATATATATATAATGAGAGATACAAAAAAATAAAAACTGAAACACTAATATATATATATATATTTTAGGGATTGACCGATTTATCGGCATTGCCGATATATCGGGGGCCGATATATCGGAATCGGCCCCTGAGGTTACCGATATTTCGGGAAAGTGCTGTACTGGAGTGATGCCTGCAGCTAGAGGCATCACCCCGGTACCGGCGTCCATAGCCAACGGTCGGCTGTCTTGTAATGACAAACGATGCGGCTGAGAAGCCGCTCAGCTTTCATTACAAGGAGGCCGCCGAAGAGGAGGCCCGATCAAAGCCGCATTCAGCTCTGATCGGGTCTCCATACAAAAAACCCAGAAGTGATGTCATGACATCACTTCCGGGTACTCGGCAGCAAATTAAAAAAAAAAAAATGCGAACATTCAAAACAGCCAAACTTGGTGTTTTGAATGCTTTTAAGTGCAGAGGAGGGGTTTGGGGACTTTTAGACCCCCAGATCCCTCAACCACAAAAAAAAAAATGTTTTAAATGTCTGAAAATATCTGCCGATATCCGATGACCAAAATATCGGTATCGGCACTAAGAAAGCGATATCGGTCTGTGTGTGTGTGTGTATATAATATATATATATATCGCATCGCGTTCACACTGCCATATGCGAACCGCTGGAGTGTCAATGCAAAGTTAACGACCCCCCCCTAAAATCAGTTCACATATCGCAGTGCGAACTGTCAGTTTGGACACGAATCAGATTGCATAGGTGTGAACGCCCATGCGATCCAATTCTGGTGCTGACCAAAAAAGGGTCCTGTGTGGGTTGTGTCAGAATGCACTGCGAGTTCAGCCATACAATCTGTATGGTTGAATTTGCATCGCACAGACATCGTATGTAATTTGTAGAGCAGTGCACTCCGAATCACATGCAATGTTTGTCATCGCACATATGTGAACCGGGATTTATCGCCTTGTCTTTCATTTTGTAAAGGAGATCTATGGTCACAGCATACACGTCCATTTTAGAACAACAGCATCGCAATAGAAAAACAATAGTTATTTTGACAATCCAATATAATGTTAAATGTCTGCTCGTCATTTCTTTCCACAACTTCCTGGATTCCCTGCATGCTTTGCAGCTTCTCCTCCGATGTTTACATTCAATTTCCAAGGACTAAATATCCCATGGTACCTTGCTGCCTCCAATCAGTGACTAAAGCTGTAGTAAACTTTAATAGAGCAAAAAAAAAGCTTCTACCTCCAAGGCAATATAATTTTCTTGTATGCATTGCATGCTATCACTTTGTAAAAGACTTCACTTAAAATGAAGCCCTCCAACAACACTGTTACTGCTGCAGAGGCTTCCATCTTCACCTGGTCTTCCTTCCGGGTTCACGGACTCCAGGCCGTCTGACTGGCCAAGCCGTGATGACATCACTACGGTGACACGCGGCTCTGAAGTAATAGCACGGGTATGCTATTCCTTAAGAGCACGTGTGACATTACCGGCTGCTCGTTAGAATCTCCTAAATGGTGCACGTTTAGGAGATATTCATTTTACCTACAGGTAAGCTTTATTATAAGTTTACCTATAGGTAAAAATGAAAAACAAGAGTTTGCTACCAATTTTACGTATTGTCTCCGCATCCCAAAACTCCTCCTCTGTAGCTCAGAAGGCAGGTGCTCTGTCACTATCGGCGACCCGTCAGATTAGGTAACGGAAGTGACGTTCCTTTGCTGCACATTAGTCCACCGCTACCAGGTTTGCTAATCTGGCAGAACACCTACAGTCAGAAGAAGGTGGCAGCAGACATCTTACTACACCCAGCTACGTCTTGAATTTAACAGTAATTTTAGCAAAAAAGTGAGCGTATACAATTTAGATGTAGTATGTTGACATCTGTGATGCTGTTTTGAATGTTACATTTTCAAAGAAGCTAGATGTCAGCACTAGGAAGGTGGCAGAGGCCATGTTGGTACACCCCGCACCGTTCAGCGCTAAACCTTTAGGCTTTCAAAATAAACATGCAAACAGAATCCCAGGTGTCAATATACTATATTTATATACGCTCACTTTATTGCTAAAATGACTCTTAGGGCTCTTTCACACGGTCCGCCTCCGTAGGCGGATCCATGCTGCTCAGCGGGGATCGATCCGCGATCCCCGCTGAGCCGGCGAATGACAGCTCTGTCTCCGCTTGCAGTGCGGAGAGGGAGGTGTCACAGCCCTGGCTGCTCTCTATGGGGGATCGGATGAGAGCGGACCGCTTGTCCGCTCTCATCCGATCCGATACCTGAACGGATGGAAAAATAGGGTTTCCATCCATCCAGATTTCACGGACAGGATCGGATACGGGTGGCAGCGGACATGTCTCCGCTGACATCCGCTGCCCCATAGAGGCATGGAAGATCCGATCAGATCCGCCTAAAAAACTGGCAGGCGGATCTGATCGGACCGCCCATGTGAAAGAGCCCTTAAATTCAAGAAGTAGCTGAGTTTAGTAAGAGAGCATGAACAGCTGATGGAACGTCACTTCTGTTACCTAATCTAACAGGTCTCCGATTCTGAGGAAACACAGGCTCTGTGAAATGTTTGACACAGCAGTGCTTACCACAGGACATTGTGACTGCGTGTCACCGAATTCAAAAAGGTAAATGTGTGGGGATCTTCACAAAGTAAGTTTACAAACTTCACAATCATTCAGACTAAAAGGCGTAGGCTAGAAATAATTTAAATACAATGTGGAACCTATTATAAATTTACATTTTGATCATCAATGCACTTTAATTAGTAGCAGGCAATGCACCCACCCTGCAGCACACCATAATGTACATGCCATGCATTTTACTGCACTTCTTTAGGTGGGATCTCAGAGTTTGGTTTGACTGAGTTGCAGCTCTGAAGAATGAAAGGGATCATAAAGTTTATATAGAACTATTTTTTTAAAGGGAAGGGTCAAAAGCTCTGTCATGTTATGTTTGTTATTGTTGCATGTGCCAACAAAGTATACAATAAATTATGACGGGTGTTCAAGAATGCTCCACCAGTATTTATAATATATGTTACAGCCAAGTTAAAATTATTATAAAAGGAATAAAGCAAAAACACTCCAACCGACAGTGATGACATCCAAATGTAAAAGATTATATATAGTGCAGCGCTAAAAAATAGTGCACAAATAGATATACACTTGTAAATCATTGGTCATTAATTCAGGAAAGAAAAAAGTCCAAAGAGTTCATATATGTGAAAAAATGATAACTGGAAAGAAGAGAGTCCCACACAGAAAGGTGCTGACTTGAAAAGGGGATAAATCCCACACCACAAAGATATAAATGCTCTCACCAGATGGCATGGACCCAAAGTACTGTACAGCAATTGGGTCATGCGGGCTGAATGTGTAGATGTCCTCAGGACCGGATGGTCGGAAACCTCCACAGAATCTCTGGATGGCAGATGTTGATAACAATCCTCAAAAACGATCCACACGGAAATGTCTAGGAATCCTCACTCCAGAAGTATATAATGGGATAAACCAGAAAGACACCATAGCATAATACCATTTGGAAAATTTATTGCAGAATAAAAGACTTGCACTTACAATATGTCAGATGGTAAGAAGCATTCAGTAAAAATAGGCACTCATGATAACGCGTTTCCTTAAAAATAACATCCTCAAAGGAATTAGCCTGGTGCCTGAATCAACATACCTTGTATTTATAGAGGACTCATCCATTGCCATCCATTGTTTACAATTGTAGCTGTGATTACCTTTGGACAATCACTGCTAATCATAATGTTACAAACAGAAAGAATCAGTTTCATTCAGTAAAAATGGTTGCTTATACCAATTAATTTCATTGGTAAAAGCAAAACTAATTTGTAAAAAAAAAAAAAAAAAAAACCTGATCACTTTTCTTCCTTCCTTTCTTTTTTTTGTTTAGCAAAAAAATAAAATCCCAGTGGTGAAAAAATACCACCAAAAGAAAGCTCTATTTTGTGTGAAAGCAATAACAATTTCTTATGGGTACAGTGTTGCATGACCGTTCAATTGTCAATTAACGTGTGACAGCGCTGAAAGCTGAAAATTGGCCTGGGCAGGAAGGGGATAAAAGTGCCCAAGATTTGCATATACAGTTAAGCCCATACCAGGGCCAAAAAAACCTCTCCAGTTCACAGCTCTCCAGGCTGTGGGGAGGCAAATAGGAGACAACTGATGGGAAGCATGGCCAGATGGACCTCATAACCAGTCACAGTCCTTCACTGCAAGACATGTAGTATACATATAATCCCATAATAAAATAAATAAGGAAACTAAGCTACTAGATGTAAGTACAGGTAACCATACGACCCCATACCCCAGGGCACTCACCTAGCATAGGGGATAAAGCCGCCCTGATATTTAACGTTAAGCCTGCTACTGCCTAATCCTAAAACAACCAGCAAGTCAATGAAATTGCACAGAGTGGCTGCAAACCACCTCTTCTCGGGTCCCCCGCTGGCACGCCTGTCCAGTGCCCTTATAGGAAGCCGCTTCCCATGGGGTCACTCCTGCGTGCTTGCTCCCAACCCCGCTTCTGCTTCCACTGATACAGACAGTGGGACTGTGCCCCACTCCCCCGCTTCCTCGTTACTAGCTTTGATTGACAGCACTAAGAGCCAATGGCTCTGTGCCCCAGCAAAGCCAGCGAAACCCGGAAGTGAGGGGTGAGGAGAGCTGCAGACGTGCACGGATCGATTGGGGGCTCAGGTAAGTAAAAGAGGGAGGAAGCTGATGCCTAAACCTTTTTTACCTTGTTGCAAGGAATAAGGTAAAACATGTTTAGGCTTTACAAGCACTTTAAAGTCATAAGTGTTAAGGCATAAGAGCTAGAATACTAACCCAAAGTATCCATTAGATGATATATAATATATTGTGCTGACAAATTTGATAGAAGACCCCAAAGGTAACTTTTTAAAATGGATAACTCCACATCTCAACTAGAAACCTAAAAGACATAAAAAAAAAAGGAAGGAATGGAGAGGGGAGGAGATGGAAAAGGGACATTTAGACACAACAGAACCAGAATAAAAAGCAAAGCAAAGTGATAGTCTAAATGCCTAACACATATATTACATACCCAAATCAAGGGCTGCCACCATAAGCCAGCATTGCCTCTGCCTCTCCATTCTGCCAAGTTAAACACAGCACTCCAAACTACTTCGGTTAAGTAGTCCCTGACCCTGCCACACAAGACCCCACCACCAATGACAGGGATAAAGCTATATAAAAGGGGTCAGGAAGTTCCTCTCCCAATTGAAAATGACCTAACTCCTCCCACAATGCACCAGAGGTAACACGGCGTCCCATATAGAGTATAGATGGTGTGCACAACACACCATCCTGCCGTGCACACTGGATCACATCCCACCATCTCAGGTGCCTGCCCAACCAGAAGCAAAATGGCCACCGCGCCAAAAATGACTCAACCGCAACACAGCCCGCGCCAAACCGTACACAAACCATGGGTCGCAAGAGGAGCGGGGAACATTAAAAACACAAAATTGTTGTCTGTACCCCTACTGGGAAGAATAACCCTCTCTATTTGTCCTGATGACTGCTGTAATCTGGACGAAAATGTGAAGGGGAAATGTAAAATTTGGAGTTGTCACTGGAATGGAGATAAAGGGGAAATGTCATTGTTACAAGCTTTGCCACTGAAACAACTGACCATTACCCGTACTTCAGAGAGATCTCCTCCTTCTTCCTGTTGTACCTTGAGACAGGAAAAACAGGAGGTGAAGAAAAATCTCCCCAATAGAACACTGCAAAAAAAAAAAAACTCGACAGGATTTTTAGTCATTTCCTATTCGGTACAAAATAAAAAGAAAAAAGTTTGAACTTTAGCCTCAAACTTAGGGACACAGTTGTTTTGTAGCTCAGCTTCAAAATGCTCATCAAGCCAAATCCCCCCCCCCCTTTTTTTTTTTTTTTTGTCCCTGTTCACATTTGAGCATTCAGGTGCCTGTAGCTCAATGCCTATCGCATCAAACGCATGCGATTTTAAAGCCGAATAGGACATTTTTGTCTCTGTTTTGTGGGCTCCTTTTGAAGTCAATCTGTGCAAAACGCGTGTTACACAGGTTTTTCAGACACTCCCATAATATGTCTGTGAGCCAAAGAATCTACTGTATGGCACTTCACTCTTAAAAACTCACAAAAAAAAATGCACGAAAAAAAATAGCTACATATGCTAGGCTCAAGTGTGATTGAGGGTTTACAGATGCTGGATATTTTGATCATAGCAGTAACTGTTTAGTTTCAGACTATCTGTCCCTGATTGAAAGTAAGGGCACAGCAGGGTGGAAGGTTATTGGTCATTCCTTTTGACTTGTGTACCTCTACTGATGTACTTCACTATGAAAACCAAAGGCTGTCCTAGTGCAGCTACCCTCCTTGGTGCATTTAAACATGTGGCTTCAAGCCTCAATTTTTCTTTTTTTATGCAGAGCTGTGGTTCGAGGACATGCAGAATTATGCTTGATCATGTAAATTTATGCGGTTTCTGCATTTATTTTCTGAAATGCTTCATTTTTCCTGCAAATACTTTCTTGGACAATCAGAAATCACTGAAGCCAATGAGTGGTTGATCCCTTTTTCCATAGAAAAAAAACAATGGTGCCCAAATATTCTGAGTCACGTTAGGACTAGTAAAGGCTCATTCACACCAGTCAGCTTGTTGTGTAGGGACAGTGCTTGGAGGCACTGTTAGCCATTTTTTTTTTTTTTTCTTATTCTTTGATCTATATAGATCAGCGTAGCTTATCGGAGATGATGTGAACAAGGCCTAAAATGTTCATCTCTATGTTCACCCCATTTCTATGCAGTACATAAATACCATTTCACAATTTTAAACTAATCCAATTTTTTAAATATTAAAGCGGAGTTCCGGGCACAAAATTGACCTAATCGATTTTGTGCCCATCCGCTGGATCTTCTTCACCTGAAAAGGAATTGGATAGTTAGGTATATATATTTTTTTTTTTTACTCACCTTGTAATTGTAGATAGAAAATACTCACCTATTCTCCACTTCCTCCCTCTGTGCCGCGGCTCCGCCGTCACTTCCTGTCTTACGATGATTCCTGGGAGCTGAACGTCATCGCTCCCAGGAATCAATGCGACGGCACCGGCCCCGCTCGTCACTTCCGGCGCGACGCCGCATTCCCTGCTAAACAGCTTCTGTGCATGCCCAGAAGCTGTGGAGGAATGCGGCGCCGCACCGGAAGTGACGAGAAGGGTCGTTGCTGGTGCATTCTGGGAGAAGAAGACACGGAAGAGGACGCAGAAGAGGATCGCGCCGGCTTCAGCTGCCCACAACAGAGATGGCAACGCCGGAGAAGAAATTTTATAAGTGAGTATTTCTTCTTGCAGGTAAGTGCGAACCGGGACAGATCAGAGGCTATCCATTGTGGAATGTACTAGCCTTGACTGTCCCGGGGGTATGTTTGTTGAAAAAACGTTTTCGTGCCCAGAACTCCGCTTTAAGTTATGCTCCTCCCATACCTGTAGGTCTTTTGTGAATGGAGTGAAGCCACAGCTCCGTCCTGTCCTCTTCTCTAGAACAGACCAGCCTTTAGGACGACCACCCCTAGCAGTACAGGAGTGAGCACTGTCCTTCTTTCAAGTCTCGCACATGTGGATTGTGCTCTCTGCTGAGCAGTTGAGCTCAGCAACTGCGACAGAAGAGAGAGTGTTGCAGATGCTGAGGTCCCCTGCAGTGACAAAAGATAGCACTGGGCATGTGTGGGGCTCAGAAGGACTGCACTCACTTGTGTGGCACTAGGGGGTAGTATTCCTAATAGCTGGTCTGTCCTAGAGAAAAGGGCAGGAAAGAGCTGTAAAAAATATAATAAGAGTTTGGGGCAGGCTTCACTGCCTGGTATGGGAGGAGCATAAATTGATTTCCAAAATTTAGATTAGTTTGAAGGGTCTTCGTGGAATGCACAGAGTATTTTATTTTTAAAGGTGAATTAATCCTTTAAAGCAGGGGTCTCCAAACGTTCTAAACAAAGGGCCATGTTGCTGTCCTTCAGACTTGAAGGGGGCCAGACAAGGGCCAGTGGGAGTAAACCGTGCCCCATCGTTGGTGTCAATGGAAGGAATTCTGCCCCATCGCTGGTGTCAGTGGGAGGAATGGTGGCCCATCGTTGGTATCATTGGAATGAATTGTGCTCTTTTAATGGTGTGAGTGGGAGGAATAGTGCCTCACTGTTGGTGTCAGCAATAGGAATTATGTCCCATTGTTGGTGTCAGTGAATGAAATAGTGCCCCAAGGGCTGGATAAAGGAAAGCAAAGGGCCGCAGTTTGGAGGCCACTGCTTTAAAGCAATGATTCCAGCACAGGGGTGTTCCTTTTGTGTGGCTGCAGACTCTGGTGATGGAAATCTGGCCCTGGCTACTTGTGTAGCTTGCACCATAAGGAGCCATGTGTTCCATCTCTATAGCTAATTGTAATAGTAAAAAGGACCAACTTGTGTTCTAACAATACTATAAGGAAGCTTGAAAAGTCTGATGTCTGGTTGGCTAGAGATGAGCGTAATTGGGTGCACCTTTCCCTACATTTTAAGGCCTTGTGCACACTGGACGTTTTTACAGCTGCTGTTTTTGGCATCAGACGATTTTTTTTCTAAAGCCAATAAACGCCCTAGCATGTTATCCTATGTGTCCATGCATACATAGGCTTTTTTCAGCAGTTTTTGGCAGGGGTGTTTTCTCGCTGTAAAAAACCCCGAAAACTAGTGGGTTTTGAGTGACGTTTTTCAGCTGTAAAAACGCTCTAACGTCGATAAGCGCCAAAAAACGCTGCTAACTGGTGTTTTTGGATGTTTCTGATTCCATTGCTTTTTTCAGCCTAGGTTCTGTTTTGAGGTGTCATTCATGGAACATAGCCTGGGTTCACACTGGTGCATGCTGAACACCGCATTCGATTTACCATAAACGCACTGTATTCCTGTGCACATCACATGTGATGTGTGTGCGATGCGATTTAAGCCATATTTTGTATGGCTCAAATTGCATCACATTTGCACCAAAATGTTGTAGGACCCTTTTTCTCCACACCTAATTACTGCTGAACAATGCAGTGCTCCCTCTGCTCTGAAAATGGCGACTAAACAATTAACAAAGGCTATGCAGAGATGCATTGTGGGAAATTGGGAGTTACTAGAATAGCACAGAGGTGTTTTTTCTAACTAAAAACGCAAAAAAACGCTAACGTAAAAAAAAAAACGCTGAAAACCGCCAATGCAAAAAAGCTGAAAAACTCACTACAAAGCTAATGGCGTTTTTTTACGTCCAGCGTGCATAAGGCCTTAGTGTTCTGCTTATGTGTACATTTATGGCACATCTCGTCATTGTTAGAATGGTTGGGGATGTGTACAGCAATGAACAGCTGTTTGTACATCAGATGGATGACGATTCAACTTCCTCTAATCCCCAGAGGCTCAGTGCTGGCTGTAATGGGAGACATTGAGGATAAAGGTGTGGTACCAGGCAAGTGTTTGTTTCAGTTCTCCATGTCTGTAGAGGGGTGGGGGATGCGGTATTGTCCTGGTATCTTTCTAGAGACAGGGCGGACCTGGGTGTGTCACAGACACGTAGATTTGACACTGAGCCATCCTGTAAATCGTTACCTGTAAAATGTAAACAGGTTAAACTTGCACTTTTTTTTTTTTTTTTGGTTTAACTGTGCATGTCCTTGTTTAATAGACACACACAGCCGTGTTTAGTCCGCTTGCACCAATGTCTTGTGATTTGCTCTCCACCCACAACTGTTCTAGGTTTCGTGTGTGTGTGTATTGATTATACAGTATCTCACAAAAGTGCGTACACCCCTCACATTTTTGTAAATATTTTATTCTATCTTTTCATGTGACAACACTGAGGAAATTACACTTTGCTACAATGTAAAGTAGTGAGTGTACAGCTTGTATAACAGTGTAAATTTGCTCTCCCCTCAAAATAACTCAACACACAGCCATTAATGTCTAAACCGCTGGCAACAAAAGTGAGTACACCCCTTAGTGACGATGTCCAAATTGGGCCTAAAGTGTCAATATTTTGTGTGGCCACCATTATTTTCCAGCACTGCCTTAACTCTAATGGCCATGAAGTTCACCAGAGCTTCAAAGGTTTCCACTGGAGTCCTCTTCCACTCCTCCATGATGACATCACGGAGCTGGTGGATGTTAGAGACCATGCGCTCCTCCACCTTCCATTTGAGGATGCCCCACAGATGCTCAATAGGGTTTAGGTCTGGAGACATGCTTGGCCAGTCCATCACCTTTACCCTCAGCTTCTTTAGCAAGGCAGTGGTCATCTTGAAGGCGTGTTTGGGGTCGTTATCATGTTGGACTACTGCCCTGCAGCCCAATGTCTGAAGAGAAGGGCTCATGCTCTGCTTCAGTATGTCACAGTACATGTTGGCATTCATGGTTCCCTCAATGAACTGTAGCTCCCCAGTGCCGGCAGCACTCATGCAGCCCCAGACCATGACACTCCCACCACCATGCTTGACTGTAGGCAAGATACACTTGTCTTTGTACTCCTCACCTGGTTGCCGCCACACACACTTGACACCATCTGAACCAAATAATTTTATCTTGGTCTCATCAGACCACAGGACATGGTTCCTGTAATCCATGTTCCTAGTCTGCTTGTCTTCAGCAAACTGTTTGTGGGTTTCTTGTGCATCATCTTTAGAAGAGGCTTCCTTCTGGGATGACAGCCATGCAGACCAATTTGATGCAGTGTGCGGTGTATGGTCGGAGCACTGACAGGCTGACCCCCCCCCCATCCCTTTAACCTTTGCAGCAATGCTGGCTTTCCTCTGGGTGATCTATGGACATTGAAAGGATTGTAACATACTTTGTTGCATATTTCTACCTTTTGTTATTCTGAAGAAATGGCTGTTTGTTTGTGTTCATAAGAAAAGTGAATATGAAGGATTTTAGAATTATCAGCTGCTGCACCTGCAGGGCTCTAATAAGGGAATTGGCAGGGTCTGCATCCCTTTAGATGTGATTTCCCTTTGGGAACATCTCACCAAAAATGACAAATTTGTTGCAGGGGATGCCCAAAATCTGACTTGTATCTTAGTGCAGACTTCGGGGAAAATCAGTAAGCCAATCACACAAGCAGGAAATGACATATCTGCGGGGCGTTCTGTATACCATTTGTGTACAGACTGCCTTCAGGTTGCCATATAGCATTTTACAGAAGATTACAGGGCTACAGATTGAAAAGGAGAGGTAATTTTTCTAAAAACCTTCAATTACAATATCCCTTGTGTAGCAATTTGTATATTATTTTTTCCCCACTAAAGTGGAGTTATCCTTTAAATGCAAACACTGGAATGAAGGGAGTCATCGTGGAATTAAACTTGTGCCTTGTGGTAATGCAAAACTAACTTTGAATGGCATCCCACAGCACCTACAACAATGCACAATAACACACAAGCGTGAACCATCTGTGCATTTTTGGTGCCGTGTGTTAAGAAAAAAGGTGAAGGTGTGATCAAACCTACATTGAGGCGCAATGATAATCCAGTTAAAACGAATAGGCTGCCTGAATGAACCTGTAATGACATTCACTAATATACTGCAACAGTGTGCATCTGTGCTTATTGCAACTTCACACCAGTGCGATTCAACCAGTGTGATTGTATCCATGTTTTACATATGATTCCCATTGACTTCTATTAGACTGTGTTTTTTCTGTAAGAGCATCAAAGATGCAGCATGCAAGAACTTTATGCTCTTTCATGAAAATGCACAGTCTAATAGAAGTCAATGGTAGCGCACCTTTAAAACAGTGTCTAAATGGATAAGTCGCACTGCACCCTAACCGGTGTGAACCCACTCTTAAAGAGTTTTTTTTATTTTCTCTACAAATGGATGGATAAATTAATGAACCTTTGCAATAATTTTATGTCATGAGACACCACTACTAAAAATGATATCCATCTCTCAGTACATGAGTGGTAAAGGTGGCCCCCCACATTGGTGATCTTATCGGCGAGCTGTGAAAAGAGCTCTGTACATTAATAGTCCATGGTAAAAGCACCCTGTACATTGGTAACTAGTGGAAGAAGGGCCCCCCTTACATTAGTGGTTAGTGTTAGATTGGCATTGGTGGTCAGAGGGAGAGGTACCTGCTTACATTGGGGGTCAGTGTGAAAAATGCCTGGTTCCACCTGGACAGTGGCCAAAGTACCTCCTTTACAAACCGCTAAATAGATCATTGTGTCAGTGCTTTTATGCAATTGCAAACCCAGACTGGATGTGCTATACGTTCACATCCCTAAATATACAGTAACAACATATATACAACAGGTGTCAGTAGTTACTTATAGCAGGGTTTGACAAATTTGCTTTAAATCTAGGGGCTGGCTGCAAAAGTTAGAAGCCAGTTTTTTTTTTTTTTTTTAACTAACAAAGCTTACCGATTTAACATGTCCCCGAAGGTCCTTCTTTAACCCTTTCACAACCGGAGCTGTTTTTTGCATTTTTTTTTTTTTTGCACATGTTTAAAAAAATAATTTTAGGCCTAAAGATTACATAAAACCCCCAAACATTATATATTTTCTGAAAGTAGACACCGTAGAGAATAAAATTGTGGTTACTTCCAATTTTTTATGTCACACGATATTACCGGAAAGGTCTAGGAAACACAAAGTTTTAGAAAAAAAAACTCATTAACAGTTGATTTTAGGGGGCACAAAAATGCAATAAATTAGTAAATTTTCGGTAAAATATGAAAGAGGTTGCGCCGAGTAAATGGATATCCAACATGTCAGTACCCTATATTTTCCATAGGCAACAATTAAAAATCCCCCTAGAAGTCATCCATTTAGCGTTATGAATGAAGTATGGTGCTAGAATTATTGCTGTCCTTCCGGCGTGCACGTGCAACATGTGTATCGCAATCAACATTTTCAGGCATAGGTGCCCCACCGCATCCTCTTACGTTTGTACGTGCATATATGTGGGGGGCCTCAATGATTTATTTATTTTTGGGGGGGGATTTTTTGTGCTTGGGTGTGACTTAGTTTTTTTACAATTATGGAAAAAAATTTTTTTACTTAAAGTGGATGTAAATACCCTTACATATACCCAGTGAGGTTAACAAATCTCCCCGCATAGGTTTTACATGTATATATGCTATCTTCAGCTTTTGATACGGTTTAGAAAGTGCATGTCTTGTTAGAATAGAATTTTCTCTTCCTTATTCACCTGTGGGAGGGAAGTTTGGCCATACAGTGTGAGACAGCTGATTGGAGGAAAAGGCGCACACACCCCCTCCTTACATTGTCCGAAACATGCAGAGCTGTGCTGTGATTGACCAGCGGTCTGATAATCTATTTATAGCACCCACCCCAACACAAAATTCAGCCTGGTTTTATCTCAGTTGATGAGAACTTGTCAGAAGTTATCATGCTGATAACCGAAGAACAGAGCTGGAGAAAGCTACAGAACTTAGGGCTTTGAAGAGAGATAAGAAAACATTACAGATTTCAAATTTCATCAATCAGATTTAAATCCACTTTAACTTTACTGTTTTCTTTCCATCATATAGGGGACAAAAATGTATGTGGTGATTTTTTTTTTTTTTTTTGGTGACCGGTTCTCTTTAATGGGACATCCAGGGTCTAAACGACTCTGCATATCTCCCCTATGCTTAACTGAATGTAATGCAATGCACATTGCATTGCATTAGTACAACATGGAACCCCTCTATAACGGGACTTTTAAGGGCAATAATAGACAAAAAAATATATGAAAATTGAGTATAGAGAAAGTACAAAGAGAAAAAAAAAGGGGAAAAAATTCTCAAAACAATCCAAAGTTTATTCCCTGAAACATATATAAAAATACATAAACCTGGGAACAAACTCTGGAATGATTAAAACAATTCCATGCGGTTGACCATTGACATGCATTAGTGATCGCCCGATATCGGTTTCTCGTTGCCGATACCGATATTTTGGCCAACGCATGTCGGTATCGGCCGATATTTTGAACATTTAAAGTTTGCTGTTCTGGACTTGTCTTTTCAGTAACCTCCTGTTGAATATCTTCTGTCAGCCATTGTTTGGCCTTGGCCAATACATCATCAGAAGAGAAAGCATTGTTCTTGTATTGAGGATTCAAAAGACTTGCCAGCACAACATTTTTAATCTCTTCATACTTCTCAAAACATATATCAATCCAAGCTCTCTGTCTTGACAGACCATCATTTGAAAGTTGGAAGGTGTTGTGTGCCATGACACTGAGGTCCTGACATATCGGCAAGCATTCCTTTCCGCATGTTTGCTCCGCTGTCTTGAAGGAGCACAAGTATCACTCAGTCTTTTTTGATTCCCCAGTCTTCAAGCATGCCTAGAAACATTTCTCTACTGTACTCAGTTTGGGATCCTTGCATCACTTTTGTATTGAACACCAATTGCTTTTTTGTCCATCCACTGTCAATGAAGTGGCATGTAAGGATCAGTAGTGACTCTGTTTGTCCTGACCAGCAGTCAGTCATGAGAGTGAGTTGCCAGCATTCTGTGGTTGCAGCATAGCCTTTACTTTCTGCATAGCCTTTACTTTCTGAACAACCTTTTGGGGAATCTTTCCCAGCATTTTTGTTCGATAATACTTCTCACTCTTCAGTGTGTACCTTGGCTCAAGTATGGACATCAACTGCTTAAATCCTGAGTCAGACACCATTGTAAATGGCTGGTTGTCAGTGACCATCATCTCTGTGATTACTCTGTCCAGCAGTTGGGATATATCTGTTATTGTTGCCTGGGATAGTGGAGGAGGTATTTCAAAATCAGATTGATATTCATTTTGTTTTTTCTGTGCTGCATGATATAATTCAATATGATGAACTCTTAGATGGGCCTAAAGATTTTGACGTATTTTTGTTTTTTGCAGTTACTGATCCCATGCTTCTATTGTTTGTGTATGTGTTGCACAATGCTGTTTTTCCTGGAGATGGTTGAGTCGAGAAATGGTCCCAGACCACACTTTTACTTTTTCTGTCTTCATCCATCTCCATTGCAATTTGAAAGGGACAATAAGGTTAAAAAAATGGCTGGCTTGCTGGCACCCTGTTGTGGGTTGGTGGCTGACGCCTGACAGTGTGGGTGGCTGGCTGGCACCCTGTTGTGGGTCGGTGGCTGACGCCTGACAGTGTGGGTGGCTGGCTTGGTGTCACCCTGTGGTGGGTGGGTGGCTGGCTTGGTGTCACCCTGTGGTGGGTGGGTGGCTGGCTTGGTGTCACCCTGTGGTGGGTGGGTGGCTGGCTTGGTGTCACCCTGTGGTGGGTGGATGGCTGGCTTGGTGTCACCCTGTGGTGGGTGGGTGGCTGGCTGGCTTGGTGTCACCCTGTGGTGGGTGGGTGGCTGGCTGGCTTGGTGTCACCCTGTGGTGGGTGGGTGGCTGGCTGGCTTGGTGTCACCCTGTGGTGGGTGGGTGGCTGGCTGGCTTGGTGTCACCCTGTGGTGGGTGGTGGCTGGCTGGCTTGGTGTCACCCTGTGGTGGGTGGTGGCTGGCTGGCTTGGTGTCACCCTGTGGTGGGTGGTGGCTGGCTGGCTTGGTGTCACCCTGTGGTGGGTGGTGGCTGGCTGGCTTGGTGTCACCCTGTGGTGGGTGGTGGCTGGCTGGCTTGGTGTCACCCTGTGGTGGGTGGTGGCTGGCTGGCTTGGTGTCACCCTGTGGTGGGTGGTGGCTGGCTGGCTTGGTGTCACCCTGTGGTGGGTGGTGGCTGGCTGGCTTGGTGTCACCCTGTGGTGGGTGGTGGCTGGCTGGCTTGGTGTCACCCTGTGGTGGGTGGTGGCTGGCTGGCTTGGTGTCACCCTGTGGTGGCTGGCTGGCTTGGTGTCACCCTGTGGTGGGTGGTGGCTGGCTGGCTTGGTGTCACCCTGTGGTGGGTGGTGGCTGGCTGGCTTGGTGTCACTCTGTGGTGGGTGGCTGGCTGGCTTGGTGTCACCCTGTGGTGGGTGGCTGGCTGGCTTGGTGTCACCCTGTGGTGGGTGGCTGGCTGGTTTGGGGTCACCCTGTGGTGGGTGGCTGGCTGGTTTGGGGTCACCCTGTGGTGGGTGGCTGGCTGGTTTGGGGTCACCCTGTGGTGGGTGGGTGGCTGGCTTGGTGTCACCCTGTGGTGGGTGGCTGGCTTGGTGTCACCCTGTGGTGGGTGGCTGGCTTGGTGTCACCCTGTGGTGGGTGGGTGGCTGGCTTGGTGTCACCCTGTTGCGGGTGGGTGGCTGGCTGGCTTGGGGTCACTCACCCTGGCCTGTTGTGGGTGGCTGACTTGGTGTCAACCTGTGGGTGGCTGGCTTGCTGGAACTCTGTTGTGGGTCGATGGCTGGCACCCTGCTGTGGCTGGCTGGCACCCTGGTGGGTGGGTGGCTGAGGCCAGGGCTTGTGGGTGGCTGGCTGGCACCATGACCGGACTGCAGCTGGCTGCACACGAGGCTGTGGGAGGCGGTCTTAGAAGGCAGAACGTGTGCAGCGTGCCGGAGAATGGTGTTGGAGGCGGTCTTAGAAGGCAAAACATGTGCAGTGCATCGGAGAATGACGTCGCATGTGCACCGCGCACAATATCTGCAGTATTTGTAACTTCCGGGGCCAATTCCTATATATCGGGGAAAGTTCATATCTGCCCTCGATGTTGCCGATAATCGGTCGATCCCTGCATTGCATTACATTGCTTCCCTGCTGGGGAAACTGTCAATGGGGACCAGAAAATTGCATTACACGTCAATTATAGGTCAACAACTAGAAGGGAAGGAGAGAAGTGTGTCAGCTCTCAGCGTGGTGTCCATCATATAGGAGGCAAGAGGAAAAAAAACAGTGCAAATCGCTAAAAAAAAAAAAAAAAGTATTTCCATTTAAAAATCCACTTACATTTCAAAAGTAAAAAACTAGCATTTCACAATACAGTCCTCTGCATACACAGCTCCACCTAGTCCCAGCGTGATTATGTCACCGTGACACCATGCTGAGAGCTGCTGCCACTTGTAACACTGCAAAGTGCATATAGACCTCCTTTTAATTAGTGAGGTCCATTCAAGCACATGAGAAGACACCCATTGGTGGAGTGAAGGGCACTGTGCTGATCAGAGGCAATTACTGAAGAGTTTCTAGTGTATGGGACTGCAACCTTTTTTTCACGGACATTCAATCATTTTATTGATGGACTGTATGTACAGTACAGACCAAAAGTTTGGACACACCTTCTCATTCAAAGAGTTTTCTTTATTTTCATGATTATGAAAATTGTAGAGTCACACTTCAAGAGGTAGTCACCTGAAACGGTCTTCCAACAGTCTTGAAGGAGTTCCCAGAGATGCTTAGCACTTGTTGACCCTTTTGCCTTCACTCTGCGGTCCAGCTCATCCCGAACCATCTAGATTGGGTTCAGGTCCGGTGACTGTGGAGGCCAGGTCATCTGGCGCAGCACCCCATCACTCTCCTTCTTGGTCAAATAGCCCTTACACAGCCTGGAGGTGTGTTTGGGGTCATTGTCCTGTTGAAAAATAAATGATGGTCCAACTAAACGCAAACCGGATGGAATAGCATGCCGCTGCAAGATGCTGTGGTAGCCATGCAGGTTCATTATGCCTTTACCAGCAAAGCACCCCCACACCATCACACCACCTCCTCCATGCTTCACAGTGGGAACCAGGCATGTAGAGTCCATCCGTTCCCCTTTTCTGCGTCGCACAAAGACACAGTGGTTGGAACCAAAGATCTCCAATTTGGACTCCTCAGACCAAAGCACAGATTTCTACTGGTCTAATGTCCATTCCTTGTGTTCTTTAGCTCAAACAAGTCTCTTCTGCTTGTTGCCTTTCTTTAGCAGTGGTTTCCTAGCAGATATTCTACCATGAAGGCCTGATTCACACAGTCTCCTCTTAACAGTTGTTCTAGAGATGTGTCTGCTGCTAGAACTCCGTGTGCCATTGACCTGGTCTCTAATCTGAGCTGCTGTTAACCTGCGATTTCTGAGGCTGGTGACTCGGATGAACTTATCCTCCGCAGCAGAGGTGACTCTTGGTCTTCCTTTCCTGGGGCGGTCTGCATGTCAGCCAGTTTCTTTGTAGCGCTTGATGGTTTTTGTGACTGCACTTGGGGACACTTTCAAAGTTTTCCCAATTTTTCGGACTGACTGACCTTCTTTTCTTAAAGTAATGATGGCCACTCGTTTTCCTGACTTCTGCACAACACAACTAATGGTCCCAGCACCATTTATAAGGCAAGAAATCACACATATTAAACCTGACAGGGCACACCTGTGAAGTGAAAACCATTTCAGGTGACAACCTCTTGAAGTGTGACTCTACAATTTTCATAGTCATGAAAATAATGAAAACTCTTTGAGGTGTGTCCAAACTTTTGGTCTGTACTGTATATTTAAAAGAAAAGATGGACTCCCGTTCATTATTATATATAGATGATTTTTACACTGTTTTTAGATATTTATTTATGCACTAGAATTTGAGAGCGCTGCACTTTTGTACAGGTGGTTGGATGCATAGTGGTGCTAGCTGCTTCCTATAGTTGAGTAATAGGTGGGTAATACACAGGGATAGCGCAGAAAGTTTTTCACGTTTAAATATAGGATCTGCCATTGAAAATCCAGGTTGCCTAGTTGTTGTTCTGATCCTCTAAATTTCTTATTTTTATGAGTCAGGAATCTAACACATACATGTAGCACATACATCAAGCACAACTGAAGTCACAAGTTCTGTTCTACATTTTGTCCCAGGTCAGTGATTTGGAAAGTATTGAAGTCTGAAGGTTGGAATGACATCCTGGCAGCTAGTATTTTCAGAAGGTGAGATTGGAAATGGCAGAGCTTGGATTTCTTTTAGCACAGGTTTCCTTTAGGGCAGGCATCACTAAATGGCGGCCCGCGTCTGGCCCATGTCCCTGTTCCATTCGGACCGACCGCCGTCCTGCCATTTAGGAGCCCGTTCAGCCATCCTGATCAAGCTCCGCATGGACGGCGGGAGGCATGAGGCTGATATCGGAGGCAGTACAGCTCCTGATGGAGGGCAGGGCTTCAAATTAAGTAGCAGGTGATTGGTTGCTAAAGTTGAGTTATATTTTATTGTCTGAGTGGAGAGGTTAGGTTAACTGTAAGGGAAACATTTTTGAGGATGACATGCCCTGCTCCAAGCATTTCATCTTGCCTAAATGGGGAGAAAGGGTATCCGGCATCCCCGTCACATACACCCTGCCCGGCATCCCCGTCACATACACCCTGCCCCACTAAGTGAAGTCTATAGCTGTGCAATTGGTAGGAAATGTGAGCTTTATTGATTGCAGAGTCCAGTTGATTTACTAAAACTGGAGTGCAAAATCTGATGCAGCTCTGCATAGAAACCAATCCGCTTCCAGGTTTTGTTGTTAAAGAGGAAGTAAACCCTCCTCTGATACTTTTACCTATAGGTAAGCCTATGATAAGGCTTACCTATAGGTACTGTAAATATCTCCTAAACATGTACCGTTTAGGAGATATTTACCTTACATGCAGCCAGTGACATCACTGGCGCATGCGCTCTGAAGGAGCCGTTGGTGCCTTTCCTTCAGAGTCACCAATCAGATGGCCGGATGCCGCGATCCCAGAAGACGGGCGACTGGACATGTCGCCCGTCATGCAGGTAAGCGGACTGCACGGCGGGGGCTCGTTCTAAGGTAAGTATTTCATAATGAGCTAGTATGCGACGCATACTAGCTCATTATGTGTTCCTCTTGCAGGTTACAAAAAGAGAAAAAACATTTTTTGGGGGTTTACAACCTCTTTAAAGCTTAATTGAACAAGCAGAAGTTAGAAGCTGATTGGCTACCATGCACAGCTGCACCAGTTTTAGTAAAACCTGTGTACGCATTTATTGGAAAAATAAGATATAGTCTAAGGAGATTTAGCCTAGTGGGCTACAGTTCTATCATAACACTAATTGAAAATGAAATTTAATAAAAGCAAAATGGGCTTTGCGCTTTCTATTTTGTTGTTTTTTTTTTTTTTTTTTTCTTTTTTTATGCTCCATCACACATCAATCTCTGAGAACAGGAAAATGTTCAATTATAGTCAGCTTGGCAGTGTTAATTTCATCGACAAAAACATTTTTGTCATTTTAAATCAGCAGCATATTTCTAGTGACAAAAACTAAACGAAAATGACACCACATTTTCTTCAATTAACGAAAATCAATTCCTTTTTCGTCAATGAACATAACCCGAATGAAAATGTGAGGAAGGGACGTTTATCCATGCGAACTTCCATTTTCCTTGGAGCTCCATCTGTAGAGCCTGTGAGTGCCTCCCCTCCCAGCAGGCAGAGAGAGAGTTTTTTTGACAGATGTGTTAAACTAACTGATATTAAACCCTTAGTTTTTGATATTAAACCCTTAGTTTTTAAGCCGTTCGGCAGCTGATTTATTATTTACTGAATATGCAGCTTCTTTTGTTTTTAATTTTTTTCTTTAATCTTTGCCTATGTTCCAGCTTCATCTGGTATCATGGCTGCTGCTCCAGGTTCCCTGTTTCAGGGTGGCTTCTTTTCTATTGCAGTATTCTATGAAGTCTAATATATAAACGTGTGGCGCTGCTGTGTTGTGACAAATGCGAAGTATATATAATAAAAGAAAATGTCAAATCAAAAACACTTATGTGAAATTAGTATGGTAAGAACCGGTTCACACTGAGGCGACACGACTTTGGGGGGCGACCTGTGAAGTCGTCTGCACCACGACTTCGGCGTGACTTGCAGGGACTTCACATAATGGAGTCTATGCAAGTCGTTCCGAGGTCGCCCCAAGTAGTACAGGACCCTTTTTCTAAGTCAGAGCGACTTGTGTTGCTCCTATTAGAACGGGTCCTGTACTACTCAATGGACCGCGACTTGTCAGGCTGACAAGTCGCCTGACAAGTCGCGGCAGTGTGAATGGGCTCTAAATCTACCGTGAACAATCTATATATGCAAATAAATACAATGAACTCCCAGTGATAAAAGTGCAAATCCTACTAGGAAGTGATACCACACTCCTAGTACTGTGTCTTGGATCTTTATCACTGGACTACATTGCGCAGTGTGGTATCACTTCCTAGTAGAATTTGCAGTTTCATCACTGGGAGTTCAATATATTTATTTGCATATATAGATGATTCACATAAGTGTTTTTGATTTGTCATTTTCTTTTATTCTATATGTACTTAGTATTTGTCATGACAAGACAGTTTTTATATTATTTATTGTAGCCCATGTGAGGAACACATATTTTGTGATTGCAGCAGCTGCAATATTGTTTCATCACATCAGATTGTTGGCAGTGCACTGGTTTTCCTTCTTTTCTTTACATTTAGCATCCTATAGAGTCAGAGTTTTGTTTCCCTACACTGTATGCATCAATAGAAACACACAGTCTTGTAACATAGGATGGCAAGGCATTTCCCTAGGCAGAAAGACAAAAGATGTACACCGCTCCAAAGTTATCTGCAGGTGTGGAGTATAACAACACTACTTGTGGCAACCACCCTGGGTGCCTGCTGAGGTCCGCAACCCAGAACGTCCATATCGGAGACAGAGAGATGCTGCACATCCAGAGTAGTAAAGAAGTATTTGGTTTGTTGGTATTCCATACTCACAGGCTTAAAACATGACACACAGGTGAACCACAATGTTCAGCAGACGCGTTTCACACAAAGTGCTTATTCATTGCTCATTCATTAGCAATGAATAAGCACTTTGTGTGAAACGCGTCTGCTGAACATTGTGGTTCTCCTGTGTGTCATGTTTTAAGCCTGTGAGTATGGAATACCAATGAACCAAAGACTTCTTTACTACTCTGGATGTGCCGCATCTCTCTCTGTTATAAGGCATTTCCTTGCTCTTTCATCCTCTTCCCCTTCCCTTCCCCAAGCTAACAATCTAACTGGAGGCTACACTGTCCACTGTTTCCTGCAAAGACTGGAAGTTCAGGGAAGCAGTGCTAAGAGAGAAGCAGCCAGCAGCATTGAAAGTTATAAAACAAGGGAGAGAAAGGGGCAGAGGAAGCCTTCTAGCATAATACCGTCTTCTATTAAAAGTGAAATAAAAGCAAATTATTTCACTCACAGCGGGAGGTCTTATGAAGCATCAGTGAACCGTGATATAAAGTCCAGAACATGATGTGTGGAGGATGTGGAAGGAGCCGCCACTGGGCTACAAAACGTCAACCAGTATAAGGAAAAGATGCTCTTGTCCTGGCCACCGTTGGACTCCCCTCTCTGGATTACTGCTTCAGTGGACAAGCATAAGAGATGATGGGATATGGGTTTTGAGGCAATACATTTCCTCTTCATCAGTCTATGATATTGAAAGTTTTAAACTGCATGCTGGGGTAATAATTTAAATAAATAGTTTATTGGGGAATGTTTTTTTTTTTTTTTTCATTGTTCTCAATGTGTCAGGCTAAAAAAAAAAAAAAAAACGCTTAGGGCTTAATACTATTTTAAGGATTCCAGGAAGAATAATTAGGCAGCTTAGTGGGAAGCAGGTATAATGTGTAAATTACAGTTCCCTGACAGCACTTTAAAATCTCGGCACCATCCACTCCTAAGAGACTTGCCAACTACCCAGAATACTGGAAAGTAAGGACTGTAGGCCTGCAGGCAGCATGAAAAAAGTATCTTGATATATCTCAGGAAGAATGCTAGGAGATTGATTGAAAGTTAGAGGCTGCTGGGCCTTCTTATTAGAAAGCCCAGTATGTTCCACAGTTATTTATTGATTTTTTTTTTTTTTTTTTTTTTTTTTTAGGTATACACTAGAATACTTAGATGTGACATGTAAGGCTCATGAATACAGATGTAATGGGGTTGTTTTTGGGTGCCTGGTAGCTACAGGTGATGCTACAGCTATTTGTAGAAATCAACTACAGGATACGGCTTTGGCAAATATGCCTACAGATGTGCGCCCCTGGACACAGACATTTAAATTCATCTAAAGCCAGGGTCTCCAAACTTTGTAAACAAAGGGCCACTTTGCTGTTTTTCAAACTTTAGGGGCGTTGAAGTGTGGCAAGTGGGAGAAGAAAATGCCCTGGTGTCAGTGGAAGTAAACCAAACCCCATCATTCGTATTAGCTGGAGCAATAGTGCTCCATCATTGGTGTCAGTGTATTAGGAGGGGGTGATAGTGCCTTATCATTGGTGTCAGTGTGGGGGAATAGTGCCTCATGATTGGTATCGGAGGGAGGAATAGAATCCCATCATTGATGTCAGTGAGAGGAATAGAGCTCCAACATTGGTATCAATGGGAGAAATGGTTTCCTGCCATTGGTGTCAGAGGCAGGAGTTATGCCCAACTGTTGCTGAAAATGGCAGGGAGGGAATAATATCCCAAGGGCCAGATAAAAGCAACCAAAGGGCCGCATTCTGCACCCGGGCCACAGTTTGGAGACCACGGATCTAAAGCATGCTGTAATGCATGTAGTTAAAGCGTTTGTTACCCCAACACTTCATATTCCTGGTATGTGCCTGCTGTACCATGTACTTGTATGAGAAAGTATCCTGTTCTCTTTGTATTGCTTCCTTTATGTGAAATCCCTGGTGTTCCTGCCAGTCCCTCTGCTTTCCTATTAAAATCTGACCACACTAAAGCAGGAGAACGTGTGGTCAGTTCTCTAGCTGTGCTGGGAACTCCGTGTACTCTCCTCCAATGATCAGACTTGTCCTGACAGCCATTCACTGGGAAGCTCAGTGTGCTGCTGCTTCTCCTCCCCCTAACTCTTATGCAGATGAGAACATAGGGAATGTGATCACTTATAAAAAAAAGAAAAAGATATATATATATTTTTTTTTTTTTTTCTATCTATACAAAAATGTTTTGCGTTTTCATTTCTATTTCCAACTGAATGTGTTGTTTTACAAGGTGATCATTTACAATCACTTTAAGTTTGATTATTAAACTAAGCCATAAAATGCATGGAAAGAAAAATATCTCATTCATTTATACTTTGTAAATTTAAGGGTGCTATGTTGTAGCTGACCAGTCGATTGACATTTTCTCTATACTGCTGGTAAAGCAGAATATGACAGATTTTTGTAAGCTTTGTTGAGTTCTCAATAGGGATGAATGCTAAATTGGATAGAATTTTTATCGGCATGCATGCTTACTGACATTGGTCTTCTGACAACAATGTGGAAACCAAAATTTCTCTTTCGTTTGACGGACACTGCTCCTGATCTTCTTAACCATTGGATTATACTGCCCCCTACAGGAGTTGGACACTAGGCAGAAAAAAAAAGTCTGGCTACGCCTATGGGCAGTCCCAGGGGGTATACTTCCTCTCTCTGCTATAGGTACTCTTTTTTTTTTTTTTTTTTTTTCTGCCTAGTCAGGCGTAAGGACCTAGTTCCTTGTTGGGATATTTGGTCCTGGCAATTTTTTCCTTTTTTTTAGATTTTCTTTTTTTTTTTTCTTCCTGTGAGATCAACTGCTCCGCGCTAGGTCGGCCGTGATTGGCCTGTGAGTTAAATGCCTTGCGAGGGCACATACGACCAGGTTTTGGCCTGAGTCGCAGCGTTCTTCCTAGCCGACAGCCCCCCATTTTGATAAAGAGGAGGTTCTGTCTGGAGTGGTGCCCGCCTGGTTCCTGGTATGGTAAGTAACTCTCCCCCTCTCCCGCTGGAGGGTTTTGGGGTGGTTGGCCCCTCCATGGGACGGTCGAACCCCCGGGTTCCCTTCAGTCCCATTAGACAAGCTTCTGCCAAGTCTTCTACGCCGGATCGAGGCAGAAGGGATACCGGTCATCTTAACGGTCCCGGACTGGCCTCGCTGGGCTTGGTACGCCGATCTGGTGCGACTGCTTTTCCAATGTTCCTTGGAAGTTTCCTCTTAGGGAGGATCTGTTGTCCCCAAGGGCCGATTTTCCATCTTGCTTTACAGTCACTGAAGGATAGAGGTTTGTCTGAGTTGGTGATTCCAACGCTGTTAAAAGCTAGGAAATCTACTTCTAGGAAGATCTACCATCGTACGTGGAAGACGTACATAGCGTGGTGTAAGTCTCTCTGGGTTTATCCTCGCTATTTTTTAGTGGCTCGGATCTTGATTTTCCTTCAACTGGGGGTGGGGGTGGGGGGGGGTGTTGAGCAGAAACTGGCCTTGAGTACTTTCTAGGGCCAGGTGTCGGCCTTGTCAGTCTTCTTTTAACGGCCCTTGCCCACACACTCCCTGGTGCGTACTTTTCTTCAGGGAGTTCGGCACTTGGCTCCTCCAGTGCTGTCTGCGTTGCCACCTTGGGACCTCAATTTGGTGCTCTGTCCTCCAGAAGCTTCCTTTTTAGAATCTCCAAGGGGATTTCCCTGCTCACACTGTCCAAGAAATGGTCTTCTTGGTGGCTATCACCTCTACGAGCAGGGTGTCGGATTTGGCGGTGTTATTCTGTCGTCCACCGTTCAGGGTGATTCACAGAGATAAGGTGGTTGTTTGTCCCTGTCCATCGTTCCTTCCAAAGGTTGTCTCTGATTTTCATTTAATGAAGACATTGTTTTGCCTTCCCTGCGTCCCAGGCCAAAATATCAGAAGGAAATTGCTTTGCATGCCTTGGATGTGGTTTGGGCGATTAGGGTGTACCTGGCAGCTACAGAGTCTTTTAGGAAGTCCGACTCACTATTTGTTCTCATGGATGGGCCTCGGAAAGGGTTGTCTGCTTTCTCTGTGACCATATCCAGATGGATCAGGCAGGCGCTGTTTCAGGCCTATTCCATCAAGGGTCAGGTTCCTCCTTTCCCTGTTAAGGCGCACTCTACTCGGGCGCTCAGTGCCTCCTGGGCCTTCCGTCAGGTGTCGGTGACGCAGGTTTGAAGGCAGCCACCTGGTTGTCGGTACATACTTTTATAAAGTGGATGTGTTGGCATCTGTTTGGCTGGCTGCTGTTTAGAGGATCTCGTCCTCTTTGCGGGGGTGTATTGTTTTTTCAGGTGGGCTCCAATTGTTTTGTTTGAGCTCCTGTTTACCTGGTTGGCTATAGTTTAGCCTGGGGAATTTTTTTGCTGTTCCCACAGCTTATGTTTAACACTGCTTTGGGACATCCCAATGGTTAAGAAGATCGGGAGCTGTGTCCATCAGTGAAAAAAAGAGAAATGGGATTTTTGACTTACCGCAAAATCCATTTCTCTGATGTTCATTGACAGACACAGCACCCAGTAATTCTTCTGACACTGCTTGTAACAAAACTGAGTACCTGTAGCAGAGAAGAGTATACCCCCTGGACCTGCCCATAGGCGTAGCCAGACAGGTTTTTTTTTTTTTTTTTTTTTTAATCTTCTAAAGCAGTGGTCCTCAACTCCGGTCCTCAGGGCCCACTAACAGGCCAGATTTTAAGTATTACCTTGGGGAGATGCAGACTAGAGTACTGCAATCACTGAGCAGCAAATGATATCACCTGGGATGTATTTCAGTTATCTTGCAAACCTGGCCTGTTAGTGGGCCCTGTAGGCCAGGGTTGAGGACCACTGTTCTAAAGAGACAGTAAAACAGTAATTTGCATCAGCCCTCCAACATCTTCTATCCACTATCTTCTCTGTTCAATTGGATAGTCTCACTGCAAATTTCTCCTATTGCAAATTGTTATATATGATTTCTGTGAAGTGTCAGTGCAAACCCCACCTTAAAAAACTTGAATAAATAGCTGAGCTGCTGGCTTGATAGTTATCCACAGGTTTTAGAGAAGGATGCATGGAAAGGGTGTAAAAAAACACATTCAGTTGCTGGGAAATTTAGTAGCTGAAGATGAATTTGTGAAAGGGGAAAATGGCATCACTTGTCTTTTGAGGTAGGTACCTCCTTTATCAGCTTGCAGCAGAAATAAAGGGTATCTACACTCCCAGCCACTTTATTAGGTACCAGTGTTATTTTTGGCAGCCAATTTCAATTTAGTTTTAGTTCTAGTCTTTTGACTAAAATGCCATTTTAGTTTTAGTCCTATTTTAGTCTTTTCACTAAAATGTGATTTTAGTTTTAGTCATATTTTAGTCGACTAAAATCTCCAGCACATTTTAGTTGAATAAAATCTCATACATTTTAGTCAACTACAAATCGAATAGGTTTAGGTTAATTGTAATGCATTATTTAAACCTTTTCTCTAGCATTTCCAAAGGAATTGTATACTCTTGGAGTGAAAATCTAATAATATGTTATAAGGTTTGAACACGCACTACAGACACAGATTTAGAGCCGGTTCACACTGAGGCGACACGACTCCTTACTACTTCGGGGGCGACTTGTGCATTACATTGCACCACAACTTCGGAGCGACTTGCAGGGACTTCACATAATGGAAGTCTATGCAAGTCGCTCTGAGGTCGCCCCGAAATAGTACAGGACCCTTTTTCTAAGTTGTAGCGACTTGTGTCGCTCCTATTAGAACGGGTCCTGTAGCAGTCAATGGACCGCGAGGGAGCGCGACTTGTCAGGCTGACAAGTCGCGCTAGTGTGAACCGGCTCTTAGCCATTGTGATATATAACATCTTTACAAATGAAACCAAGTTTCATAAACAAACAGAAATATTGCTTTTTGACAAACCGAAGTGCAACTTTAAAATACAAAAAACTGTAAACTCCATTGGCTGTAATGTCATTGCACATATATATTACCTGAATATATTGCCAACATAAAATATTAGGGAAAAATATAAGAAAAGCGTTTTTCTTAATTTTTTAGTTTTCAGCAGCTTAGTAGATGCCCCTTACTTATGCGTATGCGGTGGTGCAATACATGTTTAAACTTTTGATGTACTATTACATGCTCTGGATGGAATTGTGTTGCCGAGCAGAGGAGTGTTGATTTTGATGATGTAAATTTTTTTAATTTAGTTTTAGTTCTAGTCTTATGACTTAAACGCCATTTTAGTTTTAGTCGTATTTTAGTCGATTAAAATTATGCTAATTTAGTCGACGAAAACGTTTTAGTCGACGAAATTAACACTGTTAGGTACACCTTGCTAATACCGGGTTGGACCCCCTTTTGCCTTCAGAACTGCCTTCATTCTTCTTGGCATAGATTCAACAAGGTGTTGGAAACATTCCTCAGAGATTTTGGTCCATAGTGACATGATAGCATCACGCAATTGCTGCAAATTTGTCGGCTGCACATCCATGATGCGAATCTCCAGTTCCACTACATCCCAAAGGTGCTATTGGATTGGGATCTGGTGACTGTGGAGGCCATTGGAGTACAGTGAACTCATTGTCATGTTCCAAGAAACCATTTAAAGATTTAAAGCTTTGTGACATGGCGAATTATCCTGCTGGAAGGAGCCATCAGAAGATGTGTACACTGTAGTCCGCAACAACACTCATTTAAACTATGCTCAATTGGTACTAAGGGTAGGGATGCACCGATCCGACTTTTTTGTACCCGATACCGATATCTGGCGTTGTGAAATCGCTGCTACCGATACCGGAACTGGTCCGGAGCTACACACAAAGCAAGCGGCTGCAGTACAGAGCAAAGCTGCTGCTTCATGTGTGTGGCTCCTCCATTCACAGGCGGATGCATTTGATATCACTCCGCCTGTGAGCCGGACCTATACAGGAAGTAGCAGCTCCCATCCCAAACTAGTACTGCACCTAGTAAGGGATGGCTGAGCCGTTACTCAGCAAAAACTGGATTGGCCAGTGGATCGATCCCCGATTTCCCCCCCCCCCCCCGATCCATCCAAAATGGCCATATCGGCGCCGATATCCGATCCGAATATCGGATCGGTGCATCCCTAACTAAGGGGCCCAAAGTGTGCCAAGAAAATATCCCCCACACCATTACACCACCACCAGCCTGAACCATTGATACAAAGCAGGATGGAGCTATGCTTTCATGTTTATGCCGAATTCTGACCCTACCATCTGAATGTCGCAGCTGAAATCGAAACTTGTCAGACCAGGCAATGTTTTTCCAATCTTCCATAGTCCAATTTTGGTTAGCCTGTGTGAATTATAGCCTCAGTTTCTTGTTCTTAGCTGACAGGAGTGGCACCCAGTGTGGTCTTCTCCTTCTGTAGCACATCTGCTTCAAGGTTTGATGTGTTGTACATTCAAAGATGGTGTTCTGCATACCTTGGTTGTAATGATTGGATAATTGAGTTACTGTTGCCTTTCTATCATCTCAAGCCAGTCTGCCAATTCTCCTCTGACATCAACAAGGCATGTTTGTCTACACAACTGCTGCTAACTAGATATTTTCTCTTTTACAGACCATTTTCTGTAAACTTTAGGGATGGTTGTGCATGAAAATCCCACTAGATCATTAGGTTTTGAAATACTCACCCCAGCCTGTCTGGCACCAACAATCATGCCACATTCAAAGTCACCTAAATCCCCTTTCTTCCCCATTCTGATGTTCGGTTTGAACTTCAGCAAGTCATCTTCACCACATCTAGCCTTAATGCATTGAGTTGCTGCCATGTGATTGGCTGATTAGCATTTGAACAGGTGTACCTAATAGTAACCAGCGGTGTATATGGCCCTGGCTGCACAGGCTTTGGCAATGCAAAGTGGTTGACTTGTATTGTCACATGCCACATATTCCAGACATGTCTTGCATATACAAAGGAGCCGTCGGCAGTTAAGGTCCAGATCTAAGCTCATGTGATGTCCAGATGATTTTTGGCCATCAAATCTCAGGGAGTCACATGTGTAATATGTAGCTTTTCATGCAAACTATTACAACTTGTCACAGTATTACTGCAAAATTTTGTATTGATAACCGAATACCATAGTGATGGAGAAGTACTTCTGAAATACCAGGCCATTAGGATTTGTCTAGATTAAATCTGTGTTTCACTTTTTTCAAGGTGTTTCTACCTTTTAGTCTTTAGCTCAGCATGTTGTATTATGTTATTGTATTCTAAAGTACTCAGTTCATAAAGGTGCCAAGAAAGGTTGTTGTTTGAATCTTGTAAACTAATGCAGTCTCCCGTAACGCTGGCAGTGGACTGCATGCCCTAATTACATATTTGCTGAATACAGAGAAACTTGTGAACATGGAATACACAGTCTGAGTAAGATAAACAGAAGGAAGGGGCGTGTGATGGAACGTTAAGCCAGTATGTGACCTTAGCACCTGCAGTGACTTGGCTGGCTCAAATCATTAAAGTCCACCACCAGGACAAATGTTTCATTTTTCTAATAGAATGGGGAAGGGTTATCCCTCGGTCAGGTTTTTCATCTCTCTATGTATCTCACCGGGTTTAGAGGCTTTTGCTCCTACTCCAAAGGTAATTTATGTGAAGTTTCTCATTGTGACTAAAACTGGCTATAAGCTAGTTTCTCTATCGTTCATTGAAGGAGGCAGTCCTCTGTAGCATATCAGTAGGGTTATGCCGCCCCCTACAGGAGTAGGACACTAGGTAGAAATAATTTCTGGATACGCCTATGGGCAGTCCCCGGGAGGTACACCCTCTCTCTTCCTGCATAGGATGCCAGTTTTAATCCGCCTAGTCAGGAGTGAAGACCTAGTTCCTTGCTGGGATCTTTGGTCCTGGCATAAAAGTAGCTTTTTATGTAGATTTTTTTCTAGCTTGCCTTTTTTCTCCTGAATTTTTTCCTGTGAGATCTTCAAGCAACTATGCTGGGCTGGGTGATGGGCTGGATATCTACATCCAGTGGTCACCTCAGTCTGGCCAGCGAGCACGTGCAGGCCGTAGCTCCGCGCTGGGTCGGCTGCAACATAGTCCCACTGGACGGGGACTGGCCCCGCGAGTTTAACGTCTCGCCAGGTTGCACACGACAGGGTCTAGGCCTATGTTGCAGCGTTCCTATTTGGCCGACAGCTCCCACACTTTAGTGGAGAGGGGTCCTGTCATGAGATGGCGCCCGGCTGTGTTCCTGGTACGGTGAATAAACGCCCCCCCCCTTCCCTAGGCGGATTTTCGGGTGGATGCGGGCCCCCTCCCTGGGGTGGCCGGACCCTCACACTCCTGGGTTTCCCTCCTGTCCTGTTGTGACTCCCTCCGCGCGGGGGACTGTTTGGGCCTACCTGGGGCTGGGACCTCGTTTTCTGGCTGCTTGGCTGATAAGCATCAGAGGACTGCGTCTGTCAATGAAACTAAGAGAAAAGGATTTTACGGTAAGTCAAAAATCAATTTTTTCATGATTTGCAAACATTTGATGAATGGAAAAACATTGTTTATTTAAATTTTTCTTTCGCTTTTAACATTCAATTTTGGAATGAATGTAATTTTCCTGAACAAAAACCATATACACTGTTAGAAATGTATTTCTTTTAAAAAAGAATTCCATCCCACTCCTTCAATTGAACAAATGTTCATAAACCTAAAATCTCTAATGAAATTTTACTTATTCTACTGGTGTAACTCCTTCTTCTCCCCTTTACTTTGTGCCTTTTTACCATCATGTCTCAAAGTAGCATTCTGATTTGCACCACAAAAGCCACTAATAATGATTGAGAAGAATGTCTGATATAATTTTGTGGCCTGATTTACAAACCTGGGTCAGCCAGCAGTTAAAGCGGAGTTCCACCCAAAAGTTGAACTTCCGCTCATTTGTAGCTGCTGACTTTACATTTTTTTTTTTTCCACAGCTGGATCTCCTCTTTAAGCAGGCCATACATGAAGAGAATTTCTTTCCCGCAACCACTCATTTTCCCCGTCAACACAAAACCGTGTTGACAGGGGCATCCCTCCCACAGCCATTGTGATCTCCCAGTGAGGGCAGCCGTCTACGCTGGGAGAACCCAGTGATTATTGCTAGCGGCTATACCAGTCACGCTGGTATGTACCCAAGTTGATTGATCCTGCTGAACCCGTCAAGATTTGAATTGTCTGTGGCCAGCCCTAAGCCCTGTACACACAGGCCGAATTTCGGGAGGCATTGCCCGGTTTAATGGAAACCGGCCGACATTTGGTCCATTTGTACCTCAGCCAGTCCAACAGAAGCTGGCCGAACAGCTGGCTTCTGGCGAAGGGACATGAGCGAAAAAGGTCTGCCAATGGCTGAGAGCGCTGACCAGAGAGTTCTTGGGGGGAACTTTTAGAACACAATAGAACAGCAGGGGAGATTGCTGTACTAACATTGGATTGAACGAAAAAAAAAAACTAGCAGTGTGTACCAGGCTGTCAGGCTGTAGATGGGGTCAGCAACCTGTGGCTCGTGGCCAGGTAAATGGTAGATCGCAGTCTGGGCTTGCTGTCCCGCCATCTCTGAACATCAGAGTGCAATGTTGTAGCTGTAGTAGGGAGCAAGAGCCGCATAAGCCAATGTCTCCTCTGTAGTGCCTGCTTCTGTCCCATGCAGAGTGATACCAACTGCACTCCACCTCTTATCCCGGCTAGTGATCTCCAGAGTGCCGGCAGCAGGAAAGGAGAGATCATCAGTGGGAAGTAATACACCGGGGATAATAGTATAGGGCTGCTTTCACACTGATACCTGCAGATTTCCTGCATTCAGGAGTTTTGGTGTGCTTTTAGAAAGTGCACCACACCTGCAGGATGTGATAGAAGTCTATGGCTCTGTGCGGCTAAGCCAGGAAAGTCACAAATGCACTGTGCTGCACCCGCAGTGCAGGTAAATCGCAGAAAATCAGTGTGAAAGCAGCCTTATATGGGGCTCAGAACAGTAAGGGTTCATATACAATTGCAGTTTGGGGGGGGTTGTAAAACCCTATGGTTAAGACATGTGTTTACCACCCCCTTTAGCTGCAGTTGCTAGGTGTGCACACAGGCCACAGCAGGAGTTATACGCCCTGTCATGGATGGTAGGTGTAGCACCTGCCAAGCATGACCCAGTCAAGTCAATGAGGCCGCTCTGCAAGTGCCCTGCAACCTTGCGCAGTACAGCAAACAAATTGCTTTCTCACCACCTGCCCTAATCCCTTGGACCTCACAGAAGCATGTGATTTGCGACGTACTTGCAGAGTGGCCCCATTTACTGTGATGGGTTGTAATTGGCAGGCTGAAACAACCACCAAAAGTAATAGGAGATTTAATACCTGCTTGGATTTGTGTACACAGCAGCCAAAGGGGGTAGGGATTGGGGCGGTAAACTCAACTTCAGGGTTTACAACCCCCCTAAGGGTGCCGCTGTGGAATGCAACGAAGGGCTTATTCACAAGTGCAACCGGCACTGTTGTTCCTCTCTAAAACTCGATCTGATTTAAACCCATGATTGCCATGCAATCCATGCGGTTTTGACTTGGTAGTGTGGCAATTGGAGGTTTAAATCAGATGTGAGGAGACGACACTGTACCCGGTGATCCTTGACTTCTCCAATGCTATTCAGGTAGATCTCTACCTCTAAGGTTGCCTATCTCTGCTTTAGACAAACCAGTTAGGTTTCACCTTTCAGGTTTTGTGAATTACTCTGATGACACGTTTTCCACAAAACAAGTTTTTTTTTTTAATAGTTCACACTGTGTGGTCTCATGTACAGTGACAATTGCAGATGTGAATCTCCCTTGGGGTAAATAGCCTGGCATTTTCAAATGCCCAGTAGATGCAAATGGCTCATAAAGCCAGCCAAAGAAGTGAATGGCTGTAAGCAGTCATGCTTTCCTGCATAGGCATTTACCTGTGCATGCGTGTATGACATGTTCTCCATATGGAAGTTTTACATTTTGTGGAATACGTCAAACACACATGTGTGGATAATTGCCGATGTAAGAAAGAATTGTTTACTGTAGAGTAGAGCCAAGTATAGCCATTCACTTCTGTTTCTGATTGTAAACGTATTTACTTTGGGGGTAGATAATTCGAACTTTAACAAGCCGAATTAAAGACCGCAACATGTTTTGTTTTTTAATCCTGCGTTTTGTGTTGAATTGAATTCTTTAGTACTAGTAGAGCAACATATTTGGTCAGAATGCTACAACCTTTTTTTTTTTTTTTTGGTACCTATAGAATTTATATCATAAAATGCATACACATTCCTTTTGTTTTTAGATTTTTTATTTTCTGTGTTTGTGTGTGTTTTTATGTAACAAAGACCTAATGCTATATATGATGATATCTCATTGGTGTAGAAGTAGATTGCCTGATTACATACTGTGTATATATAATTTGTAAATCTATTAGTATCCTTGAGAACCTAGCTCACAGCCTGTGTGGTTTTCTGAGTGGTAGAAATGAAAGATTACATTTCAGATCAACCATCTTGTTTGAGCCTGTTGTATTATTGCACATGCTCTCGCATTTTATGTGCGATTTGCACTTAAAAGAAAATTATTGGATTTATTTTTTTTTGGGGGGGGGGGGGATCCTACTTGCTTAGACGAATGCAGCACCTGTCCCCCGCCGGTTCTAAGGCTGAGAACTGAGCGATCAAAGACCACTGATCGCTCGGTTCTCAGAGCTCCGTGAGCAGTGAGCTGGTGACTGTCAGTCACTGGTGCTCTGCTCTGCCCCCCCCCCCCCCCCATGCTCACTGGAGCACTGGGCTGTGGAGAGGTGAGCAGTCAGCTCAGGGTGTCAGGTGCTCGCTGACCCAAGCATGTGAGCAGATCACAACCCTGTGGTCACGATCTTTCCCAAGCCTGGACCAGCTCGGTGTCTGCTGAAAATGGGTCACAGGAGTGCAGTTTGTTCTTCTCCAAAGGAGAAGTACAGCCAAGCCTTGGCTGTACTTCTTTAATTTGACACTTTTTTTCTCCAAAAATAATCCATACACATCCACCATGTAGTAGCCCTATAATCCTTTTTTATTAAATTGTTTCTTACTGTGTTTTTTCTACCTTGTTGTAACTTCCCTAATGGGCTCCGAGTCCCAAACCTCTCCTTTTCCCTCTAAGTTATGTTTGTTTTGAACGAGCAGTGCACATTAGTTGCAGACATTTGTTAGGAGCATTTTAGTAACTAGTTAAGTAGCATTCAGCATTTTTTTCTGCTGGAAAAACTCTACAAAAACAATTTTTTTTTTCTGCTCTCAGACGCTGAAGCGCCCAAGGCTTCATGTACACTTGAACTACTTTGCCCACCGGCCGCAAGAAAACGCAAAACTGCGCCGCAGTTTCGTGCATTTTGCAGCCAGTGGTCAAACCGTTCCTATCCTGAACACGATTCTTCCGCGTTCAGGAGGGGGGAGGTTGAACCTCCTCTAGCCGCAGAAGCTCCTAAATGATCCTTAAAGCCTAGGAGTACATGGACATATAGACTTTTATGGAGTTGAGTTTAGGAACTTTGGCAAAAAAAAACAAAAAGCTACTTAACTCAAGTTTATGAGCTGCTAGTGTACATGGAGCCTAAGGCTCCTTTCACACGTTGCGCTGCGTGCTGCGGTCCGTTCTCTGCTCAGCGTGGATCGATCTGCCGATCCCCACTGAGCAGGCAGATGACCACTCCGTGTCCGCACACAGGAGGTGTCAGAGCCCTGCTGCTCTCTATGGGGAATCGGATGAGAGCGGACTGCCTGTCCGTTCTCATCCGATCCCATCTGATCTGATCCCCTGGACGGATAGAAAATAGAATTCCCATCTGTCTGGATTTCACTGGCAGGATCGGAATTAGATGGCAGCAGGTGTCAGCGGACATGTCACCGCTGACATCCGCTGCCCCATAGGGATGCATGGGGGATCCGATCAGATTCGCCTAAAAAACTGACGGGTGGATCTGATCGGATTGTTCGTGTGAAAGGAGCCTAAAAGATATGTTTTCTCAATACCAAGAATCCCTGTGCTTGTGGCTGTGTGTTGTGTGATTTCTTAATAGAAAAAATAGTGGGGTGATAAATGCGCTGTCACGTATGTATCCGAGTGGGAGGATTCCTCTAATATGCCGCAGCTCGTTATAAATGAATAAATAAATAATGACTCTGAGATTCGGATTCAATCCGATTCTATATGCAGCCAACTCTAGTATTAATCACTAAATACCAATACAATAAGGACGATTTCATACTACTCCCCATCCTTAGCCGCAAAAAGACTTTAGAAGCTGCAAAAAAAAGAAATTGAACCTACTAGATTTTGGCTTCCCTTGAATACCGTTTTATACAGGAACTGCAAATATCCTGCGTGGAACAGGCAACTGCTTTTTTAGTTATAGTAAAGGAGATCTAGGGTCAAAACATTGTAAAAACACAGGAAAATTGTGCTTAGTGCAAAAAGTAATGCTGCAACCTATATATTCCAGGCACAAAAGAATTACTAACATTTTCTAAAGTTAAGTGGTTAGCTCTTCTGCCTAGCAGCACTAGGGTCGTCATGGACCTGACTGTATATGAATCTGAGTTAGGGACCTTATTCCTCGTTTCCACTGAGTGGTACGGTACGCTTCGGTTCGGAACGGTACACCTTGCGTTTCCACTGCCAATAGTACCCTTTCATGATAGGCGTGGTGTAGCAGGAAAGCTGTGATAGACGATTCTCTGTCAACCAATCAAAGTTCTGTAGTGTAGCTCCACCCTGTTGGTACGGTACTAATGTGCTTGGTACCCCAACGAAAGGGTCCCAAAAAAGTGGTACGGTACGGAATTAGGGTACCATTCACAATGGAAACGGCAAAAATAGCGTACCGTACTGCTCAGTGGAAACAAGCCATTCGATTGTAATCTCCTTGAGGGCAGGGATTGATGTGAATGAATAATATATGTAAAGCGCTGCGTAAATTGACGGCGCTATAGAAGTGCCTGTAATAAATTTAAATAAAATATCTTTGTATTGATACAAACGTGTGTAAAGAAATAAAGTTAGATTATAATAAACCATAATGAACAATGTACATAAAATAGTGCAATATCCGCCCATAACTTATACAGTAACTTCTGCATAACAAAAAAAGAATCCTCAAAGAGAAATATGCAAAAGTCCAAATGTGAAATGTTAAAAATGATGAAAGTCCACGTGTAAGAATCCCGAACCACATCACAGACTAGTGTGTCAGTTTTGTTACCGAACAGTAATGCTCTCCAAATGATTAGAGATCAACAGCGCAGAAACCATCCAATTGGGTGCCACCACTCGAGCTACCACTACTTTATCGCCTCCATGGTCCTTATCCAAAGCCAGCACCTCCCAAAGTAATAATGGGTAGGAGAAAGAACAAATGACCATAGTGTAGTATGCTAAAACCACATGATTTATTAAAAGTAGACATACTCACAAAAGTTAGAGGAAAGCCTAGTACACACAGGCCGCATGTCGGGCGGCATCAGCTGGTTCAATAGAAACCGGCTGACATTCGGCCCGTGTACTGCAGCCGGTTGGACAGAAGCTGGCTGTTCAAAGAGGCATGACCGAAAAAGGTCTGCCAACCGGCTCCCGATAAGTCAGGAGTGTTCTGGTGGGGGGCCATCCCCTTGTTAGAACACAATAGCGCAGCAGGGGAGATCGCTGTCCTAACATTAGATTGTTAGTACAACAGCTCCTCCTGAGCGGTCAGTGTTTTTTTGTTTTTTTGTTCAGCCCTGCTGGGTTGAATGGAAAAAACTAAGTGTGTGCTAGGCTTAAAGTATAACTAAAGGCAAAACTTTTCTTCCAGGTTTTGATAACGCTGAGGGGGATTAGAACACCTGTCAGTTTTTATTGCTGCCTGTGCCCCGTTAGGGAGATTTACCCTCCTTTATTTGGCCTGTTTACCATTATCATTAAAAGTGAAGGTAAAAGAAAATACCAATTTTTGGGTTGTCCTCAGAAAAGTATTAAGGGGGAAATCTTCTATTGGGGACACAAGTTCTAATGACCTGGGGTCTCCAAATGCCCCTAATTTGCAGGGATTTTCTCACTTCCTGTTTGGGTGTGGGACAGGAAGTGAAGGGAAATCTCTTCAATGGGAAACAGATGATGAAAAAAAAAATCTGATGGGTTATAACCCTCCCTTACTCTTATCTAAAATGGGGAAAAAAAATGTTGCATATAGTTTTTCTTTGACACAGGCAAAATACAGCACACTAGGGATCAACAGCAGGTGTACAACATCATACGCCACTCGTTTCACCCTATGTGTGTTTCATCTTGTGCAGCGGACGTGTTTATCCCTTAACCACTTGCCAAACGTGGTTCACTCCCGGGGAAGCTAGTGAGTGTGGCAGGCGGCTCCGATGGCTGCCGGCCACTCGCGATCTCCCCCCCTGCTGACAGAGAAGGACGGACGGCTGATGAAAACACAGCCGTCCGTAGTTCTCCCTGAAGTGATCACAGATGTCCTGTGATCCTGCTATATAGGATCACATGTCTCTGTGATGACTTCACAAGCCGCGCCCCCCACAGTTAGAATCGTGCCCCTAGGGACACATTTAACTCCTTGATCACACATACTGTTAACCCCTTCCCTGCCAGTGTCATTTTTACAGTAACCGTGCATATTTGTAGCACTGATTACTGTAGTAATGTCACCGGTACCCCCAAAAGTGTCAAAAATGTTAGTCAGGGGTCCGATCTGTCCGCCGCAATGTCGCAGTCCCGCAAAATATCACAGATCCCCACCATTACTAGTAAAAAAAAACCAATAAAAATGACGACAATCTTTCCCGTAGTTAGTAAACGCAATAACTTTTGCGCAAACCAATCAAAATACGCTTATTGTGTGTTATTTTTGGTAAAAAAAAAAAAAAAAAATGTAGCCGAAAACAAATTGCCCTAAAATGTTAAAGAATTTTGATTTTTAATTTTTTTTTTTTTTTGTCACATTTTTTTTTATTTTTATTTCATATAAAAGAATGTGAAAAATATTGTTTTTTTTCAAAATTGTCGCTCTTTTTTTGTTGATAGCGCAAAAAATAAAAATCGCACAGGTGATTAAATACCACCAAAAGAAAGCCCTGTTTGTGGGGAAAAGACGTCAATTTCGTTTGGGTACAGCGTCGCACGACCTCGCAATTGTCTGTTAAAATCACACAGTGCCGAATCGCAAAATAGGGCCTGTTCTTTTAGCAGCCAAATTCTCCGGTCTTAAAGTGGTTAAAGATGTCAGTTGCCGCAGACAAAACGTTTGTCATATATAGTTGCCTGTATTTGTCATCAAAACTTTCTGAAAAACTGCTGAAAAAGAAGCATGCAGCTAGTGAAGTCAGCTCTTATTCTGTATGCTTGTTCAATGTCACTGATGAAAAACCGGAAGCTTTGAGACCAAAGTGACAGCCAGGAAAGTAGCATTGTCAATAGTTAAACTTGTCAAACTTGTTACATCATTGGATAGAGAGATCACGTGGTAAAGGGCAGCTGTGATTGGCCCTTTACCCCGATCCGTGATGCACTGGGTCCCGTGAACCCAGCAATCATGGATACTTCCAGATGCGTGCCCGGGAAGCCGTCATTTGACGTCCTCCCAGAACTAGCCGGCCACACTGTAGCCATCATTCGGCAATAGCGTGGTCGGCAGGTGTTAAAGGTAGTGGGTCAGCATAACAATCAATCAAGAACAATTCGAGAGGCTAGTCAGTTACACCCCACCTTGTGTAAATGGCGGCCTAGGAATCTTTTCTCATAATGTTTTTACATATAATTTCCTCTTTTAAACAGATAATTGAATAACTCCTTATACTAATACACAAGAATCCTCACCCCCTAGTAGCTTTTGGGCTGTATGGAGGCCAGAAACCTCTAGTAATAGGTTGCGCTTGCATCGCCACCTTCTGGTAGTCTTTTAATATTTCCTGGTTGCACAGTTTTAATGGCAGTTTGCTTGTATCATTATATCTCATTGGACAGACTTCAATCATACAAACAATGTATTTACAAGGAGGCTGCAGAAGGCAATTAAGTTTCTAGTAGTGTACCAATCATACACTGTATTTCAAATCCAATATGTTTATATAGCTATGTTTATGCATTTAATGACCGCTGACAGCCCAGAGGCGCTCAATTACACCCCACCTTGTGTAAATGAAGTCCGTCCTGTGAACAAGGATGTCTAATGTGTATTTTCTTTAACAGAGGTGACTGGCTCTTGTGTTTATGTGTTTGCTGCCCCACCAGTACATTTGAGTGAAAGGAACTAATACAGAAGAAGAATCATTGTGTTTTTTTAATTCTCTATACTATTATAATTGTGTTTAACACAGGGCTGGACTGATCCCAGGAGCCAGGTAGGCAATGCTCCATAAAAATTACAGCAGGTGCCGAACTGTTGAGGCTTTCTTTAGTTGATGACAATGGAGCTGGCTTCTAAAAATAAAAAGCCGCTGGTTCCTGGATTGGATATATTGGCTCCAGAATAGTTTCAAAATGTGTCCACCTCTGGTTAAATGGTTACAATTCTGGATCCCAAAATCAAAACCCACCCATATGGAAATTTTTCAGTGTTTTTGTGTCAGTTTCTTCTGGGTAAAAATAGATCGCCCGCACTCCAATCTTAGATCTTCTGGCTGTATTTCTTTGTCAGCAAAGTGACTACATACATTGTATCGCTACCCAAAAACCAACCTTCTTTGATGTGTTTTACCACTTCTGGCTTGCTCACACAGATAGAGGTCGCCACCTATCCTTGTGAGCAAGCTAGCAGAAGTGAAACGCGTTGAGGAAAAATGTTTGGTTTTCAGATTTGAGACACAATAGGGTAGATTTACTAAACTAGGTGCACTCCGAATCTGGTGCAGCTGAGCATAGCAGCCAATCAGCTTGCAAATGAACTAAGCTTTCGCTATAAAAGTTGATTAGTTTCTATGCAGTTACACCAGATTTTGCACTCTCCAGTTTTAGGCTCCGTTCACATCTAGGCGTTTTAAGGCGTTTTTGGGGCGTTTTTCTGCTCTAGGATCAGCTCTCAAAACGCCCAACAAGACAAATCCTATTCATTTCAATGGCCCCTGTTCACATCTGAGCGTTTTGACGCTGTATACAAAACGCCCAACGCTCAAAAAAGTACATGAGCTTCTTTTTGGGCAGATTACAGGCGTTTTCCATTGATCTCTATTCAATCTAAAAACGCCTGCACAAAAATCGCGGTAAAAATCGCGGTAAAATCGCGGTAAAAAAACGCCGCAAAAATCGCGTTAAAATCGCGGTAAAAAACGCGCGAAAAACGCTACGCTCAGGTGTGAATGTAGCCTTAGTAAAAAATAACCCCCCCCCCCCCCAATGTATGCAGTCATTTTGTTGACAAATAAATACAGAAAGATGAGCTAAGATAGGCCTGGGGTTTGTATATTTTTTGTCTGAGGAAGAACGGAGATGCAAGCAGACACCAGGGTTGTCCTTGCGTGGCAGGAGGGGCAAGTCTTAAGTGATGCAATAGTTTTTACTATAGGTTTGTTCTGGGTATTCTTTTTTTTTTTTTTTTTTTCCAGAATTTTAAAACACACTTGTATACACTTGCACTTGGGGGGCAGTAAAACCAGGCGGTTGAGCTGCATTTTTGTACCCTCCGCCCCTGCAAAAGCAGTTCAATCCAGTTCAAAACAGTTTTTGTTTTATTTTTTGCATTCTCTGAAAAGTTTTGATGTATATAAGGGAGTTATCGCCAAGTGATTTCCTAAAGCTCTGTCCTGAATATATTCTGATCGTTTGTGGTTGGGTTGTGTTTTGTAATAGCCATATTTTTTAAAAGGTGTTTACACCCAGCCAGTATGTAGATTTATGACGTACAGTTTTGATTAGTCAGACGGGAGGACAGTGTAACGAAGTGGTAATTGATGCTTCTCCCCATAATTTCTGCTGAGGTTGCTCAATAAATTTTCCCAATGCAGAAATATAAATTGCATTAGCTTTGGGCACAGCCTAACAAAACAAAATAAAGTTTTGGACTGCAGAAAACAACATAATTGTAATGTATTGTATTACTGCACCTGGATACAAGCAAGATGGTTTATTATTTGAGACATACTCTTTTTTTAATATATTTTTTATGTTTTCTTTTTTTTTTTTTGCCAAACAGAAGACAAGTTCTTTTTTTCTGCAATAATTTATTCTTTATGCTGAAAGTACAGTAATTAACGAGATTCTTTATTGAATCAGGCGAAAAGAGATAGAGTAAGTGGAGCTGTTGCCTGTGGCAACCCAGCTGATACTAGCTGGTAGCTTTTAATTTGTCAGCTTGTGCTGGAAAACTGTATGAGAGTAGTATGGGAATGGGAAAAAGAAAAAAATCAAACTCTCCTAGATGGCTGCAGCTCCGATCCCAGCTGCAGCTGTCCCCTGCCGGCTCTAAGACCAAGAAATGAGCGATCAAACTTCAGCCTGGAGAGAGCCTCTCTGCTCTGCCCCTCCAGCGCTCACTGGAACCCAACCTGTCTGGTTACCTCCTACCTACAAAAATGGATGTAGACTGATGTGAACTGAACTGAAAATTGATGTGCAAACTGGATCTGTTTTTTCTTAGAAAAGCTGTGACTGAACAGATGATGGGTGTGCGAAAGGGGTCGAACACTTGAGTTGCTACTTGAGGCTTGCTTGCATGTTGCATCTGAAAAGCCAGGTGTAGGAAAAAAAAGACCGACACTGGCTGGTATTCAGTATGTTGCTGATGCCAGATACCCAAGATTACCTTGAGATGTGGTTATTGAATTAAATTGCCCAATTTTTCACAATGAAATTGAATCTGATATCAAGGGTCTCCCCAGGTGGAAAAGCCTGGGGCCATACATTTGCAACATAACATATTTTTAAAAAATCCAGCCCTTACATGAGCAGATCCCTAAACCCACTGACCAATGGTAGTGGTCTTCCTCCAAAAACCCTTTTGGCTCTTATCACTTTATTACCGGAGGAGGTCAAACATTTTACCCAGTGTGCCAACCTCTGCAAAATGTCAATTCTTTCCAAAATACAAAAAATAGGTTAAAACACCTGTTGCAAAACATAGTCCACCCTGATCAAACAGGGTTTATCATGGGCAGAGAAGCTAGAGCTAGTTCTCTAGGAACCCTGCACCTGATTTGAGTGAGTACCCAGAAGAGCCGTCCTCATAACAGCCTGTTGTCTGAATATGCCGAAAAGGCTTTTGACAGGACTGGAGGCAAAAAGAAACAAAGAAAGGGCGCACCGACCTAGCGCATTATCCTCATTAATAGGCTTTATTCATGCAACATATAAAATGGCTACTCACAAACACAGGTGAAATAAAATCATATCAAGCTCAGTTGCTCCAGTGTCAGGAGTAGTCCATAAGTTAGTCCATAATCCGATGAGATGACGGCTGGAGCGTTTCGAGGCTCAGCCTCTTCCTCAGAGCCACTGTTTTAAGACTTTCTCATCAGTTTAAATAGCAATGCATTGCTCAAATCCCCTCCCTCAGATCTTGGGGGGCCCCTCCCTCTAGGGGTGTGGCTGAGGTACTACATCCTTCCCTCTTATAGCACTATCATTCATCCCCCAACAGGGTTAGTTCATGAAACCCATGGAATGTAAAGTGTAAATAAAAATGTGTGAATGAAAACCCTATATGTCACCCCAGGGGCCCCTGAAGGGCAGACCAAAATTTTCGGAGTTCACCTTTTCCTTTTACGTGAAGATGGAATCTTAACCTTTAATTTGCTTTTTAACTGTCATTCTCCTATGGATCCCATGAGTTTAGTTCCTGGGAGTCACTCTGTGACCCTTTTTTTTTTTTTTTTAAGCTGACTGTCATCTGACATCACAGAGCTGGTACAAACTTTGAAAAGATCCTGATTATATGGTTGTGATCCTCCCAAAAACCTGGACTGGCACATGGCTCAGCCTCTCAGCGATACACCGAGAGCCTGAGCCAGCCCTTCCCACCCCCTCCACAGCCCAGAGATCCAGTGAGCACCAAAGGGGCAGAGCAGAGAGCCCCTGACTGACAGTTTTGGAGGGGGAGAACTGAGTGATCAGCAGTGTTTGATCACTCAGTTCTCAGTGCGGAGCTGGTGGGTGGATCAATGCTGCATCAACCTAGGTGAGTATAAGGTTTTGTCCATACTTTTTAGCCAGTGATAGGCAACAAGTAGATCTCCCAGCATGATCTGCCAGTAAACGGTGTATAAAGCTTACCATACATATTGCCGGAGTCAGATGTCTTAGGAGTTGCTGGGTTACATTAGATCCAATCATAACAATTGAATAGGGTTGAGAGAAACTGTCTTGGATAAGTTATAAGAAGCGGGTTCTAGCATGTGTGGTGTGAACCCACAATTCTGCAAAGTTTTTTTGTGATGATCTCGAAGACTGTGCAATCCAAATCTTTGTGGCAATTTCTGGAAGATAATGGTCTAATTTTTTTTATACTGTGAGTAATTCCATTGTATTAAATATCTTACAATAAAAGCATAAGATTGTAAGAAAAAAGGAGGATATAAAATGTGTTACCCAAAATATAGTTGAGCCTACTGAGACTTGTAGTTTCACAGCAGCTGGATCTCTGTCATTTAAAGCAGTTCAAATTCCTGCTGGGGACACGGGGCTAACCAAGTGTGCCCATGGCACTTGTCACTCACCCCTTACAGCTGACCCCTCCTTTTCCTTCCGTATTGTCTTTAATGGTTAACAGATTTCATTAAATTAGTACAATAAAAGGTTCAGAATTTTTCTGCTGGCTTTCTCAAGCAATTTTCTTTATACTGAGAGTAATCCCATTGCCATAAATATCTTACATTCAAAGCATACGATTGTAAAATGTTACCAGCTACAAATCGCCCAAAAGATGTTTGAACCTACTGAGGCTTGTAGTTCCACAGCAGCTGGATATATCTACCTTTTTATTAAAAGCAGTTGAGGTTGGTGTGTCTTTAGCATCATTATGTAAGCATATCATCCACCGCCCCGCATTGAGAGACGGCACAGCCCAGCCTGCTCAGTAATGCTTGTGGGAAGCACAGGAGCTGGAAGGCATTCCAGCAGGCTCCAGCTGAAGAGACGGTACTACGTAGTTTTCCTTTGATTAGGCAGTGTCATTGTTGTCAGGGCAACTGAGAACAGCGGCGTATCATATTTTCGCCCTCTGTGCTGCATGCTGAATATTTCAGTGTGCTCTTGCCGGCACTGGGATTAGGGAAAGGTGCTGTAGTGCAGCAGATTCTGCTTGGCCGTGGGCCAGCAAGAAGGACCAGCTAGTGATTTTCACATCAGCCATTGGATCCTGTACATGAGGGGGATTTTGGCACTGTTCATCCTTCCTGGCTTTCTCCCATTACCCATGGAGAGATCGGTGACAAGCTCCTAGATGTCCACGCTACCCTAGTGACAGGCTCTTCCTGGGGAACTGCCGCAGAAGAGCAGGATACATGCTTATATTCCTGAGACCTAGGAAGAAGGGAAAGGTGGCAAAAAACATGCCAGGATCGAATAAAGCTGCCCGGCAGGAGCGGGTGAAGAAATCAGGGGCACGGCCTGCACCCCCGGTTTTATTTACTATAAACGAGGAAGATGAACAGCAAAAGAATGGCAGCAGCAAGAAGGTAAAAGGTAGGCACTGTATATCCCTTAGAGCTATTGACTATTGCAGGGCAGGTGCAGGCAGCCTCAAACCTGTACCCAGCTTAGAGCTCCGTGTTCTGTGTTTCCTGATAAGTTACCAATGCAGATATGTGCCGTACCTTGCCCCATTATGGTGTTTGCTACATGCTCTGTTGAGTCTTTGCCACCAATCTATTTTTTATTTAGTTGCTCATTGCATAGCCGTACAATATGACTTTTTAGGATGACCGTGCTGAAATTTCATTTTTGCTTGGAACCACAGCGCTTAATATTTAAGTCAATGATCTGTCTTTATTTATTCTATATTTTATGGCATGATTTATCAGAAGTGTAGGTTGATTGCATCCATCTCTGAGGCCTTGCTTGGAATCACTATGCAGAATGTAGTAGATCTTTGAGAAATGAGAGGGCCCTCCTTATGCAGAGAGATATGGGCTGGTAGGCGATGTGATAGGACAGCGTACTACAGTGATCATGTCCAGCGGTGGAATGAATGTCATGTAGTGTGTGTAACGTAGGGGTGTTTAAATCCTTGTGTCATTCTGTTACAGTATTTTATCCAAACAGCTGAGGAGTGTCAAGGGTGTCACTGACAACTTCACATAAAGATAATCCATTATTAACCTAGCCCATAGTCATTAACACTGCCAACTAATATAGAGCCCACAGAGGAGGCTATAAATAGGTTTAAATAGGCATACGTGTCTGTATGTCTGATTCACACATGATCATGAATATAACACTGGATATAATGAGCTAGAAGAGGAAACCTAGGAAACGTATACAAGTATTTCAAGGATGCGTTCATTAACCATCATCCCCCACAGTCAGTTTATTGCAATCAGTGAAATGAAGATGTCTTGGAAATCCGGCACTCTTACAGCACAATTATATAGGAACACTAATCGGTCTTCTCCATTGACCTTGATAGATGACTACAGTCTAGAATCGCAGCAGGCACACGTCCCCAATGTGCAGCTTTGATGGCCTACAGAGAGGAGGGAGCTGTACAGGGTCAAGACATTGCTAGAATAAAAGCCCATCGCTCTGGTAGTGTTCTGCAGCCATGGCAATTTGTAATCAGGGAACTCTCTAGGCTATTGATCTCATCATTAGTGGCAGTCATATACTATTGACGTTTTTGCAATGTACATCTCTGGAAAAGTATACTGCTATATATGAAATGACATACAACATTGATGAATCATAAGCATGCATGCTTAGTACTGTTCTACAGAGGATAAGCATAGCTAGAGTAAGAGTGCATTTAAACAAGAATACTTGGAACCAGCATATTCATTATAGTGTTACTAAACTCACAACCGTAAAATCAGTCTGTATATGCAGTAAAACATGCTTGTTATAATCCACTGTGATACCTAAGGGGTTAATCCTCTGCATTGTGAAAAAGGCTGTTTATTATTATTATTTATTTCAGGTACTTATATAGTGCTGTCAATTTACGCAGCGCTTTACATATACATTGTACATTCACATCAGTCCCTGCCCTCAAGGAGCTTACAATCTAAGGTCCCTAACTCACATTCATACATACATAGTAGGGCCAATTTTTTTTTATACAGGATCCAATAACCTACCAGCATGTCTTTGGAGTGTGGGAGGAAACCAGAGTACCCGGAGGAAACCCACGCAGGCACAGGGAGAGCAATCCTGTCTTCTCTGTTCCTGCCCTTCTTCCAGTGTTCCAGTGTAGAGTTTTTTTTATTTTTTCTTTGTTTGTTGGGAGAGGCCATGTGATCAGCACTCGGTCAGGGGTCCTTCAGCCTCATAGGACAATCACAGGAGAAGGAAAACTCCTCCTACAAGCTTTTACCAGACACTGATAGTAGTCACAAGACTGCTATATACTGCTGATGACAAAAGGTATTTAGCAGTTTATATTTACTAATATAATTTCATTTCCATGTTCTGTGTACTGTGGGAGACCAGATATAGTGAATGCAGGGTCCTGGGTTTAGTAACCCTTTAAAAACACATAGGAGAGTGGAAGTGTGACCCTTAACTGTGTGTTTTCACATCATGACCTGTGCTAGAAAATGTATGGTTTAGAATTAGGCCTCATGCACACTGTTTTTTTTGTAAATGCTGTAGGTATGCACCGAAATGAAAAATTCTGGGCCGAAACCGAAAATTCAGGATGCCCTTGACCGGAAACCGAAACCGAAAATGACTTTTTCCCCCAAATAATTTTAAATTAGATAGAAGAGGGGCATACACCAAAAACAGGCAGTGACGTACACCTGTCGCTGCCACCCTGTCACAGTATATGGACTGTGATGGGTTGGCAAGTGGTTAATTTAATTACCAATGGTATTTGTATTATGCAGCATGAGGGGGTTAATGTATTGCCACTGCTGGTCACTCATCTATTAGTGACCGACCAGTGGCAGTTAATTAACCCCTTTGTGCTGCATTAGTGCAACCAGTATCAGTGTTAACACTGGTTGCACTGATACTGGTTGCACTAATGCAGCACAAAGGGGTTAATTAACTGCCACTGGTCGGTCACTAATGCATCAGTGACCAGCAGTGGCAATATATTAACCCCCTCATGCTGCATAATACTAATACCATTGGTAAGCTCGCCTCAGCTCCCCCTCCCCCCCCCTGCCTCAGCGTCCCTCCCCATTCCCCATCCCAAGGATGCAATCTCCTTACTCTCACTCTGCTCCTCCGGTCACTGTCCTTCCTTTCAAAAGACCCGCCTCTGGCCGACGGCCCGCCTCCCTGTGATGTCACTACTACTACGATCTGTGCAATTGTGCATGAATGAACTAACACCCCGGGCGGGCGGGTGGGCGAGCAGCCGCTAATAGCTATAACTATGTGAGCACTTCACTTCCCTGTCAGAGGAGATACCCGCATGACAGGGAAGTGAAGCGCTCACATAGTTCTAGCTATTAGCGGCTGCTCGCCCACCCTCCCGCCCGGTGTGTCAGTTCATTCATACACATCATAGTAGTAGGGACATCATTGAGAGGCGGGCGGCCGGCCAGAGGCGGGACTTTTCTAACCTGTGCTGCGCCCTCCTCCTTCCTCACGGCGGCCATTAATTTCGGCATTTTTAACCCATTTTCGGCCGAAAGGGGATAGGCTCATTTTCGGCCGAAAATGTCGGTGGCTGAAATTTCGGTGCATCCCTAAAATGCTGTGTCTCACAGCGTTAACATCTAAGCTGCATTTTTTTTTTCCCATACACCATTAGGTGTGTTTGGGCGTTTTTCATTGCCCAGAATTCTAACTTATTCTGGCTATTGAAATGAATAAACGCCCAAACGCTAAATGTGCTTAGATGCATATAATCCGTCTAACACCGTGGTTCTCAACTCCTGTCCTCAGGACCCACTAACAGGCCAGGTTTGCAAGATAACTGCAATACATCACAGGTGATATAATTTGCTGCTTAGTGATTGCAGTACTCTAGTCTGCATCTCCCCATGGTAATACTTAAAATCTGGCCTGTTAGTGTGTCCTGAGAACCGGAGTTGAGAACCACTGGTCTAACAGCTTCTGGCGTTTTTTATTTTTTTTTATTTTTTTTTTTATGCCCAAAAGCTTCTCTCCTGAATGCGATTCTCCTGCATTCAGAAGGAGCTTTGACAACCTCTAAACACCTCTATAAGCCTATGTGTGCATGAACACCTGCAAAAAAAACTCCAAAAGCCCAAAAAACGTCAGTTTAGGATCAGCAGTGTGCATGTGGTCTTAGTTGCCATGAGCAGCACTTCAGATTTCCCCCTTACTCTCTATACGAGGCCTAGTAGAGATCCAGGAAAACGTTTGTAAGCCCTTAGCGCAGAACTCCAGGAAAATGTTTTCTTCCCCATGCAGTGCGGCTGTACTCCTCCAGAAAACGGCGCTCCCCCACGTCCAGTGGTGGACTGTTCCTGCTGTCCTCATGTCCAGTGTCGGTCTACGGGTGTGAGGAAGTCAGGAACAGTCCACTGCACAGGACCGCCAGTGTTAGGAGTGGCAGGGACTCGGTGCATCGGAGGATTAGGTAAGTCTATCTCGGCACAGCCCCACTGCATGGGGGAAGGAAAAAAACTCCTAGGTTTCTTCTTCATGTTTCTGGTTTTCTGCATGAATAGCTTCTGGAACAACATCTCGTCTTTATCTAAATCATCATATATAGTATTTAGCAAACATACACAGCCTTTTACATTGATATATACTGAACAAAATAGTTTAAACAGTCAAGGTCATTGACAGAAGGTGTGTTAACCCTTGTTCTGTATCTAGTGGAGCAATTTGGTAGAGAAAAACCTAAAGCCTGGTACACACTATTAGGTTTTTTTTTTGTTCACCCCCGCAGGTTGAATGAAAAAAAAACTGTCAGCTCTGGTCGGATGCAAGATTAGAACAGCGTCTCCCCCGCTGAGCTGTGTTCTGACAGGGGGACCCCCCCCCTCCCCGCCAGAACACTCGGAACAGCGCTGTCTGCCATTGGCTGGAAGCGCTGATAGGGAGTCGGTCATATGCTGGTTTTCCAACATTCATGTCTGACAGAAGCCAGCCATTTGACTCAGGCAGACCAACGTACACATGGGCAGAGTGTCGGACATTTTTTTTTTTTTTTTTGTCCCTCAAATATCTCCCAGCATTCTGCCTGTGTGTTTGGGGCTTTAAGAGAAACTTTGGAGAGCATATAAGAGAGGGCCATATATTGCTATCTGCTTTCCACTGAATACTGCACAATTAGTCCATACCACAGCTTTAATTTTATGGCCCATTCTTAAAATGCAGGCTGCTGTGTTGATATGGTTGTGTCCCATGGAGTGTAATATATGATTGGAGGAGAGACTGGTCACATGATTTTGACAAGTCACTTCCTTTTTTTTTTTATCTTTGATTATAATAGTGCTTAGTGTCCAAGAACCAGGGGAGTGCTACTGCTAAGCACAGTTATGGCCAATTCAAACCAAATTGCAATGTGCAGCAGTGCAAGCGTTTTGGTGCATTGAAATGCATTACAGCACATTGCATTGGACTTCCTTTTCATAATGAATAGGTTTCATCACTCTTCCACTCATTCAATGTCTGTACTGTTGCAGTTTTTTTGTGTTTTGTTTGCAGTACAATGCACATGAGTACAACACCATTGTATGGTGTAGTTTTGCATACGTTTTCTGCCCGTGACCACATGGATAGTGTAAACCCTTCTTTATAAATGTGCACTTTTTTCAAGCAGTAAAGACCATATTGCTCCTTCATCTGCTGATCTGTGCATTGGATAGTGGGTGTACAGTATTTTGCCTTGTCTGTTACAGAAAAAGAGCAATGTATACTTTTGCTTATCTTTCTTTTTTAGTGGGCCAAAAAAGATTTGGAATTTCTTGTCACCGAATTGCTTTAAGCTGACAGTGTATGTATTATAGATATTAAAGGGTAGATGAACATTACAGGTGTGATCCCAAACTTTTATAGACTTTTTTGCTGAGCGGTGTGTCCCTAAAGCAGGAATACTTACATCAGACAACTGTTGTGCCTATGGACCTGGGTGAGGGAGAAGCTTTGATGGTGCCAGCTGTTCATGAAAAAAATACTTATCAGAAAAGTTTTTCTAACTTGCCAGTGATTGTCCTTGTCCTCCTCAATGACTCTGTTTTATAGACACACATCAGATCACCTCTCGTTTTCATTTCAATGTGCATCTTTTATCCTGAGGTTGATAGTTTTTTTTTTTTTTGGAATAACAACTGTTTTTTTCATATTTAAAGTGGAACTTCACTCTCTCAACCAACAGTCACTATTTATTTTTAATCCTTATGCTGCTAGCATTTATAAATAGATAGGAAAGTTTATCATTATTTACATGTTTAAACTTTTTTTACAGTTGCTTCCTGGTTTCCAGGCCCAGGCAAGTGATGTCATACATCCCAGGAGTCTTCAGGAGGGGAGGAGGGGTTTTCTCAGCTAAGCACACCCTCCTGCCTGTATGCCTGAGCTAAAGAAAGATGGATTCCAGGAAGTAAAGGCTACATGAATCATCCTCTCTTAATAAAGATGGCCACAGCTAGAAATTCTGTGGCTGTTTTTCAATTAGAGCTGCACGATTAATCGTTAAAAAATTGCAATCTCGATTCACCCCCTCTCACGATCTTAATCCGGAATTTCCACGATTCATGTAAGTGCAGAGCAGTTCTGTGCTCACAGCTGTCAAAAAAATAAAAACAGCCGGCAAAATATATCACAACATTGCTCAGCGCTGAGAGATTAAGGCTCCGTTCACATGTAGGCGTTTTTGGGGAGTTTTTCTGCTCTAGGATCAGCTCTCAAAACGCCCAACAAGACAAATCCTATTCATTTCAATGGCCCCTGTTCACATCTGAGCGTTTTGACACTGTAAGCAAAACGCCCAACACTCAAAAAAGTACACGAGCTTCTTTTTGGGCAGATTACAGGCGTTTTCCATTGGTTTCTATTCAATCTAAAAACGCCTGCACAAAAAACGCCTGTAAATCGCAGTAAAAATCGCGGTAAACGCGCGAAAACGCTACGCTCAGGTGTGAATGTAGCCTAAAAGAAATGTCGTAATATTTCATTCTTTTAGATCAAAAGGTTGAACTTCGGTCTACAAATGATTTTAACCATTTAGACAAAGCCTTTTTCTGACAGTTGTTGGAATCAGAACTTATTTGTTTACTAGAAAATTACTTAACCCCCAAACATTATTATATAAATAATCTATATATTTTTTTTAGCAGAGACCCTAGAGAATAAAATGGCGGTCGTTGCAATATTTCGTCGCACTGTATTTTCACATCAGTCTTTCAAACACAATTTTTTGGGGAAAAATACAATTCAATGAATTACAAAAAAAAATAAACAGTAAAGTTAGCCTAATTTTTTTTGTATAATGTGAAAGAAGTTTTGCAGGAATCGTGATTTTTTTTTTTTTTTTTCTAAAAAAATCATTATTCTCATTTTATCCAGAAACGTGCAGCTCTATTTTCAATGTAATTTCTTAGCAAAATTAAGCACGGAGAGTCGGAGATATAGGGGAATTTGCTTTAGATATTAAAATAAATAAACAGCGTTTTTGGTTTGTGGTGCTCAGATGCAGTGAAGTTCTGCTTTATGAACAGATTAGAAGACTTTTTGCTCCAGCATTTCCCGATACTCTTAGAATACTTTAGTCCTTCAGTTATTGCAATACATCAAAGACTCTAAGGGAGCAACGTAGCCCTACATCTTTTCATTTATGTAATAGCGAAAATAACATTCGGCTGCAGGCTGCACGACTCTACTTGTCTCAGATCTGGAAGCAGGTCCTCCTACGGTTGTGAGCCGTTAACCATTCATCACTTTAGTGATTCAAAAAGAAAAGGGAGATACGCTCTTTCTGTCAAGTACATCTTTAGGTTATTGAAGCAAACTGATGCATCAACAGTCCATTAGACACAACCGGCTCTAACGCATTTCACTCCTCACAGGAACATAATCCTAAAGCAGGGCTTGACAAATTTGCTTGAAATCTAGGAGCCTGCTAAAAGTTAGGAACCAGTTTTTTTTTTCGCGCATGTCGAATGGCTGGCTTCTGTCGGACCGTCTGCCATGCACACGGGCTAAATAGCGGCCAGTTTTTAATAAACCGGCTGATGTTGCTCGGCATTTGACCTGTGTGTACTTTGTTTACTTCTTCTGAGAGAGATAAAAGGAACACTCCAACCACCATGACCACTTCAGTGATTTAAAGTGGTCAGCTCTGCTAAAAACAGGAATGGGGGACTGTTCCCCTTCCGTCCAGTGGATCAGATACGATGACAGTCGGGTGAAAACAGACAGATGGTCCGTTTTTACATCCGATCACCCATAGAGGAGACCGGGTTGCGTCCATGTCCACTGTGTGTCAGTTAAGCGGACATGGACCTGTCATCTGCCTGTTCAGTGGGGATCAGCGAACAGATCGCAGGCAGGGTCCGCTCCATGCAAAAGGTCCCTCAAGCATACAGAGATCAGAAATTTTGCTTTTATAGCTGGTATGTAAATATTTAAAATTGATATATGCAGGTGACCTAGTGATCTGAATTCTGTTATTAGGTTTCTTTTCCTTATAAATAAGACTTGGCCTTTCCTTATAAAGAAGACATTTGGGCTCTACTGTATTGAACAGTGCTGTCAGTGTAATACTAAAAGATTGCTGGCAGGAGAACGGAAAGATAACAGCAATGTGGTGTTGCTTTCCTAATCATTAGGCTGTTGTTGGTCAGCGACCAAACCTTTATTGAAGTACGAAAAAGTGAGTTTGCAGACCTGGTCATGCAGTGTGACAGAGTACCTAAGGCCAACAGGTGGCTAAACAGAATTTTTTTGTAGCTCGAATCGGGCAGATTGGTACATTTTTTTTTGTTTTATAGAAATGCATTGAAACGCTTGATTATGGTGTTTTTGTGTGTTTTGTCATGCATTTTTGAGAATTTTTCTGCTCAAATGCAATCTTAAAATAAAAAATCTAAAAAAAATCATTCAAAATAAATAAGATAAAAAAATCTATAAATAAATAAAAAAAATTGAAAAAACTAACCCGAATATTTACCCCTAATGTTAACCCCTAACCCTAATATTAACCCCTAACTCTATTATTAATCCATAGCCCTAATCTAACAAAATACATACATTTAAAGAGGAAGTAGTGTCACTTAAAAAAAAAACTAGAAAAAAAAAAGCCCTGTAAAGAGAGAGGCATAATGAGCTAGTATATTAATTAAGTGGGTGGAATTTCCGCTTGTCTGTCTCCTCCCCCCCTCTGGTGCCACAATTGGCACCTTTCAGGAGGCGGGGGGGGGGGGGAGGTGGGTTTTGGAGCGGCTACCTGATTTTGACAGGTACCCTATCCCCACTCCTGTTAAACCTCGCTGCGGCGTGGTTCGTCACACGTTTGGCCCCCTACTCCTCCCTCTGCTTCGTGGCCAATTACCGAGTGCAGCTGCAAGGCTTCACTACCGGGGTCCCTTACTGGCAATGGGGGCGGCAGCACCCAACAGCTGATGGAAACATTGGCTGTGGTGCTGACATCACTGGACTCCAGGACAGGTAAGTGTCCTAATATTAAAAGTCAGCAGCTACAGTATGTGTAGCTGCTGAATTTTAATTTTTGAAGGGGGGGGGGTGGAACTTTAAAAGCACAGCAGCAAATGATGAAACATATTTTCTTCTGTTGGATAAAAAAGATGCCAAAGCTCCATAACACTTACAAAACACTGTACAAAAATGCACATACAAACGCCTGAAAAGACGTTCCAAAATGCGACGCTCAGGGGTGAATGCAGCCTTAAAAAAGATGTATGTTTTTTTTTTTTTAAAGGATCTTGCTTACCTAGGTGGATGCAGCATCGCTCTGATGCTGCATATGTCCACAGAGACCTCGAACACTGAGAACCCGAGCGATCTAACACTGCAGATCGCTCAGTTCTCACAGCTCCCTGAGCAGAGAGCTGCTGACTAACAGCTCTGTCCTCCACGCTCACTGGAGTGCTGAGCTGTGAAGGGGCCGGGCTCGCTGAGAGGCTGTGTTGGGTGCCGGTCCAGGCATGTGAGTGGATCCCGACTCCATTGTTGCGATTTTGCCCGAGCCTGGACGGCTCTGTGATGTCAGCAGACAGGAACTCTGCCCACTGTCTGCTGAAAACGGGTCACAAGGGTGCAGAACGAATAAGCTTTGGTTGTACTTCTCCTTTTAAAGCAGATATAAAAACAATTTTAATGCAGGTATGTATTTACTAAAAACCAAATGTATTTTTCTATGGAAGTGTGCTAGTTCCTTGAATTGCAATGGCATGTTTCCTTTGTGTATGGCTAGGACTAGATCTACCGTGGCAATGAAATCTTTGCTGCTGAGTAGTGATAAGCTTGGGTGTGTTTGAACTAGGATCCCCTCCCATGTGCGCAAGCCAGCGACAAAGCTGTCACCTGTATGGATCAATCATTTGCACCCATAGCACATATATGTGTGGCTGTGGGGAAGGGAATGCTGTGGGCACAGATGATTGGCTCGCCAGGTGACCGCTTCCTGGTGGGCTCGCATAAATGGGTTAAGATCCTACTTCCAACACACCCAAGCTCATCGCTGCTGCTGAGAGATGTACCCATTTGTTGGTAGTCACTTCATTTGCAGCACACTGAAATCTATGGGAGTCTAATCAGAATTCTGAACAAACCGCTACATTTCTTAGTAACAAAGATATTCAATCACCCGTACAACCCTAGCCTAAAGTGGAATGATGGGTTTTATTTAAAGAGACCCTGTCACCATAGTCATTTTACTAGTTAAAGCTGAATTCCACAGAAAACAAAAATCCTCCCACGCAGTGTGGCTAATGGGATAAATGGTCATTTAGGTCTATGGTACCAGATAAAAGCTTACCGTATACACCTGAACCACCGCTTCCGCAGGCTTCTTTCATGCTGCGAGACCAGTCCCTGCAGCCTGTTCTCCCCTAAGCTGCGGCAGACACCGGTCCTCGTCCATAGACAGTCCATGGCTGGAGCTTAGGGGAGTGGGAATCAGGTCAATAAAACTGCTTTATCTGGTACCCCAGATATAAATGAGGGAGCAGCCCTACTGCAAGGGAAGATTTTTACCCCCATGGGCTGCCTGTTGCTGCCCTCACCACTACGTTGGCTTTATCTGAGACTAGATTCAGAACGCAGCCCTGAAATCTTACATCTGACAGCCCTGAGGCTGTGTTCAGGATAATGTTTTTGCTGGGTAAGATTCGCATAGAATATTGCACCTGATCTTTTAATATATGCAGAAATACTAAGCAATTTTATACATATAATCTTCCCTTTGCCTTTTCTTTTGGTTTTGAGATCTGTCATCACGGTCTTTTAAAAAACATTGATTTGTTGTTTAGCTTGTCTGTGTCTTCACTGTCACTGAACTGGAAAGGAGAAATGAGAACAAGAAGGCATCTGCTCATCATGTCTGTTTAATTTGATCTCTTTGATGCCAGGAACTATAAATGACTTCTGTGCTGCTGTGTATTCGGGTTATTACTGGAAATTGCAAACCACTATAAACATTTCTGTGTGGTCTGCTTTTTTATGCTTAACATTTTCTTATATCATAACCACTAGTCCAATTTTTCCAATGTGTCCCTTTGACGGAAGTTGATCAAATGATCGAGTGGGGACAGCTACCTACTGATCAAAATTCGACTGGCGCCTGCTGCACTGGCTGAATTTCTGTCAATGTATAGCCAGCTTTTTTTTTTTTTTGTAATATCTTATTCCCTGGCATTGTCCCCTATAGATATCCCCACTCCGTGGACCAGTGCTTGTCCACTTTTGGGTTGGATGAAACCTAGCATCACTTGCTTTCTGTGCTTGTGTCATTGAATCATTCCTTGGGGTTGCACCATCGAGGTGCTCTGGGCTCATAGGGGAATTCTGCAGAGAACGGCATTGACATCGCTATGCAAGTGACAAGTGGAGCAAAGTTAGAACCTCCTCCTCATTAGGGAGATTTCCTGCCCCACTGACAGTGGTTACCTGGAAAGGAAAGGAAATATTATTATTATACAGGATTTACAATATATAGCGTGAACAGTTTGTGCAGCACTTTACAGTATCAGTTTAATGATTCTTTAGAACTTTTCTTACTTGACGCTTGAAGCACTTTATCTGCTCTTGGGTCAGATGGTGAGGTCTGCATCTTGGGCATGATCAATAGAATATGATATTCAGGCCAATTTTTGATAGGAGGCAATTAACCTACCAGCATGTCTTTGGAGTGTGGGAGGAAACCAAAGTACCCAAGGTAGACCCACACAGGCACAGGGGTACATGCAGATAGGACTTGGATAGATAAAACCAAGGACCCCATTGCTGCAACATAGAGGTAAAATATATTCCTCTAATGGAGACGCAGACACAATAAAAACCTGACAAAGTGTTTCGACTGGATTTACACTTTCATTCACTGTAATTTAAAGGGCACAGAGGTAAAATTCAAGCATTCTTTCTTAGAAAATATATACAAATAATCCTCTTCTCCTATGAGTACATGCCACATAGTCATTGTAGTAGAGAGATGTGAGTGGGGCAGACCGAAGCTGACCATCACTAGAACTAGTAGTGATTTACAAAATGGAGCACCCCAGTTTTCCAGGCTACCTGGATGTTTTTCAGGACTGCAGAAAAGACATGCATGACATGCGTAAAGGGCCATTATTATTTAAGTGGCAATTGGATTTGCTTTCCCGCATCCCTTCGCTTGTTTTAGCTGTTGCGCCTTATCAGCCCATGATTGACAAGTGCCATGAGCCCACAATTTCTTTCTCCTTTGAAGAGTCTTAATACGTACATTTTTCAGGGAGCATTGCCGGAAATGTACCTCATTTAATACACCAGTGAAGGGACTTTCAGAACGCTTTATATGCTGACCTAGAAAAAAAACAGTCCCATGGTGATGAGGCTCATAAGCTGACACAGCACTGTCCAGAGATCAGTGTTACAGTTCAACAAATGTTGTTCTAACCTAAAATCTGGGAGAGTGGGCTATTGACTAATAGGCATGTTAGGCATAATTACACTATTTACATTAAATGTAAAAGTTCGATCTCCCAGACCAGGCCAATTGGAAAGTATTTTTTTTTTCTACAAAAGTAAGCAATTTAAACTAATCATTTTATTAAAATAATAATTTGGCAGAAGTTATCTGCAGTAGCAGGCAAATGCCAAATGTAGATTGGTGTAGGCAGCCTAAAATTATATGGAAATTCCAATGTCCTTTGCAGAATTTACGAAAGTCCCCACCCCTTTATCCTCCTTTTTTTTTTTTTTTTTGTCTATTCAACTAGATATCACATTAGCCCTTTCGCTGCCAGGGCCAATTTTTAATTTTTTTGCACATGTGAGAATATAACTTCTTTTTTTTTTTTTAACCGGTGAGAGAATTTTGGGCTCTTTCACACGGGCGATCCGATCAGATCCGCCTGTCAGTTTTTTTAGGCGGATCTGAACGGATCCTCCATGTAGCTCTATGGGGCAGCGGATGTCAGCTGAGACACCTGTCGGTGAAATCTGGATGGATGGAAACTCTATTTCTCTGTCGCTCATTGACAGACGTAGTCCTCCTTGATTAATATCAACTCGGGTTATACTGCCCTCTACAGGAGTAGGACTAGACAGGAAAGAAAACGTTCTGGCCACACCCTAGGGGCAGTCCCAGAGGGTATATCCTCTCACTTCCTGCTACAGCAAATCAGTTTTTTTCTGTCTAGTTAGGAGTAAGGACCTAGATTCCTTGCTAGGATCTTCGGTCCTGGCAGGATTTTTTTTAGAAATACTTTTTTAAACAGTTTTTTTTTTTCTCCAGTGTTCCTGTGAGATCTTCATACAAGCACGCTGAAACTGGGCGACGGGCTGGATGTTGAGATCCAGTGGTCACCCCAGTTCAGCCTACGAGCGCGTGCAGGCCATAGCTCCGCGCTGGGTCGGCCGCGACATAGTCCCACTGGACGGGGACTGACCCTGCGAGTTAAACGTCTCGCCTGGACGCCAATGACCAACAGAGTCACGGCGTCCGTATTGGTCGACAGCCCCCCCACCCCGGTGGAGAGGGGTTCTGTCAGGAGTTGGCGCCCGCCTGGTTCCGGTATGGTGAGTAGAATGTTCCCCCTCTCCCCCTGTCGGGTTTGTTGGTGGATGCGGGCCCCTCTCTGGGATGGTCGGACACTCAGTTTCTGGGTCCCCCCTCTATCCTATAACAGGTCACAGATCACCCAATTTGAGTGTGAGTTTGTGAATAGAAACCAGGAGGCTTGGTTTGGGAGCTGACTATCTAAAGTCACTATATGACTGTAAGGGTGACTGAAGTCAGTGGCAGACTACTAAAAGGCATTACTATTGAGGTATAGAGGTATCCTACCTGTCATAGTGTGTACACAGGCCGATGCCTATGCCTGAGTTACTGCAGCCACAGATCGCCATCCCTCCAGAAAGCCGGTCACTTCCACAGGCCGCACAGCCTCCCGCAGGCCGAGGACACCTCCCGCAGGCCGAGGCACTCCCACAGTCCGAATGCACACCTCCCGCAGGCCGCTGCTAGCTTGCAAGCCGCCGCTATCCTTCACAGGCCTCCGCCATTTTCCTGCAGATCGCACGAGGCCGCCATATTGGCGAAGCCTCGTGTCTCCAGCATGGGGGCGGCCATGTTTGAGGTGACCAAACACCTTGTGGAGTAATTGGGAGGCGCCGGAAGGCGTGTAAAGGGGCGGAGCCGCCTCCTTGACCCGGGAAAGCAAGCCAAAGACTTCCTGTCTATAACAGACAGTGCTGGAAGCAAGTTGATAATCAGGTGAGCCTTGGGATCTCTCTCTCTTTCTGAGGGGTCCAAGCAGGTAGACTGAGGGGCGCTATTGCGCTGGGGGACTAAGTAGAAAAAAAAAAAGTTTTTTTTCTTGCAATTAATTTTTTTGTGTTTGCTGGCAAATGTCTTGTTACATTAACCCTGCCACACATGTATCCCCACCTGATCCCCTCGGGGTGGCCGCAGGACCCCCCAGTACCCCACTTGTGATGATGCATTATCAGCAGTTTTGGAGTCTTTGGTATCCCGGGTGGAGGTAGCCTGTCAGGGACGGGGGTCAAGAAGAGCGACCCCCGCCTACCCCTATGTCATCTGATACTTCAGATACGGATTCTGAGCTGGTCATTGCAGTCCCTTTTCTGGGGTTGTTGTCTCAGGTACGGTCTCCTCAAGACAGTGAGGAGGACGCTTCTGCCTCCGCCATAGCACAAGAAGCGTTGGTGGAAGCACTAGTTGTGTCTGTCCGGGAAACCTTAAATCTTGAGGTTTCACCGGCAGAGGTAGCTGAGACTCATATTCCTTTTTTGGTACTAGCAAGCCTACCAAAATGGTGAAGGGTTTCCCTTGCCCAAATGGGGTCGTCCGTAAACGAGCCCCTGCTATTTCCAAACGCATTGCTAGGCGCTATCATTTGAGGAATCCCTCATTACAAAGATGGACGGTACCACCAATAGTGGACTCACCGATTTCCAGACTAAATAAAGCCACTGTTATCCCGTTGGATTGACAGAATGGGCCCCACCCATCTCTAGGGTGGGGGGACGTCTTCACCGGTTTCCGGATCCAGGGCTTTCCAGAATCCCGGATAAAGGGGTTTGCAAGGTCATATGGTCGGGATACAAGATCGAGTTTCGATCACTTCCACCGGTGCGATTCATCCCTTCCAATATTCGACATCCTCGGGTCGCTTAAAAAGCTTTGCGGGGGACAGCTTGATGCAACAAGCAGTGGTAGTTCCCATTCCTTGGAGGAGTTCTAGTCGAACCTGTTCGCAATGCCCAGGAAAAAGGGCTAGGTGCGTCCAATTCTGGTCTTGGAAAAGATGGAGCCCATCCATACAGTGGTGGCCTCCCTGCATCAGGGGGATTTCCTGGCGTCCATAGACATTTAGGATGCCTATCTTCATATCCCCATCTTCGCAGGACATCAGCGTTTTCGTTGCTTTTCCCAAAGATCATCCCTGGTTCCCACCAGGAGACTGAATTATCTGGGCCTAATTTTGGATACATCCTTGGCAAGAGTGTTTCTCCATGCGGAGAAACTCCAGAAGATTCAGATGTTGCTGTCCGTCAACTGGCTGGGATTGATGGTCGCCTCCTTAGAGGCAGTACCGTTTGCCCAGTCTCATACCCGAATTCTCTAAGAGGAGATTCTTCTCAAATGGAATCGGAATCTCGATTCTCTGGACAATCGGATCCGGTTGAGCGAGCGGACCAGGGAGGGTCTGGTCTGGTGGCTTCGGTCTCCGATGCTTAGCCAGGGGAAGTAATTTCTTCTGATAAATTCCAGGTTACCGATAAATGTGTTGGAACTGAGAGCGATCAGACTTTGTCTGATTTAATGGACCGAGCAGCTCCAGGGCAGCCCGGTTCGGATCCAATCGGACTATGCCACGGTCATGACTTATGTCGATCACCAAGGGGTACCAAGAGTGCCCTGGCGGCCATAGAAGTGGCCAACATTCTTATTGGGGGAACAGTAGTTCCAGTTCTCTCCGCGATATTTATCACGGGGGTGGACAGGCAATTATTTCAGCCGTCAGATTCTGGATCAAGAGGAATAGTCTCTTCATCCAGAGGTATTTCACCAGCTGTCCCTTCATTGGGGCACCCCGGATATGGATCTGTTGGCAGGTTGGCTCAACAGGGCTCGCGCCCGCGATCCTCTAGCGGACGCAGCAGACGTGCTGAGCGCCCCGTAGGGGAAGTGTCAGCTACTGTATGTCTTCCCCCCCCTCTCAAGTTACTGCTGAGATTTCTCCGCAGGATAGAGGTGGAGGGAACTCCAGTTATCCTGGTAATTCCGGGCTGGCCTCGTCAAGCCGGGTACGCCGACTTGGGCAGGCTAGTCGCAGACGCTCCTTGGAGACTTCTTCTCAGGGAGGATCTGCGGTCTCAAGGACCGATCTTCCATCGTGCTTTACAGTCGCTGGCTGTAACGGGCCTGGCCATTGAGACCCAGGTACTGAAGGACAGAGGATTGTCAGCTTCAGTTATTCCTACTCTAATTAAAGCAAGGAAAGCGACTTCCAGCAAAGTCTATTATCGCACATGGAAGGCTTATATTGCGTGGTGTGAATCGTAGGCGTTTTCCCCCACGTACCTATTCGGTGACCCGACTCTTGTTTTTTTTTTTTTCTGCAAAAGGGGGTTGAGCAGAAACGATCCTTGAGCACTATAAAGGGTCAGGTTTCAGCGTTAGCAATCTTCTTCCAGAAGCCTCTGGCTACTCATTCCTTGGTGCGGAATTTCATCCAGGGGGTGCAGCACTTGGCTTCGCCAGTGCGCGCGCCCTTACCACCCTGGGATCTTAATTTGGTGTTGTCAGTTCTTCAGAAACCTCCCTTTGAAAATATTAGGGAGATTCCCTTGCTTACATTATCCCAGAAGATGGCCTTCTTGGTGGCTATCACTTCTGCACGCAGGGTGTCAGAACTGGCTGCATTATTATGCCATTCCCCATATCTAGTGGTTCATAGGGATAAGGTAGTTCTTCATCCCAAGCCATCCTTTCTTCCTAAGGTGGTTTCAGAGTTTCATCTGAATGAAGATATCGTGCTACCTTCCTTGTGTCCTAAACCCAATCATCCTCAGGATTATGCATTGCATTCCTTGGAGGTGGTTCGGGCAATCAGGGCATACCTGAAGACTACGGAATCGTTCCGTAAGACGGATTCACTGTTTGTGATCACGGATGGCCCCAGAAAGGGGTTGCCTGCATCTGCCGCGACTATCTCCAAATGGATTAGACAGACGGTGGTACAGGCTTATTCTATTAAGGGTCGGAATCCTCCGTTCCCTGTTAAGGCGCACTCCACTCGAGCGCTCAGTACTTCCTGGGCCTACCGCCATCAGGCGTCAGTGGTCCAGGTGTGCAAGGCGGCTACCTGGTCGTCGGTGCATACCTTTACAAAATTTTATAAAGTTGATGTGATGGCATCGGCGGATGCCTCATTTGGCCGCAAGGTTTTGCAGGCCGCAATTTGAGGAGACCGGGGTTTACCTCCAGGGTTTTTTTCCGTTGGAATTTCAGTTGAGTCTCATCGTGTGATTGATGAGCCTTGAAAACTTCTAGTTGGCACCGGTTGGGCCTTCTAGATTGGATTTTGATTTCCATTTTCCCACCCCTCATTTGTGGCACTGCTTTGGGACGTCCCGAGTTGATATTAATCAAGGAGGACTACGTCTGTCAATGAGCGACAGAGAAAAATGGATTTTTGTAAAATCTTACCGTAAAATCCTTTTCTCTTAAGCTCATTGACAGACGTAGTACCCGCCCCTCTGTTTTTGAGTTGGGTTGGGTTAAATTCTCTAAACATTGCTTTGTGACATAACTGATTTGCTGTAGCAGGAAGTGAGAGGATATACCCTCTGGGACTGCCCCTAGGGTGTGGCCAGAACGTTTTCTTTCCTGTCTAGTCCTACTCCTGTAGAGGGCAGTATAACCCGAGTTGATATTAATCAAGGAGGACTACGTCTGTCAATGAGCTTAAGAGAAAAGGATTTTACGGTAAGATTTTACAAAAATCCATTTTTTCCATCCGTTCAGGGATCGGATCTGATCGGATGAGGCGGTCCGCTCTCATCCGATTCCCCCATAGAGAGCAGCGGGAGCTGTGACACCTCCCTCTCCGCACTGCAAGCGGAGACGGAGCTGTCATCCGCCGGCTCAGCGGATCGATCCCCGCTGAGCAGCACGGATCCGCCTACGGAGGCGGACCGTGTGAAAGAGCCCTTTAACAGGTGAGAGAATTTAACATTTTAGGCCGAGAGATTACTTAAAACTTCCAACACATTACAGCAGTGGCCAAAAGTTTTGAGAATGGCACAAATATTAATTTTCACAAAGTCTGCTGCCTCAAGTTTTTATTATGGCAATTTGCATAAACTCCAGAATTTTGACAAGTGATCAGATAAATTGCGATTAATTGCAAAGCCCTGCCATGAAAATGAACTTAAAGTGGTTGTAAAGTCAGAAGGTTTTTTTCTTAATGCATTCTATACTTTAGGATAAAAAGCCTTCTGTGTGTAGCAGCCCCCCAATACTTACCAGAGCCCCATCTCTCTCCAGCGATGCCCACGAGTTCCTTGGCCGTCCGGGACTCTCCTCCTGATGTGCTGAGACACAGCAGCGATGCCAATGGCTCACGCTGTTGTCCATTAAACTCAGCCCTTCAGGAGAGAGGGGGCAGGGCCGAAACGGGGCTATGTGTCTGAAGGAAAACATGAAGTTGCAGCTCAGCTCGGATGCCCCCATAGCAACCTGCTTGCTGTGGGGGCACTCAAAAGGAGGGAGGGGCCAGGAGAGCCGAAGAGGGACATGAAATGAGGATCTGGGTGGCTTGTGCAAAACCAACTGCACAGAGGAAGTAAGTATAACATGTTTGTTATTTTTATAGGGGAAAAAAAAGCGACTTTAAAATCTCACTTTTAATCCCATAAAAAACATTTCCACTGCATTTGTGAAGGAGGCTTCAGGGCGCCCAAGAAATTCCAGTAAGCACCAGGACTGTCTCCTACAGTTGATTCAGCTGTGAGATCGGGGCACCAGTAGTGCAGAGCTTGCTCTGGAATCGCAGCTGGCAGATGTGAGTGCATCTGCTCGCACAGTGAGGAGAAGCATTTTGGAGGATGGCCTGGTGTTTAGAAGGGCAGCAAAGAAGGTTCTTCTCTCCAGAAAAACATCAGAGACGGACTGATATTCTGCAAAAGGTACAGGGATTGGACTGCCGAGGACTGAGGTTAAGTCATTTTCTCTGATGAATCCCCTTTCCGATTGTTTGGGGCATCCAGAAAAAAAACGGAGAAGTAAACGTGAGCGCTACCATCAGTCCTGTGTCATACCAACAGTAAAGCACCCTGAGACCATTCATGTATGGGGTTGCTTCTTAGCCAAGGGAGTGGGCTTAAACACAATTTTTCCTAAGAACACAGCCATGAATAAAAAAAATGGTATAAAAACATCCTCTGAGAGCAACTTCTCCCAGCCATCCAAGAACAGTTTGGTGACGAACAATGCCTTTTCCAGCATGATGAAGCACCTTGCCATAAGGCAAAAGTGATGTCTAAGTGGCTTGGGGAACAAAACATCATAATTTTGGGTCCATGGCCAGGAAACTCCCCAGACCTTAATCCCATTGAGAACTTGTGGTCCATCCTCAAGAGGCAGGTGAACAAAAACAACCCCCAAACTCGGACAAACTACAATCCTTGATTATGCAAGAATGGGCTGCCGTGAGTCAGGATATGGCCCAGAAGTTGATTGACAGCATGTCAGGGCGAATTGCAGAGGTCTTGAAAAATAAAGGTCAACACTGAAACTATAAACTCAATGTAATTGTCAATAAAAGCCTTTGAGTGCTGGTTCACACTAGGGCGACCTGTGAGGCGACCTGATCGCCTCACAGGTCGCCGCAGGTCGCCTCCCATAGGGAAGCTGCGGCCCCGTTCTAATAGGAGCGACACAAGTCGCTCCGACCTAGAAAAAGGGTCCGGAGCTTCTTTGGGGCGACCAGGAGGCGACCGCCATAGACTTCAATGCTATGAAGTCCGTGGCGGCCGCTCCTAGGTCGCGGCGCGCTGCTCACACCGCGATCTCGGAGGTCGCCCCTGCAAGTAGCGTCGCGGTAATGTGAACCGGCGCTAAGACTTATGAAATGCTTGTAATTATACTTTAGTACACCATAGTAACATCTGACAAAAAGATCTAAAAACACTGAAGCAGCAGACTTTGTGAAAATTATTGTTTGTGTCATTCTCAAAACTATTGGCCACGACTATATATTTTCTAAAAGCAGAGGCCATGTAGAATAAAATGGTGCCAGTAGCATTTTTTTTTATGTCTACAGTTTATCAAATCTATATTTGAACTCAAATAATTGAAGTGCACTCAAACACAACATAATACACATTTTTTTGTAAAATGAGGTTGCACCAAGTAAATGAACTCTAAATGTGTCAAATTTGCGTAATGGTTGGTAGCAGTGAAGGGGTTAAAGGGCAGATAATGGCATGGGGCAAAGTTTACATTTGCATTGAAACTCTGTCTGAGCCTCTAACTCTATGGGTCATTTTGACTTTTGGCTTTCTGTGTTGGTTATCTCGGCTCATGCATTTATTTATTTATTTATTTTTTATCGTTTGATTTCTCTAGGTTTACTTTAAGTATATACTGTATATAGCCAATTTTATTTTGTAGCTTTGGGTAATGTAGGAAAGGTTTAAGACATTATTATTGCTGTGTACGGTTTGTCCTGGCCTGGAGATTTTCCTTCCTTCTCTGTTTAGGAGACACATAAGGAAAGGAGAGGAAATCTCCCCAAAGTAAGGGGAATTGTCATTTTAAACAGTTGTCTCCATTGGATGGTTTTCCCCTCACCTCTTGCACTGGTTTAGACTCAAACATTTTTAATTTCTCCTCATTTTCTGTCTTTGCGACAGTGGTCATCACATACTTCTTATACACTAAACTATGCTCTTATTCTATCCTTTTCACTGTCACTTCCATTTGTTTGAAACAAGCAGTGCCTATTAGTTGCAGTCATGTACACTGCTCTATGCACACTACAAATAGTCCTAAAGCCCCGTACACACGATCAGATTATCGAACGATCTGTCGTCCGTTTTTTGTGGCATGCTAGTCTGATGTGGAAAGTGAAGAGGTTATTTTCATACGAATTTTCCCGTACGACAGAATTCTACTTCAGAAGTGATGTCATGTGCTGGATTGCGTTGTATGTGTTCTTTCATCTCTGAGCATGCCTAGTCTTGCCCTTAAGAGTTTTTTCCGTATTCTGTATTAACCACTTAAGCCCCGGAAGATTTTACCCCCTTCCTGACCAGGGCCTATTTTGCGATTCGGCACTGCGTGACTTTAACGGACAATTGCGCGGTCGTGCGACGCTGTACCAAAATGAAATTAACGTCCTTCTTTTCCCACAAACCGAGCTTTCTTTTGGTGGTATTTGATCACCTGCGCGATTTTTTTTTTTTTTTTGATCATGCGCTATAAACAAAAAAAAGAGCGTCAATTTTGCAAAAATAACAATATTTTTCACATTTTTTTTTATATGAAATTCCCCCAAAAAAATGTAAAAATCAAAATTTTTTTACATTTTCGGCCAATTTGTTTTATGCTACATATGTTTGGTAAAAAAAAAATAGCAAAAAGCGTATTTTGATTTGGTTTGTGCAAAAGTTCAAATCACGTTTACTAACTAAAGGGAAAGATTTTTGTCATTTTTGTTGTGGTTTTTTTTTTTTTTTTTTTTTACGAGTAATGGCGGCGATCTGCGTTTTTTTTTTTTTTTTTAATTTTTTTTGCTGTGCTGCGACATTGCGGCGGACAGATCGGACCCTTGACTGACATTTTGACACTTTTGGGGTTACCAGTGACATTACTGCAGTTATCAGTGCTATACATATGCACTGTTACTGTAAAAATGACACTGGCAGTGAAGGAGTTAACTGTATTGGAGAGGGAGGGGTTAAGTGTGTCCTAGGGGTGTGCTTCTAACTGTGATTGGCTGTGGCTACTAGTGTAAGAACAGAGATCAACGGTCCTACATAGCAGAACCGTCTGATCTCCATTCTTACACAGGGAAGAATGACAGGCGGCTGTGTTTACATCAGCCACCTGCCTTTCTTCCGGTGTAACGGACGATCGCGAGTGCCCGGCGGGGTCCGTGACCGCGCGGGAGCTGGAGCGCACCCTCCGGCGTGCGCTCGCTCCCTAGAACCTCACAGGCTAGCGACGTAGTACTACGCCGCTTTGCCTGTGAGGGGCTGACCGCCGCAGTAAATAGTCGTGCGGCTGTCAGCAAGCGGTTAATGAGATGAAAATCGGATGTAGTATGATGGACGACAAAAATTTTATAGCCTGCACATCAGGATTTTTTCAGCCGAAAAGTCAGAGTTGGCTGTCGAAAGCACAATACTAACAATACGAAAATCGGCAGATCGGTCTTCGGACAAATTTTCCCTACAGATTTTCTTATCGTGTGTACGGGCCTTTTGTCTCTGGTCCATATTGGGAGTGAGCAAGAAAGAGTGGCTACAATCCTACATACAGTGCGACCATAGAAAACAAATGTTTCCACCCTCTAACAGAAAAGACAGATCACAGCAGCAAAATAAAAAAAAAAAGGAATTTGGAGGAGACTGATCGCAATAGAAGGTACTTTTTATTTAGTTAGTGGTTGTATGCCCTTACATATACAGTATCCATTGAAGTGAAAAACCTCAGGTAATACACAGAAATTAAACAAATCCTTCATAAGTTGTATTTGTTTATCTGCAGCGGTCTCTTCAATACAGCCTTCTAAAACGCACAAATCAAAGGCTTTTTCTCAGCTAAAGCAGACAAGGGGCGTGGATCTAACCTCATACACTGCAGGGCTTGGCGAAGAGAACTGAGTGTAATCGGAGACCTCAGTGGTGGCAAAGGACACCACCCCCTCCCCCACCCCACCACACAGTCTCATGGGGAAACATGCACAGCTGAGGCGGTTAATCACCACCTGTGTACTGAGGAAGGTGTGTGTATATATATATATATATATATATATATATATATATATATATATATATATATATATATATATATATATATATATATATATATATATATATATATATATATATATATATATATATATATATATATGTGTGTGTGTATGTATGTGATCCGGCTCCTCCATGTAGGACACACTCATGCGCGCCGGTGGCGGCTCACTCCCACTGTGATCACACACAGTGGTAGCCCAGCGGGGGGCAGGGGTGCCGTGGACTCTGTGTCTGCCGTCACCCGCTGATCGTTCGTTACTGGGGGAAGAACGGCGATCTGCCTGTGTAAACAAGGCAGATCGCCTTTCTGTCAGTAGGGAATGCATGGATCCTGTGTTTCTGCAAAGCAGGGACATGGATCCATACCTTTCCCTAGTAAAAGCACCCACACAGTGCACAAACACTGGCTAGGCACGCATTTAACTCTTTGATCAACCCTCATGTTAACCCCTGCCCAGCCAGTGTCATTAGTACAGTGACAGTGCATATTTTTTTTAGCACTGATCACTGTAGGAATGTCACTGGTCCCCAAAAAGTGTCTGTATCCAAACTGTCCGCTGCATAATCACAGTTCCACTATAAGTCGCTGACCACCACCAATACTAGTATAAAAAAAAAATAGATAACTATAAAATCCCATAGTTTGTAGACACTATAACTGTTGCGCAAACAATTTTATATACGCGTATTGAGACTATTTTGTTTTTTTCCAAAAATATGTAGCCGAATACATATTGGCCTAAATTTATAAAGCAATTAGATTTTTTTTTTTTTCCAAAAATTTTATTGGATATGTTTTATAGGAAAAAGTAAAAAAAAAATGTATTTTTTTTTTCAAAATTGTCTGTCTTTTTTTGTGCGCATAAAATAAAAAACACAGAGGTGATCAAATACCACAAAACTAACGCTCTTATTTGTGGGGAAAAAAAGGACATTAATTTTATTTAGGTGCTGCATCGCACGACCATGCCATTGTCAGTTAAAATAATGCAGTGCCGTATCGCAAAAAATGGCCTGGTCCTGAAAAAGGACATCTTCCAGAGGTCTAGTGGTTAATAACATTTTTATTTAAAAGCCAGAGTTTAGTGTCACTTCAAGGACACTGTAACTGTCACCTTATCATGGCATTTCTACATTTTCAGCTTTTGTTTATCCACTTAAGCCCCGGAAGATTTTACCCCCTTCCTGACCAGGGTCTTTTTCGCGATTCGGCACTGCGTGATTTTAACGGACAATTGCGCGGTTGTGCGACACTGTACCTAAACAAATTTGACGTCTTCCTTTTCCCACAAACAGAGATTTCTTTTGTTGGTATTTGATCACCTGTGCGATTTTTTTTTTTTACTTTTTGCGCTATAAACAAAAAAAGAGCGACAATTTTGCTAAAATAACAATGTTTTTCACATTTTTTTATATGAAATTCCCCCAAAAAAATTTAAAAATCAAAATTTTTTAACATTGTTGGCCAATTTTGTTTTCTGCTACATATGTTTGGTAAAAAAAAATCGCAAAAAGCGTATTTTGATTGGTTTGCGCAAAAGTTATTGCGTTTACTAACTAAGGGAAAGATTTCTGTCATTTTTGGTGTTTTTTTTTTTTTTAAACGCGTAATGGCGGCGATCTGCCATTTTTTTTTTTTTTTTGCGGTACTGCGACATTGCGGCGGACAGATCGGACCCTTGACTGACATTTTTGACACTTTTGGGGTTACCAGTGACATTACTGCAGTAATCAGTGCTATACATATGCACTGTTACTGCAAAATGACACAGGGAAGGGGTTAACTTTATTGGGGAAGGAGGGGTTAAGTGTGTCCCTAGGGGCGTGCTTCTTACTGTGATTGGACATGGCTACTGGTGTAGGAACAGTGATCAACGGTCCTACATAGTAGAACCGTCTGATCACCATTCCTACACAGGGGAGAATGACAGGCGGCTTGTTTACATTAGCCGCCTGCCTTTCTCCCTTCACGGCGGACGATCGCGAGTGACCGGCGGACATCGGGTCTGCCGGTCACACGCACTGACTTCCCAGGGAACAAGCCGGGGCGGGCGCGCGTTCGCCCGCTATTGGCTCACAAGCAAGTGACAGGCTAGTGACGTACCGGTACGTCACTTTGCCTGGTCGGGGCTGACCGCCGCAGTATATGTACTTGCGGCGGTCGGCAACTGGTTATGAAGATAGAAGTCCAATATAATTCAGGATTTCAGAAAGTATTATCATACTTATGTCAGGTAGTCCCGGTTCACACTGGGGCAACTTTTCAGACAACTTAGCCATCTGACAAGTCGCGCTCCATTCGGTACAATGGGACCGTTCTAATTGGAGCAACTCAAGTCGCTCCGACTTAGAAAAAGGTTCCTGCACTACTTTGGGGGCGACTTGCTTTGACTTCTTACGGAGAAGTCGTTTGCAAGCCACGCTGAGGTCGCGCTGCACAGGGTGGCTTCAGAGTCGGGCGACTTTGAAGCCGCCCCTGTGTGAAGCCAGCCTAATTTTTTCCTTTCTGTGGCTAGGACCTTTTTCTTAGTCTTCTAGAAATTTGCAAACTTGCATTCTTTCCAATCTTTGACATCTGTATGCAAAGGACGCATTCAGCTTTCAGCCATTGTTTTAGTGTTGTAGAAAGAATTGTGGCGTGTGGAGGATATAATGCATTGATTTTAGGTACGGTATATGATGTGCATAGATCTACGAGATTCATGTTGAAGTGATTAGCCCCATTTATGTCTAATAATAGTGCACACACATCAAATGATTGCTTGATATATACTTAAAATAGACATTGTGTCCTCCACCTATGTTTTAAAGGAGGATTAGTTTTCGTTTTGCATACCATGTGACACCCTGACAACACACCTATGAAAAGCATTAACCACGTAAGTTACCTGTTTAGAATATGTATAGAATGTTTTTTTCTGTTATATATAAGAAAATTCATATCCAGCCAATGAGGATGGGCAGGCGTTGATCAGTTTTAAACTTTAATATTGTTCCTTTTAATGTCTTAAGCTTCAGCCTAGATGACAAATTTAAAGTGGACCTCAACCAGGGCTAGACAAATTTTGCTTTGAATCTACGAGCCAGCTAAAAAATTTTGCCATTTTTATTTTTTTTAGCCTAGTTATAGGGGGGAAACTTCTGTGCACTCATCTGTCTTGTGTAACATCGGTTATCTGTGTGCATCTCTATACACTTGAATCATCCGTACACAGCCCTTGAAGCTGTATAGAGGTATATTCTTTGCAAAGACTCCTGGCCATTGGTTAGTGTGGTCATTTGACAGTGTTGACCAATGAGTCTTTTCCTTTGTCTTGGAAGAAGGTACAGACTCTCATTGGTCAGTGCTGTCACATGACCACGCTAATGTCCAGCAAAGATTATACTTCTACACAGCTTCCAGGACTGTGTAGGGATGTTTCAAGTGTATAGAGATGCACACCAGCGACCGTGAGCGGCGCAGCAAATAATGTTGCATAAGACAGATAAGTGCACAGGGGACAACAGCAGTAAGGAGGGTCTTAATGGTGCCAACAGTATGTAATTTCTAGTCACCATGGCAACATTTGTTGAGCCCTGACTTAAACTTTCACTTTTCGAGATAGAACGTTACAAAGATACACCATTCCTGTGTGGCTTCTCATCTTCTACATCACTGCTGGCAGGTTTAAAGTGTTTGTTACCCTAAAAAGAAAATCCTGTTTCTTTAACCACTTGCCTACTGGCCACTTAAACCCCTTTCCTGCCCAGGCCAATTTTCATCTTTCAGCGCTGTTGCATTTTGAATGACAATTGCGCAGTCATGCAGCACTGTACTCAAATTTTTATCGTTTTTGTTTCAAACAAATAGAGCTTTCTTTTGGTGGTATTTAATCACTACTGGGGTTTTTATTTTTTGCTGAACAAACAAAAAAAAAACGAAAATTTTGAAAAAACAAAACCGTTTTTATAGTTTGTTATAAGATTTTGCAAACAGGTAATTTTTTCTTCTTCTTCATTAATGTGCGCTGATGAGGTGGCACTGATGGGCTGCACTGAAGAGCACTAATAGGCAGCACTGATGGGCACTAATAGGTGGCACTGATAGGTTGCACTAATGGGAAATGATAGGCACTGGTAGGTGACACTTATAATGGGACACTGATTGGCACTGATAGGTGGCGCTGGTGGGCACTGGCTGGTGGGCACTGGCTGGTGGCACTGGTAGGTGGCACTGGTGGGCACCATTTGCCCTCTCCTCTTTGGGACCAATGTCCCTCTGACAGCACCTGGCGATTGTTTTCTTTTTCTCCTCACACTTAGTCTGAGGAGTAAAAAAAACAGCTGATCACTGGCTGCTGTTTACATCGCATGATCAGTTGTCATTGGCTGACAGCTGATCATGTGGTAAGGGGGCGGGACTGCCCCCTTACTCCGATCTGTGACCAGGTGAGTCTCATGGACTCGCTGATCAGAGTGAGCTGGGCCGCTCCGCAGGGAGCCAATGTACGCCCTCCCGGCAATTTAGGTCCGCGCTGTAGCCGTCTTTCGGCTATAGTGCAGGTGTAGGCAGGTTAAAGCATGTTATACAGCACAGTGCTTGTGCTGTGTAATTTGGCCCACCTTATCACCAAAAAAACCTGGCTGATCCTGCCAGTTTCTGCCCTCCCCCCTGTAAACTGACCACAGTTTATCATGGCTGCCGAGCGCTGACCCCATGGTCAGTTTATGTGCCTCCGTCATCCGCAGACCCCTGTCCTCCTCTGTCCTCTCTCCCCTCCCCTCCCTCCCTGTCTGCTTCTGTGTCAGTGCCCCCCTACCCCTGCTGCTGAAATTACTTTTAATAATCCTGTGTGTTTGCTAATGACAGGTGCTCCTGTCTTTGTTTAATGAAAAAAAAAGTCCCTTTATACCTGATTTGAAAGCGGTGCTCACGTGACTGGCTGGCTCCCGCCTCCTGACTGACATCAGCGGGGGAATCTCGGACCCGCCTGCTGCAGCTGTCAGACGGGGAGAGGAGAGAGTGGCGCTCCTGAAATCCGGTATAGACGGCATTTTTTTTTATAAAACACAGAGACCGGAGCACCTGTCATTAGGAAACACACAGGATTATATGAAGTTGTCTCAGTGGGTTAACAACCACTTTAAATCTGTCTCTACAGAGTCAAATTTGACCGGAGTTGATTTGACGGATGAACATTTTTCAACATCTAATAAGACCCCTTCACAATGTGACGGTCTGGTGCGTTGTGGTAACTTCTGAGCATGTGAATGGGCTGGCAACGCTACAGACTGCTATAAAAATCGCACTTGCACCATTTTTTGCAATGCAGGGAGTGCATTAAAATGTGTTGTATTTCTCTGGGACATGCGTTTGCTGTCCTTAAAGTGGAACTACTAGTTATGATGTAGCATGAGGCTGTATCTTCTGCAATATTTACATTTTTGGTAAACTCATTCAGTGAATCCGAGCTCTGCAAGCTGAGATAACACGCACTGCATTGATGCATTCACACAATTTCACAGTAACCATTGGACAAAACAGAGTTCAGGAATATTCCTTTATCCCATTGTTTTGCAAATCTATGTACACTATAAACTGTATGATTGAATTAGTTCTGATATCGCTGTTTTACTAACCTGACAGCTTATTATTCTAAATAGGAAACCTTCATTTTGTTTGCTAATATTTAAGATTCTAACTACCAGCAAGGATAAATCCTTACTTTTTAAAGAGCACCTGTCATTTCAGATCCATCATGGCAGCGCCTGTTAGCGGGCATCCATTCACCTGCTGCCACGTCCCTCACCTTGTTGTATCGCTGCTGCATCACCAGCCGTCCCATTAAAGTGAAAGGGACTGTCGGTGAGTCAACAGAGGAGGAGCCGGTGCGGGAGACAGAGATGACAGTTGCTCTTTAAAAATCATGATTTAAATCAAATCCACCCTGACTGGATTATATGTTAACTAAAAACCGTGTAATCTGATTGCAGTGTGTTTTTAGTGCATGCACTATTTTTGCTGCGGTCAGTGCCATTCATCCCTTTTAAAATGTATAGGCTCAAATTACACTGTGTGTGAATCTTTCATGTGCGATTCCTCCTTTGAACTGGTCCTTAAGGCCCCTTTCACACGGGCTTTCTGATCCGGTCCACCTGTCAGTTTTCCAGATGGATCTGATCGGATGCTCCATTCATCCCTATGGAGCAGCGGATGTCAGCGGTGACATGTCCGTTGATACTTGCTGCTATCCGATCTGATTCTGTCCGTGAAATCCGGACGGATGAAAACCCTATTTACCATCCGTCTGTAGGATCGAATGAAAATGGACAGGCGGTCTGTTTTCATTCGATCTCCCATAGAGGGGAGCAGGGATCTGACAGCTCCGTCTCTGCAAAGTAAGCGGAGACGGAGCTGTCGTCCGCCTGCTCAGCTGGGATCAGCGGACCGATACCCGCTGAGCAAGACGGAGTCTGCCGGGCGCATCGCTCGTGTGAAAGGAGCCTAAAACGGGGATTTTCCATGGTGCAGATGTGAGAAATCACATAACTTTTCACCATGAGAAAAAAAGATTCTAATCCTGTGCTCTTCAACCTAATTATTCATTGATTGCTAGAGCTTCAGTAGGTTCAGCTCTCCAAAAAAGATTACCTACAAGGTCTGGGCTGCAATCTGTACCGGAAGATAGGAAGGGAAAAAAACAAGTGAAGATCTCACCTAGTGGAAAACCTCCATTTTTTGACACAACAAAACGAATATAAAGATGCACCGCCATGGTTGCAGTAAACAACATTCCTGTCACTATATATATATATATATATATATATTATATATATATATATATATATATAATATAGCGCCAGAGTAATCCCATCCACCAGGCTGAATGCTTGCTCCACGATGTGCTGCTGCCTGGGGCTCTGAGCCAAGGGCTGCCGGGGGAGTCGGAATGGAGGCGCTCAATCACTGATGCCTCCTTGCTGCAGTGTTCTGCTAGATCTCAGACTCCATTTCACATGCCCTGCTGGCTTCCCTGTTCACCTAGTCACATGAAAATGAACTGGATTTCAACTTAAAATGTACAGTATTTTGACTTAACCTTTTATAAAGGTTTGCTTAAAATGTTAGTAATGTTTGCTTTTTCACTTGTACCTACAGGCAAGCCTGTAATAAGACTTACATGTAGGTACAGTGAATATATCTTCTAAACGTGTACTGTTTAGGAGATATTTGCTGGTGACATCACTCGAGTGTGCCATTTATTCAGAGCTCTGTACTGCGTTTGGGACTCCTGTGCGCATGCACGGCTGAGATGTCATCATGGCCTGGCCATTCAGACGGCCGGAGTGCACGAACCCTGAAGGAAGCCCTGTCAGCAGGGACAGAATCAGCTGGAGGGATCCACTTTATAAGTCTGTCTGTCATAATGTGTTGTGCGGTGCATACTAGCACATTATGACATTAACCTGTTGGTGGACCACTGTGCTTGCACACTTAGTGGTTGCAAACCCTCACATATACCCAGTGAAGTGAACAGCCTCAGATGATACACAGAGATAAAACAAATCCTGTATAGGTTTTACGTGTTTATCTGCAGCCCTCTCTTCTCTACACCCCTTCAAAAGGGCAGATGGTGTTAAAATCCTTCTCTATCTGTTATTATAGAGTTGGGGGTGGAGAGATTGCAGTTACAGTGTGAGAGAGCTGATTGGAGGAAAGGCACACACCCTCCTTCACACAGCAGAAGAACTGTTGTGAATGGACAAGCTCTGTTCTGAGCTCCCCCCACACAAGCACAAATTTTATCTCCTGTGTAGTGAAAGCTTCTCAGAAGTCACTCAAGCTGATAACGGAGGAAACCAAGCATCAGAGAGAGAGACAACACTTAATGGCCATACACACTATAAGATTTTCTGAAGACTTTTTCCTTCGGATTTACCTTTTCTATGTAGTACAAGGGCCTGCCTGATTGCATACAAATTGAAAGAGTTTAGGTTTGACCTCATATTATATGGTTTTGGTAAATCTAAAGGAAAAAGTCTTCAGAAAATCTTATAGTGTGTATGGCCCATTAGCCCTTGTTCACACTGAATGTGATTTTGAAATCGTGCTACTTTACCCGAATGTCCTTGCACTTTCAGGTGTGACTTGCCTGACATCTGTGCGACTTCATGCACAGATGTCTATGCAAGTTGCACCTGAAATCGCAAAAAATAGTGCCGGAACTTTTTTTTTTCAAATCTGCACGGCACCGCAAAGTTGCACCAATTAAGTTTCATTGCTGACGAGGGTTGGAACTGTCAAATCGCATGACAAGTCGCACCGCTGTGAATGGGGACTAAGCACTTTGGAGAGAGATAAGTACCATAAACACTACAGATAGATGCGTATTGCTCAGATTTCATGACTGAGGTTTACAACCACTTTAACTGCTTGCCGACTGCCCGCCGCTCCCAAGCAAACTGCTGTTCATGTATGGCGCTCACTCTGGGGAGTCGAGTCTAGGGGGCTAGTGCGCGCCGGTGGTGGCGCGCTCCCGCCCCCGCTCGTCAGCGGGTAAGCCGGTGCGTGTATCATGCGGCTCCAATTGTCGCCTGACACCCGCGATCGTTCCCCGCTGAGAGAGGACGGTCGGCTGTTGTAAATACAGCCGACCGTCCATCTCCTTGGGATGATCACAGACCATGTGATCCTGCTATATTGTCTCTGTGATCATTTCACAAGCCCAACTCCCCCCCCCACAGTTGGAACCACTCCCCTAGGCTTACATTTAACCCTTTGATCACCAGCAGTGTTAACCCCTTCCCTGCCAATGTCATTATTACAGTAACTGTGCATATTTTTAGCACTGATTACTGTAGTAATGTCACTGGTACCCTCAAAGGTGTCAAAAATGTCAGTCAGGGGTCCGATCTGTCCGCCGCAATGTCGCAGTCCTGCAACTAATCACAGATCGCCGCCCTTACTAGTAAAAAAAATAAATAAAAATGGCATAAATCTTTCCCATAGTTAGTAGACGCAATAACTTTTGCGCAAACCAATCAAAATACGATTATTGCGATTTTCTTTTTTTTTTTTTTTTTTTTTTTTTGAGAATGCCATATACCAGAATGTGAAAAATATATATATATTTTTTTTTTTTCCCCCAAATTGTTGCTCTTTTTTTTGTGTATAGCACTAAAACAAAAAATTGCACAGGTGATCAAATACCACCAAAAGAAAGCTCTGTTTGTGGGGAAAAAAAGGACGTACATTTTTGTTTGTGTACAGCGTTGCACGACCACGCAATTGTCCGTTTAAAATAACGCAGTGCCGAATCGCAAAATAGGGCCTGGTCAGGAAGGGGGTAAAATCTTCCGGGGCTAAAGTGCTTAAGAAAACTGTGAACACAAAACCTGTGCATGTGCAATAGATGCTGTCTAAGCCAAAGTCACAACTGTATATGCGCACTAGAGGGGGATGCCATTCACAATAACCACAGATGAATACTGGAGGGAGCCTGCACACATGGCAGAGCAACACGCTAAACCGTGCATGCACACTAGTGGCTCAGCTTCAGGGTCCTGAAATGCTTGATTGTTTGATTATCCATTTTCATAGTCTTGCTAAGGAATATCTTTTATTGCCTTTTAGAGGCGCTATAAGGCCTCATGTACACTACTGCTGATAACCTGACGTTTAGGAGCAAGTTGGGTATTTGTGTTTTGTGGCATTTTTTTGAAAGCAAAAAATTGCGATCAGAACGTAAGTTTATTGGCATTTGAAGCGCCAAATGGTTGCAACAGCGTGCAAACGCAGTAAATCGCCTTTTTAAGTGTTTTTGTTTATAGCCGTTTTTAATGGGGAAACATTGCTGTCTATTTTAAATATGGAAAAAATACAGAGAGAGAGATACTGCATTGTGAGAGCATAGTTATCTGCAAGAAAACGCTTCTAAACCAAAACATTCATAAAAAGCGCATAAATGTAGCATGTAAAAGTGCCAAAACGGGCGTTTTTAAACATGGGTTACTAGCTGCCAATTTTTCTAATGTCTTGTGTAAATAAAGCCTAATGTTATGTGAGTGTAATCTGAAAGGCAGAGAGATTATCAGAAGGGTGTTTGTACCTGCTGGAGTGGGTTTTGTTGCTGGGTGTGAAACAGGTGGCGCTTGTCTAGAGGTGAGATGCCTAAAACAAGAATGTGATCTGCATCAGTATTGGGAGCAATATTGGAAGGTGGGGATCCAGATAATAGAAGGCTTTTCTTGCTGTCGGAAATCAACAACTAATTATTGTAATTGTTGAGATGGCTAAGGCAGCCTTTTTCAACAAGGGTGCCCAGGTACCCTGGTATGTCCTGAGGTTCCCTCAAGGGTGCCTTGGCAAAATGCCGAAAAATTGCCCAAAAATTGTATGAGCCAGCGTGTGGATAAAGTCTGCCCTTTTAGTTACATTAAGTCACAGGTTTGCATCATCACTTGATAAGGAGGATGTCAGTTACCTGCATAACATCCTTGTTTGGCCCTCCCCATAAGCTTTGGCATCGCATTAGCTGAGTGATGGAGAAAAACTGAGGGAGGAGAGAAACATTGGAATACTAGTCCGTACCAGTTTGCAAAAGTATATTTGCTTTGGAAGAAGTAATCACCTTGAATGTTGAGTGTCCTACATGAACTTGTGGATGTTGCTGCATTATGTAAAACTGTTAGAAAAGCTTTTACATTTTAGAATGGGGCGTCCATAATTTTTAAAGGGTACCTCGAGATTATCCAAAGTTATTAAAGGATGCCTTGACTAAAAAAAGATTGCGAAACACTGGGCTAAGGTACTTATTTGAACATTCAGAACCCAGACAGATCCTACCAGATACAAAACATTTTTGCTACAGAGTATTTGCAAATACTGTACTGTGTGATCATGCAAATACATTGTAGACTTTCGGCTGCTTTTGGAGCTCATCTTTAAAGTTTAAGTCCATGCAGATATGACAAACGATTAATGCAGTATTTTATTATCTGATCAATTAATAAATGTAGCTAGTGTATGTACCTGGATAGGACTCCGTACCAATATTGCAACACTAGTGACCAATCACATGTGTTGCATGAACATGTGCTGACCCAACAAGAGAATAGAGTGAAAACATGGATGTGGTTGTCGGGTTGCTGCTGCTCCTCCATTGTCCAGTCATGGGGGGTGTGTGTGTGAGGCGGGGGGGGGGGGGGGGGCAAGGAGGACCTAGCTTTATTTGAGCTGAAACTTGGTTGTACAGTTTGTCAGAGCTGTGTACTTCTTAGAACTGGAGGGAAATAAAAAAATAAATCCTTTGACAGGTAAAACAACCCCCTTATCTATGTACGTCTATTGTGTGTTTCATTTTTGCTTGAGTTCTAATGGGGTCATCTAGAAACCTCAGCAATTGAAGCCATGGGGGTTAAGGAGCCCATTCACACTGCCGCGACTTGTCAGCCTGACAAGTCGCGGCCTGTCGCGGTCCATTGAGTAGTACAGGACCCGTTCTAATAGGAGCGACACAAGTCACTCCGACTTAGAAAAAGGGTCCTGTACTACTTTGGGGCGACCTTGGAGCGACTTGCATAGACTTCCATTATGTGAAGTCCCTGCAAGTCGCGCCGAAGTCGTGGTGCACGCGACTTCACAGGTCGCCCCCCCGAAGTCGTGTCGCCTCAGTGTGAACCGGCTCTAAGGGGAATCTTGAGCCCTCGTTTAGACTAGCAGGTGGGAGCAGTGTTAATTTCGCCACCTAAAATATTTTCGTCAACTAAATGAACACAATTTTAGTCTACCAAAATACGACCTAAACTAAAACAATTCAGATGACTAAAATACAACTAAAACTAGAGTTTTAGTCATAAGACTGACTAGGACTGTTCTGCCTAGTCCTACTCCTGGAGGAGGCACTAGATATGGAGCTCTGTGTCCGTTGATGAACTCAGAAAAAAAGATTTTATTGTAAGTACAAAAATCCCATTTTTAGTCCTGACATAATAACTAAAATATTGACAAACCACCTATATGTTGCCGGTTATACCTGCCTTATGATGTGATCATGGCACCAGAATGCTACTGTTTAAATTTTAGCTTGGTTTGAACAGCCCCTATGGATAAGTGGTACCTTTAAATATAAACAGCATTTTCTTACTGTTGAGAATTTGTCCTCCATGCATAGCTGTGTATATATGACTTTCAAAGTAGGAATAAAAAACACACTTTACACTTTGAGTTACACGTGACCCTTTTGCATCTATGGTTTGTGTACCTGTTAGCTCATTTGGCTAGAGCAAGCCTTTCTTTGTGGCCTGGATTTCCTACAGTTGAATAATCCTGTCCGCTGGCAGGATGTTTAACGATCCGGATTGGATTATCCCGTTTTTGAACCAAAAGGTTTGTTTTCTTTTGGAGAGCCCAATGACCAGATCCATGAATAATGAGGCGATGCTGTGGGAATGCGCTGCAGTTATTTCTACATACTATCATCTTTTTTGATATTCATAAAAACTTGAAGGTAAATATACCATTGGGGTAGAGCATGCATGATAAAATCTGATATCTGTAGGTTTTTTTTTTTTTTTTATTTTTTTTTTTTTTTAAATGTATTTATTTTTTTGTTTCGTGTTATTTTATTATTTTTTTTTTTTACAAATTTCTTTTGATTTCGGTTTCAGATTTTTCATCAGTTACAGTACAATGGTTATCGGGAATATAAATACGGTGTTTGATTCCCAGCTCCTTTATATGAGGGCTATGAGCCCTTTAATATTGTCAGAGATGGGAGATAGCCTTAGTTCTTTAACAACTAAAAATAACAGTGGATTGAGGTTAAATGTTAACCTGAGTTCAGAAAGGCACTTTGCATCTGTAGGGAATCCTGTTAAATAACTGTGCACTTCTCATCATTCTTTCTTGAGCCGGTAATCTAAATGCTCTTTCTCTCAATAATTAGTGTTCACGTTTTTTCCTTGTTGATTTATGGTGGCGACTGCATTTTATACTATTCTCTGCACCCTCTGTGACCTCTCGTGCCGTTTATTCCTAACAAAATATATGCCAGTGTTTTTCCAGCAAGAGACGGGGATGTCGCCGAATGTCACACAGACATTTGTCCTTGTCTCAGCCCAATAGCAAAACCAGTGTGGTTTAAGTCATTAGCTCATACTCCATTTACATTGCACAATGACCAGTAGTTATTATTGGCTTTTTTCCTACTAGATGTATTTAGATGGCGGCTGACATTTAACATAGAGATATTAATAGGGGAATAGGCTAAATACAGTGGGGGAAATAATTTGATAACTTGCAGATTTTGTAAGTTTGCCCACTTACAAAGAAATAAAGTGTGTCTATAATTGTTATCATAGGTGTATTTTAAAGCTGGACGATTCTGGCAAAAATGAGAATCGCAATTATTTTTGCTTAGAATGAAGTTCACAATTGTCCATTTTTTTTATTTTATGGATATTTATATATTTTTATTTTTTATTAACCATTTGAGATAAAGTTGTGACTAGGATTACCCCTTCCCCTCCCCTGTCATGGATTACCCCTGGGTGCTGCTGGCTGGTACTGCTGTGGGTACTGCTGGCTCGTTGGTACTGCTGGCTGGCGGGTACTGCTGGCTGGTACTGCTGGCTGGTGGGTACTTCTGGCGAAGAGGGAGTGTGAGGAGCACCCCAGAGCTGATGCTGCCTGTAGCTCTGGTCTCCCCTCACTGGCAGAGTGCATCTAATATCATTCCGCCTGTGACAGAACAGAGTCAGAACTACACAGGAAGCATCGGCTCCATTCTGACAGCTGAGCTCTGACACTGACAGCCGGGATATCGCCCGAGTGTCAGGCAGATGCAGCCCGCATGCCGGAGACTTGGGATGTCTGGCTATGTGTCATACCTAGACACACAACGCTTATCCCCCTGTTTCTAAAAATCGCGAAAATTGGGGATTGAAATCATGGGAGGGGGGAAGTTATTCGAAATCACGATTTTCATACAATTAATCATGCAGCTCCATTGTATTTTAAATGATAGAGAGAATATTAACCAAAAATCCAGAAAATACACAATACAAATGTTAACAATTGAGTTGCAGTTCAGTGAGTAAAATATTTGATTCCCTACCAATCAACAATAATTCTGGCTCCCACAGACTGGCTACAGTATGTGCTCTTGTGATACATAGATTAGTCCTGTCAATGTAGGAAGGTGCTCCTAGTGACAACTTATTATGTGTGTAAAAGATACCCGTCCACAGAATCTTTCTTCCATTCAAAACCCACCATCATGGGCAAGACCAAAGAGCTCTCAAAGGACGTCAGGGACAAGACTGTAGACCTACACAAGGCTGGAATGGGCTGCAAGACCATCAGCAAGAAGCTTGGTGAGAAGGAGACAACTGTTGGAGCGATTATTCGCAAATGGAAGAAATACATTTAAACACCTTATTTATATACTCGATAACCCTCGTACAGTAACTGATGCAAAATCTGAAAACAAAATCAAATAAAATAAAAAAACTCAAACAAAAAGCAATAAAATAAAATCAAAAAAGAGTAAGCAATATATAATTATACACACACTATATTTATTCAATATTATTATTCCAAGCTTCCTGTCCTGTGCACATTCTTCACAGCCATATATATGCAGCCACCAGATTGGCAAGAGTCAGCGGATTCTTGAGGCTGGAATGACCGCTGCATGGGAATGGCAGCAGCTGCTCAGCCTATTTAAACGAATGACAGGCTGGCAGCGGTCGCTGCATGTAGCCTCACATAGAGAGGTTATATGCTTGCAGGGATAGATGGCCAAACCTGGATGCAGTCCATCACATCCAGGATTAGACATCTTGTCATAAACCGCAGGCAACCGGGCTACGAGTGAACAGGGGCGCAGCTGTCAGCCTGTCATTAGTTTAACCACTTAAGGACCAAGCCTATTTCTGACATCTGTTGTTTACAAGTTAAAATCAGCATTTTTTGCTAGAAAACTAGTTAGAACCACCAAATATATATATTTCTTAGAGGAGACCTTGGAGAATAAAATGGAGATTGTTGCAATACTTTGTCACACCGTATTTGCACAGCGGTCTCAAACGCAATTTTTTTGGGGAAAAAATATACTTTTGAATTAAAAAATAAGAAAAACCATAAAGTTAGGCCAATTTTTTTCTATAATGTGAAAGATAATGTTACGCCAAGTAAATTGATACCGAACATGTCATGCTTTAAATTGTGCACGCTTGTGGAATGGCGACAAACTTTAGTACTTAAAAATCTCCATAGGTGACGCTTTAAACATTTCTATAGTTTACCAGTTTAGAGCTACAGAGGGGGTCTAGTGCCAGAATTCTTCCTCTCGCTCTTAACGATAGCGGCAATCCCTCACATGTGTGGTTTAAACACAATTTACATATGTGGGCGCAACTTGCATATGCGTTCGCTTCTGTACGTGAGCTCAGAGGGACGGGGGGCTTTTATTTTTACACTGTCTCTTTTTAAAAAAAATAAAATTTGATCACTTTTATTCCTTTTACAAGTAATGTAAACATCCCTTGTAATAGAAATAAGCAGGACAGGGCCTCTTTAATGTGAGATCTGGGGTCAAAAAGGCCGGAGGGTGGAAGTGATGTTTACCGTTGCTCTGGTCCTCCAATGGCATAGTCAAGTGGGGGCCATCTTGCCCTCACTTAACTTCCTGCCCATCTGCACAGGGGATCGGATCGTTTTCCCCACTACCGACAAGAGGGGAAAAGCGACCGGGAAGCGGCTGGAGGGGAGTGGGCCTCTCTCCTGCCGACCATAAAAGTGATCCGGTGGTGAATCAGCCACTGTGGCCACTTTTATGGTAAAGCGAACCTCCTGCTGTGTAAAAGTATACTGGGGTTATGGCAGCTATCTGCTGCCATAACTTAGGTATTTATCGTCAAAGTAGCAACCTAAATACACAGCGGGCGGTCCGGAGATTGTAAAATAGGCTGAGCGGCCGTTGCTATTCGCATGTGCCGTTCGTTGCAGTATCAAGAATCGGCTGATTCTTGCCACTGGAATTTGGTGGCTGCATGTAATCAGCCGTGTGAAGGAGACCTTAAGGCCGCATGCACTTGGGTGCTTTTATATTAAAAAAGAATAGCGCACACATGCAAAAGAAAGGACTATCAAATATGGAGACAATCCATAAATAAAAATGGGGATTTAGTCCCACCATATGGCCATATCGTGCTCAAGCCCACCACTGCGTCAAAGTACCCCATTATCAGTGGGTCCTACACTATCCATAAAAAAGGGGTGAATCCAGCCTCTCTAACCCTTGGAGACAACACTCCTTGCTGGGATGGATGTGCTAATGCACCACAAGGGACTCCTCCTATATCTACTTGATAGTGGACACTGATAGAGTACAGGTGTGTGTGGGGGATGGGGTCTCAACCACAGAAGTCTGGTCAGACTGAATACATAATAAACAAGCAAAGAATTGGGGGAGCAAACCCTGAACATGTATATCTAAAGCCGGTGCAGCTATGGACCAAGCGACATGTATATGTCGTAATGTGTATAAATATCTCCCCCAATTTTTTGCTTGTTTATTATGTATTCGGTCTGACCAGACTTCTGAGGTTGAGCACCCCCCCCCCCCCCCCCCACACACACCTGTACTCTATCAATTGTCCACTATCAAGTAGATATAGGAGTCGTCGCTTGTAGTGCATTAGCACATCTTTCCCAGCAGGAAGGAGTGTTGTCTCCAAGGGTAAGAGAGGCTGGATTCACCCCTTTTTTATGGATAGTGTAGGACCCACTGATAATGGGGTACTTTGACGCAGTGGTGGGCTTGAGCACGATATGGCCATATGGTGGGACCAAATCCACATTTTTATTTATGGATTGTCTCCATATTTGATATTAATTTCTTTTGCATGTGTGCGCTATTCTTTTTTAATATACATGTCACTTGGTTCATAGCTGCACCGGCTTTAGATATACATGTTCAGGGTTTGCTCTCCCAATTTTTAGGCACCCAGTTTTACAGCCTGTCAGAGATTTTGACAGACTGCTCTAAGGCACCCAAATAAACTCCCAGGATTTACATTCTAAAGACAAGTGCCCATGTGCATGAGGCTTTAAAGAGGTACCTGCTTACCTGTAGGTACAGTGAATATCTCGTAAACTTGTGCTGTTTAGGAGATATTCACACTGGATGCAGGCGGTGACGTCACCACCGCCTGAACTCTGAGTCCCGGTTGACACTTATGCGATGCGGGAACCCTGCGAATCTACTGCGGGTTCCCACATCGCATTCCCAGCGCAGGCAGTTCATACTGCCATATGCGAATCGCTGAGGGTGTCAATTCAAAGTTAACGACACCCCCAGATCAGTTCACATATCGCAGTCTGAACTGACATTCGGACATGAATCGGATCGCTTAAGTGTGAACCACAATGCGATCCGATTTTGGTGCAGACCCAATAAAGGGTCCTGTGTGTGTTTGTGCCAAATCAGATGAGAATTCAGCCATACTATCTGTATGGGTGAATTGGCATCACACAGACATCGCATGTGATTTTCAGAGCAGTGCGCTCCGAATCGCATACAATGTCTGCCATCACACTGATGTGAACCGAGCCTTAAAGGCTGGGATACTATGTCTGACCTTCAGAGTTCCATGCTGCAGCTGTGTGACAAAATCCTGGCCCCAGCCTCTCATACAGGTGGGGCCGTAAACCCAGAAGGAAGACCGGGGTGAAGATGGAAGCCCTGTCAGCAGTGACAGTGCACCACTGAAGGACTTTGTTCTAAGGTAAGAACCTGATAATGTGCTAGTATACAATACATACTAGCACCCTATGCCATTGCTTTGCAGGGTATTTTTTTTTGGTATATGCTAAAGCTTACTGCCATGTTAAGGCCCAATTCTGTAGTGGGGCTGTGCCCACATTCCAAGGGTTAACTGCTCAGTTAGTCTAGGAGAGAGTAAAAGCACTTTAACTTACCCGCTCCTCTGCCCCCCTGGCAGCTGGAGTTCCCAGCTCTGGCACTGGGCTGTCTCTCAGCATCATCGCATCTAAAGCAGGGCTATGGACCCTTCTTTCCCAACCTTTTTAACACAGAGGAACCCCTGAAATAACTTTCCAGGCCGAGGGAACCCTTACTAATAAATCTATATCTACAGCTCACAGTACATTTAGTGTAAAGGTCATTCGGAAGAATGCTCCTTATGTTTGTAGTCATGGGGAAGAATACCCCACTTACAGATGGCTAAAAAGATCATTGTTGTCAGTGGTTGCTTATCTAAGAAGCAGAAGTTGCTCATTGCTCAAGGAACCCCTAGTAAACTCTAGAGGAAGCCTGGCTGAGAAAGGCTGGTCTAGATGTCAGGATCGTAGAACGCTGGAGCATGGGGAAAAAGATGCTGCAGGAACCGATCTAACAGCATGGAGGATCGGTAAGTAGATGATTGATTTTTTTTTTTTTTTTTTTACATCTCCCCTGGACCTAAATGAGCAAGTAACTTGCAATGCGGGCACAGCCTCACTGCAAAGGGAAATTTTTACATTTCCTTGAGTTGGGCTTTAAATGCAAGTTAGAATGATGTCCTACAAGCCTTTAAAAGGGCCTGTGTCAAAGGTATAGGTTTACATCAATACTGCTTGTCTGCATACTAGTCCATGGGAATGAAAAAGTAACTTTGATGTAACTACAAGTCAGAAGAAGGTCAATTGCAGACCAGAAATACCTGTTAAGGAGCTCGGAAGTGTACCAAACTGATCTGAAATGCATGTTGGATAACCAGCAAGAGCCAATGTTGATGGGTTTTGTATCAGAGCTGCTTTTTTTTCTCCATGCAAGTCAATTAGCATTCAGAATCAGTTTGATGCAGTTGAGACGGAGGTTAACTGCAGGTTTGAAGTACCTGTGAATCATCTTAGAAGGAGCTTGGAAGCAACTCAATCTGATCTCAAATACAAGCAAAAGTACCTGTTGTGAAGGTGGCGGGTATCAGACCCCTGGCATTCTCATCCAACTCGTGACCAAGGACCAGGCAATCTTACACCCTGCCGCCACTTGCGTAATAATGCCACTCTCAGCTGCACACCACAATCTAGATGCCGCAAGCTGAGAGCGATTGTCACCGGGTTACTTAAGCAATTAACCCTTTCTCTGCCACCACCGCTACGTTTGAGCCCAGCGGACACTTGTAATTTTAGAAATACCAATTATGCATTTCCATAGTAAAAGCAGCTTCATTTACAGTGAGAAAATAGATGGCTAAGCATACAGGAAACCCTTGATCACCTCTGACGTTAACCCTTTCCCAGCCAGTGTCAGTACAGTGACCGTGCATTTTTTTTTTAGCACCGATCACTGTTTGTCACTGGTCCCCAAAAAAGTGTCAGTTAAGCCCCGTACACACGCACAGATTGTTAGCCAACCGATCGGCCAACTTTTGTCCAGTGTTTTGTTGGTTGAAATGTGCTCTAGACTTGCACTGGACTTTTGTTGGCCAACAAAAACCAACTTCAGAAGTGATGTCATGTGATGGTTGACTTTCCCTGTGTTTTTTCTTCTTTGAGCATGCCCAGTCTTGCTCATCTGATTTTTGTCTGCCGAAATCTGTACTGACTGAGGAACAATCGGCCGTTTTTTGTTGGCCAACAAAAATTTTATAGCCTGCACACCAGATTTTGGTCGGCCGAAAAGTCGGAGTTGGTTGTCGGAAGCATCATACTAACAAGCCGACAATCGGCAGATCGGACGTTGGCCAACAATTTACGGCCAACAATCTGTGCGTGTGTACGGGGCTTTAGTGTCAGATTTGTCCGTCGCAAAATTGCAGTCCCACTAGAAGTCTATGATCGCTGGCATTACTAGTAAAAAAATAAATCAGTTTCAAAAATAAATAATTCCATAAGTATATCCTATAGTTTGTAGGTTCTATAACTTTTGCGCAAACCCATCAATATACGCTTATAAATATAAATACGCATAAATATGTAACAGAATATATATTGGCCAAAATTTATGAAGAAATTGGATTTTTTTTACATTTTGTTATTGGATATGTTTAATAGCAGAAAGTAAATAAAAAAAAATATATATATATATATATATATATATAATATGGTCTATCTTATTTTTGTTTATATTGCAAAAAATAAAAACTGCAGAGGTGAATGAATACCACCAAAAGAAAACTCTATTTGTTGGGAGAAGCAGGATATACGTTTTTATTTGGGTACAGCATCTCATGACTGCGCAATTGTCAGTTAAATTAACGCAGTGCCGTGTTGCAAAAAATGGCCTGGTCATGAAGGGGGGGGGGGGGGGGGGTAAATCTTCCAGAGGTCAAGTGGTTAAAGGAGAATTGTACAAAAAAAAATCATTATTAAACCCACAAGTGCTTGTTTTACCACTTCTTTTCCTGTATATTGACTTTTGACATTTACAAATGCAGCAATCAAATGAAAGATTAAGACCCCATTCACACTAGCGCGACTTGTCAGGCGACTCGGTCGCCTAACAAGTCGCGGTGGGTCGCCTGCCATTGATTAGCACAGGACCCATTCTAATAGGAGCGACACAAGTTGCTCCGACTTAGAAAAAGGGTCCTGTACTACTTTGGGGCGACCTGGAGGCGACTTGCATTGACTTCAATGATATGAAGTCCGTGCATGTCGCGCCGAGTTCACAGGTCGCCCCAGCAAGTCGCGTCGCCCCTGTCTGAACGGGGTCTTAGCATTGGGAAACACTTTTTGAAAGATAAATAGTGCATTTTATTTACAACTATATAGATCAGACCAAAAAGAGGGACAGAGGGACTTTGTTCAAATCAGGGACAGTCCCTCGAAATCAGGGACAGTTGGGAGCTATGACATATAGATGAATAAAATTCCAATGATTTTGGGAGCTTACTCTGTTTCTGTGCATCTTGGCTGAAAGTCGGATCTTTGGTATATGTGAGGATTCTCAATTTCCTAAGCAAGTTCTATTGATCGTGTCTCGGTGTCTCTTCCATCAAATTGTTAGGATTCATGGCAAAGCATGTTGGAAATTCTAGTCCAAAAGGCAACATCTGAATCCCATTTTGGTTCGCACACAGATTACTATTTACTCACCAATCTTTTGTTAAACGTTTAGCCTTTATGTTGGTGGTTTATAGACAATGGATATTTTCAGGAGGCCTGTGTCAGGCAAAGGATTTTCTGTTGCTGTGACTTCTCTTGAGGAATTAGGCCATGAGGGGAAGCAGCTGCCAGCACCAGTGACCAGTTTGCTTTGGGCTTAGTATAAGATAAGCAGCTCAACACATTGACGCAGCGTTTCAGAGAAGGTGATCAGAGGCGCCCCTGTCCCCTCCCCAGCCCTCTAATCTCTTGCTGTGGAAGTGACCAGCTCCATTTTGGCCACTCTGGAAGTGTGGTGTGATGACAGGCTCACCTAGCTAACATGTGGCTTCAGGATTTGCCACTCACCTGTTTCTCTTGACCTTTGTGAAGGCTCGGGCATGGAATTACCTCTGTTATTAAAGATTTTCTAGATTGTTCTACTGTGAAAGATGTAACGGTTGTGATCTGCGGAAGAAGCATGCTGGATGTCTAAGAACAGTTCTGGAATCTCCTATGGCTCAGCAGTCACTCATAATCAATGACTGAAAAGATGGGTAAGATCTGAAATGTGCTGGTACTTTGATTTTATGGCTTTAATGTTGTGGTTCTTTCTGTAACAAGTGGTTGAAATGTCGTTTTGATTTATTTCAGGGGTTTGGGTGTTCACTGTAAAGGTTTATCGCATGCTGGGGTCTCATTTTAATTTTTTTCGAATGACTGACCTTTAATATTGTCTGCATCACTAAAAACTGTGCTTGGTAATAAATAGAGCTGTTGGTTGCTTAATTTAATGAAAGATGTCTGAGGGCTTAGTGCGTAAATAGAATATTATCCCTTAATGTCAATATACTACCTATGTATCAAAATTTCTCATTTGTTTTTAATGCAAGCAGGGCCTCGGATTCCTCCTGTATTGAATTGCATTGTAACCATACTGTCTGCTCTCACGCTGTAAAGTGCTGCGCAAACTGTTGGCCCTATATTAAACCCTGTTTAATAATGAGAGAACTTACGGACAGTGACCTTCCTTGCTTAGTAGCAATTAACACAGCAGCCCTTCTTTCTGTTCTGTAAATAAATACATAGCCATAGTGTTTTTACTCCATTATCTGAAAGCAGTGCAGTATTTGGGAGCTGTATTTCATGAAATGTGTGGTCCATGAAAATTGGGAGTTTTTTTTCCTTTTTTTTGTTGCCTTCAATTTTGGTATCCCAACCCATATGATCAGCACCAATGTTTAGAATATGTTGTAAATGCGTGGTACAGTATTTAAGTCAAATGATATACTATAACAATATAATACTAGGAGTTCATTTTGTGGTGTTTAGTTGTGTTACTTGATGTTTGACTTCTTGAGACAATTAGACAGTTAGGGGGACCATATCTAGATTGTAGGGCATGTGCTTGATTGCTGCTAATTTCATAGTAAAGCAAGCATCTTGTGCATACGTCAGAATGTATGTATGAGGCAGTTACCGATAGCAACTGGATTTCAGTAGTTTATTAGTCAATGGTTTAGTTTAGCTGGGTTGCACTTTTTAGTGTTGTTAAAATAAGGATTTATATCTGACTTTTGTTTTCTATAAGCTTCATAACATAAAATTATATTGGTTATACCCACTGGTTTTAAAGGCCATGTGTTATAACCTTATCTACTTATACTTTTATATAGTATATATTAGACTTCTATACTGTTGTCTGATCATTTTTCTGTAATGTCTAGAAGTTGCCCATGTTGAGCTTAGGTACTTGGCGATGTTAGTGGATAGCAAGCTTCATGTTCTTTTATGTCTCTGGTATTTAAATTTTCAAAATATTTGATAAAATTCATATTTGACTTGACACTCCATGTGATTAGGTGCAGTTTCTTGCCAGATTCCCCTTCTTCTTTCCATGTCATAGCCCTCTACTATTCTGGGAGTCCCTAATTACTGTCTGTGCTGACCCAGCTCCACAGCCCCTCTCCACTTCCTATATTTTTTCTTTTTTATGTTGCTGCTGTGCAGAACTGAAAGGCAATACTACAGAGTATAAACTGGCAATATGGGTTTTGTCATTGCTGGCTTGCTTTCAAAGATTGAAGATCCAGGGCTTTTACTATCTATCTTATCTCTATCTTTATATCTTTATATTTAAAACCTACCTCTATCTCTATCTATCCTTTTATATATATATATATATATATATATATATATATATATATATATATATATATATATATAATATATGTTTCTGAAAGGTACTAACCACTACATAGATAGAATGCATGCACTTGACATGGCCCAGTACAGGTCTTTTTTCATATCTGCAGCTCACGTGACAGTCGACAGCTGTTCTTCCACCCTGCTTTTTACTGTATTCATGGCCGACTGCTTGGGAAAGGAGAAAATGTTAAGAAGATTAGCATGAAATTCTTGGTGTGCGATAGTGGATTTGTGCTTCTGAGAGACTGTGGTATTTTTAGGCCTTTCTGTTGTCATTCTTTTATGTCAATTATTTGACCTGATAACATTTTAGGAAATGCCTTTATATAGCAAAATGTATGTTAAACAACAAAATATTGGTTATTGTATATTCTATTTCTGTGTAGGTGTACGTCATGTGCTAATTAACAAAATAATTGAGAACAACTCCAAGGAGAATTGTATTAGTGCGTTCATTATTTTGATAAATCCAGAGAAACGGAGCATCTTTGCAAATGTGAGAATCAATCTTCCCTTGTGCTTTTTGAGTCATGATAACCATGTTCATTTCAGTGTAAACATTGTGTTGTCTATAATTGGCTAGTCTGCTGTCTTCATTGTAATTGCAGACCATCGCTCAGAACAAGGCAGCCATCATCATAAATGATACTACCTATGTTGCAATGCACTCGTGTAACATTAGGAAACCAGATCACCGACCACTTGAAAAGACCAGCCTGCATACAGTCAGCTTTTCTGCTTAGGCTCAGTTCACACAACTGCAATGGGACTTTGATGTGATCGACAGTGCGATTATGTGGTGCAACTTTGCATATTCTATGGGGACAAGTTGCATTGTAAATCACACCAAAGTAGTGCAGGAACCTTTTCCAAAATTTCACTTTTTGAGTTGCTTTGATTAGAACTGGCACCACAGAAAACAATGAGATTTCTCTTATCATGCAATTCTGTGTGACTTAATTCTTATCAGAAGTTGCACTAGTATGAACCGGGATTTAAATTGTGATGCACTTAGCTAATTGTATACAAAGGTTTTTCTATAAACATGGAAATTCTCATTTATGGTTGCAGATTTATGGTTTCATTTTAGTTATTTCATTTTGTTACTATTACTGAAAAGGGCATTGGAGTCAGGTTCACACTATGGCGACACGACTTCGGGGGCAACTAGTGAAGTCGCCGGACACCGCGACTTCGGCCCGACTTGCACGGACTTCACATAATGGAAGTCAATGCAAGTCGCTCCGACTTCGGTCAAAAGTAGTGCAGGAACTATATTCTAAGTCGGAGCGACTTGAGTCGCTCCTATTAGAACGGTTCCCATAGCACTGAATGGACCGCGACTTGGCGGGCGGCCAAGTCACCTGACAAGTCGCGGTAGTGTGAACCGGGACTTACAGAATGATCTGCGCTGGGTGTCAAATCTGCAAACCTTACTATATTTTTTTTTTTTTATAATGTGCTGTGAATATAATTTAAGCTGGGATTTCCTGAACCCGAAAATAGTTTTAGGGTTTCCTCTTTAGAGGGTTGAGAAAGGCTGGGTTAAGATAATTGTCAAGGTATAAGATCTGTAAAATTGACAGATCTGCCATAATATGGGGAGGACTCCTGAGGTTATACCAGATCTGTCAGTTTTATTTGTGGGGCTTTGGATATGCACACCTTTAATATTTATAAGTTTTGTTCTGTTTAAAGCATAATGAAACGTCCATTTAGGCTCCATTCACACCTGAGCGTATCGTTTTCAGGTGTTTTTGGGCTTTTTTTCAGGCGTTTTTTGCAGGTGTTTAGAGTCAGGCATTGACCAAAAATGTATGAACAAAAACACTTGTTATCTGCCAAAATAGAAGCTCATGTAACTGCACAGCATGAAGCAGATATCCTACAGAATGACCTGGACAAAATTACGGAGTGGGCAAAGACATGGCAAATGAGGTTTAACGTGGAGAAGTGTAAGGTTCTGCACTTGGGGACTAAAAACACAATACACGTTAGGAGGGGAGCCCTTGGGGGAATCAAAAACGGAGAAAGATCTGGGAGTCTTGGTTGATGATAGACTAGGCAACAGCATGCAATTCTCCTACCCCTTAATGTCAAGCGGCGGCTTCCAAAACCAACAGAATATTAGCATGCATAAAGAAAGGAATGTATTCCAGAGATAAGACTATAATCCTTCCACTTTATAAAACTCTGGTCCGACCGCATCTGGAGTATTCTGTCCAGTTCTGGTCGCCAGTCCTCAGGAGGGATGTGTTGGAGCTGGAGAAAGTCCAGAGAAGGGCAACTAAACTGATTAGGGGGTTGGAGGACCTTGACTATGAAGAGCGGCTGCAATTGCTCGATTTATTTTCCCTGGAGAAGAGACGTCTGAGAGGGGACATGATAGCAATTTATAAATATCTTAATGGGGATCTCAGCTTAGAAAAAAAGCTGTTCATTCAAAGGAATTGCATGAGGACTCGAGGACATACAATGCGATTAGAGGAGAAGCGTTTTAACCTCAGGCAACGAGGAGGGTTCTTTACTGTTAGGGCTACAAGATTGTGGAATTCTCTACCACAAGAGGTGGTTTCTGCGGGAAGTATGGTGACTTTCAAAAGACTCTTAGACTTACATCTCAAGGATCAGGACATTAAGGGCTATGTAAGATGATTACAGTTACACACACCTACACAGGTTGAACTGGATGGACTATTGTCTTTATTCAACCTCACCTACTATGTAACTATGTAACTGTACTTTTTTGAGCTTTAGGCTACAAAACGCTCATATGTAAACAGGGACCATTGAAATGAATGTGATTTTGCTTGTTGGGCATTTTGAGACTTCAGAGATTAGCGTTTTAAGAGCTGAAAAATGCTCAGGTGTGAACAGGGCCTCAGTTTACTTTAATTTCTGTGCTTATTTTTTTATATAACCAAGTAAAAAGATGTAGCAGGAATGTTTTTTTTTTTTTTTAAGTCCGTCATTTGACTAAAAAGCAAAGATTGTTGTTTGTTTCATATCCATGTAGCCATTTTGTTTCTTTACTCTTTGAACCAAGAAGTAAGTTTTTTTGAGAGTAGACACATTTAATTTAGGTCAAATAGTTATAATTGGCATATGTGAAAAGGGCCTTGCAATTTTATTCAAGCAATGAAACATTCTTAGCATAGATCTCCCTCTTACACAAAATACTTCCACAGTCTTGGTGGCATTTCCATAGAAACAACCTTATACTCTATATTCTGCCTTTAGGGATTATGCACGTGGCTGATTGGACTTTATGCCGCCTCCTTTAAAGTTGAATTATTGGTAATATAAAGAATGACATGTATGTTGCAGTCTGCAATAATACAACAGTTTTCTGATTTTCCTAGTTCACTTTTAATATATAACTTATTACCTGTTGATCCTGCCAGTAGATCCTTTACTTTTCACTTCTGTAATGGACCAAGAGATGTCCAGCAAAAGTTTCATTTTGGGTCCTTTCACACGGGCTTTCCACCCGGCAGGGTCCGTTTTGCTCAGCGAGGATCGATCTGCCAATCCCCGCTGAGCAGGCGGATGACAGCTCCGTCTCCGCTTATTTTGCAGAGACAGATTTGTCAGATCCACGCTCTCCTCTATGGGAAATCAGATGAAAAGGGACTGCCTGACCGTTTTTCATCCGATCCTTTCGGTTCCGATCCTCCAAATGGATGGAAAATAGGGTTTCCATCCGTCTGGATTTCACAGACAGGATCGGATTGGATAGCGGCGTTTGTCAGTGGACATGTCACCACTGACATACGCTGCTCCATAGGGATGCATGGAGGATCCGATCAGGTCCGCCTGAAACACTGACCGGACCAGAAATCCCATGTAAAAGGGGCCTTAGGGTCCTTTCACATGGCCTGTTCGTTTTTTTCCTCCGCTCAGTGACATTTTTTTTTAAACGGACACGGATGCACTTTTGGAGGGTCCATTCCCTTTGTCCGTTTATTATCCCATCCGTTTGCGGATGATAAACGGAGATAATGCATGTCAATAATGCATGGCAATCCCATTGACATGTATTATGTCAGTTTTTCATCCGCAAACAGATGGGAGGAAAAACGGACATACGGAACGCCCGTGTGAAAGGACCCTTAAACATGTTGGCACAAACTGTGTAACGAGGGCAGGAGTGCTTGATGAACCGCTTTTTATTTCTATGGTTTACATTTTTTTACAAGAAAAAAAACTTGTTGTAACTGCTTAAAATGTGTTAGCTGCATAATTGAGCTAATTTGTTTGTCACCCACTTGGAGTCAATTTAAAAATGTAATGGCATATTCACACTGTTGATGATGCACGCAGCTAAACAAGTGTTGTGTTAAAGCAGACCATTGATTTGATTGGGCTGCTTACACACCAAAAGGGTGCATGTGCCAGTCTTAATGAAAAGCTTCCTGGTTTTGTTATTGTTTTCCTGCAAGAAATCATGTATGGGCATTCTGATTAAGGTGCTGGACTGTGAATTTTTTGGACTGTGAATTTTTTGTATCAGATGTGTTTTCTGCATGGTCTTTTGAGGGACAACATCTCTTTAGCTTGTTACTAGATACTATTTATCTACGGTATGAGGGTAATAGCACCCAACTTCCTCAGATAAAGCCTAATGCTAGGTGCACACATCCGATGTTATTACTGCGAACTCCCCACTGAGCTACTGTGCTGTGACAGGGACTGCCCCCCTCCCCCCGCCAGATCACAGTGACCTCAGAATAGCCAATGGCTGCAAGCACTAATCAGATGCTAGTTTTCCAGCATACATTGGATAGAAGAGAGGAAAGATCCCTGGTGCCGCACATCCATGGAGCCCTATGGTGTTGTATGAGAGAGAGACCACCTCTGCTTGGGCTCCCTCCAGGCCATGCCCCTAACGTGCCCCACTCCGTTCCCTGGAGCATTGTCATCAGGATCTGTAGGATTTGTACACATGGGCTGAAAGTCGGCCCGTTCTTGCCAAACCAATCATTTTCGGACAATTTTCGGCCTGTGTTCCTAGCTTAAGGAATATACCACTATGTCTTCCCCCTATCTTACTGTTTAAAACATTCCTTATGTTTAATCCGTTCCTCATTTAGACCGTGCAGGTCAGGTCTCCAGTCTGCCTGCAAGGCCTGGCATTCAAAGTCTGCCAAATCCTTAGGCAAGCATTCCTCTGTATGCAGGTGCTTCCCAGAGTGGATGTTTGGATTACTTGCATTTGCAAAGATTGGGTGCTGGGGGGAAGGTACGTGTGTATAACTGGCATTTCTTACACTTAGGGGCAGGAGATGGTAGCTCAATTTACAGATCTCTATTGAGCCTTCTAAGGCCTCCTAACTCAAGGTTTCATTACCACAGTTCCTCTGGTGAATGTTTTAAGGCGTTTTACCTCCAGCTTGTTCAACATTCCCATACACAAAATGTGCATTTGCCCCTTATTGGCTTTCAAGTTCTGGATGTCTTCATTGGATCCAGGAATCCTCAGGGAATCCATGATATACTTATTTACCTCACCAGGAGGTCCTCCCCTTACTTCTGTGGACAAGGATGTGTGTTTGTATATTTTCATCTTTCCAGGATATCAGAATTTCCTAGTTTTTGCTGAGGAGCCCCTACTCTACCTGTTGGTGGCCCTGCCCATCAGATTTTCATCTGCATCTCAGGTGTTCACCAACTGTTAGCCACAGTAATACTCCTGTTGTGATCTCGTGGCATCCTTCGAAGTCAATGTGGGCTTCTGTTGGACAACATAACCTTGACTGTCTAGAAGTTGCAGCAGTTCGGCTGGATTCTGAGTGTAGTCCTGGACACAGCTCAGGTGAACGTTTCTTTCACAGGTAAATATTCAATTTCTGCAGAGCCTTTCAGTTCAGGAGTCATTTGAATCCCCATTTTGCGTGCGAGTACCGGGCCAGACAGTTCCACTTCCCAGATTCACTCCAGACCCCCACAACACAACCTTTTGTTGCCATGGAACAAGTCTTTCAGGTCCCTAGACAGAATGGTTTGGCACCGAGTACCAAGTTATCCCTTGCCTGGTGGCTCAGGAAGTCGGCTTTGGAGTCAGGGTCATTTTCCTAATTTTAATGATCTGGAAGATTCTTTTGATGGATATAGTCTGTCAGGCTGGGAGCTATGGGCAAATATTGTTTCCTGGTAAACATTTTGGAATTTCGACTGAATTGGCTGAGACTGTAGTTTAGGCCCATTCTCTGCTAGTAGGTATCTGATTCGGTTTGTCAGACAATGCCATGGCTGTGGCATACATGCATCAACTATCAGGGAGGAATCAGATGTCAGATGTTGCAGGCAGAACTTCATGTTCCTGCTTTTTCTGCCTAGGTATAGAAAACTGACAGGTGGACTTTCTCTGCCAACAGCGTCTGGAGCCAGGGGAGTGGTCCCTATACCCAAAAAGTGTTACAGGACCTGTGTTGCAGATGGGGGATACCAAAGGTGGATTCTCTGGCTTTGCGGCTCAACAGCAAACTGGCTAGGTTTATATCCAGGTACCAGGATCTTCTAGTGGATGATTTGGTGACTCTGTAAGATCAGTACACCCTGATCTATTTATGTCTTTCCTCCCCTGAAACTTCTTTTTTGTTTGCTCTGCAGAGTTGTGATGGGGGACATTCTAGTGATCCACATTTCTTTGGACTGGCCCAGATGGATATGGTTCCTCAGATCCAATCCAGTATTTTCTTTCCTAGAAATAATAGGAAGTAAGCTGCGCTTTTAGTCAGAATAATGTAAAAGAGCAGGTAGGCAGGCACACAATTTTGCAGAGTTTAATCTGCAACTAGTGTTGGATCTATTGATATTAGAATTTGGAAATACTTGAGCATTTGGCTCCTTCCACATGGGATGGGCTTCTTTGGAGTCAACCTGCTCAGTGAGGAAAATATCTGTTGATTCCCACTGAGCAGGGGGATGGCTGGTCTGTGTCCGCTCTGCTTATGCAGTCCCCTCTCCTCTATGGGTGGTTGGATGTAAATGGACCGCCTTTTCGTTTACACCCGACTGCTATCCGATTCCCATCCGTCTGTTTTGGTGGATCGGATTGGATGTTGGTAGGCGTAAACAGACATCCCAAAAGGAAAACACTGTTTGCTGTAACGGTTATAAAAGTGTGAGCTGGAATTTAGTTTCAATTTGTCAGTGTAATTAAATCTGCTAGTACATCTAACACCCCCTACCCCCAGACTGACAATGCTGCTGTCCAAAGGTGTCCCCTGTGCTCCTTCATCTAGAATGGGGGTGTTCTGCCGAAAACTCACACTTGCCGAGAACTCCAATCACGTCATTTCTGGTGACTGTACATCATGAATAATTGGAGATTTCGACAACTTGCTGTTTTCACAGAACAGGCTGCAGGGTATACATTCCTTTACACACTGAGTGGACATTGTTAGACCGCCCGCTAGTAACCAAACATGGCTGCCTCCAAGGTGGCGACAACTAGCGGTCATACTAACATTGTCCACTCATTAGAGCATGTACCAGAGTGTAAAGGCTGCCGGTGTTCTGTGAAAACACCAAGTGGTCCAAATCTCTAATTATTCATGATGTATACTCACCGGACGTAACATCGTTGGAGTTCTCGGCAAGTTGGAGTTTTCAGCAGAACAGGGGCACTCTAATACAGGAGGTGTGTTACAGGCCGCAAGAGGGGAAAAAAAACTTAGGAAAACTAATGTAGGCACCACATCTAATGTAGCACCCTACAGGTAGGTGCTAGGTAAATGTATAGTGGGCCTTGTCTGCCTAACATGATTTCTTTTAGTTAGGGTGTCATGAGTTCCAGATGTGTTTGCTAGTCTCCCCACTGGCTCCTGTGAGAGGCTTCTCATAGGGTAGTGGAGGAAGCCCAATCAGGGGACACATTCAAGCTTGTAACTACCCCAGAAGGCAGATTATGCCGCAAAGGATTCTGGGAGTGGATATAAGTTTGGGGGAAGTGCGTGAACAGCGTCTTTGGCGGGAGTAGAGTCCCAGGAGGGAGAGAACGGCTCTCCTCCTGTCTGAGGAAGCGGATATCTTGGGGTGTCGCCTGAGAATCCAGAGAGTGCTGAGTTGAGCTGAGGGGATCCGGTGTGCCGAGAACCTGCGGAGAGCGAGAGGGGTCCAGTCCCAGGAAAGCCTACACAGGTCGTCAGTACTGAGGATTGCCCCTGGGGGTCTGCCTAGAGTCAGAGGGGACCACTCCAGAAGAGATTCTAGGATCCAGTGTCAGCTAGCTGAGGAAAGGGGGTACCTACCCTGAAGTTACCAAGGGGGTACATTGTCAGTGAACCCTGAAGAGTTCAAGGTTAAAGGGGGCACCTGCAGTTTGGGCCCTGGATTGTACAGAGTGTCAGTTGAGAGTTGCAGCCATACAGGAACCTACAACAAACTACCTCAAGCCAGTGCAAGGCTGGGGGGAGTAGCCAGTGACTTTGCAGTACCGCAGTGTCAGTAGTTCTATAATCCACAGTCATGGATCTTCTGGACTTAAAGTCGAGGATTCAGCACTTCTATCAAGTTACAGTGTGTTCTGAGAGTCAGTGAGCGTTGGCTAGCGTCGGCTGGCGTCAAGGTAGCGCTAACAGACATTTTTCCTGGATAAAGACCCAAGTGTATTTAGTTGAGCCTAAAGCCTCGTACACACGTGTCGAAATTCGGCCGGGAATTTTCGTCCGACGACCGATCTGCCGATTTTCGGCTCGTTAGTATGATGCTTCCGACAACCGACTCCAGAATTTTTTCGGCCGAAAAGTCGGTGTGCAGGCTATAAAATTTTTGCCCTCCGTTAAAACACGTCCGATTTTCGTGCAGTCAGTACAGATTTAGACAGGGAAAAATCGAATGAGCAAGACTGGGCATGCTCAGAGAAGAAACAACACAAAGAAAGCAATCCAACACATGACATCACTTATGAAGTAGAATTTTGTTGGCTGAGAAAATTCGTGTGCAGTCTAGGCACATTCCAACCAATAAAACAGAATTCTGGACAAAAGACGGACGACCGGTCGGCAGAAATTCGTTGCGTGTGTACTAGGCTTTAGGAGTATCCCACTCATTCCCTTCTCCCATCCCTTTTTATCTACAATAAAACCACAAAACAATGATGCCGGAATTGTCAATGTCTCAGTTCTCACACCCAGGGTCGCAGCTCACACAGGCTGGAGAGGTAACCGGTAACAATGGCAGACCCACATCAGGCTCAATGCCTGGAAAACCTGCTACACTAATGATTGGTAAGTTGCAATATATTACGTTTTTGGTATTGGGTTTAATACCACCAAGACCAGATGTTTCTATGCTATACATGAACATGCACTCTTGGCCCACAGAAACATTCGTGTTCGCAACAATGGTGTGGCAAATCATATCTTTGAAATTCCACCTTTATGTCTGTTAACGCTATAATATCCAGAGTGAGCATATTTATGCTTCCCATGGATTTTTTTTCTCTTAAAATGATAAAATCTTGTTTGGTATGCAGGAATACTATTTATATATGGTTTGCTGACTATATAAGCATGCACCGGATTCTGTGATCAGAGGCGTCCTAATCGCTTGTCTTTCATTAGCTGCTTGTAAAATAGGCGCAGTTCCATGCAAATGAGCAGTAAAGCTGCACCAGCTGCCAGACATCTATTTGTTTTCTGTTTGCCAGCAGTGTCAGACAACTGTACCAGCCACTCTGTGCTTTCACATAGACTTTGATCTCCTTGCAGCTTGTTCACTGAACAAGGGGGAAATATGTGTCTCTCATTAATTATTGCCCGCTGTTGTCATCTAGATTATTAATGTCCTTCGTAAACTGTATACTTGTTAAGTAACCTTTTCAACAAATGACTTTGTTCATTGGGCCCTTCATAAAACATAATAAAGAGCATAGCTATAGTAAATAGCATTCAGTTGTTTGTAATCAAAATACCTTTACTATGCAAGCATTAGAAGATTTTAAGATTGAATCTCTGAGGGGCTATTCACATTATTATTATTATTATTATCGGTACTTATGCAGCGCTGTCAATTTACGCAGTGCTTTACATATGTTTTGTTCATTCACATTGGTCCCTGCCCTCAAGGAGCTTGCAATCTAAGGTCCCTAAAGCCCCGTACACACGTACCGAATGTTGGCCGAACGATCGGCCGTCTTTTGTCCGGTGCTGTCCTGTTGGCTGAAAAGTGCTAAAGACTGCACACGAATTTTGTTGGCCAACAACAGCCGACTGCAGAAGTGATGTCATGTGATGGTTAACTTTCCGTGTGTTTTTTCTTTTCTGAGCATGCCCAGTCTTGCTAATCTGCTGTTTGTCGGCCGAATTCTGTACTGACTGAGGAACAATCGGCCGTTCTGGTGACGGCCAACAAATATTTAAAGTCTGCACGACAGATTCTGTTCGGCCGAAAATGCGCTGTTGGCTGTCGGAAGCATCATACTAACAAGCCTACAATCGGTCGGCGGCCGAATATTTACGGCCGACAATCGGTACGTGTGTACGGGGCTTAAGGCTCCTTTCACACGGCCGCTCCGTGTGAAAGGTCCGCTGCGGGACTTTTTTTTTTTTTTCTTCCACGGAGCGGATGACATTTCTGTCATCCGCTCCGTGTGCCCACATATCATCCCATCCGTTTGCGGATGATATGCGGACATAATGTAAGTATATGGCACTGCGGATGTCAGCGGATGACACCGCTGACATCCGATTTTCCTTCCTTTCCGTTTTTTACACGGAAGGAAAAATGGGGTTCTGTTCCATTTGTAAAAACGGAACAGAACTGAAAGGAGGAAAATTGGGTGTCAGCGGATGGTATTCCGCTGACACCCGCAGTGCCATTCACTTACATTATGTCCGCAAATCATCCGCAAACGGATGGGATGATTTGCGGACACACGGAGCGCCCGTGTGAAAGGAGCCTAACTCTCATTCATACATACACATACTAGGGCTAATTTGGACAGAAGCCAATTAACCTACCACCATGTCTTTGGAGGGTGGGGGGAAAGCTGAGTTCCTGGAGGAAACCCACGCAGGCACAGGGAGAACATGCAAATTCCAGGCAAACAGTGCCATATATGGGATTTGAACCAACGAGTCTTGTGCTGTCAGGCAGAAGTGCTAGCCACTGTACTGCCCACTCTGTTGTGCGTTAACACTCGTTATGCTGCATTTTAACATGCATTATATTAAGTCAGCCCATTCATGGCACTGTATCAATTTCTGGCAGCGCACTTATGCCTGGTACAAACAACGAGATTATCGGACGAATGAGTTTACAAATGTGACAAAAATGTTCGTACGACAGCAGAAAAAAGTGATGTAATATATTTGTATTGTATTTTTCAAGAACAACTGTACGGATTAAATGAAAATGGTGCGATCTGGTATCGTACCAGAAAATTTTCGTGCTTGTCCTATCGGATAACAGATGAACTGTCTAAATTGGTTCCCGAAGGCTGTGTACGAACGATCAGATTTTCATACGATCGTTTCAAAAGTGCTGTTTTGTCACACAATTTTCTCATCGTGTGTACGGGCCAATTAGTGTGTTGCAGTGCACTACAATGCACATCCATCAGCAGGGTACATGACCAGCACCTACGCATGTGATGCACGAAGCGCAATAGTGGCAATTGGCCCTGAAAGTATATGTAAAACCTAACAATGAACTTGTCTTACTTGCTACATTTTGATACGTTAAATATACAATGGAAATAATTTTGTTGTGTTCAATTTGTAATAAAAAAAAAAAACCCATTTGATCCTGCCATAAATCCAGTAAGCTGATTATGTATATATGTACGAAAAATACCAGCTGCAAAACCATAAATATGTGACATTTTTAGTTGTGTAAAATTTAAAGCTATACAGACATAAGTCCATACAATAATTTTTTACATGAGCATTGATCAAATGTAATTACCGTATAAGAGGTGTAAAGGTCCTGTAATTTTAATTTAGTGCAGTCTGCATATTGGTACCTTCTAAAATCAACTTTTTAAGTGTTAGAATGTTACGGTTAACAAAGCCCTGGGACAATATCTGTCAGTGGTTTCATTGATTAACTTAAAATGATTGCCTCGCATTTCATGTTTATCTGTCATCCCGGTATTTGTGTAAGGCAGCTGAACATGTATGGTCATGATAGAAATCACCTGCCACTCCATAGACCACGGTTTGTCATGTCTGCTGTAGACCTATTTCTCTTGAGGATTTTGCAGTTATTATTTGTTGATTTTATCCATTCATGTATATGATTTACAGTGGGTGTAGTGGAAGGTCTGGTGTATAGCCAAATAACCAGAACAGTTTCTACCTGAGATGGTCACACTCCTAAATGACCTTTCCTAACTTTTTACTACTAAAGCATGTGCAAGATTGTGAGGACTCTTTGCTGCTTCTGAAATCTGTTTCCCTATTGTAGTTCTTGGTATGTTTTTCTTCATTTTTTGTGCCCTGGGCATGCTGCTTCATGATTCCATGAGATACATACTACACCACATGCTTTTTCTGCATTCTTGTTTACTATTGCGCATACTATTTAAAGTGATTGTAAAGCTTAAATTTTTTGTTTTCTAATTTAAAGAGGAGCGCCAGTCTCTTAAGTGAAAATTTAAGTCGCCTGTCCCACAATCCAGTGGTGTGCTCACCCCAGACATTTCCTCCCTGTGTCCTCTTTTGCTGGCATCTTTATTATGGGAACCCGGCTGTGACAGCTTGCAGCTGCACAGCCGGGTGCCCCTTGTGTATGCACTTTGACTAGTCCCACAGTCCTCTGGGACCTGACGTGTCCCAGAAGAATTCGGGAGGGAGGGGGGAATGAGAACTTCCAATCACTTAGGTGGTCGAAGTTAAAGCGGGTACCTGTATAAATGGGGTACCGGCTCCCCTGCTCTTCCCCAAAAGCTCTATTTCACAAACAAGTGTGGGGAGGAGGCCTTAAAGCAGAACTTCCCCTTTTGGGTGGAGCTCTGCTTCAACAAGTTTGTTGCAATGGTATTACAAAGAGCAGCCCCAAACATCCTCTTCTGGGGTCTATGGCTGGTGCTCTTGGCTCCTCCTCTTCTCAGTGCGCCACCATAGGAAGCCGCTTCCTCTGGGAGGTGCAACTGCGGGCTCGCTCCTGAGCCAGGCTGTGTGCATCTTTAAACACACACTGCGTTGCTCAGCCCCACCCCCTTCTCCATCCTTACAGGATTTGATTGACTCTCATTGAGGACTGTGTGAAGTATCTGGTTTGAGCTGGAGACTGGGCTGGACTGACTGGATCGGTGGAAGATAGGTGGCTCTGTGGGCAGTCAAGAAAGAATCACTTCTAGTGGGTTGAGCCCAATGGTGGAAGGTTGCAGTGGACCCTCTTGAGCTGCTACTTCTCTGTGGTTGTTTTCAGTGAGAAGACTTGGGTGAGGAGGAAGGAATGCCCGGTGTCCAGAAAAATGCAACTCTTGATGAAGGGTTCAAAAAATATTTTAAAAACATATTTTTGATAAATGTTTTGTAAACCCTGCATCCAAGAGCTGCATTTTTCTGGACACTGGGCTCTCCTCCTGCCTCACCCAAGTCTTGTGATGAGAGGAAGAGAGAGCAGCATTGCTGCACTTAGGCACAGCGCTGAATTGAGATAGAACTTGAGTAAGAGTAAAGGGAGATGAGGGGGTGATGCAATCAATGGGACATTTTCTGACCTGAAAGGATTAGTAGGGCTAGAGCTCTTTTGATCCTACTTCTCCTGTGGGTCATAGAAGTGCACTGCGTTCTACACTCCTGAGACCTGTATTCAGCCGACAGCAGGCTAAAGTCCGCTTCTCTGTCGGCTTAGGTTACTCAGCCATTCCAGGCTCTAGAGGGGTCCTAACTTTAATGTTGGGATCCCCCCAGATGCCTGAGGGGGGCAGCTGCCCCCACCCCCTCCAGAGTCTGGCACCCCAGTGAGCACTGGAGGGGAAAAGCAGAGAACCGGTTACTGACAGTCCCTGGCTCTCTGCTCACTGAATACAGAGAGATGAGCGTTCACTGGTCTTTGCTCACACAATTCCCAGTGCAGGGAATGCATTGAGGTATAAAATGTCCCGCCTTTAGAACCGCTTTATTCTGTACAAGGCAGCTATAGCATTAACCATACAGGGCGGACCTTTAATACAGTCCTCCACTCAAAATTTAGGAATGATGCCAGCTCGTTAAATGCTCACCATCCTTGTAACCTCCCCAACTCACATAAGAGAAAATGGACTCATGGAAGATCAGGCTGTGACACTTCCATGTGCTTACAACAGATTTTCATTATTTGTGCAGTAAACCAATTTTACAGAAAGAAAGAGTAGATAGACGATGAGTGAAAGGAGAGGATGATTTAAAGTAAAACTTTAAAGAGAACCAGTGATGAAAAGGCATTTGGAACAATCTGAAGCCCACCTCTATAAATAGTATAAAAGAGCTGCCTTACCATTCACATAATTTAAGGTGTTCGAATAAGAGGGGCAATGAAATGACGCTGCAGCTTCTGAGTATGAAAGCCACAGCTCTCAGTCACAGCTCCAGAAGTACAGTGTTACTAGCTAAAGTATAATTTTAACTGGTTTTTACACTACTCAGCAGTGATCTGGACTTGGAATGAGCATTGTTAGGTATTGTTACCACTTTAAGAAGTCACATGCATTGCAACAACACTGAAATATCAGATATCGGTGTAAGAAATGACATGATGAAACCTTTATTTCTACGGAAAGGAGTAAGGTAAAGTAAAAAAAGGTTGAATAGCATAGGGAAGGGTTAACTGGCCATGCAGCGATGTTGGATTGCTGACCGGTCCGCCGGACAGTAGGTGGCAGCATGCGGGGAGCAGCAAGATGGCCGCTCAGTGGTTTCCAGGACCAGTGTGACTTCACGCTGCCTCTGTTTTTAAGTCCTTTGTAAGTCTTTTAAAGACTTATAAGCCGTTTATAAGATGTTTGTAACTAGAGGACTGCCTGCAAATGTTATAATTCTTTATGTAAACCACAAACTGGAATTACTGAGCCCAGTCATATTTGCCATGCACCTAGAGTTGTCTACCAAACAGTTTTATACAAAACGAAGTAAACAAATAGATTGTAGTTTTTTTAAATTTGATTTTTGAGCATGTAAAATCTTTCCAATGCTCCTATTGTATACAAATTATATTGTTATAACATTGGCAGGCTTTGCAGCTGACATATGCAAGGCCCTTAAGCCATAGATCATGTGACAATGAATTAATAGACTTTTGTATCATGACTATTGGCTCAGTCCTCCAAAGTCTATCACGTTCATAATTTAACAGATGCAGCTCTGATAATGCTTAGTAGTAGGTTAGCCCAATTCTAAGTTGGTTCAATAACTTTCGTTGCTAACTAGTTATATGTAAGCCTCCAAAAAATTGCTGTTTTTCAAAACAGGATTGTAGAACTGGCAAGTGAAATTCCTTTAGGTATTTGGCCATTCCTAAAAGTAATATTTTTATTTCAGTGTATAAAGCCGTAGTAAACCGCAGTGTCTGTGGGTGTTTTTTTTTTTTTTTGCAACCTGCAAGGTAAAGCCATAATGTACTAGGATCTTATCACATACTAGCACATTATGTGAAACTTTCCTGAAAAAGAAGCCCTCCAGTGCCATGCTGGCACCGCTGAGAGGGCTTCCATCTTCAGTCTTCACCCTATCTTATGGGTTCGCCGACTCCGGCTGTGTGGCCGGAGCCGCGATGGCGTCATGCGCGTGGGAGCCAACACCTATGACACAGAACTCTGAAGGAATGACCTGGGTGGCTGGTTACATCTCCAGCTGCATGTACATTAAATATCTCTTAAATGGTGAACGTTTAGGAGATATTTACAGTACCTCTAGGTAAGCCTTATTATATAGGCTTACCTATTGGTAAAAGTTAGAGCTAGGAGTTCACTTTAGAGGGGGTTTTTTGATCTCTATGACCCTATGTGTAGTCGGGTTTGCCGTCGTCCCTGGTTGAGTATTGTATCGGTTTGTTGGTACCTCAGGCCAATAAGAAGTGGGACTTTTAAGGCAGGTATGGGGTATAAGATAAAGTACAAGCAAAAATTGCTAATAGTAACTAAATGATAATAATGATAATAATATTAATAATAAATGTTTAATTTCTTATAAGAAATTAAACATTTATTATTAATATTATTATCATTATTATCATTTAGTTACTATTAGCAATTTTTGCTTGTACTTTATCTTATACCCCATACCTGCCTTAAAAGTCCCACTTCTTATTGGCCTGAGGTACCAACAAACCGATACAGGAGTTCACTTTAAGCTAGGTGTGGAGCACTCAGTAGCTTCATGGGATAATGTCTTCCCCTTAAGAATATGTTACCCCAAAATTTTAGATTCCTGATAGGTGTCTGTTGTACCATGTACTTGTGTTAAAAAGTATCCGGTTCTCTTTGTATTGCTTCCTTTGTGTGAAATTCCTCGTGTTCCTGCCAATCCCCCCGCTTTCCTGTTTCAAACTGACCACACTAAGCAAAGAAGCTCATCTTTGCCAGCATGATCACTTTTTTGGCGGTTCTGGGGAAATAGTCTGCCTGTCCTCCAATGTTCAGACTTGTGCTTCCACGCACAGCCTTTCATTGGGAAGTGTACTGGTGTTTCTTCACCCCAAGCTCTCCAAGTCAATTATTCAACTAAGAAAAGTATATGATCACGTTAAGGTTGAATATAATTTTATAAACAAAATTGCAGGTGATTACACAAACAAGCACTCAAAAAAATAAGCACAAATACACATGACGATTATCAGTAAAAGGAGAGGATGGTTTATCAGTAAAACATTACTGATTATCAGTAAAACATTAAGTAAATTGCGATATGAAAATGCTCCGTAAAAGGGGTCTATATCCTTAGGGTCCTTTCACATGAGCGGTGCGTATGGCTGACTGTTTTTCTCAGCGCGGATTGATCCGACGATCGCCGCTGAGCAGGCGCATGACAGCTCCGTCTCCGATTACTTTGCAGAGACGGAGCTGTCAGAGCCCCGCTCTCCTCTATGGGAGATCGGATGAAAACGGACCGCATGTCTGTTTCATCCTATCCCATCCGATTTGAACCTCCAGACTGATGAAAAATAGGGTTTCCACGGACAGGATTGGAACGGGGAGCAGCGGGTGTCAGCATACATGTTTCAGCTGACATCCGCTGCCCCATAGAGTTGCGTGGAGCAGGCGATCAGGTCCGCCTGAAAAACTGACAGCCCTTGTGAAAGGGGCCTTAACAAGGAATTGTTTGTGTGTATAAACGCAGTCAAAGGCTAGCAAAAAATAACTTTTATCATTTTAAAATAATTGCAAAAACAAAGAACAAAGGTGTTTCCTTTAGCACTGCCCAGAATATAGGAATTTATCAGGAGACCCGTAATGAAACAATCACATTTATGAAAAAGAGGAGAGTATAGATAAAGGTAAGGAGGGAAAAGATTAAAGAAAGAAGGGGTAGAGACGAGTTCTCTTCTCTTTTAGAGAGAGAAAGATAAATATAAATAAAAAAAGAGATATGGGTTTACTGACCTAATCTTTTGCTCAATTTTTCAGATGAGGAATAATGCATCCAAATGCTCCAGAGTTTAATACATTTTCCCATCCATCAAGCACCTTAGCTAGCATCTCCTCCATGAGCATTATGTTGGTTATTTTGGTCACCCACAAAGATAAGGATAGGGGGGATATACTCTTCCAGTGTCTAGAAATTAACTGTCTGGCTGCGGAGAGGAAGAATCTAAGCAGACTAGATTTCTGCGATCCTACTGTGCCTTCGAAGATAGACAACAGAGCTATGGATGGGGAAGGGGTAAGGGGCTCATCATAGACCTCTGTGTAAATCTGAAAGACCTGTAACCAAAAAGGACAAATTCAGTCACACTCCTACCTGATGTGCAGGTATGTTCCTCTCCGTGTGACAGCATCTGTCTGTGGCTGTTGGGAATATCCGGTTGATAGTGCCTGGATCACGATACCACCTGGATAGGAGTGTAAAGTTTTTCTCCTAAAAGTGTAATCTGAGATAGATGATTTATGAGTAAAAAGAAATGCAGTTTTGCCAATCATCGGGAGCATTGTAAAATTATCCACAAACATTGTAACATCTTAAAACTAGATCAGAGACTGGCCCTAGCCTTGCCTTCAGCTCTACAGGTTACATTTTGAAGGGGAGAACCATTAATAACATTCTTGCACCGAGCAAACTTAAAACCACCATGGTTAGGCCCCTATCAGACATCAGAGCCTATTTTGACAATAGGACAGGGGTTTTCCAATGTAAAAAAAAAAAAAAAGAGGTTGCCAATTTAGAACGCATGGACAGTCTAGGATTCGAAACACCAGAGGGAATGAGTTTCGGATCAAACAATTCATTACATGTTCAACGGAGTATGTAATATATGTGCTGGAGTGTCCATGTGGTCTATTGTATGTAGGTCGCACAATTGGAACCATGCGGACACAAATTGGTTAACATCGCAGATTTATTAGTAAAGATTGCAATAAGCACAGTGTTCCCCGCCATTTTTTTACAAGTACATAATAAGGACCTAAGGAGTCTGGAGGTTATGGCAATTGAGGCCATTCCCAAAGGTACTCTGACCGACAACTAAAAGTTTCCTCTTATGTAAAAGAGAGACTTTTTGGATTTTTAAATTCGGGTCTTTGACTCTGGGTGGCCTCAACAAGGAGCTGGAAGTACATACCATCGTCTAACTTCATCAATCCACTTTTATCATTTATTATTTTTTTTTATTTTAATTTTTATTCCTATTAGTGTCCCTCGCAGTAGTGAAGGACCTTGATCAAATTGGGTTACCAACGGTGACATTGATCATTGTGCGGTTCACTGTTCACTTGCTGTACATATTCGTGTCTCTCTTTTTGTATCTTACATAATCAATATCACATATGCAGTTTTAATTTTGGCAGCACATTTCAATTTCGTTTTAGTCTTAGGACTAAAATGGCATTATAGTTTTAGTCCCATTTTAGTCTTCTGCAAGTGTTTTGGTTTTAGTTGTATTTAGTCGACTAAAACTCCAGTACATTTTAGTCGACTAAAACGTCCTACATTGTAGTTGACTAATTTTATTCATCTATAATCGAATGGGTGTAGTTCAATTGTAATTTGTAATGCATTATTTAAGCATTTCTCGACAATTTCCAAACTCATATGTACTGCTGCTGGTCCTGGAGTGAAAAATCGAATATGTTATTATTTATGGTATTTAATGTGCTAATTTTACAGGCTCTGGATGGAATTGTGTTGCTGATTTAGAAATGGCCAGCAGAGGAGTGTTAATTTTGATGATGTCAGTTTTCAATTTAGTTTTAGTTATAGTCTTATGACTAAAATGCCATTTTAGTTTTAGTCGTATTTTGGTCTTATGACTAAAATGCCATTTTAGTTTTAGTCGTATTTTAGTCATCTGAATTGTTATAGTCATATTTTAGTCGAGTAAAATTGTGTTAATTTAGTCAACGAAAACATTTTAGTCGTTTCAGTCGACGAAATTAGCACTGCACATATGGTTGTAAAACATATATACATCAATCTATGTTTTTTTTTTTTTTTTTTTTTTTAATTATCATTTTTTGTCACAAGGTTATTTAGTTGGGTATTAATTTCGTATATTTGTTTTAATTATTTTGTGTGTGTGTATGTATGTGTATATATATGTGTGTGTGTGTGTATATATATATATATATATATATGTGTGTGTGTGTGTGTGTGTGTGTGTGTGTGTGTGTGTGTGTGTGTGTGTGATATATATATATATATATATATATATATATATGTATGTATGTGCATACAGTCATTACATATAATTTATATCCCCCCCTTCCTGAGTTTTGTCCACTAATTTTTACCATTTGTCTGTCCAATCTCGTGATCCACATCTTGCTGTGTTAGAGCATATGGAGAGTTATATTTTCAATCACCTTTTTAAATAAGTTTTTAATATATTTAACATGGTTCAATAGATTTCAATATGCCTTATATTATAACCGTTTTAGTCCATCTATATATGTGTGTATATAGGTGGGTGGTGAGGGGCTAATAATCCTTAAGAACACTGGGTGGTTCCACCCACTCCCCATCCTTGCTTTAAATGGTTCCGTTGCCATTTTCCCGTGACTTGACAAAGCGCATGTGCGCAAAACATGTCATCACGGCAACGTGCTCCACTCTGCATTGCTATACACGCCACGCGCTGAGTGCTGGCTGGTCCGGCTCTGCTTTCGTGTTCCACAGCTTGCATTTACACTCTAGATGGTGTTGTTCCAGCTTACCCTAGTGATTGGATCTCCTCACTCAGTTGTTCCCGAAGGTCATCACCCACCACCACCTACATGATCGGCTTGGAACTAGACTGGTTTGATTTCCTTTTATTGATTGTGTCCTACATATTTTATTGCTTCTTGTCAATAAATGTGTTTTCATATGCATTCGCTGCTTTTACAGTTCTTCATAATACCAACATCTGGAGAGCGCTGGTTCTTTCTCTTTTGGCGATCATCAGGGGGAACCTCAGTCCCTAGCTCTCTGGACCATAATTTGGTGAATGTAAGCAGTTTGCTATGGGTGTGAGCCAATATTGATTGGTTGATCGCTGATATAGTGTGGTGAGGCACCTCTAGGAGGATACACATGCGCTCAAAATCTAATATGGGGCCTATGAATTAAGCCTGAGGCATGTAACAACTTACAATAGGCAGACAGATGAAATTTTGTCAGCCAATTTAACGAAGATGATGTGGCATCAGGGTGAGCTACGAAGGTTCCGAGAGACGCATTCATATAAGAACAGGCTGTAGGCCACGAGGATCTATCGTAAGACCCAAAATTAAACACCTCTCTACTCTCCAAAAGGGCTGGATTATCAAATAATGGAGTCAGTGGGCCCAGGTCGAAGGAGAGTTAAAAACTCTTTCCTACGGTACCTGACTTGGAGCGCTGCCACTGTCAGAGGGGAGAGAGCTAATGATTTAAACGAGGCACTGTGGCCCCATAACAGTGCTCGAAGGTCTATGGGAGACACTGATTTCCTGACACAATTTAATCGACCTTCTCATTTTTGTGAGAAGTGGGCTATAGCTGAGAGCGTATAAATCCCATAAACATGCTGGTATGGCAGTGCCTAAATAGGTAGTGGATTGCCAGCAAAATTGAAAGTTCGACTGAAAAGTGGAGAGAGAACTGTGCAGTAAAGAGATATTTAGAGCTTCCGTTTTGGTAAGATTGAGCTTAAAGTTGCTATAAACACGGAACCTATGTATTTCTGCTAAAATAAATGGGATACTGATGTGTGGTTGAGTAACACATAGAAGAAGATCGTCCGCGTAAAGCGATAATTTGCAGTGCGCTGATGGGCTATGTATTCCATTGATTGAAGGATTGGACCTAATAGCTTAGGCTAGAGGTTCTTTAACAATGGCGAAGAGTAGGGGAGACAAACCTGTCTAGTTCCGTTTTTGTTATAGGAAATTTTTCCGAGCGAATCCCTTTAACCATTACCGTGGCAGTAGGGGCAGAGTATAGGGACATGATGTGGGAAAGCATTATGGGGCCTAAGCCTATTTAGATAAGTGTCTCTGTTAAAGGCCTTTTCTGCATCAACATGAAAGAAGGAAGGTTGGAATGTGGTTACGTTGGGCATATGCTATGAGATGGAGTGTTTTGGTGGTATTGTCCCTGGCCTCACAGCCAGGGACTAAGCCCACCTGGTCCCTGTGAATAATATTGGGAGGTAAGGGAGAAAGACGGTTCCCAATAGTTTTAGAAAATACAGTAATTTCAAATCGGTGTTCAACAGAGATTGGCCTGTAATTATTACAAATAGAGGGATCTTTCCCCGGTTTAGGGATAACTGCTATCTGGGTTTGTAAAAGAGAGGGAAGATGAGAATCGTGAAAAGTTTCTTTCATCGTTTGCCTTGTTAGAATGTGAGGATACGTAGGACACCTCAGCTGCTGAAAGCAAGTCAAATTCTGCTATGTATACTGGTTGCATTTAAAATACATTTAATAATTGAATACATATATAGCTTGCATTCGTTGATGATTGCTAGTGTCCGCCTTAAATTTAGCTTTAAGGCAATAACCTTTTTTTTTTTTTTTTTTTTTTTTTTTCTCTCACCAAAACCATTTTTTGTTTGTTTTTGGTATGGTGAAGTAAGGCTTAGAACATTTCTTGAGTTTTCATTACTGTGTGTGTTCTAGAGCTGCACAATTAATCATTAAAAAAATCATGATCTTGATTCAACCCCACTTACGATCTTAATCCAGCATTTCCACGATTCATGTAATTGTAAGGGCTCTTTCACACGATCCGCCGATCCCCGCTGAGCCGGCGGATGACCGCTCCGTCTCCGCTTGCAGTGCGGAGAGGGAGTTGTCACAACCCCCGCTGCTCTCTATGGGGGATCGGATGAGAGCGGAAAAATAGGGTTTCCATCCGTCCGGATTTCATGGACAGGATCGGATACGGATGGCAGCGGGTGTCAGCGGAGGTGTCTCCGCTGTCTCCCCATAGAGCTGCATGGAGGATCCGATCAGATCCGCCTAAAAAACTGACAGGCGGATCTGATCGGATCGCCCGTGTGAAAGAGCCCTAAATGTAAGTGCAGAGCTGTTCTCTGCTCACAGCTGTCAAAAAAAAAATAGCAGCCTGCTAATTTTATCAAAACATTGCTCAGCGCTGAGAGATAAAAAGAAACCTTGTATCTTTTGGTTCTTTCTGACATCAAAGTGGATGAACTTTGGTCTGCAAATGAGGTCATTTTAACCACCTTAAATACGAAGCCTTTTTTTGACACTTGTTGCTTACAAGTTAAAATCAGTATTTTTTTCTATAAAATTACACAGAACCCCCAAACATATTTTTTCAGCAAAGACCCTGTAGGATAAAATGGCGGTGGTTGCTATATTTTATGTCACGCTGGTGTACGTTTATGAAACGGAGAATTTTTTTCTCCGTTCACTTCTCGGCAGTTCTCAGAAGAAAATGATCTCCTCTGGCACCCTGTTTATGAAGCGGAGAACTTCAGTTCTCACAAGGAGAACAGAGGAGAAGTTTTGAGTTTCAGTTCCTCTGAAAATGGCCGAGATCTGTGTACAAGTGAAAGGGCCGCCTGTAATCTCAGAAGTACAAGTCAGGGTTAGGTTATTAAAAAAAAAAAAATATCCAAATCTTTGATCCCCAGGAGCACCATCAAATCTATCATAAGCAAATGGAAAGAACATGGCACAACAGCAAACCTGCCAAGAGATGGCCGCCCACCAAAACTCACGGACTGGGCAAGGAGGGCATTAATCAGAGAGGCAGCACAGAGACCTAAGGTAACCCTGGAGAAGCTGCAGAGTTCCACAGCAGAGACTGGAATATCTGTAGATAGGACAACAATAAGCTGTACGCTCCATGGAGTTGGGCCTTATGGCAGAGTGGCCAGAAGAAAGCCATTACTTTCAGTAAAAAAAAAAAAAAGACGTTTTCAGTTTGCGAAAAGGCATGTGGGAGACTTCCAAAATGTATGGTAGAAGGTGCTCTGGTCAGATGAGAATAAAATTGAACTTGAAGAAGTTGAAGGAGCTGAAGCAGCTTTGCAAGGAGGAATGGGCAAAAACCCCCGTGGTAAGATGTGGCAAGCTCATAGAGACTTATCCACAGCGACTTGGAGCTGTGATTGCCGCAAAAGGTGGCTCTACAAAGTATTGACTGTAGGGGGGTGAATAGTTATGCACATTAACCTTTTCTGTTATTTTGTTGTTTGCTTCACAATAAAAAAACACATCTTCAAAGCTGTGGGCACAGACATCCCAACCTGCAAAAACTCATTTCAGGGAGGTGAGCCCCCCCCCCACGGCACCGCTACCCCCCCCCCACACGCACGCGCCGCACCCCCCCCCCTTTCCAATTTAACACTACCAGAGAATAATGAAATGAAATGTAATCAGTATACCTGGTCACTGGTGCTGGCACTGGTGCTCGTACTGGCCTGGTCACTGGTGCTGGCCTGGTCACTGGTGCTGGTACTGGTGCTGGTCACTGGTGCTGGCCCTGGTCACTGGTGCTGGTACTGGCCTGGTCACTGGTACTGGTGCTGGCCTGGTCACTGGTGCTGGTCACTGGTGCTGGTGCTGGTCACTGGTACTGGTGCTGGTCACTGGTGCTGGTACTGGCCTGGTCATTGGTGCTGGCCTGGTCATTCGTGCTGGCCTGGTCACTGGTGCTGGTACTGGCCTGGTCACTGGTACTGGCCTGGTCACTGGTGCTGGTACTGGCCTGGTCATTGGTGCTGGTCTGGTCACTGGTGCTGGTACTGGCCTGGTCACTGGTACTGGCCTGGTCACTGGTACTGGCCTGGTCACTGGTGCTGGTACTGGCCTGGTCACTGGTGCTGGTCTGGTGCTGGTACTGGCCTGGTCACTGGTGCTGGTCTGGTGCTGGTACTGGCCTGGTCACTGGTGCTGGCCTGGTCACTGGTGCTGGTACTGGCCTGGTCACTGGTACTGGCCTGGTCACTGGCGCTGGTCTGGTCACTGGCGCTGGTCTGGTCACTGGTGCTGGTACTGGCCTGGTCACTGGTGCTGGTACTGGCCTGGTCACTGGTGCTGGTCTGGTCACTGGTGCTGGTACTGGCCTGGTCACTGGTGCTGGTACTGGCCTGGTCACTGGTTCTGGTACTGGCCTGGTCACTGGTGCTGGTACTGGCCTGGTCACTGGTCACTGGTACTGGTGCTGGTCTGGTCACTGGTGCTGGTACTGGTCACTGGTGCTGGTACTGGCCTGGTCACTGGTGCTGGTACTGGTGCTGGTCTGGTCACTGGTGCTGGTCACTGGTGCTGGTACTGGCCTGGTCACTGGTACTGGCCTGGTCACTGGTGCTGGTACTGGCCTGGTCACTGGTGCTTGTACTGGTGCTGGCCTGGTCACTGGTGCTGGTACTGGCCTGGTCACTGGTGCTGGTCTTGTCACTGGTGCTGGTACTGGCCTGGTCACTGGTGCTGGTCTGGTCACTGGTGCTGGTACTGGTCTGGTCACTGGTGCTGGTCTGGTCACTGGTGCTGGTCTGGTCACTGGTGCTGGTCTGGTCACTGGTGCTGGTACTGGCCTGGTCACTGGTGCTGGTGCTGGCACTGGCCTGGTCACTGGTGCTGGTACTGGCCTGGTCACTGGTGCTGGTCTGGCCACTGGTGCTGGTCACTGGTGCTGGTACTGGCCTGGTCACTGGTACTGGTGCTGGTCACTGGTGCTGGTACTGGTGCTGGTCTGGTCACTGGTGCTGGTACTGGCCTGGTCACTGGTGCTTGTACTGGTGCTGGCTTGGTCACTGGTGCTGGTACTGGCCTGGTCACTGGTGCTGGTCTGGTCACTGGTGCTGGTCTGGTCACTGGTGCTGGTCTGGTCACTGGTGCTGGTACTGGCCTGGTCACTGGTGCTGGTACTGGCCTGGTCACTGGTGCTGGTACTGGCCTGGTCACTGGTGCTGGTCTGGTCACTGGTGCTGGTACTGGCCTGGTCACTGGTGCTGGTACTGGTCTGGTCACTGGTGCTGGTACTGGTCTGGTCACTGGTGCTGGTACTGGCCTGGTCACTGGTGCTGGTCTGGTCACTGGTGCTGGTACTGGCCTGGTCACTGGTGCTTGTACTGGTGCTGGTCTGGTCACTGGTGCTGGTACTGGCCTGGTCACTGGTGCTGGTCTGGTCACTGGTGCTGGTACTGGCCTGGTCACTGGTGCTTGTACTGGTGCTGGCCTGGTCACTGGTGCTGGTACTGGCCTGGTCACTGGGGCTGGTACTGGCCTGGTCACTGGTGCTGGTCTGGTCACTGGTGCTGGTACTGGTGCTGGTCTGGTCACTGGTGCTGGTACTGGCCTGGTCACTGGTGCTAGTACTGGTGCTGGCCTGGTCACTGGTGCTGGTACTGGCCTGGTCACTGGTGCTGGTACTGGCCTGGTCACTGGTGCTGGTACTGGCCTGGTCACTGGTGCTGGTACTGGCCTGGTCACTGGTGCTAGTACTGGTGCTGGCCTGGTCACTGGTGCTGGTACTGGTGCTGGTACTGGCCTGGTCACTGGTGCTGGTACTGGTGCTGTCTTGGTCACTGGTGCTGGTACTGGCCTGGTCACTGGTGCTGGTCTGGTCACTGGTGCTGGTACTGGCCTGGTCACTGGTGCTGGTACTGGCCTGGTCACTGGTGCTGGTACTGGCCTGGTCACTGGTGCTGGTACTGGCCTGGTCACTGGTGCTGGTACTGGCCTGGTCACTGGTGCTGGTACTGGCCTGGTCACTGGTGCTGGTCTGGTCACTGGTACTGGCCTGGTCACTGGTGCTGGTACTGGTGCTGGCCTGGTCACTGGTGCTGGTACTGGCCTGGTCACTGGTGCTGGTGCTGGTGCTGGTGCTGGTCTGGTCACTGGTGCTGGTACTGGCCTGGTCACTGGTGCTTGTACTGGTGCTGGTCTGGTCACTGGTGCTGGTACTGGCCTGGTCACTGGTGCTGGTACTGGCCTGGTCACTGGTGCTTGTACTGGTCACTGGTGCTGGTACTGGCCTGGTCACTGGTGCTTGTACTGGTCACTGGTGCTGGTACTGGCCTGGTCACTGGTGCTTGTACTGGTCACTGGTGCTGGTACTGGCCTGGTCACTGGTGCTGGTACTGGCCTGGTCACTGGTGCTGGTCTGGTCACTGGTGCTGGTACTGGCCTGGTCACTGGTGCTTGTACTGGTGCTGGCCTGGTCACTGGTGCTGGTACTGGCCTGGTCACTGGGGCTGGTACTGGCCTGGTCACTGGTGCTGGTACTGGTGCTGGTCTGGTCACTGGTGCTGGTACTGGCCTGGTCACTGGTGCTAGTACTGGTGCTGGCCTGGTCACTGGTGCTGGTACTGGCCTGGTCACTGGTGCTGGTACTGGCCTGGTCACTGGTGCTAGTACTGGTGCTGGCCTGGTCACTGGTGCTAGTACTGGTGCTGGCCTGGTCACTGGTGCTGGTACTGGTGCTGGTACTGGCCTGGTCACTGGTGCTGGTACTGGTGCTGGCTTGGTCACTGGTGCTGGTACTGGTGCTGGCTTGGTCACTGGTGCTGGTACTGGCCTGGTCACTGGTGCTGGTCTGGTCACTGGTGCTGGTACTGGCCTGGTAACTGGTGCTGGTACTGGCCTGGTCACTGGTGCTGGTGCTGGCCTGGTCATTGGTGCTGGTCTGGTCACTGGTGCTGGTACTGGCCTGGTCACTGGTGCTGGTCTGGTCACTGGTGCTGGTACTGGCCTGGTCACTGGTGCTGGTCTGGTCACTGGTGCTGGTACTGGCCTGGTCACTGGTGCTTGTACTGGTACTGGTGCTTGTACTGGTACTGGTGCTGGTCTGGTCACTGGTGCTGGTACTGGCCTGGTCACTGGTGCTGGTCTGGTCACTGGTGCTGGTACTGGTCACTGGTGCTTGTACTGGTCACTGGTGCTGGTACTGGCCTGGTCACTGGTGCTGGTACTGGCCTGGTCACTGGTGCTGGTCTGGTCACTGGTGCTTGTACTGGTGCTGGTCTGGTCACTGGTGCTGGTACTGGCCTGGTCACTGGTGCTAGTACTGGTGCTGGCCTGGTCACTGGTGCTTGTACTGGTGCTGGTACTGGCCTGGTCACTGGTGCTGGTACTGGCCTGGTCACTGGTGCTAGTACTGGTGCTGGCCTGGTCACTGGTGCTGGTACTGGTCACTGGTGCTGGTACTGGCCTGGTCACTGGTACTGGCCTGGTCACTGGTGCTGGTCTGGTCACTGGTACTGGTGCTGGTCTGGTCACTGGTGCTGGTACTTGCCTGGTCACTGGTGCTAGTACTGGTGCTGGCCTGGTCACTGGTGCTGGTACTTGCCTGGTCACTGGTGCTAGTACTGGTGCTGGCCTGGTCACTGGTGCTGGCCTGGTCACTGGTGCTGGTACTGGCCTGGTCACTGGTGCTGGTACTGGCCTGGTCACTGGTGCTGGTACTGGCCTGGTCACTGGTGCTGGTACTGGTGCTGGTACTGGCCTGGTCACTGGTCACTGGTACTGGCCTGGTCATAGGTGCTGGTCATTTGCTGGTACTGGTCTCATGTGCTGGCTCTCTGGTGCTGCTCTCAGGTTAGGTCACGTGTCTGTCACAGAGTGGGGTGTCACGATGATTGGTCCCCCCGCGCGCCAAAATGCCTCCTGGAGTAGACGATGTGGCTGTAGTAGAGAGCAAAGCCTCTGCTTGCTCTCTGCAGCTCCTCCCACAGGCGGAGTGCATGACTCATATCACTCCGCCTGTGAGCCGGATCTACTTCGGCTCCGTGCAGGCTTGCTGACACACTCTTCTGCCTGCATCGATGAGTCATCTGACTCACACACAGAGCCGGGATATTGCTCTGAGCTCGCGGGTGTCCGTGAGCTCAGGGCGGAAAGCGGGAGTCTCCCGCGACTTGCGGGAGACTTGGGATGTCTGTGGGCATGTTCTGTAAAATAAATTATGCAAATCCTCAATCCATGTTAATTCCAGGTTGTGAGGCAACAAAACACGAAAAATGCCACTGTATACACACATTATTTATTTATATATATATACACACACACACACACACACACACACACACACACACACACACACACACACACACACACACACACACACACACACACACACACACACACACACACACACACACACACACACACACACACACACACACATAAATAAATATGGCAGGGGGACATGTTTACTGTGACTTCTGATCGAGGAAGAAGGCTGTCAATAATCTTCCTTCTTCCCCCTCAGTTCTCCCCAGATTCTGTCTTTTCTCCCCGATTCTCCACCTCCAGGCTGACTGACCGTTTTTGTGTCAGTCAATTACAGATTCTCCGTGTGTGGAGATGATCAGCAGAGAACATGTTCTACCCCGATCATCTCTGTTTCATAAACCGATAATGATCCGAGATGAGCTGCGATCAGCAGAATCACTGCTCATCTCCGTTTCATAAACGGACACCACTGTAATTGTGCATCGGTCTTTCCAGCAAATTTTTAGGGGAAAAAAATACACTTTTAATGAATTAAAAAAAAAAAAAAAAAACTAAACCGTTTTAGTTAGACCAATTTTTTTGTATAATGTAAAAGATTGTTATGCTGGGAATTCTGAGAGAATTGTGATCTTTATTCTAAGCAATAAAATAGTGATTCTCATTTTATCCAGAATGGTGCAGCTCTAGTGTGTTCCCACTGGAGAGATTTCTCTTTAGCTCTTTACTACAGTAGCAAGAAAAAGTCAGGAGACCCACCTTTCACACTGGTTGCCAGAACTGGTGATTCAGTTAGATTTCCCCTCACTTCCTGCTCTTGTAACAGCTGTGAACATTTTAGATTTCTCTTTATTCCTTGTCCCTAAGACATGACATGTTCAAATCTTCCTTTGCTGTATGCAAAGCTTAAAACTTTGGGCTGGAATTCCACTTAAACTGTATCATCTCTTCAGAGAGGTCCCAAATACATAGCACATTTAACAACTCGCTTTCCCTGGAACAAATAGAGTGTCGCAGGCACTAGAATTCCGTTGCACCATCACATGACAAACAATGTTCAGGAACAGGTATGGGTATTTGTTGCAGAAGGTGAGCACTGGGTCAGCACAGTAGGTTAAACCTCATATCACTGGCTCATTGTTACTGATCTCTCTGCTAGTCCTCTGTCCCCATTGCGGAGACAGGCACATGGCCGAGGAGTTTACTCCGGGGTGGGCAGAGCCTGATGGGGAACTCCAGAGACTAGTTCCACATCAGGTCTGCCACTATTGTGCATGACAGCAGTGGTTGGATTCCTTAGCCTCTCTTTGGCTGAATAGTGGCTGTGGCTTACTGTGCCATCCTCTTCCATAAGAGCCCATGATTGGCATTCTTCTTCGTGCTTCAACTGCATTGCACTGCTATCCTGCTAAGTTATTGGTTGCCAGGACTTCAACAGCCACCGGCATCCTAGCAACCCACGGGCTGTGTGCAGGAAGTTGTCATATTCATGATTGCTTCCCAACATGTACTGTACATGCCCCATTCTGAGCATTGGCATCTTTACGTACACAGTGGGTTACGCTCACAGTGGGTCTTAATTACTGTCACTTTCCTAATCATAAACTGCCAGTTATTCTTTTTAAATTGTAGCAGTTATAGCGGCAAGTTCCTAAAGTGGTGCCATTAAGATCTACCAGAATCGGTCACACATGTTGAGACTGCAAACAAAGCAGTCTCAAGGCTTTCTTGAATTAGTAGTTATTTTAAAGGGACCCTACCTCCAGATAAAGTGTTGTAAATGCTTGATTGAATTCCCCGTGATCATTCAGCCTATACAGTGGAATACGTATTAGTGTTGCATATTCTATCTCCCACAGGATTTCTTTGACTTGCCTCCTAAAATACTGTGACCCATGTGTAAGAACTCTGAGGGTACTGATCTAAAACCTGCTGGACCACCTGACCTGTATTACTCCTGGAACTTTATGTGGCTTTATTTAGCTTTTTGATTGCATTGTGCGTTTAGTACGTTTCTCTGCAATGGCATTTATCTGTATCTTTCCCTGTAGAAGCTTTGCTCTTGTGTCCCATTATATTTCATGTTTCCTTGTATCTGGAGACTGTTTAACATTCATCAAGGCTCACATGGCTGAGCCTGTTATCCTCTGGCAGATGAAATTCTCTGGGGTGATGTGTAGTCAGTGTTGCGAGATGAATGCCCCGAGCTCATTTTCTAGTGTTATAGGATTTATATGCAATGGATTTGCAAAGTGGTGAGTTCACATTTAGAAAACACTGCTATAGCTTGAAAACCGGGAACTTGCTCAAATACAGCTGTATTCATAAAAAAATAAAGAGAATTTGCTATGTGCAAATTCATATTTGAATATTTAGGTGAACCGTTGCCTTTTCGTCTATTGGAAAGTTGTGCATATCTTAAACTTTATCAGTTTTGACTAGCATTTGTCAGGGGTATACAATAATGGTGTCATATTGAAGTCAAGGGGTCTGCATAATGTCATGAGAATTTAGGCATGTTGGATACCTTGTCGCAATCGGAGTGCAAATAGCTGATATATGCTTGGCTCGGAAGCCGGTGATATATAGCACACAAGTGTTTGGTGCTTATTAATTTGGCACTTTGTAAATACGTACCAAAGATTTTATTACATAATGTTTTTCTATTCAATTGCATTTTCACTACTAATGTCGCCTTCATATTTATGACTGGGGCAATATAGTATTTATCACTGTTAAGTAAAATTTCACATGAGGTTGAAGGTTAGGTTTATTGTTTGGGTTGGGACCTCAGGGTTATTTTAAGTTAAAGGACAACTGCACCTTAGTTTAAAATCCATTATGTAAAGAGCCTAGCCCAGACTACCCGCCAGTTGATGGACGCACTGAAGAGTTTTAGCGGCATTCGCACACAACATTCGATCTAAACCATGGTGAATGGAAGAGCAATAAACTGGCTCTGTCGTTGCACATGTGGGCTACAATTAGAGGTGCACTAAATGAAAAAAATGTTGGTACCGAAACCAATAATTCAGGATGCACTTGGTCGAAACCGATATTTACAGTTTTTAGAAAATGTATCTTTCGCTTTCGATCATTGATGGACACCGCTTCAGAATCTTCTTGACCATTGGGTTATGCTGCCCCCTACAGGAGTATGACACTAGGCAGGAAAAAGCTTTACCATGCCTATGGGGCCATCCCAGGGAGTATACTCCCACTTCCTGCTATAGGCATTCAGTTTTTTTCTGCCTAGTCAAGAGTAAGGACCTAGTTTCTTGCTTGGTTCTCTGGTCCTGGCTATTTTTCCTTTTTAAACTGATTTGTTCCCTATTTTATTGATTTCTGTCCCTGTGACGTCATACATCAGCGCTTTCTCCGCTTTGCGCTAGGCGAGGAGCATTATCAATTTGTGGCATTACCCTTTGCTTCAGCTCATTGAGTGTTTACATTTTTGTGACAGCAGGGGATTGCAGTGCTGGGGTACCTGGACGATCATCTTCTGCGAGCGGAGTCTCCGACTGCCCTACAGGATAACCTGGACATTACTGTGTGTACTCTGTAGGAGTTCGGTTTGACTTTAAACTTCCAGAAGTCTGCTCTGGTTTCATTCACCAAGCTGAACTATCTGGGTATGACTCTGGACTCGGCCTCAGCCAGGGTGTTTCTTCCACTGGACAAGCTCCAGGAGCTGCAGGATGCTATTTGACTTCTGTTGTCCAACAGTCGGTCGTCTCAGGACTTGCATGCAGGTGCTGGAGACAATCTAATCCTCCTGAGTCGGGATACAAGAGGGTCACTGATTTGATGGCTTCGCTCTCCGGCTCTTCAAATTCTTCTACTTCTATACTGGACAGTGGTCACCACGGATGCCAGCCTGTCCGGGTGGGGAGGGCATGAATTGTGCTCAGGGGGTCTGGACTCTGGAGGAGTCCAGACTACCAATCAACGTACTGGAACTTCAGGCGATCAGACTTTGTCTGACCCATTGGACGGTTCGTCTTCAGGGGTGTCCGGTACCTTTTTAATGCGACAATGCCATGTCCATGGCATATGTCAATCACCAAGGGGGCACAAAAAGCGTCCTTGCGGCTCGAGAAGTAGCCGGCATTCTAAGGTGGGTGGGACGTTAAGTTCCTGCTCTCTCGGCTGTGCATATTCCGGGGGTAGAAAATTGGCAGGCGGATTACCTCAGTCGACAGGCCTTGAACCAAGGGGAGTGGTCTCTTCATCCGGATGTATTTCATCAGCTGTGTCTCCAGTGGGAAACTCCTGAGGTGGACCGGTTGGCCTCTCGTCTTACAGGAAGGTGCAGAGATTCATGGCAAGGTGTCGAGATCCTCTAGCCGATGCCACAGACTCACTGGTGGCTCCTTGGGGCCAGTACCGTCTGATATACGCCTTTCCCCCTCTCAAGCTTCTGCCGAGACTTCTACAGAGGATCGAGGCAGAAGTAATTCCGGTTATCCTTGTGGCCCTAGACTGGCATCGCCGGTCTTTGTATGCGGATCTAGTACGGCTGGTCACCAATGTCCCTTGGCGACTCCCTCTCAGAGAAGACCTGTTAGCCCAAGGGCTGATCTTCTATCCTACTTTGCAATCGCTGGCTTTAACGGCTTGGCTTTTGAAAGCCAGGTGCTAAAGGATAGGGAGTTGTCCCATGCTGTTAAAGGCTATGAAATCTACCTCCTAGGATGATTTACCACTGCATTTGGAAAGCATACATTGCTTGGCGCGAGTCTCTGGGGGTTTCTCCCCATTCATTTTCGATGGCTCCCATTTTGGCGTTCCTCCAAAGAGGTTTGGAACAGCGAATGGCCCTGGGTACCATCAAGAGCCAGGTTTCGGCCTTGGCGATTTTTCTTTCAACGTCCTTTGGCTACGCATTCCTTGGTTCGCACTTTTGTTCAGGGGGTTTGCTACTTGGCTCCGTTGCCTCCGTGGGACCTCAATTTGGTATTGTCAGTTCTTCAGAAACCGCCTTTTGAAAATATTTGCGAGGTTCCTCTGCCTACATTGTCCCAGAAGGTAGCCTTCTTGGTGGCAATTACTTCCGCACGCAGGATGTCTGAGCTGGCAGCCTTGTCTTGTTGTTCACCTTATCTGGTGGTTCACAGAGAGTGGTGCTTCGTCCTTGTCAGTCGTTCCTTCCTAAGATTGTCTCTGGTTTCCATCTGAATGAAGACATTGTGTTGCCTTCCCTGTGTCCTAAGCTTAAGCAGCCGAAGGAGATGTCCTTGCATTCTCTGGATGTGGTTTGGGCGACCAGGGTGTACCTGATAGCAACAGAGCTGTTTAGGAAATCGGACTCCCTTTTTGTCCTTACAGATGGGCCTCGCAGGGGTTGGCGGCGTCTGCCGTGACAATTTCAAGATGGTTCAGACAGACAGTAGTGCAGGCCTATTCGATTAGGGGTCAGGTTCCTCCTTTCCCTGTTAAGACGCATTCTACAGGCGCGCTTAGTGCTTCCTTGGCCTTCCACCAGGCGTCAGTGATGCAGGTTTGCAAGGCGATCACCTGGTCGTCTGTGCATACTTTCACTAAGTTCTATAAAGTGGATGTGTTGGCATCTTGGGATGCTTACTTTGGCCGCAAGGTTTTGCAGGCTGCTGTTCAGAGGACCTGGTCCTCTTTGAGGGTGTATTGTTTTTTTTTTTTTTAGGTGAGCTCCAGTTGTTTTGATGATCTCCTGTTTACCTGGTTGGCTATAGTTAGCCTTGGGAATTTCTATTTTCACTGTTCCCAACCCTCAAGTTTTAAGAAGATCAGGAGCTGTCGATAAACGAAAGAGAATGGGATTTTTGACTTGCCGTAAAATCAATTTCTCTGTTGTTCATTCATTGAATCAGCACCTACCCCTCTGTGGAGCTGTAATTCTTCTGACACTGCTTGTAACAAAACTGAGTGCCTATAGCAGAGAGAGGGAGTATACACCCTGGGACATAGGCATAGTCAGACTTTTTTTCTGCCTAGTATCCTACTCCTGTAGGGGGCAGTATAACCCAATGGTTAAGAAGTTCAGGAGCTGTGTTCGTCAAACATCGGAGAAATGGATTTTACGGTAAGTCAAAAATCCCATTTTTCAGCCGATATGTTTCGGTGCATCTCTAGCGATAACAACTAAGACTCAGACAATCCGCTAACAGGTGGGCAGGGACCAGGACCAATAGAGGGGGAAAGGCTAGAGAGCATTTTCTCCAGGGCATTGAATGCTGGAACTTGTAGAAGCAAAGTCCAGTCATCGTATGCTGTAGTCACTGCTTCAATTAAAAAGAAAACAAACGGTCTTTCTTATGTCTATATACCTGTCAGTGGTGTTTATTCTCTTTTGTCTAGATATAAATAGTCCTTAATTAATGGCTTATGTCATGGTCACACCCTCCCACAATTCTGATTTCCTCATGCTTAGGTAAATATTGCTTCGATACAGTATAGCAGTTTGGTGAATTTCGATTTTTTATTATGATGGCCTTCTAACATAGGCCATTAAATAAGTAACCTACTCTGTGAGGTTTGAAAATGTCACACAACCCTTGCTGACTCAGAAAACCATTAACCATAAGGTTTTGACCCACAGGGCCCATTTTTAGCAAGAGAATATAATTCAGATCATCATGTGAAAAGAAGAAATCTAAAGCCTAGCACACATGATGAGAAAATTGGACAAAAATACCGCTTTTGAAGCAATCGTGCGATAATCTGATGCATCTCATGCAAAATTATCCCAAGGTACAAACACAAAAAATGTCTTGTACGATACAAAAATGAATGACTTTCGTTAAATCAGTACAATATTCGTCAAAAAAAAAAATTGGAAGCCCAAGACTGCGCATGCTCAGAAATGAAAGACTACGTTGTATTCTGTTATAAGATTTTTGGTAACTTGGTAACCTATTGGTTTTCAATATGAGACTAGCATCCAAAAAAAACGAACGATCATTTGTCTGATATGGGTGTAACAAGTTACAAAAAGGAACTTATCCTTAAAGGTCCCTTTCACACCCATGGACAGATCGGGTCCGCCTGTCAGTTTTTCAGATTATGTGAAAATCGCAGCAAAATCATGCCGCGTTTGGGGTGCCATTGCAAGTCATGGGAATCGCACGGGTGTCCTGTGATTGCAATGATTCTTGCCGCTATTCTGCCCACAATCCGAGACGCCATTATGTGAATGGAGCCTAATTGATCATATAACATTTTTAGATACAATTAGAGATAAAAAAAAAAAAAAAGTACAGGGAGATTTGAGGGTTCATAAGGACTCGGCTTGGAAACTCAAGCCCAACATCTACCAGCTCTGAAGTCTTTATGCTCATTTTGCAGCATTGTGATGACCCAGTGTTCTATCCAGATCTCCCTACTTCATCAGAAATCCATACCCTTGGCATTTCCGGTTCAGAACAGCTGGGGATTCGTCATGAATCAGCTGTAGCCGCGTCACACGTCCTAGTGCGCATGCGCGCAATAGGTAGAGAAATTTGATAATACCGCAACGGTCGGGCACACATCCTATTGCGCATGTGCGGCAACGGGTCGGGCAGCGGGCAGGGAGATCTCTTATAACAAATATCAATTTGATCTCCATGACACTGCACCGACCCGACAATGGGACAATATGCCCACTGTCCATTTGATGGCTATGTCCCATTGTCTGGTCAGTGCAGTGTGGGGCATGGAGATTGCACTGTCCCATTGTCGGGTTGGTGCAGTGTGGGGCATGGATCTCCCTGCCCGCTGCCCGACCCGCATGCGCACTAGGACGTGTGATGCTGCTACAGCTGATGCATACAGCTGATGCATGACGAATCCACAGCTGATCTGAACTGGAAATGAGGGTATGGATTTCTGATGGGGTAGGGAGATCTGACAGAACACCGGACTGTTGTATGAGTGTCTAGATATTTGTTGCAATCTGCTTTATTTACCGTAATTAGTTTTATTTAAAGTCAAAGTGGTTCCAAACCTCAGACAATGAAATATGAAGAAAGCACACCCCTCTATAGTGTGTACTTGTCTCAATCTAGAGCACTGAGTGTTATTTCTGTCCGCTCCGTCGTTCCTCTGTTATCAGCATGAGTCACTTCTGACAAGTTTTCCTGAAGTTAGGAGAAAAAAAGTGACAGGGGAGGAAGGTCCAGCTGATTGACAGCTTCAGCTCTGTTTCATGTGTGCTGAGTAGAGGGGGGGGTTTGTCTCTTCCATCCAATCAGCTCTCAGAGCTCTCACTGATGTAACTTCAGCTCTCCGCCCCCTGCTCTTCAGAGCTGTGAGATCCTGTGTAAATTCTGCAGTTTGAATCAATGTAGGAGAAAGACGGTTGTAGATAAACAGGTACAACTTATGTAGGAAGATTTGTTTCATCTCTGTGTATCACCTGAGGCCAGTCACTTCACTGGGTATATGTGAAGGTTCACAGCCACTTTAAAAATAATTTACTTTTCTCTTGCATTTCCATGAGTGTTATCAGTAACTGTGTAACACAATGTTTTAACTACTTAAGGACCGGAAGGTTTTATCCCCCTTAATGACCAGGCTAATTTTTGCGATGCCGCACTACGTTACTTTAACTGACAATCGCGAGGTCATGCGACGCTGTACCCAGATAAAATATATGTCCTTTTTTCCCACAAATAGAGCTTTCTTTTGGTGGTATTTGATCACCTGTGCGATTTTTTTTTTTTTTTTTTTTTTTTTTTTTTTTCCCGCTATAAACAAAAAAAGAGCGACAATTCAATATTATTTTACTTTCTGCTATAAAACATTCCCAATAAAAAGAAAAAAATCTAATTTCTTTTAATCATTTTAGGCCAATATGTATTCTGCTACATATTTTTGGTAAACAAAATCCCAATACCTGTATATTGATTGGTTTGCACAAAAGTTATTACATCTACAAACTAGGGGAAGATTTGTAATTTTTATTTATTTTTATTAGTAATGGTGGCGATCAGCGATTTTTAGCGAGATTGCGACATTGCGGTGGACAGATCGGACACCTAACAATCTTTTGGGGGGACCAGTGGCATTACTACAGTAATCGGTGCTAAAAATATGCACTGTTACTGTACTAATGACACTGGCAGGGAAGGGGTTAGCACTAGGGATGATCAAAGGGTAAGCGTACCCCTAGGGGGTGCTTTTTAACTGTGTGGGGGGGATGGGCTTGCTCCATGAACACACAGACCTGTGTTCCTAAATAGGAGGAACACAGGATCCCTGTGATCATTACTGACAGAACCGCGATCTTGCAAGTTTACATCGGCAGACCACCGTTCTGATTGAGGGTCCCCCCCCCGGACCTGTTGATTGGCTCCTCCTGTTGCTGATGGGCGTGTGCACACCCTACCCCCCCCCCCCCCCCCACACTAGCGGTCTCACGGAGCGACACATAGGTACAGAGCAGAGCTGACCTGCCGCAGTAAAAGTACGATGGCTGGTTGGCAAGTGGTTAAAATTAATACTCCTCGTGAGAATGTATACAGAACAATAGAAGAATGTCATGGAACGAACGATAGAATTAATGAAAAGAATTGGGAAGTGGCATAGCTTGGCTTTGTCTCCTGCATATTCCAAGTGCACTTAGATTTATTGAGCTGCCTTTTAAAAGGATACTAGAGGCTTCTGGGCTTCCAATAACTAAGTGCTGCTGATGACATTCTGAATGAATTAGTTTGTGTATCTTATATAAACTGATATGATCTGACAGTATTTCATTATCACAGGTCTGTATGTAACAGACAAGTCTAACATTCCAGCAGAACTCTATAATCTGCTTTGTGTATGATTTCCTTCTACATACAGGTGTTTAGCCTGTTACCTGGAATTAAAGTGGTTGTAAAGTCTTGCCTTTTTTTTTTTTTTTTTTTGTTCAATACAAATAACAAATATTCTACTTACCTCCTCTATGTATTGGTTTTGCACAGTGCAGCCTGGATCCTCTTTTCAGGTCCCTCTTCGGCTCTCCAGGTCCCTCCCTCCCTTTTTTGAGTACCCCCACAGCAAGCAGCTTGCTATGGAGGCACCTGAGCCAAGACACAGCTCCGTGTATCCATTCAGACACGGAACTAGGGTTTGGCCCCGCCCCCTCCCCTAATTGGCTAACTAACTTTGATTGACAGTAGCAGGAGCCAATGGCACCGCTGCTGTGTCTAAGCCAATGAGGAGGGGAGTCCCGGATGGCTGACACAGTCGAGGACATCGCTGGATCGAGAGGGGCCTCGGGCAAGTATTAGGAGGGAGGCTGCTGCACACAGAAGGAGAGAGCGGCGCCAGCTTAGTATAGTACAAGTTTATTTAACACTGTTAAAATTGGTGACTCACTGTCCGAGGTTGGGTGAGACCGGTACACAAAGACTGTTAGGGTCATCCATCTTCCTCTTCCAGGATAGTGGTCATAGGAGAAGGTGGTGAGGTTCCAGAGGTATAGCCGAGCCGCTGTGGGGCTGCTAGTTGTCACTGGCCGCGGCGGAGCATGCACAACAGGGCTCCGGCTGCCGACTTCTGATCCCTGATGACATCACTTCCTGGCAGGAGAAAAATAGGGGTTGCACGCGTTCAGAGCATCCGTGCTCCTTCGTCAGGCGATCAAATCAAATTAATTGCGTTTGAAAGACTGCTGCGCAAATACAGTGTGACATAAAATATTACAACAATCGCCATTTTATTCTGTAGGGTCTCTGCTAAAAAAAATATATATAAAATGTTTGGGGGTTCTAAGTACTTTTCTAGCAAAAAAAATGATTTTAACTTGCAAGCAACAAATGTCAGAAAAAGATCCAGTCTTTAAGAGGTTAAACTTCCTTTCTCCCTGGCAGAGGGAAGGAAAAGATACAATGTAATCATTTTTGTTTATAGTTACTGGGAGACTTTGCTGATTGCCAGGAGGCTTTTTTTTTTTTCCACAGCTGTTCTCTCTGCTATGCAGCTATGCAAAGAATCGAGCATATTTCAGGGTTAGATCGTCAGGAGGGGTGAATCGAGATCGCGATTTTCATACGATTAATCGTGCAGCTCTAGTATACACCTACCGAAATACCCTTTCCGGGAAATAAATTGCAGTCTTAGATTGGTGCTCTTCTTTCAGGATTTGATGGCTTAGGGACTCCGGGCTCCTTTCACACTTGCATTGCAACTTTGATCTGACTTTACATTCTCTGGACCAAAGTCTCATCAAATCGGACCAAAGTAGTTCAGAAACCTTTTCTGAAGTTTCAGTGACTTCTGTAGTGTCAGTAGGAACAGCTCTCAAAGTAATTGAATTTCACTAGTCGGATCCCAAGTCATACAAGTATTAAAGGACTTTTAGAGGTGGATAAAAGGGCCAATCAGGCCAAAGGTGATAATTGCATTTTGGTGAAGTAGCTGTAGTTTTTTTTTTTTTTTTATTTAAAATTTTTTCATACAACACATGAAATATAACCTGTATAGCAAAAATATACTTATACTCTAAGTAAAGGGGTACCCTCAGCAGAAGAGAGCTGTGGGTGGGGAGGGTGGGGGGTGGGAAAAAGGGAAAGGGGGGGGAAACGCCTCAGTGATTCAAGAGGCTGGAAGGTGAACGTGAGATCAGGGGTGGTGATTTGGGCGAGACTCGAAAATTAAACCTATGATGAGCCATAGTGGGGTCAGTCCGAGGGAAAGTATATGTGATGTAACTGTCCCATTTCTCGGAGAAGGATTCCCGTGAAGAGGGTGCTGAGAAGTCCGTGTTGGTACTGTCTATGGTGAAAAGTGTGGAGAGCTCTGATCTAACCCGAGTGAGTGATGGAGGAGATGTGGAAATCCAGTTGCTTAGGATAGTTCTCCTGGCGATTAGTAGACAAGACAGGATCCACATTCGGGGTGGCTTCACAGGTGTGCTAGACCATTTTTGAAGGCGTTTGTCCCAATAGCCGAACAGGAGTAACAAAGGGTCCTTGGGTAGGCTGATCTTGGTCACGTCCTTTATGAATGATAGGACTTGATCCCAGAAAATGGTTGTACCGGGACAGGACCAAAACTTGTGGTGTAGTGAGGGCCTTTCTGCCGCACATAGAGGACATTTGTGAGCATCCGGGATAGTTTTATCCGAGAGAAAAGGAATATGTGCACGGTGAAAGATCTTTAATTGGGTCTCTTTCCATATTGAGTTAGGCGTGAGAGCAAGGGTGGTTTTGAGACCTTTGATCATGTTGGGTAGGGTGTCATTGCCTGGAAAGTCCTTAAGCCAATTGGAGGCAGTTGAGGTGAACAGTGCCGGCGGGCATTGCTTCAAAAGGGGCTTGTAGATCGAAGAGATTGTAAAGGTGTTAGAATCCAGTAGGGAGTCTATTAGGGACGTTTTGAAGCGGGTCTCTGGCTTCCCAGTTGCTGAAGAGAGGTAATGGAGGCATTGCGCCCAGTAGAAAGTGTCCTTGTCCTGTAGATCAAATTTGTCCTTAATGACATGGAAGGGATGGGGGATACCAGAACTTATATGACACAGGTGTCCATAGGTCGACAAACCCTTCCTCTCCCATTGGTAAAACACGGACTGGGTTAAGCCTGGAATGAAGGTGGGATTACCCCGGATCGGAAGGAATTTGGAGAAAAGCAGTGGCAGTTTCAAGAGTTTGCGTATCTCCCTCCATGCTATAGCAATGTCTTTTAGAAGTAGATTGTGGCGGAGTTCAGGGCAAAGTGTCGCCCATTTAGTATGCAAAAGAGCAGTTAAGGAGAGTGGACTGGCCATCTGAGACTCCAGTTCGTAGTTGGAGTAGTGTTAGGTCTGGGATACCCAGTCCAATGCTGCCCTGAGCAAGCAAGATAGGTTATACATTCTCAGATTAGGCAGAATGATACCTGCAGTTTTTTATATGAAATTCTTGGTCTCTTTCCCCGCCACAGAAAATGGGAGAAAGCCTTTTGCAGGATTTGCGCATCCTTATGTCTGATTAGTAAAGGAAGAGTTTGTAGGAGATAAAGGAGGCGGGCAAAGCTGACCATCTTAATGAGGTGGCATCTCCCCAAAAGCGACAGCGGCAGTTCCATCCAATTGTCCAGTTCCTTCATTATTTTGGAGAATAGGGGGGGGTAGTTTAGTGTATAAATTGATGCCGGGGTGCGCCCTATTTTAATACCCAAGTAGGTGATGTGTTTAGATGCTATCATGAACGGGGATTCCTTTTCCCATGGACGGGGGGAAATACTCCCAATGGGAGTATTTCACTTTTGGAGTAGTTTATCTTGAGACCCGAGCACTGTCTGAATCTGTCAAATGCGGAGACTATCACTGGGATATCGGCCGAGGGGTTTGAGGTAAATAGTAGAACATCGTCCGCGAAGAGGGAGAGGCGCAGCTCCTTGGAGCCTATTTGTATTCCATGGAGAGGGGCTTTAGTTAGTAGATATCGGGAGAGGGGTTCGAGTGCGAGATTGAATAAGAGCGGCGAGAGGGGGCAGCCTTGTCTAGTGCCTTTGTACAGTCTAAAGTCGTCCATGAGGTCACCCCCTACACACAATCTGGCTGAAGGCGAGAGCTACATCGAGGTAATAAGGTTGACGAAGGGTCCACGAAAGCCCATGCTGTCCAAGACACGACTCAGCCACTGGAAGTTGACATTGTCAAATGCCTTTTCGGCGTCAAGAGTTACAATGGCCATGTCTCGGTCCGGATGTATACGAGCTTGGTCTAATGCAACCAGGACTTTCCTTATATTAACAGTGGCCGAGCGACCCTTGGTGAACCCTGATTGCGCAGGATGTATCAGATGGGGCATAATGTTGGCTAGGCGGGAGGCTGCAATTTTCGAGAGGATCTTGACGTCGAGATTTAACAAGGATATAGGTCTGTATGAGCCCGCCTCCAGTGGATCTTTCCCCTTTTTTGCCAGGAGCTTAATGATGGCTTGGTTGCCCGTCGGAAGATAGGGTCCGCCGTTCCAGATGGAGGAGTATACATCGACTAGATTCGAAATTATACTGGGGGAGGCTGTCTTATAAAATTCCCCAGATAGACCATCGGGGCCCGGTGACTTATTGGCCGCAAGATGTTTTATCATCGACGCAATCTCGTCCGCCGTGATCGGGGCATTCAGTGATTCTAAGTGATCTCCGGAGATTTTGGGAAGTTCGGTACCAGACAGGAAGAAATCAGCCACAGAGCTATCCATGTCTCGGGGGCGTATAACGAGGCGTAAAAATCGCGCATGATCCCTTGCACCCCTCGTGGGGTAGAGTCTACCACTCCCGATTTGTTCCGTAGCGAGCCAATGTGGGTGGTGGACATAGGGCCCTTGCACAACCTGGCCAGCAATTTCCCGGCCTGGTTACCGAAGCGGTGTAGTGTCGTCACGAGGTGCGCCTTTATGAATTAGTTCTACCCTGTCGGCCCAAGTGTCGAATTCCTGCTTGACCGCCAGCCATGTTGTGCGCGCTGTGGGGGTATCCGCCTGTACTAGTGCCCGCTGGGCAATTGTCAACCGTTCGCTGGCCGTTTTGTATCCGCTATTTGTGTGACGCTTAAAAGCCGCCGCATAATAAATGATACGGCCTCTCAGAAAGGCCTTCCCCGCCTCCCAAAAGAGGAGAGGGGAGCTGCTGTGTTGCAAATTCGTCGCCGAGTACTCTTCCCACGCACGATGTAGGTATGAGGTAAAATCCTAGTTGTTTTTAAGGTAGGAGGGGAATCTCCAGATAAGAGGGGTCGGGGGGGATTCCGATAGTGTTGGGGATACGGAAACTGGGGAGTGATCTGAGATCGCTATGTCATGTATGGTGGTGTCGCGCAGGAGGGGAAGGAGGGAGTCAGTGCAAAACAGGTAGTCGATTCTAGTAAATAGTTTGTGGGGGTGGGAGTAGAAGGAATATTCCCGATCCGTGGGGTGTGAATGCCGCCAAACCTCTGTCATGGAGAGTGATTCGATTACCGACGCCAGTGGAGTGGGGCCGTCTCGTGGGGTGGTATATGGTCCCTGACGGGGTGATGATTTGTCTAGAACAGGGTCCATTACCGCGTTAAAGTCACCGCCAGCAATACGGGGAACATTGGGAAGGGTGAGAAGCCGAGCCCCAATTGCGGCATGGAAGGAACGATCCAAGACATTAGGGGCGTATATGTTTGATATGACTAACTCAGTGTTATAAAGCCGTATATGCGCAGATACATACCGCCCCTCATTATCCGCTTCCGTGGAAAGGATTTCCACCGGGAGGCGTTTGTGGAATAAGATCAGCACTTCGGCTTTGCGGCCGGAGGCGGGTGATCCTACGACCTTGGCCACCCAGAGTTTCTCTATGCGCTTCAGATCTTCCGCAAGCAAATGCGATTCCTGGATGAGAGCAATGTCTGCTTTAAGCCGTTTAAGGTGGCATAAGACTTTCATCCTCTTAACCGGGGATCGAAGGCCCTTGACGTTCCAAGTTACTATAGGCATGGGATTGGATAGAAGGATTTAAGACCAGAAGCAATCACGTATGACCCAGCTATACACGGGGACAGCGTAATGGGGTAGACCGAAGTGGGATTGCAGACCCGTAGAGGATCTCGAAGCACACCTTCATAGGGGGGTGGGGTGAGAATGGGATGGGTGGGAAAATGGGATGGAACCGCGAATAAACACATAATGTAACATAGCAGATCAATAGTACATACAGTAAGAACCTCTCTTTTTTTTCCGCATGTGTACAACACGGAGCCCAGCCCACCAAGCGTGCCCCCTGAGTCGAGCAGGGATGTCCAGACCCACTGAATGGTCCGAGCGGTCAAGGTAGCCCGGGTTCCCAGCCGATCTTGGTATAATGGGCAGCCGAGGTATACAGAGCGGAAATAGAGCGTGAGCACATAGTGGTAAAAGAAATGGTGTACAGAACTATAGACCTAGGCAATGGTGCAGACAAAATCAACATTCCAAAGGAAAAAAAACCAGCATAAACAGCAAACCTGAGAGAATGGCGGGAGCACCACAAGTCCTCTAGGCACACGGCCTAGTGGGAACAGTCCCAAGTGGAAACCTAGAAATACAGATCACAGATAACCGTGAGGGGGTCCTGTCAGCGCGGAACGTTCGGGCGACCAGAGCTGACCATGTCGGCATATCTTTGGCGTTTGGGAGATTCCTTCCTGGGGCTCCTTTGATCTAACGGTCTGGAAAAGGGAAGGGCTTTGGCAGATGAAGAGGGGCCCTGGTCCCCTAGACGGAGTGAGCGGACAAAAGCTTCTGCTTCCTCTGGATCCTGAAATGCCATTTGGTCGCTGTTAGGTGCACGAAGGCGCAGAGTCGCCGAATAGGCCAAGGTGAATTTCAGGTGTTCCTGATGCCGTTTTGAACACATGGTCTGAAAGGCTTTGCGTCTTTTTGCAACATCAACAGAATAGTCTGCAAATATCAGAATCTTCATGCCCTCAATTTGGAAATTGGAAGTTTGCCGAAATTTGTAAGATAGCAGACTTGTCCGCGTAGTTCAGATACTTCGCAATGATCGGGCGCGGAGTCTTACGATCTTTGGAGTACAACCCCATCCTATGAGCCCGTTCGACCACACATGTGCCATGCAGCCCCAGAGCAGCGGGGATTTTTTTTCAGGTATGGCAGAGGGGGCAACGTTCTCCGGAATCCCTATAAATCGCAGATTGCTCCGACGCGATCTGTTTTCCAGATCCTCCAGTTTATCCATTATGATGTGATTAAGCTTGTCCTGAGTCTGTTCAGATCCCTGCATCTGATATAGCTCATCCTCAACATTTGATAAGCGGGATTCAGCCTCATTGAGCCTCTTGGAATGTGCCTCCAGCTCCTTCTTTATGCTGGCCATGCCAGCAGCCACAGCTTTCTCCACAGAGGCCGAGATGGTAGGAGTTAATAAAGCCACTACTGCTTGGGCAATCTGCTCTGTGGAGGTACCTTGCGATGCGAGGGAGAGAGTCAGTGCAGAGGGCTGCTGTGGTGTGCCCGGCTGTTGATGAGGTGTCCATGTCTGTTTGCTCCGCAGCTGCGCCGGAGCAGTCCGAGACCGGGGCCTCGATTTGTGGTGGGGACGGCGGAGGTCGGGATGCGGCCTTCTCAAGGAACCGCTCCATCTGGCGGGGTTTAAAGTAGTGCCGCCGGGTCCCTGGGGATCGATGGACCTCCGGTGAGGGGTATGGGCCGATCCTGGGCTGTGGGCAGGCTTTTTAGGCAGGTTTTGGGGGACTCGCCGCGGGAGCTGGAGAGCGCTCACCTACTCCATGCGGCGCCGGAAGGGAGCTGTAGTTTTAATCACCTTTTGACTTATTTCTGAGGGTGAATTACCAGCCCATCTACCATGGCAATTTTTATTGGATTTTTTTTTTTATACATTAAAGAACAAGACTAATAGTTTACGGATGGAGAACCTTGAATTTCAGTGCAAAGGTTGTATGTCTTGCCATCTGTCATTATTAAGTTGTAATATGACAAGCATGTGGAAAGATATACATTTCCCTGAACAGCAACTAGGAATTCTGATTAAGGTTTCATTTCTCTTAAAGGTGTACTTCCCCCCAAGATTATAAATCGGGTGATATACTTACATTATTCCACGCTCCTGCAGGCTTCCTTCTTCTGGGCAACTGGTCTCCCAGTCCCCCAGTTGCAGATCTTTGTGGTCATCCTCTACAATGCAGGACCAGGTCCGACAGTGGAGGATAACCCCGCATACTGGGAGAGCAAGGAATAAAGTAATCATATCCGCATGTTAACAATTGAAGATTAGGAGTACATTCATCAGGTTCCATAGACTGCTGGTGACACTGCACATACATACCAGCTGAGCGGGTCCAACGCAGCAGTGCCAACGTTATACCTGACAGCTCACTGACTTCTGTCAAACTGCAGGTCTCACTGGAACATTTGAACTGTGGGGATTCACTTAACGAGAGTCAGATATTATTTTATCGTCCATTAAATCACATCAGCGCAGGAGTGGGTATAAGTTTGAGGGGAGTGCATGACTCAGCGTCTTTGGCGGGAAGCAGAGTCCCAGGAAGGAGAGTACGGCTGTCTCTCCTCCTGTCAGAGGAAAAGGATGTCTCTGGGTGCTGCCTGAGAATCCAGAGGGTGCTGATTTGAGCTGAAGGGGATCCGGTGTGCCGAGAAGCAGCAGAGAGAGAGAGAGGGGGGTCCAGTCCCAGGAAAGCCTACAAAGGTCATGAGTACTGTGGATTGCCCCTGGGGGTCTACCTAGTGTCAGAGGGCGCCACTCTGGGGAAGGTTCTGGGATCCAGGAGTTGGCTAGTAGTAAAGGGGGTGCCTAGGTTGAGGACCCTGAAGTATAGAGTAGGTACCTGCACTTTGGGCCCTGAAGAGCCAGTGTGGAGTGTACCAGTTTAGAGTTGTAGCAGCACAGGTATTTACAAAGAGCTACCTCAAGCCAGCGCAGGGCTGGAGGGAGCTATTCAGTGACTTTTGAGCAAAGCGGAGTCAAGTGTTCTACAGTCCTGGATCTTCTCGATTTAGGGTTAAGGTTCCAGCACAGTTTTCAGTGTTACAGTGTATCCAGGTGTCAGGAAGCGTCGGCTGGTGTCAAGACAGCGCTAACAGGCATTTTTCTCTAGAAGAGTCCCGAAATTGTACCTAGTTGAGCCAGAGGAGTATCCCACTCATTCCCTTCTTCTATCCCCAAAACATAATAAAACACACAAACCAAAGATGCCGGACTTGTCATTGTCCCAGTTCACACCTGGAGTTACAACTTAAAGCGGTTGTAAACTCATTAAAAAAAAACAAACCCTGCAGGACAAAGGCATAATGAGCTAGTATGCATCGCATACTAGCTCATTATGAAATACTTACCTTAGAAAGAAGCCCCGGCACGGTCGTCTGGACAACGCTGAGGGAGCTGACATGCTCCCTTGGCGTCTCTTCCTGGTCCGGTGGCTCCAGCGCTGCGAGTGGCCGGAGCCGCAATGACGTTTCACTTTCTGGCAAGATCCGGCAAGGATCCGCGGACCTTCAGAGCGCATGCGCCGCAGACGTCAGCGGCTGCATGCAGGTTGAATATCTCCTAAATCGAGATACTAATTGTACCTACAGGTAAGCCTTATTATAGGCTTACCTGTAGGTAAAAGTCATATAGCAGAGTATACTACTGCTTTAAATGTGCTGGGAGTAACTGGTAACAATGGCAAACCTGCTACATAGACTAAAGGGCTGATCTGATGTTGCAGGTTATGTGATCTGTGTTACTTTTGTACTTTTTTTTTATGGTAATCCTGAGTATCATTTAGTTTGATTAAACACTGCATAATATGAACAAGTATCATTTTATTTTTACACTGATCTTCTGCAGCTTCTTTGCGGACGCATCCTATCTATATGCACTTCAGTGACGGCTGCATGGCATTTCTTACTGCACATTTCCTCCATGGTTACAACAGTGGATCATACCTCCATAATGTATAATGAAACGGCTACTTGTAGTCTTCAGATGAAGATCATGTGACTAGGCAACAAGAGAGGAGCACAACTAGTTTACCGGGACCGAACACTGCCCCCTTATAAAAGGAAGTGCCTGAACAAGGGAATTACTTTTGAAATTACCATTACCATGTTGACTCCTAAAGTGATATTAAAGTGATTGTAACTGATCACCTTGTAAAACAGCCCATTCACTTTAAAATAGAAATGAAAAGCAAAACATTTTTGTATAGATTTAAAAAGATTATAAATACCTTTTTTTTAACTTTTTTTATAAGTGATCACATCCCCTCAGTTCTCAGCTGCATAAGACCTGCGGGGGGGAGAAGCAGCAGCACACTGAGCTTCCCAGTGAATGGCTGCAGCGAGGAAGTGTTAGGACAAGTCTGATCATTGGAGGCGAGCTCACTGAGTTCCCAGCATTGCTAGAGAACTGACCACAGTGTGCTCTCCTACTTAGTGTTGTCAGTTTTTAATAGGAAAGCAGAGGGATTGACGGGAACACCAGGGATTTCCCACAAAGGAAGCAATACAAAGAGAAGAGGAGACTTTCTCATACAAGTACATGGTACAGCAGGCACATATCAGGAATATGAAGTGTTGAGGTAACAAACACTTTATAAACCCTGACTTTTTTTGCACTTTCAGCAGCTGTTTTAACCACTTACTGAGTATGTAACTTCTTTATCTTTTATTACTTGCAAATTTTTTTGCTTTGAAGCAAAACTAAAGTTGAAAAAAAAATGCCAGCAGGCAATTGTTCGCAGTACGCAGAACTGTGCATGCGCAGCTCAGTTTACATTCCGGCACAGTGTCTGTGTAATGAGATGACTGCACTCCTGTACATGCTCTGGAGTGACGTCATCCTGCGCTGGTTAATCAAAACGACCAAAGAACAGAATCTGGAAGGTGCCAGCACATCACCTTCAGCACTATTGGAACACAAGTAAATATTTTTTACTTTAGTTCCACTTTAAAGCGGTAGTATACTCCACATTTTAACTTTTATATAATAAGGCTTACCTGTAGGTAAAATTAATATCTCCTAAACCTGCACGGTTTAGGAGATATTCACCCTGCATGCAGCCGCTGAAACCAGCGGCGCATGCGCTCTGAAGGTCCGGCTCCTTGCCGGAAAGAAGTCCCACGCGCTTGCGCGGGCGTGACGTCATTGCGGCTCCGGCCACTCACAGCGCCAAAGCCGCCGAACCCGGGAGAGACGCCAAGGGAACATGTCAGCTGCCTCAGTGGTGTCTGGGCGACCGCGTCGGGGCTTCATTCTAAGGTAAGTATTTCATAGTGTGCTAGTATGCGATGCATACTAGCACATTATGCCTTTGTCCTGCAGAGTTTGTGTTTTTTTTTTTTTTTTTTGGGGGGGGGGATTCAACCGCCTTAAGCTGTTGCCATGACCTCTTTCCCAGGTTTTCTGTTTCAGTGTTTCAGGGTGGCTCCTTTCTCTTGCAGCATCCTTTTTAGCCACCCTTGCATGCAAGGACTAGAGTTGTGTCTCCTTACACTGTGTGCATCAATAGTAACACACACAAAGCCCATACCATGGGAGGACAAGGCACTCCCTGCCATCCATATACCTCCTAGGCATTTGGTTCTAGGCAGGTCTAGGCATTTGGTTGCTTGGTTTCTACTGAAAGAAGAGGATCAAGCAGTTTGAAGTTATCTCCTCTAGTAGAGTAATGCCATACTAATATGTAAAACTGAGATCCAGCAGGTAGTAATAAAAGAGTGATGTAGAAAAGTTACTAGGCAACAAATCTAATTTAGCTCATAAAAAGTTTATATAATTGTAGCTAAGGTTGTTTCTATTAAAGGTGTATCATGCCCAGTTTTATTGACATCATCCACCATATGTAGCACTCTTCAGACAAAGAATATACTACATTTAAATCCAACTCCTGCCAAACCATGGATTTTGCTTGAGATCATTTACCAGCTGTAAAAGCAACATTTCTCTTACGTCCTCCGACAGTCGCCGCCTCTTCATATTCGTCACATATGGGGTATTAGACTTTGCTCCGAAGGAGTAGCTAGGCAACAGAATATGTTAACAATAAAGCTTTAACATATCCCACCCTCAAGGGGTGGTCCCCTCAGTCAATACCCTCCTACTTCCTGCAACCATATCTCAGTTTTAATGTCTAGCTTGTCAGGAGTGGCTGGCTCTCTCTGTGCTGGGACTTTTTGTCCCAGACTCTTTCTTCTTTTTAATATTTTGTTTGAGTTTTTTCTCTACCTTTACTTAGCTGTTATTTTTGTCAGCATTAGTTAGTTCTTCGGACGAAGAGGATCATGCGGACTGGGTCTCGGGCTGATCCCCCTGATCGCAGGTCGTGGGTCAGTGGCTTCCCAGTCTGCCATCGAGCGTTCAGCCAGGTAACGCTCCTGGCACAGTGAACGACCCATCCCTGTTCGGTGCAGGGATGATTGGTGAGGTGGCTACCTCACCGGACGCTGTGCGGTTTCTTAACCGCCATTGTGTGCGTCTTGAATTGCGACTCTCCCTGCCTCATGTGCAGCGGCTTGTTCGCCTGTGCGGGTTCCCCACGCCATGTGAGGTAAGTGTATCTATGTGGGGACCTGTCTGTCTGGGGGGGGTCTCAGTCTGGGACTGTGTAACCTGCCTTTAATCACACTGCTTGTCTCCCTATCTCTCGGCTGCATGCTGTGGGCTGCAAGGGGGGGGGGAGCTGTATGACACTGTGTGTGTCAGGCTGGGCAGTGTGGGAAGCTGTGTGCTGTGGGGCATGTTTTTAATGGCATGTTGGGGCATATACAGCGATCGCTGCGGCGATCTAACATGTATCCATATAATGGGATGAAATTGTGTGTGTTTTTATGCACTGTGGAGCGGCGATTTCGGCGCCAAACGACGCCATTTTACCGGCGCCCGCTCCGGCCGCATGGTTTACATGCACGGCGGCCATTTTCTTGTAGCCTCCATAGGCTTACATAGAGCGCCCTGGCAGCATCACTTCCTCTTTCCTGGAACACCGATCGAGGCAGCAGCAGCAGCGGGGTCTCCTCAGGTTTTATCCTTCTATTCCTGTTGTCCATTGCCTGTATTCAGTCTGTATATTCCCTGTGGGGGTCTCATTGTGCCTGAGTGTGGTGCGGGGGGCTGCGCTTGCCGCGCTTGCTGAAAGGGGGCAGTTAACCCTTGGTTGTCTGGCATACAGGGGCAATGGATTCTCAGGAGGGCAAGTTTCCCACAGTATTGGTGGAAAGCCAGGGGACCGCTGTTTCCCCCCCAGGGGGGGATTTAGCCACTATTGTGGCTGGCCTTGCTGCCCAGGTGCAAATGCTAGTGGCTGCTCAATCTACTAAACGGCCCAGAGTTGCTCTGTCCTCCGATTCTGAGGGTGAAGGTGATGGGGCTGTTCTGGCAGGGACCCCCCTATCGGGGTCCCGCTCCTCTCTTGAACTAGTGGGGTCTGAGGTAGAGGCTGAAGTTGAGGGGGTTGATAATTCTCCCCCTGGCTCGCCTGAAGAGCTTGCAATCATGGATGAGTTGATTGCTTCCATTAAGCAGACGCTACGTTTGCAGGACGAAGTGTGTCCCCCCGCTGCCTTGGCGGCTTATGGGACGCAGAGAAAACGCAGGACGCCGCAGGTTTTTCCCTGCAATGCTGATTTTCAGCGCGCTGTTAAGGATCAATGGCGCGATCTGCGCAAGCCTTTTGCGGTACCAAGTAAATTCAAGCTGCGTTATCCTTTCTCACCTGCCACTGATGAACGGTGGTGTGTGCCTCCGCCAGTGGATCATGCAATTGCGGTTTTGAACAAAGCCACTGCGATTCCTGCAGAGGGATCCCCTGTTTTCCGTGATGCCACGGATAGGAGACTGGAGTCTCTTGCCCGTCATACTTATTCTGTTACGGGTTCTATGCTTAAGGCTCTGTTGGCTTCTCTCATGGCGGCCCAGGCGATCGCAAGTTGGACGCAGATGCTTAGGCGCGTCCTAGTGGCCGATTCGGCCTCGGCGGCGACCCTGGATATGGTGGATCAGATCCACCAGGGTGTCATGTATCTGTGTGATGCGGACCTGGACCTGATTCCGTTGGCTGCACGTGTGCACAGCGTGGCGGTGTTGTCTCGCCGCCTGGTTTGGTTGAAATGTTGGTCGGTGGACCAATCTTCACGTAAGACCTTATCCAATCTGCCTTATGATGGGTCTCGCCTTTTTGGGGAGTCCCTGGATGTGTTGATTAAGGGGATCACCGGGGGTAAGAGCACTCTCTTGCCCCATTTCCCCAAGGCTAAGGGGGCTTCTGGGAAGAAGCATGCGAATTTTCGGCCCCCTCAGGGGTCCTTTCGTGCCTTTCGGCCGCACTACAAGGGCAAACCGTTCAAAGGCCAAGGCTCTCAGAAGAAGCCCTGGTCTGGGAAACAGAAGTCCGGCCAATCCGGACCTGCGGCCCATAACAGTTCGGCCTGAAGGGGCGCCCTCACCCAGTTTTGGGGTGGGGGGACGCTTGCTCGGTTTTCTTCAGCCCTGGTTGGCCCGTGTGCGGGACAGATGGGTTCTGGAAATCGTTCGATCTGGTTACAAGATCGAGTTTCTCTCTCGGCCGGAGAGCAGATTTTTTCCCTCAAATCTACAACTGTCTCCAGAGCGCCTGCGGGATCTGCACCTGGCGGTGCGGGACCTGAGGGCCCAGGGAGTGGTGGTTCCGGTGCCTCATCGGGACAGATTTCGGGGGTTTTATTCCAATCTGTTCACCGTGCCCAGGAAGGAGGGCAAGGTTCGTCCGATTTTGGACTTGAAAGCTCTGAACCGCTCTGTGCGGGTTCGCAAGTTCCGCATGGAATCCCTGCGCTCGGTGGTAGCTGCCCTGGTTCCGGGGGAATTCATGGCCTCCATCGATTTGAAGGATGCGTACCTTCACATCCCCATATTCGAGGGTCATCAGAGATACCTTCGATTTGCCATTGCGGAGGATCACTACCAGTTCGTGGCGTTGCCCTTTGGGCTCGCCTCGGCTCCGCGGGTCTTCACCAAGGTGCTTGCACCGGTTCTGGCATTATTGAGGGCCCAGGGCATTTCTGTCCTGGGGTATCTGGACGACATTCTGCTTCGGTCTGCGACCAGTCAGGGTCTGGAGAAGGACCTGTCTGTCACAATGCAAACTCTGCAGGAGTTCGGTTGGACGATAAATGTTCCAAAGTCGACACTGAGTCCGTCGGTTCGTCTTCCCTATCTGGGAATGATACTGGACTCGGTGCAGGCGAAGGTCTTCCTGCCGGAAGACAAACTCAGGACTCTTCAGGAGGAAGTCAGGTCCCTCAGGGACGTTCCACACTCGTCTCTGCGGACGGGTATGAGATGTCTGGGATTGATGGTCTCGGCCTTCGAGGCGATTCCTTTCGCGCAGTTTCACACGCGGGGTCTCCAGGCGGAGATCCTGTCCAAGTGGGACGGGCGACCTCAATCTCTGGATCTTCAGATCTCGTTGAGTCATCGCACCAGGGAAAACCTTCTGTGGTGGCTCCAGTCCCCGTTGGTGTCCGGGGGCAATTCGTTTCGTCCGATCTCGTGGACGATAATCACCACGGATGCCAGCCTGTCGGGCTGGGGTGGTGTTCTGGGCGTTCTGTCCGCCCAGGGGACCTGGTCGGAGGGGGAGTCTTCCCTCCCGATCAACATTCTGGAATTGCGTGCAATAAGGCTCTGTCTTCATCGCTGGACGGACCGGCTGCAGGGCTGCCCGGTTCGGGTGCAGACGGACAATGCCACGGCGGTGGCCTACATCAACCACCAAGGGGGCACCAGGAGTGCCCGAGCGGCTCGAGAAGTGGCCGACATTCTGTCTTGGGCCGAGACTCATGTCCCGGCGATAACGGCGGTTCACATTCCGGGAGTGGAGAACTGGCAGGCGGACTATCTGAGTCGCCAGACCCTGGATCAGGGGGAATGGTCTCTCCATCCGGCTGTCTTCCAGATGTTGTGCGCGAAGTGGGGTCTTCCAGATGTGGACCTGTTCGCGTCTCGCCTCAACTACAAGGTGAAGAGGTTCGTGGCAAGGACGCGCGACCCTCGGGCAGACGCGTCGGACGCGTTAGTGGCCCCGTGGCATCAGTACAGGCTGATGTACGCGTTTCCACCGATTCAGTTGCTGTCCAGGTTCCTTCGCAGGTTACACTCGGAACGCAGCACGGTGATTATTGTGGCACCGGACTGGCCTCGCCGGTCCTGGTACGCAGACCTCGTGAATCTGGCGGTCGACGCCCCCTGGCGTCTGCCTCTTCGAGACGATCTACTGTCTTAAGGACCGATTTACCATCCTGCTTTACAGTCGCTGGCTTTGACGGCCTGGCTGTTGAGACCGAGGTCCTGAAGGAGAAGGGTCTTTCTCCAGAGGTCGTTCATACCTTGATCAACGCGAGGAAGTCTTCCTCGGGAAAGGTTTATTACCGTACTTGGAAGGCCTATTTTGCCTGGTGTGAGTCCAGGGGGTTTTCACCCCGCACGTACTCGGTTTCCCGTGTGCTGTCTTTCCTTCAGACGGGTGTCGATCAGCGTTTGGCGCTGGCTACGATAAAGGGTCAGGTGTCTGCGCTGGCCGTTCTGTTTCAACGTCCCGTGGCTTCCAACTCCTTGGTTGGCACTTTTATTCAGGGTGTGCGGCATCTGGTTCCTCCTAGGAGGGATCCTTTGCCCCCTTGGGACTTGAATCTCGTTCTATCTGTGTTACAACGTGCTCCTTTTGAACAGATCAGGGAGATCTCGTTGTCTATGTTGTCCAAAAAGGTCGCCTTTTTGGTGGCGATCACTTCGGCTCGCAGAGTGTCGGAACTGGCGGCTTTGTCCTGCAAGTCTCCGTACCTGGTTGTTCATTTGGATAAGGTGGTCTTGCGACCTAATCCTTCTTTTCTGCCGAAACGAGTTTCGGAATTCCATCTTAACGAGGATATTGTTTTGCCTTCGTTGTGCACGAAGCCTAAACATCCAAAGGAGGTGAGATTGCACTCTCTGGATGTTGTTCGGGCGATAAGGGTTTACCTTAAATCGACTGAGTCTTTTCGTAAGACGGACTCCTTGTTTGTTCTTCCAGAGGGTCCTCGGAAAGGGCATGGCGGCTTCGGCCTCTACCATCGCCAAATGGATCAGGCAGACCATTGAACAGGCCTATGCCTTGCAGGGGAAGGTTCCCCCTGTGCCTGTGAAGGCGCACTCTACTAGATCTCTGAGTACGTCTTGGGCCTGCCGTCATGGGGCTTCTGTAGCCCAGGTGTGTAAGGCGGCGACTTGGTCGACCGTGCACACTTTCACGAAATTCTACAAAGTAGATGTTCAGGCATCGGCGGATGCTTCCTTTGGCCGCAAGGTTCTTAGTGCGGCTGTTCCATAGGGTCCCTTGTTGGGGACTCCTGGCTGTTGGGATAGTTTTTTGTATCCCCTGGTTTTTTGTCTTTTCCTGGGTTGTTGCTCCTGTTGAGCACTTATTTTTGCTGTTGCCCAGCTGGTTTCCTTCCTTTGGTAAGGTTCCTTTCTTTGACGTGGAGACTGCGTTGCCTTTCGGCGCGGATGCGTTTCCCACCCCTCATGTTTGCACTGCTTTGGGACGTCCCCATATGTGACGAATATGAAGAGGCGGCGACTGTCGGAGGACGTAAGAGAAAACGGAATTTTTGTAAAATCTTACCTGTAAAATTCCTTTCTCTGAGTCCTCCGACAGTCGCCGCCCCCGCCCCTCTTTTGGGGTTTGAATGTATACTCTACTGCTATTCCACTAAAACTGAGATATGGTTGCAGGAAGTAGGAGGGTATTGACTGAGGGGACCACCCCTTGAGGGTGGGATATGTTAAAGCTTTATTGTTAACATATTCTGTTGCCTAGCTACTCCTTCGGAGCAAAGTCTAATACCCCATATGTGACGAATATGAAGAGGCGGCGACTGTCGGAGGACTCAGAGAAAGGAATTTTACAGGTAAGATTTTACAAAAATTCCGTTTTCTTTGTTGAAAAAGTAAGGTTCCTTTATTATTATCTGTATGCCTGTGCATATCATTTATACAATAATACCACAGGCCAAGAGAATTATGTTATTTATTTATGTATTTTTTATTTTTTTTGGAAACTTGCTTCATAAAAATGAAAGCTAGGCATAGATCGACCAAATTTCAGCAGAACTGTGACTGCTTCCTTTCAGATACTTTCACTGTTCGCCAGCATATTTGGGCTGCCCAACTACAATATCCAGCAGTGAAGATTCCAGTTTATATGCTTTTTATTGTGAGTAGGGAAAATATTTGCCTTGTTTTCTCTTAGCCCATGGCTTGAAAATGAAGCCACTGATGGCTACTCTAAGACATGCAGAGTCTGTATTTTTATTATTGAATTTAACGTTTGACAGAGATTTAGTTGAGCTTCAAGGGGCTGTAAAAACAATCATCTTGTAAAATAACCTATTCCGTTTAAAATAGAAATGAAAGGCTAAACATTTTTGTGTAGATTTTTGTGTAAAAAAAAAAACATAAATACCTTTCTTTTTTCTTTTTTTTTTTTCCTTTTTCATCAGTGATCACATGCCCTCTGTTCTCAGCTGCATAAGGGCTGGGGGGAGGAGAAGCAGCTGCACACAGAGCTTCCCAGTTCCCAGCACAGCTAGAGAACTGACTATGGTGTGCTTTCATGCTTAGTGTGGTCAGTATTCAATAGGAAAGGGATTTGACATGAAGGAAGCAGAACCAAATATTTCTCATACAAGTACATGGTACAGCAGGCGCATATCAGGAATGTGAAGTTTTGGGCTAACAAACGCTTTAAAGTGTATGTTACCCCACCATTTCGTATTCCTGATATGTGTCTGTTGTACCATGTACTTGTATTAAAAAGTATCTTGTTCTCTTTCTATTGCTTCCTGTGAAAAAAAGGTGGGGGAGGGGTTCCTGCCAGTCCTTTTGCTTTCCTATTTCAAACTGACCATGCTAGGCATAGAAGCACATCCTTCCCTGTGTGGCCAGTTTTCTGGATGTGCTAGGATCACAGTTTGCCTTTCCTTTTTAGTGTCCAAGACTTGTGCTGACACACACAGCACTTAACTGAGAAGATCAGTGTATTGTTTTTTTCTGTTTGTCTCTGCCCCCAAATTCGTGCAAAACAAACTAAAATGACGTCCAGGAGCTCAAACATCAGTACCGTGTCCAGGAGGCCTTAAACTGTTTTAAATTGAACTGAACTGAAGATGGATGCATAAACTGATGTCGGCAGACATAAGCTTCACCTATGCAGATACTACGCATTTCTGATGCCTGAGATTTCTTAGAGCTGCATACAGCCATCCATAGATGTAATTGTAAGCTCTAAGGAGCAGGGCCTTCTGATTCCTCCTGTATTAAAAGTGCATTGTATTTGTACTGTCTACCCTCAAGTTATAAAGTGCTGTGTAAACTGTCGGCGCTATATAAATCCTATATAAGAATAATAATTGGGTAAGGGAAGCTGTACGCATTATGTGACACTAGGTTTTTACGCTGCATGGGAAAATGTAGCTGTAAAAAGTAGAGATGCGCTGAAATTCCAGCCACCGAAACATATCTTCCAAAAATGGTGTTATCGGCATATTCCTGATAAGAGAAAAAGGTGTTGATAATGGCACCGAAACCGCACGCAATTCTGCTATGATTTTGCATTGATTTTGCCGCGATTTTACTCGGCTTATAGTTTTTCATAGGTCATGTGACTATAAAACGTAACAGTGGTGCGTTATTGATGCGTTCTTGCTGCATTTTCAATGCATTTCAACAGGGAGGTGCGTTTCTGGTGAGGTCTTTTTTAACTGACCAAAAATACAAGCAAGATTTTCAGGCTGGGTTCACACTTGTGCGATGCGGCAACCACAGCAAATCCTGTGTGGGTTCCCGCATCGCATTGGACTCTCAGGCTGGTCACACTGCTCTCTGCAAACTTCGTGGGTCATTATAAAGTTAATGAGTCACTTGTAATATCTGGCATCACACCAGTGTGAACCCACCCCACAACGGAAGTGCAATGGACCTGTGTGAGGACATACATAGAATTTAAAGGGATACATTTTCTCTTGCGCTTTTCTTGCACTAAAGGGACCAATCATGGCCGACAAACTCCTATTCATTTAAATTCATATTCTTAATTAAAGCGGAGTTCCACCCAAAAGTGGAACTTCCGCTTTAAATAGTCCTTACCCCCTGACATGCCACATTTGGCATGTCATTTTTGGGGGGGGGGGGGGAGCGGGTACCTAGTTTTGACATGTACCCGCTCCCACTTCCGCTCGGAGCGCTGCGACGCCCTGAGCGGAAGTTCTCCGCTCTCCCTCCCCCCCTGCAATCTTCTGGGACACGTCAGAGGTCCCAGAAGATTGCCGGCCAATCACGACGCGCGACTCGCGCATGCGCAGTGCGTACCCGGCTGTGAAGCCGCAAACTGTCACAGCCGGGTGCCCACATCAGTGATGCCGGCGCCGCAGAGCAGAGAGGGAGAAGACGGCGCATCGCTGAACCGTGGGACAGGTGAGTTTGCGGTTAGGCTGGAACTCCGCTTTAACAAGGTGAATATAATACAATGATATATAAAAATAGAAATATTTTTTAAAAAAGTCATTTTTGGTTTCGGGTTTTCGGCCAAGTGCATCCTGCGGTTTCGGCACCAAAATTTCCATTCTGTGCACATCTAGGTAAAAGATTCCATTTTCATGTATTTTCTTTTTAATTAGTTTTCAGGGGAGAACAAATGATACTAATGTGAAAGCACCCCTAAGGTCGTTTCACATAAGTGTCATCAGTTCCATCACGAAAACTCTTTTTTAACAAAACGTATGGAAACTGAATACTTTTAAAGTCACATGGCATGGGTGCTAAGCATTATTGTATGCAAATTGTAAACTTGGCATTTAGTGCGCCCAGGAGGCTCAGCCCTCCAGCCCTGCTACTTGCAGCATGTCAAAGCAAGAAGTCTGCGATCTGGGAATTTACCCCTAGGCGCATATGGCCCTGAATGTTAGTCTGTCTCACTTGGGACAGTGTCCAGACGCAGCAGCTTTCAGTCTCTCATAGGCTGGCAGCGGTGCTGAACGGTTCTCCTGTGATTTTCTGCCTCCATGAAAACCCAGGAATCTCAGGCACAGGGGCCAAATGTCCAATGTTAACACTTCAGCTCTGGAAAGTTTTACCCCCTTCCTGACCAGGCCATTTTTTGTGATACCGCAACTGACAATTGCGCTGCTGTACCCAAATAAAATTGATGTCTTTTTTTCACCCCACAAATAGAGCTTTCTTTTGTTGGTATTTGATCACCTCTGCAGTTTTTATTTTTTGCGCTATAAACAAAAAAAAAAAAATTACATTTTGTAATTTCTGCTATAAAACATACCCGATTTAAATTTTTTTAAAAAAAATCAAATTTCTTCATCAATTTAGGCCAATATGTATTCTGCTACATATTTTTGGTAAAAAAAATGTGTATATTGTTTGGTTTGCGCAAAAGTTATAGCGTCTACAAGCTATGGGGTTGATTTAACTTTTTATTTATTTTTTTATTGTTTTTACTAGTAATGGCAGTGATCAGCGTTTTTTAGCGGGACTGCAACATTGCAGCTTTTTGACACTTTTTGGGGACCAGTGACACCAATACAGTGATCAGAGATAAATAAAATGCACTGTTACTGTATAAATGACATTGAGAGGAAAGGTGTTACCAACAGGGGCAATCAAGGGGCTAAGTGTGCTCCTAGGGAGTGCTTTCTAACTGTTAATGGATGCAGTGGACGAAAAGAGAGATCTGTGTTTCAACTTGGCTGAAACACATGATCTCTCTTTTATTCCCTGACAGAACAGCAGTCTGCCTTGTTTTACGTAGGCAGGCCGTTCTGTCATTCCTCCGAAGGATCTGCGGGTCCCGGCCGCCATTGCGGCTGCGGAACCTGCTGATTGGCTCCCCCTGCGTCCAATCACAGCGGGAGCAGCACTCCAGTGGCACATGCACTCCCTCTAGATTGCGTGCACAAAATCCTGTACATGTACGAGATTTTGCGAAGCCTGACCGCCCTACCATAGTAAATATGCGGCGGGCGGTCCGGAACTGGTAACGAGACCTACATCAGTGTACATTGATAGCGATCTTTCCTGCTAAAATATAGAGGAAATCGGTAAGCAAGAAAGGCAAAGCTTCTGAGCTGGAGCCAACTGATTCCACTGACTAACTGAATTAAAGTGGTACTAAACAGAGAACATAATTCATTCACATAAATTGTATATATCATGCCACTGTAGTTTTTATTTCTAAATCCTACAAGTACCTTTTTTGCGCAGCGCTGTTGTGTGGTCACATGCTCCTTCCCTGTTCTTTAGCATCTGCAGGGAAAGATTTATTTATTTTTTTAAATGGTTGTATTGAAATTTTAGTTTCACCAATATCTCAGCAAACAGTGCCAAGTACCATCTGAAAAGGTGGTATAATAGAAGAAAGCGTAAGGGTCCTTTCACACGGGCGGTCCGTATGTCCGTTTTTCATCCCATTTTTTTGCGGATGAAAAACGGACAAAATGCATGTCAATGGGATTGCGGATGTCAAAGGATGACCATCCGCTGACATCCGATTTGCGTCCTTTCCTATCAGTTCCGTTTTTTGGAACGGAAGAGAACCCTATTTTTCTTCCGTTTAAAAAAAACGGAACGGACGCAAAAACCGATGTCAGCAGTGTCATCCGCTGACATCCGCAATCCCATTGACATACATTATCTCCGTTTATCATCCGCAGACGGATGGGATGATAAACGGACATACGGACCGGATGACACAAGTGTCATCCGTGTCCGTAAAAAAAAAAAGTGCTGGAGCGGATGAAAAAACGGTCCGTGTAAAAGGACCTTAAGAGCGTAAGGCGGGAGGTAACTGGTCTGGGTACCGGTTACCAGGGGAAAGTTAAAGGGGGGGCAGAAAGGGGGAGGGGGTGGGGGGAGGAGAGGAAGAGAGGAGGAGGAAAGAAAGGAAAAAGAAAAAGGGAAAGATTTTTGAGAGGGGCTTAGATTACTCTGCTGATCTTTGATCTTTACAGTATGAGTCTGTGTCTGCACAACCCTGATTGGTGTTCTGCCGGGCACATGACTAAAAAAATCAAAACAGAAGAGTAATTCAAATTAAATTATACATTTCAAAAAACTAAAACTGTTTTATAGCTCCCTTTAAATCTTTTTCAAGCATCAGTTGTGTAATTTGTGTGCATTAATATGGTGTACTCAGAGTCTGAGATGATTGATGAATTTATATTTAGCCCCCATGCACACAGGGCGTCAGAAAAAACGAGCTGCAGAGCCACTTGTAATGCCAGGAAAAAGCAACTGTAAAAACGTGCTTTTAGTAGCTTTTTCCATTGCTGTTATTGGACGTTTGGCCACATTGGCTTTTAGTAGCGTTTTTCTGCCTCCATTCAAAATCAATGTTTGCCTAGGAGCCATCTTTGATACGGCTTTCAGCCTATTGATTTGAATGGAAGTCACATTACAAGTCGGATCAGGATGATCCGACTTGTGGTGCGACTTGTACTCTGAGGATCTTGAGGGGGAACTTCATGCCAAAATGGGAAAAAAAACGGCGTGGGGGTCCCCCCAGGTTCCAAACCAGGCCCTTTGGGTCTGGTATGGATTTTGAGGGGAGCCCCGGGCCAAAAAAAAAACGGTTTGGGGTACCCCCCAATATCAATATCAGACCCTTATCCGAGCATGCAGCCCGGCAGGTCAGGAAAGGGGAGGGGACGAGCGAGCGGCCCCACCCCCCCTGGACCATATTGTACCCCTACCCATTAACCCCATAAAAGGCAGTGTATGTAAATAATGACAGGAGACATTTTGAGAAGTCCTTTATTAAAAATCTTCCTCTGGTCTTCTCCCCTCTGGTTGTCTTCTTCCTCCGGTCCTCCTCCGACGATTTCTCCGGTGATTATGCCGGCTCCAGTCTATGCAGCTTGTTATATAGCCATTGGGGCGTTGCCTCCCGGTCATGTCACCTGGAGGCCCCGCCCCTTATGTCATCATCTGTGATACATACAGATTGTATGGCTGAATTCCCATCGCATTTGGACCAAAGTCGTGCAGGACCCTTTTTTTGGTCCGCACCATAATCCGATCTCATGGGTGTTCACACCTGTGCGATACGATTCCTGTCCCAGTTGACAGTTCCCACTGCGATATGCCAACTAATCTGTCATTAACTTTTGTAATGACACTTCCAGCAGTTCGTATATGGCAGTGTGAACACTGCCTACGGGTGCAATACGGGAACCCCGCAGTAGATTTGCAGGGTTCCCGCATCGCACCAGTGTAATCCAGCACTAAATCAGTATTTTTTGCTAGAATATTACTTAGAACCCCCAAAACATTATATATATTAGCAGAGACCCTAGAGAATAAAATGGCGGTCAATGCAATTTTTTATGTCCGTTTTTTTGCGCAGCAGTTATACAAACGCAATTTTTTGGGAGAAAATACACTTCAATAGAAAAAAAAATAAACCATAAAATATAACCCAATTTTTTTTGTAATATGAAATATGTTATGCCGCGTAAATAGATGCCTAACTTGTCACGCATTAAAATTACACATGCTCGTGGAATGGCACCAATCTACGGTACCTTAAATTCTCCATAGGCAATGCTTTACAAATACAGGTCCTTCTCAAAAAATTAGCATATTGTGATAAAGTTCATTATTTTCTGTAATGTACTGATAAACATTAGACTTTCATATATTTTAGATTCATTACACACAACTGAAGTAGTGCAAGCCTTTTATTTTTTTAATATTGATGATTTTGGCATACAGCTCATGAAAACCCAAAATTCCTATCTCAAAAAATTAGCATATCATGAAAAGGTTCTCTAAACGAGCTATTAACCTAATCATCTGAATCAACTAATTAACTCTAAACACCTGCAAAAGATTCCTGAGGCTTTTAAAAAGTCCCAGCCTGGTTCATTACTCAAAACCGCAATCATGGGTAAGACTGCCGACCTGACTGCTGTCCAGAAGGCCATCATTGACACCCTCAAGCAAGAGGGTAAGACACAGAAATTTCTGAACGAATAGGCTGTTCCCAGAGTGCTGTATCAAGGCACCTCAGTGGGAAGTCTGTGGGAAGGAAAAAGTGTGGCAGAAAACGCTGCACAACGAGAAGAGGTGACCGGACCCTGAGGAAGATTGTGGAGAAGGACCGATTCCAGACCTTGGGGGACCTGCGGAAGCAGTGGACTGAGTCTGGAGTAGAAACATCTAGAGCCACCGTGTACAGGCGTGTGCAAGAAATGGGCTACAGGTGCCGCATTCCCAAGGTCAAGCCACTTTTGAACCAGAAACAGAGGCAGAAGCGCCTGACCTGGGCTACAGAGAAGCAGCACTGGACTGTGGCTCAGTGGTCCAAAGTACTTTTTTCGGATGAAAGCAAATTTTGCATGTCATTCGGAAATCAAGGTGCCAGAGTCTGGAGGAAGACTGGGGAGAGGGAAATGCCTGAAGTCCAGTGTCAAGTACCCACAGTCAGTGATGGTCTGGGGTGCCATGTCAGCTGCTGATGTTGGTCCACTGTGTTTTATCAAGGGCAGGGTCAATGCAGCTAGCTATCAGGAGATTTTGGAGCACTTCATGCTTCCATCTGCTGAAAAGCTTTATGGAGAGGAAGATTTCATTTTTCAGCACGACCTGGCACCTGCTCACGGTGCCAAAACCACTGGTAAATGGTTTACTGACCATGGTATTACTGTGCTCAATTGGCCTGCCAACTCTCCTGACCTGAACCCCATAGAGAATCTGGGGGATGTTGTGAAGAGAAAGTTGAGAGACGCAAGACCCAACACTCTGGATGAGCTCAAGGCAGCTATCGAAGCATCCTGGGCCTCCATAACACCTCAGCATGATTGCCTCCATGCCACGCCGCATTGAAGCAGTCATTTCTGCAAAAGGATTCCCAACCAAGTATTGAGTGCATAACTGAACATAATTATTTGAAGGTTGACTTTTTTTGTATTAAAAACACTTTTTTCTTTTATTGGTCGGATGAAATATGCTAATTTTTTGAGATAGGAATTTTTTGTTTTTCATGAGCTGTATGCCAAAATCATCAATATTAAAACAATAAAAGGCTTGCACTTCTTCAGTTGTGTGTAATGAATCTAAAATATATGAAAGTCTAATGTTTATCAGTACATTACAGAAAATAATGAACTTTATCACAATATGCTAATTTTTTGAGAAGGACCTGTATATACAGGTTACCAGTCTACAGTTAGGGAGGAAGTCTAGTGCTTGCATTATTTGTTCGCAATGATGCCTCATACGGTTTTCATATGTGGGCGTGACCTATGTATGCATGCGCCACTGCACATGGGGACAGGGGCGCTTTAAAATAAGAAAAAAAATATTTTATTTATTCCACGATTTTATTTTTAAATTTTTCCTTTTATTTTTTATCACTTTTATTGCTATCGCAAGAAATGTATTTATTTATTCATTTCTTTATTTCAGGTTCTTATATAGCCCTGTCAATTTACGCAGCGCTTTACATATACATTACACATTCACATCAGTCCCTGCCCTCAAGGAGCTTACAATCTAAGGTCCCTAACTCACATTCATACATACTGTACATAGTAGGGCCAATTTTATACAGGATCCAATTAACCTACCAGCATGTCTTTGGAGTGTGGGAGGAAACCGGAGTACCCGGAGGAAACCCACGCAGGAACAGGAAGAACATGCAAACTCCAGGCAGGTATTGTCGTGGTTGGGATTCGAACCAGTGACCCTCTTGCTGCTAGGGGAAAGTGCTAACCACTACACCACTGTGCCGCCCAAATGTAAACATCCCCTTGCAATAGCAATACAGCATGAGAGGACCTCAATACAGCATGACGGGCACCCCTCCCGCAGCTTCTAAGTGATAATGCGGCGCACAAGAGGGCCCCAAGATCCCCCCCCATGTGAATTAGTATAGGGTACATAATACCCCTACTCCTTCAATAAAAACGTGTAAAAAGTAGATGAATACACAACACAAGTTTTGGAAAATTCCTTTATTTAAAAAATCAAAGGATCTTAACCAGGGGGACTTTTTTTTTTTAATAATGGAATTGTCAAAAACTGCCTACGGTCTTTTTTAGGTATTCATTCACAAGGGGGGGTTCTGGGGGCCCCCTTCTAGATTCAGATAAGCCCCCCTACACACAGACCCGGCCAGGGTTGTGGGGAAGAGGCCCTTATGCCTATCAACAGGGGAACAAGGTGCTTTGGGTGGGGGAGACAGAGCCCTCTCTGCCCCAAAGCACCCCTCCATGTTGAGTGCATGTGGCCTGGTATGGTTCAGAAGGGGGGGGGGGGTTCTCCCTTTTCCTGACCTTCCCGGGCGGCATGCTGGCATAAGGGTCTGGTATGTATTTTTTGGGGGGGGGGGGGGGCCACGTCGTTTTTTTTGTTTTTTTTTTTGTTTTTTTTCTTTTCAAATTTTTGTTGACGGGCATTTTTTTCACACGTTGTGCAGAAGTCTCACCCAAATCGCATCTATATCATACAGGTGCGACTTTGATGCGACTTATGAGGGTTTACATTGACGTCTATGGGGCCTCAAGTCGGACCAAAGTAGTGCAGGAAGTACTTTGAAGTTTCTGCGACTTGAAGTCGCACTAATGTGAACAGTTATCATTGGGAAACCTGGGGTGCGACTTGTCATTTGACTCTGGGGTCCAAAGTTGCATAAGTCACGCAAGTGTGAATAGACTCTAAAATAAATGAATGCCTATGTGCTAAATGCACTTAGAGCATTTTCTTCAGCCAAAGCTGTGCTGCTCTGACGCACTGTTTTTTTTTTCTGCCTATAAACGTCCCTGCTTCTAAATTTCTCTAAATGCATATGTGTGCATGGACACAAAATCTAACATGCAGGGGCGTTTAGAGGCAGGAAAACAAATGCTAAACGTGTGAATGAGGCCTAATAGTTAAGATATTTGTATGCTCATAGTAGAACTGGTTAATCAAGTTAGTGTAGTGAATATATTGGAGCAAGAAGTAAATCCTATAATGATATGACATGTCGCTGATTAGTGCAGAGCCCGGAAGTGGATTAAACCGATAGCCTGGTTAGTTAAAGTAAGACCTGATATGCAGAGTATGAACAGAGTAAATTTGTGGTCTGAAGCCAGTTCTGTCACATGAACATCCTCTTGATTGGCTACAACATTAATGACCACAAAATATCCTATAATAAATGCAGGCATATACTGCCCTCTAGTGCAAGAAAACAACCCAAGTGGATTTTTCTATTTTACAGTGCCTTGAAAAAGTATTCATACCCCTTGAAATTTTCCACATTTTGTCCTGTTACTACCAAAAACGTGAATTTATTTTATTGGGATTTTATGTGATAGACCAACACAAAGTGGCACATAATTGTGAAGTGGAAGGAAAATGATAAATGGTTTCAAAATCTTTTACAAATCTGTGAAGTGGCGTGCATTTGTATTCAGCTTCAATACTTTGTAGAAACACATTTCACTGCAATTACAGCTGCAAGTCTTTTTGGGGATGTCTCTACCAGCTTTGCACATCTAGAGAGTGACATTTTTGCCCATTCTTTTTTGCAAAATACCTCAAGCTCTGTCAGATTGGATGGGGAGTGTCTGTGAACAGCAATTTTCAAGTCTTACCACAGATTCTCAATTGGATTTAGATCTGGACTTTGACCAGGCCATTCTAACATCTAAATATGCTTTAATCTAAACCATTCCATTGTAGCTCTTGCTGTATGTTTAGGGTCATTGTCCTGCTCAAAGATGATGCCCAGCCTGTCAGTTTAGGTGGGCGGCAATGTCTTGCTAGGTTTGCAGTTGTGCCATTTTCGTTAGATGTTCAAAGCTTGGGATATTTTTTTTATAATCTAACTTTGCTTTAAACTTCTTCACAACTTTATCCCTGGCCTGTCTGGTGTGTTCCTTGGCCTTCATGATGCTGTTTGTTCACTAAGGTTCTCTAACAAATCTCTGAGAGCATCATAGAACAGCTGTAATTATACTGAGATTAAATTATACACAGGTGGACTCTATTTACTAATTAGGTGACTTCTGAAGGCAATTGGTTCCACTAGATTTTAGTTAGGGGTATCAGAGTAAAGGGGGCTGAATACAAATGCACACCACACTTTTCAGACATTTTATCTGTAAAAAATATTGAAAACCATTTATCATTTTCCTTCCACTTTAGTTATGTTCCACTTTATGTTGGTTTATCATAGGGCGGCAACTAACGATTATTTTCATAATCGATTAGTTGGCCGATATTGTTTCGATTAATCAGATTACCTTTAGTCCCCGTTCACACTAAGGCGACCTGTGAGGCGACCTGGTCACCTCACAGGTCGCCTTCCATAGGGAAGCTGCGGGCCCGTTCTAATAGGAGCGACACAAGTCGCTCCGACTTAGAAAAAGGGTCTGGAGCTTCTTTGGGGCGACCCGGAGGCGACCACCATAGACTTCAATGTTATGAAGTCCGTGGCGGCTTCTCGCACCGCGACCTCGGTCGCCCACACCCCCCCCCCCCCCCCAAGTCGATCGCGGCAATGCGAACGGGGGCTTAGTACGGTGTGTAATTTAGTTGTTATCTAAAGTTTAAAGAAAAGCCAATTTATTCTTAAATATTTATATGCAGTGATTAATATAAATAACCAACTACTGTATATGGTTGGGGAGCAAAATCTCTACTTCACTCTGAGAATAACAGACAGAAGAGATATACTGTATATAATATTAGAGGTTAAATCTGGTAAATATCATCAGACTCGGAGATCAAATTTTTTATTTAAAGAAAAAGAAAATTGAAGACTGATTTGCAGAGAGAACTAACTGTAATATATTTTGTATGACAGCATAAGGCTCGGTTCACATCTATGCAGTTCGCTTTTGCTCCGTTTCTGCAGTACTTTTTGTTATGCATTTTGTGTTTTTTGCACACATGATTTTACTGCGATTTGCGCAGATTAAAAAATGCAAATCGCGGGAAAAATGCACTACATGCTTTTCTGCAGCTTCTCTGTTAGTCTATTGAACCAAAAAAGCACAGTTTTGCATTGAAAAAAGTCCTTGACCCTTTCCAAAAAGTTTACTTTAAATGTAATGGTAATGCCTTATATTACCTCCAGTCCATCAGCCTCCACCTTCTATGGGTTCAGATGCTGAACTTCCCTGTACAGAGTCTTTAACCACTTCCGGACCGTGAACCTCCTGGGTCAGTGACCAGTGGGTCCATGAGGTAATTATATCCGGTTCCAAGATGGAATTCCGTTTCTTGTCCTCCGGAAATAGTCTTTCCTTCCAATGTGCACCTGCCAGGACTTGGCTGCAAGCTCTGTTGTGGGCAGGGCGGGACTTGGTTCCAGTGTCAGAACATTTTTGGGGGTTTTTATACATACCCTTTCATGGTTCCCAGGAAGAAGGGCAAGATTTTTTCTATTCTGGACCTCAAGGCTCTGAACCGTTTTGTGCAGGTGCTATTATTTATGACGTCCTTTTGGACGGTGGTGATGTCCCTGCATCAAGGGAGTTCCCTGTCTTCTTTAGACATCAAGGATGCCTACACGCACATTCCTTTTCGCACCCAGCATCAGCGTTCTTCTGCTTCGCTCTGAGAAGGAGCACTGTCAGTTTGTGGCATTACCTTTTGGTCTAGCCTCGGCTCCTCAGTTCCTCACGAAAGTGTTGGCCCCGGTCTTAGCGTTGCTTCATCAGCGGGTGATTGCTGTGCTGGGATACCTGGACGATCTCCTCTTGCGAGCAGAGTCTCCGTCTGCTCTGATAGCCGATGTGAAAAGTACTCTCCAGACTTTGTGGGAGATCAGGTGGCTTCTGAATATCAGTCTGCCTTGGTTCAGACCAGGAGATTGAGTTTTTGGGGCTGACCCTGATTTTGCTCTAGCCAGGGTGTTTTTTCTCTAGGAAAGTTGCAGAAGTTGCATTCAACTCTTAAACCACAAATGGCATCCCTTCAGACGTGTATGCGAGTGTTGGGGCCTGAGGGTGTCCACTTTCCAGGTGGTTTCGTCTGCACAGTTTTGCACGAGACTCCTTCAAAAAGATTCTGGTCAAATGGGGCAAGTGTCCCAAGTCGCTGGACGATGTAATTATCTGAGTCGGGCGACAAAGAGTTCTCTGGTCTGGTGGCTCCGCTCCCCAACCTTGCTACAGGGCAAGTCTTTTCTCCCCTTTGTACTGGATGGTGGTCATGACAGATGCCAGCCTGTCTAGGTGGGGAGGGGTCCTAGGCCTAAACTAGACATGTTTCAGCAGACATGTCTGCAGTAGGGCACCCCCGAGGTGACTCTGTTGGCGTCCCGGCTCCACAAAAAGGTGCCGAGGTTCGTGGCCAGGTCGCAAGATCCTCTGGCAGATGCCACGTATGCTCTGGTGGCTCCTTGGAGCCGGTACCATCTAATTTTACGCCTTTCTTCACTACATCTTTCTCTGCAACATCTACGCAGGATCGTGGACAAAGGGATTCTGGCGGCTCTGGCCTGGCCTTGCCAGTCTTGGTACGCCGACCTGGTGCAACTGGTTGCCAACCTCCCCTGGAGGCTTCCTCTCAGGGACGATCTGTTGTCTCAAGGGCTGGTCTTTGCTGGCTTGGCGGCCTGGCTTTTGAGAGCCAGGTGCTAAAGGACAGGAACTTGTCTGGCTCGGTGATTCCAACCATGTTGAAGGCGAGGAAGTCTACATCTTGAAAGCTTCATCATCGGATGTGGAAGGCGTACATTTCCTGGTGGGAGGTTCTTGGAGTCCATCCTCGTTCCTTTTCGATGGCTCAAGATTCTGGCTTTTCTTCAACGGGGTTGAATCAGGAACTGGCCTTGAGCACCGTTAAAGGCCAAGTGTCTGCCTCTGCAGTCTCTTCTCAAAGACCTTTTGGCTTCCCATTCATTGGGGCGTACATACCTTCAGGGGGTTCATCATTTTACTCCACCTGTAAGTTCTCCTCTCACCATGGGATTTAAACTTGGTTCTGTTAGTTCTTAAAAATTTCCCTTTAAAAACATGCGGGAGTTCCCTTTCTTTACGCGGTCACAAAAGGTGGCTATCATCTCTGCTTGCAGGGTGTCGGAGTTGGCCGCTTTGTCTTGTCCTCTCTATCTGGTGGTTCACTGGGATAAGGTGGTCCTGCGACCATGGCCATCCTTCCTTCCAAGGGTTGTGAACAGTGTACTGAGCTGTATGTGTGTTTGCATTATTTGTTTACATTTTAGGAAATACAGTGAATCTGTATGCTGACCAACTAATTGATTATGATAATAGTTGACAACTATTAACATTATCGATTAATCTTTTTTTTTCATGCCTAGTCTATCACATAAAATTACAACAAAATACATTTACCGGTACGTTTTTTTGGTTGTAACATGACAAAATGTGGAAAAATTTTAAAGGGTATGAATACTTTTTCAAGGCACTGTAGTTGAGCTTGCATTTACTTGTTAAGGGATCCTCTGGAGTTATTTTTAACGTATAACTAAAGGCACAACTGTTTTTCTAGTTTTGGACAGAGAGGGAGATTGATTAGAATTTAGAACACCTGTCAGTTTCATTGCTGTCTGTGCTCTCGCTGGGGAGATTTACCCTATCTATGTGCCCTGTGTACCATTATCATATCAGGGGAAATCTTCCAATGGGGACACTTTTTCTGGGGCACCAGGAGGGGGGGGGGGGGGGGCAAGGAATTCACTTTGCAGGGATTTCCTCCCTCCTCCTGTTTTGGCTATGGGACAGGAAGTGAAGGTAAAACTCCCCAATAAAACACTGATCCCAAAAAATAAACGGACGTATTATGACCCTCCCTTAATCTATCTGAATGTTTTTTTTTTTTTTTTAAGTTTAACCTATAGTTCTACTTTAAGTCTAAATCACAATAAAGTTTTCTTTCTTTTATTCTCTTAATCTTTCTTTTTCTCTCAATTTTCTTTCCTAGGAACCCACACCTGCATGTCATATTGGGACACGGTGACTGTATGGACACAGCCGCTTTGTCACAATATGACATGTGGGTGCAGGTCCCCGAACTCACCTTGTGTGCATTTGGGGATCCGCACCTGCAATGTCATATTTGGACACGGCGGCTGTGTCTGTGCAGCCACGTGTCCCAATAGACATCAATGGGATGCTATCACATATTCACATAAAGATGCTTTTCTCTTGCCTCCCAATACTTCAAAGGAGTGTACATTTTGTAGCTCAGACAAAAGCTCTCCGCCATTTTTAGGTACAGATTGCGATTTCGACTGGAATCCTCGCGATTGCCATAGGCAGCCATCATTGTGCATTTTTTTCTTCATCCCACTCTCCCTATCTCCTGTGGAGCAGGCCTCACACTTGTATTGAGCATTAGAACAAAGTCCTGAAAGCAAAAATGGCTGTTCTGAAAATTTTCTTCTGCCGTTACCATTAGCCCAGGGCGACATCCCGGACAAGCCCCCAAATGTAGCACTACTCCCCTGGGAGCTGCTGGTTAAGGGTTCCCCTGGGTTAGTGTTAGCAACAACATAACAGTTCAACATTTTCCCAAGTGTTTTAGCTTAGTCAGGAAACAGTCCAGTAGCTTTGGTTTTTGGGTTTTTATTGGGAACTTGGGTATTTAACTATGCATAATCTGCTGAGATGACTGAATATTGCTGAATGCGGCAAAGCCACTGCTACACCATGTCAGTAGCGGTGAAGAAGTAGTTAATGAACTATTGAGGTAAACTTGGCTGTACTGCAGAACATTCTTCAGGGTCCTTCCTGGCACCCCTTGTCCCTACTCGTCAGGGTTATCTATACGGCACCCCCTTTTCTGTAATAGTCTGTGTGAGCTAGCTCCTTGATCCCCTGACTTCACTGGAGTGGTCCCCCTTCCTGGACAGACCCTTAGGCAAATCTCCTGGTACTCACGGACACTGTTTTTCCCGGGAGACTCTGCCAGCAGCTCCTCTGTCAGCACTCTGGATCCTCTGCCGCTCAGCTCCACACCTGGTTCACTAGGCCAACTGCCTAAGACCACCTTCCTCTCACACTGCAGGAGGAGAGACAGGCATCCACCTCCTCCTAGGACACTGCTTCCCGCCAAAGACGCCCTGTCACATGTCCCCTCGGTATTTATGATCAATCCCAGGATGCATTACAGGAATGCCCTCCCACTGGGACTGTAATAAAACCTGATGTGTTACTGGCTGAGTTCCCTCCACTGTCCAACAAGCTCCCTCACTGGATGCAGTGGGGACACTCCCTCAGACCCAGTGAATCACACCTGGAAACATGCGACAGACAAACTAATGGATCAACCTCCCCTGATAAGCAGCAGGAGCAATAGATGCTTTTTCCTAGCACCTACCTAGGAGGGTGCTACATAGTTATTATTATTTATTTATTTATTTTTTTCAGAATTGTTGCTTTTCTTTTTTGTTTATAGCGCAAAAAAAATCTCACAGGCGATCAAATAGTAGAAAAAAAAGACATCAATTTTATTAGGGTACAGTGTCGCATGACTATCTGCTGCCATAACCCCAGTAATTTTTTAAACTGCGGGCGGTCCACTTTAAAATAAGAGTGGTCCCAGCGGTGGATTAGGCGGAGTGCCCTCCCGCCGCTTCTCGGTCGTTTTGCACATTTGCCAGACCCGCCGGTAGCGGAGAAAACGATCCGGTCATCTGTCACCTCAGGCAGGAAGTCGAGTGAGGGCAAAATGGCCCTCACTCGACTCTATGGCCTTAGAGGGTATCTATTTACTCAGCATATCATTATTTTTCATATTGTAGAAAAAAATTGGGCTAACTTTACTGTTTTTTTTTTTTTTTTTTTTTTTTTTTTATTAAAAAAAAAGTGAATTTTTTCCAAAAAATTGCATTTGTAAGACCGCTGAGCAAATACGGTGTGATAAAAAATATTGCAACAATCTCCATTTTTTTTCTCTAGGGTCTCTGCTTAGAAAACTATTTTCACACACCATGCCCTACCTGTAACATTTCCTTTTATTGTTTTCCAAGATTCTTTTTGTTGTTCTAATTATTTATAGCGGAGTTAAATCCATCAGTTTAACATGCTGGGAATTCTAACTGCCATGTTTGCTTGTGCTCTCAATAAAAACATCCAATGGCTGGCGTCATGACTGATCACATGTGCAGCACCATGGCATCTGCAGATTAAACAGAGGCTAAGATGGCAGCTTCCTTGGCTTAAAAGGATAGGAAGGTTTTGTTCTGCATTAAGGTGTTTTATTTATCACGCACATAAACCTACAGAATGACATGTTTGAAACATTCTGTTTGACACATATTGGTTTGGGTTATTTAATAAGGCCATCTTTGTGATTCAATTTGTGCAACCAAAACATAATTGTTGGTAATGGAATGTTGGCTTATTTAGTATGTTGTGTGATTCTTAATCTATTCTTTATCTAAAACCTAAACCAGACCTTCTGATATATCATTATTACAGCTACTATATCATCCTTATTGAGCTGCCATTGGGCGTACTTGTGTAGAATGTAAGGTAAATATCTTACAGCTGAATGCCACGTTTGATGTATATAGATGGGAGCTTTCTTACCTGTCAAAACGCATCCCAGCCACACAGCATAGCCAAACTGCTGACCTATTTCTACTGCAATTTAGCTACAATACCAGGTCGCCTCCCGTTTGTGATAAGTCTGTAAAAGAGCAGACTCCTACTGATGAAATCATTTCCTCCTGCTGTCAGTCAGCTTGTTACTTGTTGGCAAATGTCAATGTAAAAGGATTGCCCCTCCCCCTCCCTGTCTGCTGTATCGTTAATTTTATTATTTTATTATTTCAAGTACTTGTATAGCGCTGTCAATTTACGCAGCGCTTTACATATACATTGTACATTCACTTCAGTCCCTGCCCTCAAGGAGCGTATAGTGGGTTAAGGCTCCATTCACATTAGCGCGTTTCAAAAGTCGCATGATTTTGATCCAACTTTACACTCAATGAATCTAAGTCACCCCAAAGTAGTGCAGGCACCTTTTCAAAGTCGCTGCAACTTTAGGTCACACCAATTTAAACAGGTGCCTTTGAAAAGAATGGGGTGCGACTTGTCATGGGACTTTAATGTGCAGAGTCGCATGACAAGTCGCACAAGTGTGAATGGAGCCTAAAGGAGGTACATCTTTATTTCAGGTACTTGTATAGTGCCATGAATTTACGTAGCGATTTTCATATATGTGTGTGTGTGTATGTATATGTGATATATATATATATATATATATATATATATATATATATATATATTATTACATTCACATCAGTCTGTGCCCTCAAGGAGCTCACAAATCTAAGGCCTCTAATTTACATTCATACTGATACATACTAGGGCCAGTTAACCTACCACTGTCTTTGGAGGGTGGGAGGAAACCAGATTACTTGGAGGAAACCTACACAGGGAGACATAATTGAATTAATTGAAGTTTTGCAGTTTTTCTTTGTTTTATTTTTTTTAGTTCAGCTTTGAGTGGGGGGGGGGGGGGCAGAGTACCATGTGTTCAGCAGTAGTTTCTATGGCCTTAAAAAAATAAAACGTTAGCGTGCTTTGCATGTTGTTATAGTTTTAAAGGTTAACTAAGATGCAAAACAGTATTTGAATGCGTATAGTCTTTGCCATTGTGTAGTTGCATACCTGTTATATTATAATAAAGGACTTTACCCTCTCAGCTCAGCATGTACTGGATCCCGGTGCTTTTCTAGTTTTTTTTTTTTTTTTTTAAACAGGATTGTGTGGCATGTTCAGTTTCTTTACCCATCTATGTAGAAGAATGCAGATTGATGTACATCATCACTAGGGGTAACCCTGGACTCTGCACTTTCCTTTCAGGCTCACATCCAATCCCTGCCCAAATCATGCCGCCTTAACCTCCGCAACATCACTAGAATACGGCCCTGTTTAACCAATGACACCAACAAGCTTTTAATTCACGCCCTGGTTATCTCTCGCCTCGACTATTGCAACTCCCTCCTCATTGGATTACCCTTACATAGATTATCCCTTCAATCCATAATGAATGCTGCTGCAAGACTTATCCACTTTACCAACCGTTCAGTGACCTCCACCCCTCTCTGCCAATCCCTTCACTGGCTTCCACTCACCCAACGAATAAAATTCAAAGTGCTAACAATAGTTTACAAAGCCATCCACAACTCTGCCCCCAGCTACATCACTAACCTGATCTCAAAATATCAACCAAGCCGCTCTCTTCGGTCCTCCCAAGACCTCCTACTCTCTAGCTCCCTTGTCACCTCTTCCCATGCTCGCCTCCAGGATTTCTCCAGAGCTTCTCCTATTGTTTGGAACTCTCTACCCCAATCTGTCCAACTGTCCCCTAATCTATCCATCTTTAGACGATCCCTGAAAACCCTTCTCTTTAAAGAAGCCTACCCGGCTACTAACTAATAACACTGTTTCACTTTTTCCATCAGCTCATCCCCCACAGCTATTACCTTTTGTATCAATTGACCCTCCCTTTTAGATTGTAAGCTCTAAGGAGCAGGGCCCTCTGATTCCTCTTGTTCCAAATTGTAGTGTAACTGTAATGTCTGCCCTCGTTTTGTTAAGCGCTGCGCAAACTGTTGGCGCTATATAAATCCTGTATAATAATAATAATTAGTGTGTGCTGATGTTTGTGTATACAGTGCATTCATAAAGTATTCAGACCTCCTTCAGTTTTTCATTGTTATGCTGCAGTTTGATACTACAGTTGTTGATTTTTCTTTTTTTCTCTCATTAATCTACACTCCGTACCCCATAATTACAAAATGAAAACAGAGTTTTAGAAATGTCTAAATTTATTAAGAAAAAACTGAAATATCACATCAACTTAAAGAAGTCCACCCTAACACTTAAATCCCTGCATCTATAGACATCAACAATATAACACTAACCTATCTAGCCCTGTAAAGAAGAAATCTTTACCTTTTTTGAAGCCGATCCGACCCGATCCCACGCTGAGCCGTCAGCCACGGCTTCGCTGCAGAGGACACAACCGACAACGGAAGCCTCATAATAAGTGTATGGGTGATGTCACTTCCCATTTCACATCTATTGTCGGCTATCTCCTCTGCAGATTTTATGCTGCTGGAGACTAGATTGGATCGGCTATATATACTGATTTCTTTTTTACAGGGCTAGATACAGTAGGTTAGACTTTGATCGGAGATGTCTGTAGATGTAGGGATTTTAGTGTTAGGGTGAACTTACACTTTAGGTATTCAGAACCTTTACTCAGTACTTTGTTGAAGCACCTTTGGCTGCAATTGCAGCCTTGAGTCTTTTTGGGTATGACGTGACAAGCTTTGCACACATGGATTGGGGGTTTTCTGCCATTCTAAGCAGGAAAGGTGAGCAATTGTGGTAAAATACAAAGTTCCTTCTTGTGGCTATTCTACAAGTGTCTGTGATGGGGAAAAAAAAAAACCCCCTACTGTCCCACTGTGTATTCCTTCTATTGATCAAATGGAGTTTGTGTACTTTTGATATTGACAGTTGCTTACTATACATTTTAATGTCTCTTTCACACTTTTATGTGCTTTTCAGATTCTGATAGTTCTCATGGTAAAAGCCAAGAGAAGAAGGCGGGGTTGAGTCGTCCTAGAAAAGACCATGCTTTATCAAAATCTGGTAAATTTATTATTTTTTTTTTCTCCCAGTGGAAGAGAAAAGTATTATAAATCAAATAGCAGAGAGGATGCACAGACTTGAGGCCCGTACACACGATCAGAAAATCATACAAAAAATACCGCTTTCCAAGCGATCGTATGATATTCTGATTGTTAGGACACAGCTTTTGTCCAAAATTTTCTGAAGGGACAAACATGAAAATTTTCTCATACAATACCAGATGGTACGATTTTTGTTTCATCAGTACAGTTTTTGTCCGAAAATACAATAAAAATAACACAACACATGACAATACTTCCGATTTTTTTTTTTTTTTTTTTTCTTCGTACAAGAATTTTCGTACTTTAGTAACCTCCTTATTTTCGATCTGGAGACTAGCATGCAAAATAAAAACAGACGATCATTCGCCCTTTAATATCATTGTTTGTACTAGGCTTTAGTGCAGGCACCACTAAATGGCGGACCGCGGCGACCAAGTCTGGGCAGAGTCTGGACCGAGTCAATGTTTTGTCCAGACCCGCTACGGTCGTGCCATTTAGGATCAGCTTTTTACCCCCAGCTGCCGCTAGCCCTGTTTTTGCAGATCTGACATCAGCAGCACAGCGATGGACAGAGGGCAGGGCTTAGCCCAGTTAACTGATTGGTTTCTAGAACGGCCCTGCATTTTAGCAACCATAGTTAATCTATCAGTTAACTAGGGCAGGTCCCGCCACTCCGTCCATTGCTTTGCTGCACTTCGGATGTCAGTTGTTGTGCCTCCGCCCTGTGTAACGTAGGACAGGGAAGAGGGCACTGTTATTGTTATGAAGGAATCTAGGCACGATGTAAAGGTAGGATCAGAAACTGTAATATGAAGGAGGAGGGGTGATATAAAAGCGGCAGGAATGCAAAGGGAGTGATATGAAGGGGAATGGTGTTTTACAAAAGGTTTGAGGACAGGAATGTGAAAGGGGGCTGGGGACTGCGGTGTAAAGGGGGGTTCAAAAATGTCAAGGGGGGGTGCTATAAAGGGAGTGAGGACAGGAATGTGAAGGAGGGGCTGGGTTCTTCAATGTGAAGGTGGGTGCTTTAAAAAGGGTGAGGATAGGAATGTGATGGAAGGTGCTATAAAGGGGGTGAGGACAGTTATGTGAAGGGGGGTGCTCTAATGGAGATGAGGACGGCTATGTGAAGGGGGTGATGTAAAGGGGATGAGGACAGGAATGTGAAGAGGGTGCTATAAAGGGGTGAGGACGGTTATGTCAAGGGGGTGCTATGAAGGGGGTAAGGACAGGTATTGGAAGGGGGGTGCTATAAAGGGGGAGAGGACAGGAATGTAAAGGGGGGTGTTATAAAGGGGATGAGGACAGGAATGTGAAGGGTGGGTGCTATAAAGGGGGTGAGGACAGGAATGTGAAGGGGGTGATATGAAGGTGTCTGGGAACTGCAATTTGAAGTAGGAAGGTGATATAAAGGGGGACAAGGACTGTAATGTGGAAGGGGGGTGATGTGCAGGGGGACTGAGAACACTGATGTAATAAAAGGATAGTGATGTGAAGGATTGGAGGCTAGGTTCACATTATTGCATACAGCGTTGTGTGTGTAGGCGGCTCATTTATTTCAGAGGGCTGCCTTAAAAGCAAAAACCCAGAAAAAGAAGTCCCTGACCGTTTTTTTTTTTTTTATTTTTTCATTTATTGTGCCATACCAAGCTACATGGTACTGTGGCACCATGTGGTGTGGCATTTGCAAAAACGCACCACGTTTCTGATTGTGCAGAGGTGCCATTGAGAGTCAAACAAATGATTCAGGCTTCAGCTGGAAGAAAATTTTACTGACTGGCCCTTCATGAATTTTTATTCAAGTTTAATAGTTTTATAATTATTTCAATATTTTAATATTTAGTGTACTAAGTGCCTTTATTATAACAATGAGCCCTGCTGCCAGCCACGGAGAGTTGTCTTATACTGTTGGACTATATGTTGACTATACTGAAAGCGCTATTTCCTTGCTGCCCTTGAAAATACAGCATATGTTTTTATTATAATTAATGTGTCTCCATTAATTTACAAGGTCTGTGCACCCTCTCTGCTCTTTTTGTCAACTGAACCAAAATCTATTTAGTTCTGCATAGAGTGGGGACGTTTTACAATGTCACTGAGTTTTTTTATTTCTTTATTGCTACCTGTATTATTATTGGAGATTTTTTTCTTCTCACTCCCTTTGTGGTCCGTTTGATTGGATAATATACACAGTACTGTACAAAAGTGTTAGGCAGGTGTGAAAAAATCCTGTTAATTAGGAATGCTTTCAGAAATAAAATAGTTTATAATTTATTTTTATCAATTAACAAGATGGAAAGTAAATGTTACCTTCAAAACAGCATCAATTGTTCTAGGTATACTTGCAAAAATTTTTTGAAGGAACTCGGCAAGTAGGTTGTTCCAAACATCTTGAGAAACTAAGCACAGATCTTCTGTGGATGTGGGCTTCCTTAAATCCTTCTGTCTCTTCTTTTAATCCCAGACAAATGGGATGTTGATACCAGGGCTCTGTGGGGGCCAAATCATCACTTCCTGGACTCCTTGGAGAACAGCCCTTTTCAGATCTCTCCAGAGATGTTTAATTGGGTTCAAGTCTGGGCTCTGGCTGGGCCACTCAAGGACATTCACATAGTTGTCCCATAGCCACTCCTTTGTTATCTTGGCTGTGTTTTTAGGATCGTTGTCCTGTTGGAAGAAGAACCTTCGCCCCGGTCTGACGTCCAGAGCGCTCTGGAGCAGGGTTTTATCAAGGATGTTTCTGTACATTGCTGCATTCATTTCTTTTCCTCGATCCTGACTAGTCTCCCAGTTCCTTCCCCTGAAAAACATCCTCACAGCATGATCCTGCTGCCACCATCCTTTACTGTAGTGATGGTATTGGGCTAGGTGATGAGCGGTGCCTGGTTTCCTTCAGACAATGACTCTTGCCATTCATGCCAAAAAGTTTAATCTTTGTTTCATTAGACCAGAGAATTTTGTTTCTGAGAGTCCTTCGGGTGCCTTTTAGCAAACTCCAGGCAGGCTGCCATGTGCCTTTTACTGAGGAGTTGTTTCTGTCTGGCCACTCTACCATACAGGCCCGATTGGTGGAGTGGTGCAGAGATGATTGTTCTTCTGGAAAGTTCTCCTCTCTCCACAGAGAAATGCTGGAGCTCTGTCAGAGGGATCATCGGGTTCTTGGTCTCCTTCCTGACTAAGGCCCTTATCCCCCGATCGCTCAGTTTGGCTGGGCGGCCTGCTCTAGGAAGAGTTCTGGAGGTTTCAAAGTTCCATTTACGGATGATGGAGGCCACTGTGCTCATTAGGACCTTCAATGCTGCAGATATTTTTCTGTACCCTTCCCCAGTTCTGTGCCTTGATACAATCTTGTCTCAGAGGTCTACAGACAATTCCTTGGGCTTCATGGCTTGGTTAGTGCTTTGACATGCACTGTTAACTGTAGGACCTTTATATAGACTGGTGTGTGCCTTTCCAAATCACATTCAATCATTGAATTTACCACAGGTAAACTCCAATAATGTAGAAACATCTCAAGAATGATCAGTGAACACAGGATGCACCTGAGCTCAATTCAAAGGCTGTAATTACTTATGCACATTTGATTGTTTTTGTTTTTTATTTTTTTAACCACTTAAGCCCCGGAAGATTTTACCCCCATTCCGACCAGTGGGTTTTTTGCGATTTTTTTTTTTTTTACTGCGTGACTTTAACGGACAATTGCGTGGTCCTGCGACGCTGTACCTAAACGAATTTCACGTCCTTTTTTTTCCCCACAGAGCTTTCTTTTGGTGGTATTTGATCACCTGTGCGATTTTTTGATCATGCGCTATAAACAAAAAAAGAGCATAAATTTTGCAAAAATAACAATATTTTTCCCATTTTTTTTTATATGAAATTCCCACAAAAAAAATGTAAAAATCTAAATTTTTTAACATTTTCGGCCAATTTGTTTTATGCTACATATGTTTGGTAAAAAAAAAATCGCAAAAAGCGTATTTTGATTGGTTTGCGCAAAAGTTATCGCGTTTACGAACAAAGGGAAAGATTTTTGTCATTTTTGGTGTTTTTTTTTTAACGAGTAATGGCGGCGATCTGCGATTTTTTTTTTTTTTTGCGGGACTGCGACATTGCGGCAGACAGATAGGACCCTTGACTGACATTTTTGACACTTTTGGGGTTACCAGTGACATTACTGCAGTAATCAGTGCTATACATATGCACTGTTACTGTAAAAATGACACTGGCAGGGAAGGGGTTAACTGTATTGGAGAGGGAGGGGTTAAGTGTGTCCTAGGGGTGTGATTCTAACTGTAGTGGGACAGGTCTCCTATTGTAAAAACAGAGATCAACGGTTCTACATAGTAGAACCGTCTGATCTCCGTTTTTACACAGGGGAGAATGACAGGCGGCTTGTTTACATAAGCCGCCCGCCTTTCTCCCGCTCTACCGACGATCGTAGTGTGACCGGCGGACATCGGGTCCGCCGGTCACACGCGCGGACTCCTCCCTGAATGAGCCGCGGCGGGCGCGCGCTCGCCCGCTATTGGCTCACAAACCGGTCACAGGCTAGTGACGTATATATACGTAATTTTGCCTGGCCGGGGCTGACCGCCGCAGTATGTCTACTTTCGGCGGTCGGCAAGCGGTTAATAAATATTCAAAGATTTCAAACTATTTTCTTTCACATTGTCATTATGGGGTATTGAATATATAAAAAGATTAAATAATGAATTTAATCTCTTTTAGAATAAGACTGTAATATAACAAAATGTGGAAAAAGTGAAGTGCTGTGAATACTTTCTGTATGCACTATATCTGCCTGCAATTCTCAGCATTGAGGACGCCATTAATCCTGACCAAATCTCTAACTTAATTTGCAGAAATTCAGCCCTAAACTTACAAGGAACCTCCACCATTCTCCACTGTTGCATGCAGACACTCATTATTGTGCCACTCTCCTGCCCTTTAGGGAACAAACTGGCCCCTGCTACAGCAAAATATTTCAAGTTTTGACTTCGCAGTCCAGAGCACCTGCTGCCACTTTTCTGCTCCCCAGTTCCTATGTTTTAATGCATAGGACATTTAAACAAGGCTAAGCAACTCAACTTTGTACAAAGAAGAAAAAAGAGAGAGGTGGTGGGACTTTGTAGGTAGCCACTGATAACCCCATTAAGAACTCAAGTGCTAAATAAGTAAAATATCCGTTTATTGTAACACCATTAAAAATGTATTTAAAACCAATTTATGAAAATACATACATGAAAAATACAAAACCATATCTCCCCATTGTGAGACAAAATGGATGCATTCCGGATCCACCTAGGAGAGAGGTATCATGCAGCAAGGGATCAGCACATTGCTAGAGAGAAGCACTTTGTAAGGATAACTATATCATCGCCTACTATGTGGAATCGAAATCTGTTTACTCCAAGATAATCATTATTGAAAAGTGTTACTGGCTCCAGAATGACACTCCTGAAGTGATCGAAGTGCCGGTTCACATTTGTGCGATCACAGAGATCGCATGTAATTCGGAGCGCACTGCTTCTAAAATTATATGCGATCTCTGTGCAAATTCAGCTATACAGTTTGTATGGCTGAATTTGCACCGCAATCGCACCAAACACGCACAGGACCCTTTTTTTGGTCCGCAGCAGAATCGGATCGCATGGTGGTTCACACTAGTGCGATACGATTCTGTGCGAACTTTCAGATTGCACTGCGATATGCAATCTGATCTGGGGGTTTCGTTAACTTTTAATTGACACCCCCAGCATATCGCATATGGCAGTGTGAACTGCCAGGGGTGCGGATGCCATGCGGGAACACGCTGTATATTCGCCATGTTCCTGCATCGTAGAAATGGGAACCGGGACTTAAAGAGATATTCGTGGTGTGTGCATTCTCTTCCTTTCTTCTGGGTGGAGTCTGTGTGTCTGGGATCCCCCTTGTTTTGCCATTATATGGTTCCGGGGTGCTCCATGCTCTTTCCTCTCCCCACGCCCCCCCCGCCACCTCTGGGATTTAGCAATAACAGGATTCCCTGATAAACCTTTAAGCGAAACACGTAGCGATCTGTAAATCTTTAGCAATAGCAATCTGAGATACCCGTGAGACCCCGATAACTTCCAAAATCTATTGCAAGATTTGCGTTTACATTTAGAACGGGTAATTTCGCAGGTCTCCCTGTTGTATTTGTATTCTTACTGGGGAGATTTTTTCTCACAGTGGGGAGATATTGTTTTGTATTTTTCATGTATGTGGTTTCATGAATTGGTTGTAAATACCATTTTAATGGTGTTACAATAAACTGATAATTTACTGATTTAGCACTTGAGTTCTTTAATGGGGTTATCAATGGCTACCTATAAAGTCCCGCCACCTTTCTCTTATTTGTAAATGACACATTGGGATGCGGTGCCACACTGACTTAAGTCCTGTCTCATATTTTGCTATGGACTCAACTATGTACGAAAACCTAGAAGAATGGATTCTGTTTTATAGGCAAAGAGTGGTCACGCCAAATATGGATTTGGTTTGGGTTTCTCTTCTGTTCATTTACTTTCCATTTTGTTAATTGATAAAAATAAAACATTAACATTTCCATTTCTGAAAGCATTCTTAATTTACAGCATTTTTTTCACACCTGCCTAAAACTTTGGCACTGTACTGTATGTAGACCTGATTGGATAAAATTTGATTAGATAGTATAGATAGATTCTTATCGTTTTGCCAGACCTATTGTTGATTGTCCATAGATTGCATAGTCAGATTGTAACGTGTATGATGAGCCTAAGTCTGGCCATACACTATACAATTTTCTTGTTCAACTTTGCTTAAGATTTACCAAAACCATGTGATATAGGGTCAAACCTAAACACTTTCAATTTGTATGCAATCTGGCAGGCCCTTGCACTACATAGTTTAAGGTAAATCTAAAGGAAATTGAATAAGAAAATTGTATAGTGTATGGCCAGCTTAAGACTGCAAAAAAGTTTAGTTCGGAGTTCCATTCTATATTGGGCATGTTTGTAAAGATCTAGTGTTGTAACTTTTCTTTCTGATGTGTACAGTGACAGAAATAAAACAATTGGAAATTTGGACTTTATATGTAACGTGGCTGCATCAAAGAAAAGATATCAATAAATATATCAATGAGCTGACATAGGTATTGCGCATATATATATATATATATATATATATATATATATATATATATATATATATATATATATATATATACATAAAATTCATAACGCAGTATAAACATATAATATCTAATTTAATTCATAAATATACATGTTACATCACAACATAATGACATTGATACATCATTACTAGTTGATAACATTTAATAAATGCATACAAGTCAGCCCATTACAACATAGCATGATACGATTGCACATAATGATGTCAATGATGTCCTATTAGATACTCTGGACTGGCACCAGCATATACGATAAATAATAAATTAATACATTTAGGGTTAAAATTTGTTGCAATACATAAAAAGATAGTAGACACATGATAGTCATAACGTGGCATCCAAAACAGCTCTACGCGTTTCATGGTTGTAACCAATCATCAGGAGCAGATGCGAAATGTATAAATATGTGTGTGTCGATAATAAGATACATAATTGTTAGTATAATATAACAAAAGACCAGGGGGGGGAGGGGAAGGGGAAGGGAAAAGAGGGGGAAGAGGGGAGGGGGATATACCTGTTGGCACTTGCAAAGTACCTAAGGTTGCAAAAATCGCATGAGGTAGATTGAAGGTGCATAGGGAATATCACCCATTTCCGGGAGCTGTGGCAAAGAGATTGCGGTGGGAGGTCAACACAACCACCACTGGATAAACATCTGGGAATTGTGGGGTACACCCTAATAAATCAGCAAAGAAACAAATATCTCAAATGTGCTGCTGTAGAATAAATTAAAAGTGTATAAGCAAGGTATAGACGCAATGTCCTATATGATTCAATTAAAGATGATACCCAAAGAGATGGTGCCAATAGAGTGAAAAAAAAACAAAAATAAAAAAATGTAGAGTGAAGACTATCTTTGGCTGGGAGAAAAATAAACCATAAAAAAGAGACAGGACAGTGACAGGAAAGGGAATGTCCTTCAAGGACATATCATACAGTTTTGAATGTTAGGCAATCTATATGTTATGTTAATCAACAAGAGTTGTCTGTGACTGGCCACCTACTATTTTTTGCCAATGGTTATACAAGGCTTGTTGCCATTGTTTTCTGTTGCACACATTCAGTTGGTATAAAATGTTTGTGAATTTGTGATTTTTTGCCATGAATGACTCAAGAATGGGAACAGATTATCCTCTATTTCAAAGTAAGCAAGTACTAACCATGCATATAGAATTTACCTTGTCAACATTTGATAGGTAGGTAGAAACAATAAAAGAATTAAAAAAAAAAAAACAATAATAGAATTACATTTTTTGCTGTGAGAAACAAAGATGGAAACTGTATACTTTTCTAAGCCCTCGTTCACATTGAATGCGACTTGGAATACACCTGCGCGGCTTCATGCACAGATGTCTATGCAATGCAAATTGCACCTGAAATCACCAACAGTAGTGGAGGAACTACTTTTTCAAATCGATGCAAATAGAACAGTTCCATTGCCGACAATAGGATGTGACTTGTCATGCGATTTGACCTGTTAAATTGCACGACAAGTCACTCCAGTGTGAACGAGGGCTTAAGTAAAACTATATAATGATATATGTGTTTACCTTGAATTGGCTGAATATTGGACATCTAGAGATCACAAGTCTTACAAAAGGATGCTAGGCATAAATTACGATGTAAAAAACTGTATGTACAGAGATGTTTATTTTTCCAAGTGCAGAGGCCATCAGCTGAAATCATATGCCCTTCAGGTTCTATTCGCTATAGATTAACAGAAGTTTGCTGACAGATATTTGCATTTTCATGCTTTTTCCAGAACCTCATCTTGTCTTGAAGGTTGATGAGAGACAAAGACTTGCCCGGGAGCGTCGAGAGGAACAGGAAAAAGTCATGGGTAGGTTTCTTTTGCATGGATTTTTCTTCAGATTTGTTTTGAAACCTAGAACAGGCTCTATACTGGAACTACTGTACACGGTTTATTGCAGTTGCAACTTTATATGCTATATCTCACAAAACCATCAAGATATGCTATAAAGATATTGGTATAAGTCAGTGTTGCCAACCTACCAGATTGAAATTTACTAACACGACACCCAAAATTTACTGGCACAGCCAAGTTTTTACTGACATTTCCAAAAGTTACAAAATTACAGTTTTAGGTGCAAATTTCAGTATTTAGGCTGGGTTTACACATGTGCGGCCATGGGTCCCAGCATGGGGTCCGGTGCGTCCTTGTTCAATGGTTCAGTTGCGAATCAGGTCAGAATTTTTGCCTGAATTCGCACCTGGACCGGGCCCAAAAATGCACAGGACCCCTTTGGAATGCAGACCCCAGCCACCCCGTACCTGTGTGAACCCGCTGCATTGCGAGCTGGGGCACACTTATTTAAATAAACGCCCAAGCACGAAACTCTACTAAACTCACCTAAATGGTGTGAAAAAAACACGGCTTAGGTGAGTTTGTAACTTTGGTTTTCTCCTGTCAGGAGAAACAGCGTTTAGAGTGAACCAGTGTGCATGAGGCCTTAGTATTACATCCAAAAGCCACCTTATACAGGAATGTATTCTTGGATGTTTTCTATCTTATGTAAAGCTGCTATTTTTTTTACTAGAGTAGGACCATAAAAATTAAGAGTTTTGGTAAAATTATATATTCCTAGTCATACAGTACATAATACAGTCTCTTTAACTACAGTAAAAATGTGTATTGCGAGTAACTTGATCTGCGAGTGTTGAACAGACGATCAATTTTTTTATATAAATTTTATAAATAGCGTCATTTCACAGCTGAGTATAAAAGAGAAGAGAGGCGCCTAAGTGTAGCAATATGGTTACCTTTAATGAAGGTACAACATTTAGCAACTTACATGGTTGATGATTAAAAAAGACACATCTAAATATGCGGGCATCTGGGGTAAAGCTGTCCAAATAGGCGGTCCTCCGCACCACCATCGATGTCATTACTTCCTCCACGAGCGCTTCAAGCCTCGCTTTCTGATGGTTCTACTGTAGGGTAGTCTTCCCGGTCACGATTGCAGACTGACAGCGGTGAGAGTCGGCGGTGCACAGGACGGTCTATGTAGAAAGCTTTACCCCGGATGCCTGCAAACTTAGATGTGCCTGTTTTAATCCTCAACCAAGTGACTTGCTAAATGTTGTACCTTCATTTAATGTAACCATCTTCCTACTCTTCGAGGCGCTTCTCTTCTCTTTTATACTCTGTAGCTCCTGCTGGATTCTGTTTCTAATCCCCTTGTGGAGGCTGCCATTTGTGGATGGATATTTTATAGTTACACAATTCATCACATTGCTTTAATCTTTTTATATGGACTATAGACTGAAGGACTTATGAATAAACGGTTGTAGAACGAATCATCTGAGTTTACATCATTTCTTATGGGGAAATTTGCTTTGAAAAATGAGTGCTGTGGATTACAAGCACGTTTCTGGAACAAATTATGCTCGCAATCCAAGGTTTTACTGTATAAGTTTTATACAGCTACATTTAAGGTGATTGGACACTAGCAAAAAAAAAAAAGACTGCAGGGATATTCCCCTATATCAGTGTTTCTCAACTCCGGTCCTCAGGGCACACTAACAGGTCAGATTTTAAGCATTACCGTGGGGAGATGCAGACTAGAATACTGCAATCACTGAGTAGCAAATTATATCACCTGTGATGTATTTCAGTTTTCTCGCAAACCTGGCCTGTTAGTGTGCCCCGAGGACCGGAGTTGAGAAACACTGCCCTATATAACCCCTCCCACTCCCAGCTAGCCTCAGCTGCCCGCAGCTCTTGTTCAATGGGCCATTACCCCAGTTCCACTAGGAGAATGCTTTTAAGATTTCTACTTAAACCTTTTAATTATTCCCAAACCAAATGAAGGAGTTGGACCCATTTTGAATCTGTAGGCTATCATCTTTTCTCTGACGCTCATTGACAGACGCAGGACTGATATCTTGATATCCGTAGGGTTATACTGCCCCCTACAGGAGTAGGACACTAGGCAGGAAAAAAGTTCTGGCCACACCTATGGGCAGTCCCAGGGGGTATATCCTCTCTCTCCCTGCTATAGGATGTCAGTTTTTTTTCTGCCTAGTCAGGAGTAAGTACCTAAGTTCCTTGCTGGGATCTCTGGTCCTGGCAAGCTTTTTTAGATAAATCTTTTTTTAGTTCTCTTTTTTCTCCAGTTGTTCCTGTGAGATCTTCAAGCAATTATGCCGGATCTGGGCGACGGGCTGGATGTTGAGATCCAGTGGTCACCCCAGCCGGCCTACGAGCGCGTGCAGACCCAGCTCCGCGCTGGGTCGGCCGCGATATAGTCCCACTGGATGGGGACTGGCCCGCGGGTTAAACGTCCTGCCGAGTCGCATACGACCGGTCGACGGCCGAGTCACAGCGTCTCTTTTGGCCGACACCCCCCCCCCCCCCCCACTGGGTGGTGAGGGGTTTTGTCTGGAGTGGCGCCCGCTCTGTTCCGGTATGGTGAGTAAATGCTTCCCCCTCTGCTCCTCATGGCTGACTCTGGGGTGGACCCGGGCCCCTCCCTGGGACCTTGAGCACTATCAAGGGCCAGGTTTCAGCATTGGCGATCTTCTTCCAGAGGCCACTGGCTACTCTTTCTTTGGTGCGGAATTTCATCCAGGGGGTGCGGCACCTGGCTCCTCCGGTGTGCGCACGCCCTTGCCGCCCTGGGATCTTAATTTGGTGTTGTCGGTTCTCCAGAAATCTCCCTTTGAAAATATTAGGGAGATTCCCTTGCTTACCTTATCCCAGAAGGTGGCCTTTTTTGGTGGCTATCACTTCTGCACGCAGGGTGTCGGAACTGGCTGCGTTGTCCTGTCGTTCCCCCTATCTGGTGGTTCATAGGGATAAGGTGGTTCTTCGTCTGAATCCATCCTTCCTTCCTAAGGTGGTTTCCGACTTTCACTTGAATGAGGATATTGTGTTACCTTCCCTGTGTCCTAAGCCCAGTCATCCTCGGGAGTTTGCATTACACTCCTTGGATGTGGTTCGGGCGATCAGGGTATACTTGGCTACTACTGACTCTTTTCGTAAGGCTGATTCACTTTTTGTGATCACGGATGGCTCTAGAAAGGGGTTGCCTGCGTCTGCCACGACTATCTCCAGATGGATCAGACAGACGGTGGTGCAGGCTTATTCTATTAAGGGTCGGGTTCCCTGTTAAGGCGCACTCTACTCGGGCTCTTAGTGCTTCCTGGGCCTTCCGCCATCAGGCGTCGGTGCTTCAGGTTTGCAAGGCGGCTACCTGGTCGTCGGTGCATACCTTTACAAAATTGTATAAGGTTGATGTGCTGGCATCGGCGGATGCCTCTTTTGGCCGCAAGGTTTTGCAGGCTGCTGTTTGAGGGGACCTTTGGTCTACCTCGGGGGTTTTGTTTTTTTCAGGTGGGTCTCCTCTTCTTGTTTCAATGAGTCCTCTGTTCTTCTGGTTGGCTCTGTATTGGCCTTCTGGATTGGATTTTATTTCTATTATCCCACCCCTCATTTATGGCACTGCTTTGGGACGTCCCTACGGATATTAAGATAGGAGTCCTGCGTCTGTCAATGAACGACAGAGAAAACTGGATTTTTGACTTACCGTAAAATCCTTTTCTCTTAAGCTCTTTGACAGACGCAGTACCCGCCCCTCTATTTTTGAGTTGGGTTGGTATGAGTCTCTGACACTGCTTTGTTACATAACTGACATCCTATAGCAGGGAGACAGAGGATATACCCCCCAGGACTGCCCATAGGTGTGGCCAGAACTTTTTTCCTGCCTAGTGTCCTACTCCTGTAGGGGGCAGTATAACCCTACGGATATCAAGATATCAGTCCTGCGTCTGTCAATGAGCTTAAGAGAAAAGGATTTTACGGTAAGTCAAAATTCAGTTGTTCCTATGGGTCCAAAAGTTTCAAATAGAAAATGACAGGTTGGTCATTGGCTCACTGCTTCCGAGGGATATCCAGCCTCAGTAGACGTCCAGCCTGTCTGCACATTCCCATCTTTCTGTCAACACTACCTGGGTTTTGCAGTGGGTGCTCAACATTACCAATTTTTTGCCCTTATTTTAGGCTTGTCTTCAACAAGGTGCTTTCCCTGGTTCTGGCTCTGCTCCATTCTCGGGTGGGGGGGGGGGGGATTCATTTTGTGGAGGTACCTGGATGATCTCCTGTTATTGGACCAGTCCTCCCTGTTAGCCAGCATCTAACAGGAAGTAGAGACTCTGCAGAGCTTTAGTTGGATCTTAAACAAAGTCCTCACTGGAGCAATCTCACAGATCGGGATAACTGGCTCTGACGATGGGCACGCCCCTGTCCAGGACCCTTCTGCCTCAGGAAAAACTTCTATCCCTTCATTCTCGTGCCAGGGCCCTCCAGGCCAAGAAGGAACCCTCAATTCATGGTTGCCGCATTGTATAAGTGGACTTAGTCCTTGGACTGCCTTATGCATCTAACCACCAACAGCTTACTTTCCCTAGAGTGTTGGACTTCCAGCGTGGCACTGGAGTTGGGGAAACCTTTTCCTTCTGAATTTTGAAAGGTTTTCACAAAAGATGCTATCCAGTTGTGCTAGGACGCAGTTCTGACCTGAACTTCCTTTGACACAGGTGAGGGATTCTGGATATGCATCTACTGGCATCCATATTCAATATTACACTGGATAGGTATATTGCCAATTCCAGGGACCCTCACCCTACGGATATAGTGGGAACCAGTCTAGATTGATCAATGCCTATACCATTACACCACATACTGATGTTGATTTGGTAAAGGGAAAATGCTGAATGCTCACTTTGCATACTGTTTCAAAAGTACAGGTTCCAAAAACTAAAAAATACCTTAAATTAACCCAGACCATTAATTTCAACAAAATATTAAAATCTTTTTTAATGTAAAGGAGGCTTTTGCAAATTCCAAGAGGTGTACATCGAGAATAGTAGAGGTCCAAAAACAGAACCTTGGGGGGGGGGGGAGAAAAGAGAAGGAAGTAGAATTGGAATTGACCCTGAAGGTGCTGTAGGATAGGTAGAATGAGAACCAGTGAAGGATACAGTAAGAGACCAAAGAAGTAGGACCAGTGAAGCATACAGTCACAGAGACCAAAGAAGTAAAGTTTTTTGAGCAGGAGGGGGTGGTAAACCCTATCCAAGGCAGCCAAAAGGTCCAGAAATAGGAGTACAAATTGGTGTCAATTGGTTTTAGCTGTTGGTAAATTGCTTGTGAGTTTTAGGAGAGCAGTTTCTAATTCTCACTCTTATGAACCTAACCCTTCCATTTATGCTTTTCTTCTTTCCATTTATCTTTTTGGCCTGGAAAAAAAAAACATTTTTAATGTGCTATTAAAGTGGTTGTAAATCTCAGACATGAACTATGAACAAAGCATATCCCTTTATAGTGTGTACTTATTTATTACAGGTACTTGTATATCATGGTCATTTTATTCAGTACTTTACATATATTATGTGCATTTACATCGGTCCCTGCACAGAGCCTGTGGTTGACAGCCTCAGCACTGCTCCTTAATGTTTTTGTGCTTTATGAATAAAGAAAAATATGTTGTAGCACTAATGTCTGGTAAACAGACATTACTTTTTTAGATATATTTGTCCTGAATATACCCTGTACAGTATATGAAAAATACTTTATTAAGTTGTGTCAAAACAAGCTCCTGCAAAATAAAAAGGCATTGTGGCTTATATGCACCCATCATTCAGAAGTAAATGCTGAACCAAAATAGATATTTCAGTTCAAGTCAAAAAAGCATTTCTATTTTTGCAGAGGCAGTGCTTGTTAGAGGTTTTCTATAACTGCAGGAAACTGTCAGCTAAATGACCCGGCTGTGTGAATCATACCAATTAGTAGAAAAATGTCTGAAGTTACAGAACAATGTGTATTACCTAGGCACATTTTTCATATCCGATTATATGCCTTTTCATTATTAGCTGCACGGGAGCATCTATGGTTAGAGAAGGAAATTCGAGCACGGCAGCACTATGAGAAGCATATGGAGGAACGCAAGAAAAAACTAGAGGAACAGAGGCTCAAAGAAGAAAGAAGGCGCGCCGCTGTGGATGAGAAGCGGAGACAGAGACTGGAAGAGGAAAAAGTAGGTCACTTGGCTTGCCATGAAACTTTTCTCAAATTTTTTTTTTTTGGTGTTGAATGCTATAAATAGAACAGACACAGAAAACCGATAAAATAAATTATCCTCATTATGCACCCTACAAATGAATAAAGAGTACACACCAAATCAATTTCTAGTTTCAAAAATTGATATGACTACATTTGGAAATATATGTAAACGCGGCATAGTTTCATTTAGGCTCCGTTCACATTATAGCGTATGGATCACGGGCAGAACCGTCGCGGTTCCGCCCGCGATCGTTAGATTATTGCAAATCGCGGGACGCCTGTGCGTTGCCCGTTGATTTGCAATAGACCCCCAAACGCTGAGCGATGTTGCCGCGATTTCCGCCTGCCGAATCGCGCTAACATCGCGCAAAAAAAAATCGCGGGACGCAATACGACCAAAAAAGTACAAGAGCTTCTTTGGATCGTATTGCGTCTCGCGATTTTTTTTGCGCGATGTTACCGCGATTCAGCAGGCGGTAATCGCGGCAACATCGCTCAGCGTTTGGGGGTCTATTGCAAATCAACGGGCAACGCACAGGCGTCCCGCGATTTGCAATAATCTCCCGATCGCGGGCGGAACCGCGGCGGTTCTGCCCATGATCCATACGCTATAATGTGAACGGAGCCTAATGTATAACTAAAGGCAAAACTTCTTTTTTTTTTTTTTTTGAAAAGAGTGGAGAGTGATTAGATGGTTGGTCAGTTTTTATTGCTGTCTGTGCCCCCGTTAACGAGATTCACCCTCTCTACTTTTCCAGTTTACCATTTTCATTGAATGTAAAAGAAAATCCCAGATTTTGGGTTGTTCCCGGAAAATTTAATAGAGGGGAAATCCTCCAATGGAGACACTAGTAAGTGAAGGGAAGTCTCCCCAATGAGCCACAGATAGGGGGGGAAAAAAACCTGATCGAGGTCATAACCTAATAATCCCTTGCACTATCCAAAATGAAACAAAAAGGTTTTGCCTACAGTTTTACTTTAAGGTGATTTGGTAACGTACTGTACAATCCTGTTCTAATCAATGAAAGTACTGACAGTGGGTCACAGATAAATATTGGTGCAATTGAGGGTATGATAAAAAGTCTGAGCTCAAACTGCTTTTGAATTGTTTTTGTATTTTACAATTGTGCTTAACAGACAGTGTTTTATTTTCTTAAAAATGTGCTTGTTATAGGTTCAAATTTATAATTATTGGTCCTGAAGGGCAGCTGTCTTGTTGCGGTCCACCCCATAGGCTTTTTATGTGTACCCTCCAAATTGTTATATATGTCCTCCACTGTTGCTTCACAACTCCCAGATCACACAGATACTGGCAATGTGATTGAAAATTCTTGCTATTCATTTACTAGAGTCCAGCAATATTATGACGTCTGACAATATGCACTTGATCACATATGCAGTTACAGAGAAATTACAGAAAATATTTTGTTCAAATCCTATCAATGTTTCTCTCAGTTGAGGTCTGTCTAAGAGGAACTTTTTTTTAGAGAATTACATAATCAAATTGCTAGGATCTAACAGTTTGTCCTGTGACTCACCCAACACACTGAAATGGTCTATGCACAATTAATACACGATTTCCTTCTTCTCACTGAAAAAAGGACCGGTCAGGTCACTAGAGTTCTACAGTATGGAAAAGCTTTGTGAATTGATCACCATCACTCCCACGGATAGCCGTAAATGGCCTGATCAATGCTCAGGTGTCGCACTAAGAAAAGATTTGGCTGTTTGAGCCCAAACTTATTTGAAACCTTTGTTATTAAGTAAGCCTAAAAATCTCTAGTTTTCAGAGTTTTCAAGTATTTATTTATTTTTTTCGCATCCATTGGGGGGACAATAGAAGTCACATACATTTGAGTTATAGTGCTGCCTACATCGGGAAACCAAAAATCTTTAAGCCAGCCCAAGATAACTCCTACTACAAGCATGCCTTTTTGCTAAAATCCTGGGAGGATGGAGGTTTTCTTCTCAGCTTTGCTGGGAAAAGTGTAACCCATTTTCTTAGTTATACATTACGGGACACAGGATCACAAGACACAGGGGTTACATAGGGGATGTAGAGGGGATGCTCCAGCAAATTTCACCTGCAGGTAGCTGCATAAAACCCATGGTAAAGACTAAAGATCTTGTGTTTCGTATTGCTCTCCAAAAAATAGATTTTATTGATCAGTCAAAAATTCTATTTTTTTGCTAGTATTTTTTTCCTTCTTTCCCCTCAGTCACATTTCTTTGCTGCTTTACTGCCTGAGGTGGTCTCTACAACTGCAGCTATCCCAAGCGGCCTTTCCTCATGCTACCTTGAGTGCCTTATCCATACTTGATGCTGCAGGGCTGGAAGTGACCTTTTGGACATTAAGTTCTTGCTTAGATGCTTTCCAGACCCTGTTTTCATAACATCTTGGCTGCGGAAAGTGCTGTCCTGGTCTAAAGCCATTGGCATTACCTCAGTGCTTGCCCTGTGTGAGATAACTCACTTGCTAAACACCTTTTTTTATTTCCCACTGTTCCATAATTTCACAACATTAGGGGTTAATGTTGAAGCAATGAACACTAATTTTCTTCACTCCATAAAAGTGGCGTTTGCGCTCTGTGCTCTTATATTTTCAGTATCAAAAAAGCATCTCCCTGGTGCTGCTCCTGCTTTGCAAAGAGCCATATAGAACTCCATTCCACTCCCACTGCCTGTCTACAGTGACTTTGGTCACCTCTGTCTATCCAACCCTCAGTGACTACCAACCATCTGGATTTTTGTGAGTGCCTAAGGCCTTGCTTTGTACCCTGAGCGTAGTTGCATCACCACCACACGATGACAACAACTGTGTCTGTTCCTAGACACAGAGGGGATGGTCCCACTACAACAGGTAACCCCAGCTCACACTCCCCTAATGGTTCCGGGGACATTTGTTCTGTGCCTTCTGAAGATAGTCAATTTCTGATCTGCCTGCAGCCTTAAAGGCAGCTTGGTCATCGGTCGCAGTGACCAACTCTGACTCTGATTTAGGGTCCTGATGGTCTCTCCCTAATGAGATTGTTTCTGAATAATTGCAGTCTTCTGCGATTACCTCAGATTGGCAAGAGACCTTTTCAGCTCTTCTTGATGTGGCACGTATTACTCTGCATCTGGATCTGCCTACTGTCTCTATTCTTGGGTCTTTCAGAGCTCTTACAGCTGCAAAGATCTTCCATTATACTTTTTCTTGTAGGCATTATTCTATTGTGATTGGGAACACGCAGCTGGGTCCTGGACACCCCCTGAGTGCTTGCTGGATTTGTTCTTGCTTGGAAAAGATGTTGACTAGTGGTCTAGACGCACTTTGGATCTGCCAGTGACTCGCCTTAACAGACTCCTCTAGAAGTAGAGGGTATTCAGAGATTTTACTGCCCAACAGCTAGAATCCTGCCTTAAAACACTGTTCTCACTGGTGAGCTCTCTGCCCTTGGCCCTTTTCTGGCTGTGTCCTTAATTTTGCAAAACGGATGGAATGGTCTCTACACTGTGACAGTTATTCCTTTCCTGATAGAGCATATGAAACAGATGTCTGGATTCCTGCTCTTCAGCTTTGATGACTTGCTAGAAGAATCTACATTTGTTTCCCGTATAGGTCTGTTGTGTTTGCAAATGCTCAGTACTCTGGTTAAAGTGCTAGGATGCATCCAAGGAGCACCTGACCTCTTTTGTCTTTGAAGCATGACCTCTTTTCAGACCTACCCTTGATGTTCTCATCAAGACTATTACAATAAAGAGAGAGCCGACAAAATTCAGCATAAGAAGTGGGAATAAAAAAAACTGCTAAACCCTCAGGGAAGCCTTCAGCATGAAGGTGGACCCCTAATTTTCCAAGTGGGGAGATGTCCTTTAATTCTTGCAGGCTCTGGAGTTGTTCTGCTTTTCAGGTTTTCAGCTGCAGAGAGTGCCCTTTCGTGTTTATAGACTGATCTCTTGCCACCACCGCTCTCCCCAGCTGCTCTACCTGCCTATGTCCTTATACAGATTGGCAGACGTACTACCTCTGTTCTATTGGGGTCTTATGGGCCTAACGATTCTTGTTCTAGTTCTGGCCTAGTTTGATTTCAGGAGCTGTATCTCCTCCTGGTCATTACACTCTCCCCAGAGCAATCATTTATCTCATATGGGACATGTAAGACCATCAGTTTTGCTTGGTATCTAATAATGCCACCACCCCTGCCCCTCCCCAGAGAAACCCTCTAACCTGCACAGTCAGCTAGGACAAGTACTTGCCGATCCCTGTCCTCCAGGGCTCTGACTCCGAAGTCTTGCCCCTTCACCCCAATCATTCCAAGTGGTGCTGGCTCCAGCATTTGCTCTAGTGCCTTCTCGTGAATTCACCAATGTGGGACACTCAGAGGACCTCATGTGGAGAAAACAGTTGCTGTAAGCCCTAATGGACAATGTCTTCCTGATGGTGTAAATTTGACTGGATCATGTTCCTTCAGGATTTGGGGCTGGAAACTTTTCATTGCCTGCAGACAATCTACACCAGTATGTTTCTGTAGTAGAAAGAACTGCAGCATGTTTGCTTTTATGTCCATTCCTTTGGTCATGAAGTTACCCGCCTCTCGCTGCTCCACACCCTTTTCTCATGTCTCTTCTTAGACTATCCTAGTCCTTCCTTCTGCTGTTAGGGATACATTTTCTGAGCAGACTAATTTGTCTGCCAATAAGGATCAGGTATTTCATGGCCTGATGAGTCTGCCATGCCCGGGGTGATGAGAACTTCTCCCCAACTTGGGGAATATCCTGGTATTGAAGAACATTCTTCTCCTGGGCTACATCCTGAAGTTCCAGAAGCAGCGTTTCCTCCTACATTGCAGAATTACTCTCTGGTCATTTCTCCCGGTATGGACACGTTAATATGTTGAACAGTGTCTAGGCACTGGCGTGCCATTACCATCAAGGAGGAACAGGAGTTCTTGTTTTGACAATGACAATAGTTTGAATTCTGATTTGAATTAAACCTTGCTTTTCAGTCCTTTCCACTTTGCTCCCTTTTAGTGCAATTTTTTTGGATATCATTTTTTTTCTTTTTTTTACTGGTTGTTTTTGGACACAGCAGAGTGGTCTGTGCACCAAATTGCTTTCCAGATCCAGTGCTGTAGATGGAGAGTATCATCGGTGGGTCCCATGGTTTCTTGGGTCATTCGCATGCTAAACAAGCTAGTTTACTGACTAAGGAAATCTTTGACATTAAAGTATTGAATGCTTTTGGAATCCATTCACCTTGGTCTAGGCCTTTCCTTCTATATAGTTTTGTAGACTCAAGAAGAAAGCCTTTCTGGAAGTCGTCCTTGCTTTCTGCTTACCCCATAAAGTGTTTTTTTGCTGTCCTGATAAGATTCTTGATTGTTGCTCCATGGATTCTGATGCATTGTTGACTGTGGGTAATCATGAGTATTTCTAGTCCTCTGACTTTGCAAGGATCCAGGATTGACAGTTTTTTTTTTCAGGCAACTTCTTTAGAGCTTTGCCCAGGGGTGCCTTGTTGCGGTTAGAGTGGAGAAAAACTTGATAACCAGCTCTATCAAATCTGTGTTCGTTCTTGTCAATTTTGTGGAGAAAATCTACCTTCTATCCTCTGCCTGATTCTTGTTATAGGAAACTCCCATGTAACATACCCCGTTGTTCATGCTGACTCCCTGGGATCAACCCTTGATTCTGTAAGGGGGTTCAGGACTTATTGACCAAACTTAAGGCTGTGAGTCCTTCCCTGTTGGGAAATAATTTTTGTGTTCCACTCTTCTGATTCTATCAGGTAGACCAGTTTCTACATTATGGTATTTTGATTTGGGGTTTCTCCCCCATGCGATGTCATTTTTACTTACTACCTAGTCTTGCCTTTCCTATTATCAGTTAAGGGGCTTCTGCTTTTGGATGTCCTAAAAGTTTGACTTTCTATATCGCTTGATGAAAAAAAAAAAATAGGATTTCTTAATAATACAGTACAGGACACTGACAACTTTTTCATACACCGTGGGTGATAGGCTCGTACCTTCAGGTGATTGACCACAGGCAAGCGTTTGAAGGCAAACCCCCTGTAGGGCACCTCTCCCCTAATCCTAACCCACTCCATGAATCCTCATTTTTTTTCTAGTGTCTGAAGGTAATGGACCTCTTTTACTTCACAGAGAAACAAACTTCTCTAGTTTTATTATTTTGTGTTTTTTTTTCTTGCTATTCTTTAATTAACCCTTACTGTCTTCTAATGCCTGCACAAAAGCAGTCTATGGGGATTGGTGCAACCTTGGTAAAACTTTGGGAGCCATATCCGTACCCCACACTGTGGGATGGCCTGTAATATTGATTTGGGCACTGGATCTTGCATGGGCTGCTTACCTTGGCAATTGTTGCAATGCATTGAGTTAGCCACATGGTGCTATACAGGTCCAGGGCCTGTGATCCATCGCTGTTGAACCCAGTTTTTGAAGATCTCTTTTGGGTGTATGCCCACTGTGATAGGCAAAGCCTGGACTTTATATGCAGCTCAAAATCATTATACAATCCAACATCCAGTTTGTTTGGAATATATTCACTTCACAGTGCAAAGTTTCAAACTTGGTGCTAAATTTCAACCACTCCGCTCAGTTTTAGGTGAATTGACCAAGTATTACATCACATCACTGGTTGCACACTTTAATTCCACTTCCTCCTAGAGCCCTTGTAAGGAACTCAGGTGCTTTCGTCAGGCGAATTCTTTGCACCATGGTCTATACCTGGGTTGCTCCTTGCTGACACAATTACCCTATCTCCCGCATTCTACTCCATGGGAACTCCACAGGTGAACCCCCTCACTTGTAGCTATGGCGGAGACCAGGTGAAAAGAAGTCAATTCAAAACAGCAGGCAAACATTTGCTCTGCTGAAGGTCCGCACAACATTCATCTTTTAGGGACGATGTGTTCCGTTGCCCCAAAGCAAGAACCAGTATTAACGTTGCTTTCAGCATCCGATTCTAGCTCTATTTCAGATATGCTACAAGCAGCCTACTTGACAAAAGCATAATTTTCTGTAGCTATCACAATTTCTTGGGATATTATGGCCCTAATACTGCCATCTTTGTCCAGGGCTCAGAAAAAAACCTGCTTCTCCTTCTTACATTTTGCAACTGTAGTCGGATCCCAGTATGCCGGTTCCAGAGAAAGCCAAATCAGAAGGGAATAAAGAGGATGTTGTAGGAAACTGCAGAAGATTTCTCTCACCAACATTGTCACTATAATGAAGAGGGAGCTTCACACAATAGGCTTGCTAACGTTGAATAGCTTATTGCCTATGCTTACAAATGCCTTGGCATTGTGCAGATTGACTTTCCTCTGTCTCTTCATTCCACTTTGAGCACAAAGAGAACACAAAAACTTTCCAAAAAATCCCCTGTTCACGAACAGATAGAATGTGCAGCCTGACAATTGGATAACACCTGAAAGGAATTTCATTCCTCCAAAAATCTTTGCTTAACTCTCTCCAGTGGGAAAAGCCTTTACAAAGATGTGGGCAATTCCTGTGGTTGAGCCTGTCATCTCTTTTCTAAACAAACATATGACTGTACCTATTGAAGATGTTCCTTCTTTCACAGATTCTGCTGATAGAAAATTTGAAATGCTCTCTTTACCTGACAACCAGCTTTTTCTGCTATATCTGTGTTTCAAACTGCAGCTAACTGGAAAATGAATAACCAACATGACACTGTTTTTAAGGATTGTGCTGTTACAGAGAAATTACAATTGCCTTCTGCTCTGCTTTTTTGAGTAGATACCTTGGAAAAAGTCATGAGACAAATATCTAGACTGGATAGTTTGTTCATATGCGCATAATCCTATGGGTAAAGGCTTTAATAGCAGAATTTGACTGTAGAGCTTCACACGTATGCCCTTTAAGGGAAGACCTCTGGGTCACAGACATCCCACACCTATGGATTCAATCAGTGGTTTCAAAAGGGCACAAGATACAGTTCAGAAATTACTGCCTCATTGCTTTCTTCTTTCAAATCACCTAAAAACTGTCCAAGGACAGTCAGAAAGGCCACTTCTGGAAGGATCTGTTATCAATCCTATAAATCTTACTTTGCCTGATGGGAGCGCAGTCAATTTAGGACCAGTGATTACTCTTAACTCACCTTCTGGCTTTCTAAGGACTCTGGCTTTGCACGCTTTTGTGAAAACCTTTATCAAAGGTGTTTCTCCTGTTAAGCCTCCCTTGCAGCACCCTGTGATTGCCTGGGACCCTAATTTGTTTCGGTCTACCCTGCAAAAGCCACTCTGAATTCATCAGAGATATTTCCTTGGAGATTCCTGGCACCAAAGTAGCTTTTTTGGTGGCCATTATGTCATCTGTATCTGAACTGGCAGGCCTTTCCTGTAATGAACCTTTCCACATACTTCACAACAATGTTATAACACCCAAGACCATCCATTCTTCCCAAAGGTGGTTTCAGCATTCTATCGAAATGAGGAGATTCTTCTACCATCCTTGTACCCTGCTCCACAGCATCCAAAATAATTCTCTTTACATTGCCTGGACATAGTAAGAGCCATTAGAGTGTTCCTAAAAGTTACTGCTTCCATTAGACAAACGGATTCTTTGTTTGTTCTTTCCTCAGGACCTCGCAAAGGGGACCCTGCTTCAAAATCCACCATGGTATGGTGGATCAGGAACATAATTAAAAGCATAACATCTTGCAAACAAAAACCTTCTCCTGCACGGTTGCATGCCCACTTCATCAGGTCTGTAGGAGTATCCTGGGCTTTTAGGCACCAAGCCTCTGCCGACTGTGTGAGGCTGCCACCTGGTCTTCTCTTCATACTTCAAAGCTTTACCAGGTTGTGGTGGTAGCCAAGCTTATGCACATGCAGCTTTTGGCCTTCTGGTTCTCTTATGGTGCACTCTGAACTTGGGTCCTTGACTCCAGTTGGTTTTTGGGCCTGTTGGCATAGATCTATTTACCTAGTAGTTGCCCATACTTTGTATTCATTGCTTGGGAATGTCCAATGATGTATGAATAAGAGCCCAGTGTCTTTTACTATGAGATTAGCATAATAGGAATTTTGACTTGCCTCTGAAATCCATATCTTGAATTACAGTACAGAACATCCTCTATAACTGTTCTTCTTTGCTCTATATTGTGGGTGTCTTTAAAACCTTGCCAGTGTCTAATCACCTAAAGGTACTAGCCTATAACCCATGGTGTATGAATAAGTTGCCTGTGTCTTGTACTCCAAGATATAGAATTTACAGCAAAGTCAAAATTCCTTTATTTGTACTCGCCATAATATATTTTTCTTGTAGTCCATTGAAGGTCACAGGTCCCACCCCTCTGTGTTTACAGTCATGCTCCTGATACTGCTTGCTACAAACTGAGGCGTGCTGGTAACACAAGGGGTTATCCTGGCCTACAGATTTTTCTGTTTGTCAGTGTCCAATCCTCCCATAGGTGACAGTATAACCCCAAAGTATATAATGTCCTGTGTCCCTCAATGGACTCCAAGAAAAGGATATTGGGGTGAATACAAAAATCCTATTCTGTAACATCTCAGACACATCTCAAAAATCTTTTTGTGCTCATTACTGTATTTCCATTGCATTTCTACTGCTGACCTCTTTTCTTCAGGATGTCCGCTAGCTTTGCTGTGTTTTCTTTTGAAGGAACGCCATGAAGCAGTAGTGAGGCGTACAATACAAAGGAGTCAGAAGCCAAGACAGAAGAACAACAGATGGTCTTGGGGAGGCTCTCTGCAAAGCAACCAAAGTATAAGTAGTTCAGGTAAAACCGAATGAAGCCAGACTGCCAGAACCATGACCATAGCTATCAATCAGCTTTTTATTGGATTTGGCAGCTGGAAAAATGAAAGATGTTTGCTTTTGCCTCCTACTCTATAGTATAGGTACAGCCCTGTAATTAAGATTGCTAAATTGTTGCTATGCTGTTTGTATTATTTGGTGATAATTGGGGTTAATGTTGTATTAGAGCTATACAGATAGAATATTAAAGGTACTGTTCTACTTCATAATAGAGCAAGTGTAATGTGTTTTACATGCACAGTGCTTAAGTTAGCAACAGTTTTTACATAAATCTGATTTTTCATGTTCCTTTAGTGTACATTTCTTATTGTTAGTATGTGAATGTTAAATTTACAAGAACTGCAAAAAGTGCTCAGCTGGTACTGTAAATTCATTGCTCTTTCCATCCCATCTTCAATTACAAACCTTTTATTTTAATTTTTTTCTTTACTTCATTTCTGCATGTTCTGTTTCTAGGTTACTTTGTTGACTCATCTTTCACCAATATCGATTTATCTGACCTGGCTCTCCATTTCCAAGCCAAGGGTTATGTTAGAAGAGGTGGTACTTACACCACTGTTTTGTGACCCTTCTTTCCTTACCTCTGCTTTTGTGATTTTGTGAAATAGAACCTGTTTTATAACCACTCAAAGCATTTTATTAGTATTGATTTCAAAGGGGTAAACATGTTTTATACCGTGTATAGTCCAAACCTATGGCAACAGTCCATATGCTTGGTCTGTGATAGGTATTTCATATTTCGTAGCATAAATTGAAATGGCAGTTGCCTTATGCAGTATCATTTTGTGGAATCTTGCACAAAAACTGCAAAAGTTTTTATTGTAAAAGTTTGCATTAAATGTGATGTAGTCCTTCTCTAGCCTTTTCTTCTGCATTATGTGTTGTTTTTCCTGCATTGTGTTGTCATTGTGGTTGTTTTAGTCACCCTGGAATGGAGCATTGATAGAAAGTTGTTTGTCCCATATCTACAGCTCTTCTCTGGGTCAGTAGGTGCCTTCAGTTGTGCAGAATAAGCTAAATGACTGAAAAAAAAAATAAAGTACAAAAGTTTGGGCACTACTAGTCAAATTATATACTATGTTGATTTTCCAGAACAAAAAAAGTAAACTCTGTAGGGAACAGACTTTTTCTGCAATTTATTGTATAGCTTACTTATTGAATTAACAGTTTGGCAAAAAGAATTAAACACGAAGCGTGGCATATATGAACATTTGGACACTCTTCCAGTTGATCAGTGATTGGATGATGATACCCTGTATCAGAACTTAATTGGCTTGATGGGCTTCATTTCAAGAATAGAGTTTAGAGCTTAAAGGAAAAGTTGACCTTTTGATAAAAAATAATAATGCACATTTTTTTGCAGGTAAAAAAAATGTGCATTTATTATTTTTGTTTTGGGAGCCTGTAAAGCATTGTACCAGCGATCAGCAGATCACTGATGTCATGCAGGTCTCTTGCAGATCTGTCAGTGTATTGGCTTGCTTGTACCTCGTACGAGGAAGCTGATACGTTCATACAGGAAGACTCCATTAATTACTACAGCGCTCACAGCCCCATGGTAGTTCATTGAAAAGCTGCAAAGCCTGCCGGACCTTGTAGTTTTCCATTCACAGCCCACCCCTGGCCGCGTCTCTTTTTTTTTCATTTTGGCAGCAGGCACAGGGAGAAGATCCGGTCTGCTGTTATAGTGGGGATCGGGGGGGGGGGGGGGTCATGGGGCTGGTGCATTCATAACATATTACATGTTACACCCTGAATATGGGTATAATGTGTAACATGGTATGAAAGGTGAACTTATCCTTTAACCACTTGCCAACCGCCTAACCAACATTTACTGTGGCAGGTCAACTCTATTGCGCAAAATTATGTACATGTACGTAATTTTGTGCAATAACCACTAGATGGCGCTATCGCGCCATGATTGGCTAACAGGGATGTCAATCAACAGGTCCAGTGGACCCGATATCCGCTGGTCATCCGCAATCGTTCCACAGAGAGGCAGAATGGCGATCTGTCTATGTAAACAAGGCTGATCCCAGTCCTGACAGGGAAGAAGATGGAGATCTTGTGTATCTGCTAAGCAGGAACACTGATTTATGTCTTCACCCTGTTAGACCATCCCTCCACAGTTAGCAAGCTCCAGCTAGGAGCACACTTAACCCTTTGATCTCCCCTAATGTTAACTGCTTCCCTGCAAGTGTCATTCTTACAGTAACAGTGCATATTTTTAACACTGATCACTGTAGTAATGTCACTGGTTCCAAAAGAGCGTCAAAAGTGTCAGTTGTCTGATTTGTCCGCTGCAATATCGCAGTCGCACTAAAAAACGCTGATCGCTGCCATTACTAGCAAAAAAGTAAATAAAAATGCCATAAAAATATCCCATAGTTTGTAGACGCGATAACTTTTGCGCAAACCAATCAATATTTGCTTATTGGGATTTTTTTTACCAAAAATGTGTAGCAGATTACATATTGGCCTAAATTGTTGAAGAAATTAGATTTTTTATTACATGTTATTATTAGCTATGTTTTATAGCAGAAAGTAAAAAATATTGTTTTTGTTTCAAAATTCTTTTTTTTTGTTTATAACGCAAAAAATAAAAACCGCAGAAGTAATAAAATACCACCAAAAGAAAGCTCTATTTGTGGGGAAAAAAAGGACTTCAATTATTTTTGGGTACAGCGCCGCACGACTACGCAATTGTTAGTTAAAATAACACAGTGCGGTATAGAAAAAAATTGCCTGGTCCTTAAGGGTGTAAAACCTTCCGGGGCTAAAGTTGTTAAAGGATAAGGTCACCTTTTTAAAAAAATAAATGCACATATTTTTTTAGGAGCCTGGAAAGCAGATCGCTGATTCCAAGCAGTACTCCTGCAGAATGTCAGTGTAAGCGGTCTACCTGTACATTGTCCTGGCAGGCAGATACACACTGACAGGAAGAATCAATGAACTACCATATCACTCAACAACGCCATTGAGAACTTCAAGCCTGATTGAATATGGCCGCCGTTTGGCTTTTTCTACCTGGCTCCTTTGATTTTTAATCCAAGGGATGACAGATGGGAGACAGCAGACATGGCCACCTACTGCAGAAATTTCAGCTGATTCATCAGAAAGGATGAGGATGAAAGCACCCTCAAAAACAGTATCCGCTCTTGTATACTTCTGCCCTAAAATCTTCCCTATAAGGAGGACTGTTTGAAGTAAGGGCAAGTTTTGTAAGGCCAAGAAACTCATCACTGCAGAGAAACTGTAAGAATAGAATTTTAGTTGTTACATGAATGGTGGTGCACCATTTCACTGTACATTGTTACATGCACAAAAATATTTGGCATTTATTACTAAAAAGCCAAATCACCAATAGGAAATTTACTGTGGTTTCATTATGCTAGTCTATGCATATCTAAAGTAAGCACCACAATACCTAGATAAACTGGAGACTTTTTGGAACGAATATCTGAGGTTCTGTGAAAATTAAACTGTTTGGTTGCAATCCATATTGGTTCATTTGGAGGTAAAGAGAAGCATTTAAAAACAAAACCACCTGGCTGCCAGGTAAAGTTACCGGAAGTAACTTTACATTGGTATAATAGAGTAGAGGACCTGGAGGTGCCTGCATGCATTGTCTGCTTTCTTGTAGAGCACCTTAGGGGCCGGAATACCAGGGTACTCCGGTATGCAAATGTTAAGCCCCTTCCCCATTCGAGAGCCCCTCCTGCACTCCACTGCTGGCCCACCACTATGATAGACAAAGTCACTGGTCGATAGTAAAAGCTGACCAGGCAAAAAAGATTTGTAAAAGTGCTGGTTGACGAAGTTCCCAGGCTTATTTATATATGCCACATTTTGTGTTTTATCCTTTTTTTCCAGTCTTTTTAATTGAGAATATAAATTGTGTATTGGATGAGAATGAATTAGTAGTTAGATAAAATGTATACCATACAATAATTTTCTAAGTAGTGACCCAACTTGAGTATGTTTGCCATCCTTCTTGCTGATGGTATTTTTAATACCGGCTAGTCTGACTAGAGAAGGTTTAGAAACAGTACTCGCATACCTAGTTTACCCTTACTGGAAAACCTATTGAAGTGCTGCCAATTCGCAATATTTCCATTTGTTTTAGATCCAGACAGGAGGTCAGTTTCAACAATGAACCTTTCGAAACATGTTGATCCAGTTATTAACAAGCGACTCTCCACCTCTTCCGCAACATTACTTAATTCTCCAGACAGAGGTACAGTGTCATAAACAAAATGGTGTAGTGGTGAACTTCATTGTATCCGCCATAATGGAGCATCTATGAAAAAGTTCTCTTTATGTTATCCACAACCAATAACTAGTCTAATATCTAACTTTAGTGTTAAGTTAATTATATATAATTTTAACATAATTTGAACTTACTGCAAAAAACATTTTTACAAACGTTTAGCTCACATTTGGTATCCCCAAAGGATAGACCTTGTAATTGGCATTCATGAATACACATGTAAGAGTCACCATTCATGCACATAGAAATTAGATATTTGACAGTTAATTTTGATGTGCAGCCTTATTCTCAGTTGGTTGCCATTTTAGGAAGAACAACTAAAATGACAGCAGTCTGTTTTAGTGCAATTACTGAACAGGTGCATTGGAAAATATTCCCCCCATTTATTCTATACTGTTCTGCTTGAAAGCTCCTGTATCTAAATTAAACGTTTAATTTTTTTTACAGCAGTTAAGGTTTTGATTTTAAGTTTTAGTTTGAGGTTAAAAATAGGTGACCCTTTAACAAAGTTTATTGCTTGGTTACAACTATTTTCGGTACATTCAGAGTATCCTAGTTGACATTGCATATACGTAATCGCCAGGGCCAAGGACGCTACAGTTTTTTGTCAATATGGCTTGTCCTTGAAATTGTATACACGTTTCCCATATTCATCCATGCATTTCTTTGTGTTTGTTTGTGACAGTGCCCATTACTATCATTGTGCTTCATATCTGAGTGCAATAAATGTGTGTTGTGTATTTTAATGTATTTTGTATTGTGCGATTCTGCCTTTCCCAAAGTAAATCGTATATCCCTTTGTACAAAGTAATTTATTTGTCATGTTGCAACACATTATTTAGTTTGTTGTTTTGTCAGGATTTACAGTCCAGTACAAAATAAGCTTTTTTTGATACAAACATGTAACAAATCCGAGCAAGTTATTATCAAATGTTGATGTGTACCTTGGAAAAATAGAATAGCATAATTTCATGCTGTACATCAAATCAGCTAATTAAAGGAGTTGTAAAGTTGGAAGGTTTTTTATCTTAATGCATTCTATGCATTGATAAAAACCTTATGAGTGTAGCAGCCTCCCCAGCATCCCCTACTTACCTGAGCCCCATCTCTTTCCACCGATGTCCACAAGTCCCTCAGCCACCCGGGACTCTCTTTCCTGATTGGTTGAGACACAACCGTGGAGCCATTGGCTCCCGTGGCTGTCAGTCAAAATCAGTTAGCCAATCAGGAGAGAGAGGGACGGGGCCGAACGACGGCTCCGTGTCTGAATGGACACACGGTGCTGCAGTTCGGCTCGGGTGCACCCATAGCAAGCTGCTTGCTGTGGGGGCACTCGACAGGAGGGAGGGGCTAGGAGCAGCGAAGAGGGACCCTAGAAGAGGGGGATTCCGGCTGCCCTGTGTAAAACCAACTGCACAGAGCAGGTAAGTATAGCATGTTTGTTTATTTAATAATAAAAAAAAAAAAAAAAAAAAAAAAGACTGATAATTCCTTCACCAAAAAGTGTAGCATCTCCAAGAAAAGAAACTGACCATGCTCTATCAGGTGGATCCGATATCCATGTGCATATAATGGTGCTACGGCTGAGGTGTCTGCAAACCTTTCCAGCTGATGTAAAAGCCAGCACCCATCTGTGTGTACAAACTTTTTTATTAAATCACAGGTTAAAAACACAACAGGATCATGCGAATGCATTTCAGCCAAAGGAGGTGGCGTTGTTTTTATCCTTTAATTTTATTAAGAAGATTGTAGAAACCCACAGATGGGTGCTGGCTTTTTGCATTTAATGGGTGTAGCAGCTACTTTGAGGTGGTTTGACACTGGCATAGTAGAAGCTGGAAAGACATCTCTACCTAAATCTCAATTCAATTCAAATAAGCTTTATTGGCAGGACCAAATACATTTTAGCATTGCCAAAGCAGTTGAGTTTGGGGGGGGGGGGTTAATGGGTAATATAAAGGGGGAATGAGGGGTGGGTCCATGTAAAGGATTTTTAAGTCCTCAGTGACTGACTCCCAGCATGCCTTTAGTTTTCTCTAGTATCCTCAGGGGGTGAACATCTCTCCCTCAGAGCTTGTTCCATTTTCTGCATATTTTCTCAATGGATTCCTTCTGGTTAGCCCCTAGCTGCTACATTCCTATTTTGGCACCCCTCGGGAGCTTTCTGGGTCAGTTGACTCCTCTGTAGTGTGTTGGGAGACAGTACCAGCCCCCCTGCCGAAAGAATGCCTGGCCAGCCTCTAACATCGCTTCAAGCATTGGATCCTTCATCTGGTGCTCACCTTGGCACACAGTGCATCATGTTGAGTTAGCCACCGGGTGCTATACAGGTCCAGGTCCAAGGTCCATCAGCTGGTGGAGAGCTGTCCCTGATGCCTCCCTTTTTGGGGGAGCCTCAAAGGCCACGATTTGCATGGGGCTTGTCCTTTTTAAGTTTACCACTATTCATGTTGTGGTCTCTGAAACTGGATTCAAGTTGGACTTATGCCCTGCCTTGGTGCACAGTGTGCTGCTGTGCTCAAAGCCTATTTGGGTTAATGCAGAGCAGTGGCTGCGGCTCTTTTGGGCTCCAACCAACAGTGGAAAGCAGCTCAGTACAGTTATTCATTTGGATTTGGCACATTCTCTGTGCGCAGGCTGTGGCACCTGCACAGCCTTTCTCCTTGTAACAGTTCTGCGCATGTGCATGCTATTTTGACTGGGTTCCCACACATTGAGCAACTACTCTCCATTCCCAGCAACTGAACACAGAACCGTCAAAGTGATCTCTAGATGCATTAAGACCCCTACTGAGCACACAAGGCACTCTCCCCTGCTGCCACCTCTGTTGTGAGCATCCCTAAGGAGATTCCCCTCAGACATTCCCCTCAGACGCATGGTAGATCAAAAGTGCAGGGCAGCTGGGGCTTCAGGATCTGCTGGCTCTCCTTCACCTAGTGATCCAGAGGGAGTTTGCATCACACTACTTAGCGATCCTGACATGGTATGGTTGGCCTCTCTGTTGTCCTCTGCTCCTTCAGGGACACTTGCCTCCTCCTATTTGTCTAGTGAGGAATTTTCTCCAACTGTGTCTGAGTTTTTGGGAAAGCTATCTGGATAAAAAGAGGTCTCTGACTGCAGGGACCATAAGTGAGCCCCTAGATGTCTCCTCCAGAGTCTCTTCCTGACCTTACTCTGCCTCTCATTGAGCTTCTTGTCCTGGAAGGAGAGGACAGTGTGGTTTATGAGAATTTGACACGATACCGTCAAACTTGCCAACCTCTCATCAATCTTGTTGCTTTAAAAGGAATGTTTGTCCCATTCTGGATTTGTATCTCCGTAGGAGATACCTGCAAGCTCAAAACTTCCATTTGCTTCCCTACATGAGGGAGATTTTTGGACCTCTAAGGACATAAAGGATATTCCCATCTTTCTGGCACATCACTGCTACCTGTATTTCTCTGTCGCTCATTGACAGACGTAGTCCTCCTTGATTAATATCAACTCAGGTTATACTGCCCTCTACAGGAGTAGGACTAGAGAGGAAAGAAAACGTTCTGGCCACACCCTAGGGGCAGTCCCAGAGGGTATATCCTCTCACTTCCTGCTACAGCAAATTCGTTTTTTTTTCTGTCTAGTTAGGAGTAAGGACCTAGATTCCTTGCTAGGATCTTCGGTCCTGGCAAGATTTTTTTTTAGAAATACTTTTTTAGACAGCTTTTTTTCTCCAGTGTTCCTGTGAGATCTTCAAGCAAGTACGCTGAAACTGGGCGACGGGCTGGATGTTGAGATCCAGTGGTCACCCCAGTTCAGCCTACGAGCGCGTGCAGGCCATAGCTCCGCGCTGGGTAGGCCGCGACATAGTCCCACTGGACGGGGACTGACCCTGCGAGTTAAACGTCTCGCCTGGACGCCAATGACCAACAGAGTCACGGCGTCCGTATTGGTCGACAGCCCCCCCTGGCCCGGTGGAGAGGGGTTCTGTCAGGAGTTGGCGCCCGCCTGGTTCCGGTATGGTGAGTAGAATGTTCCCCCTCTCCCCCTGTCGGGTTTGTTGGTGGACGCGGGCCCCTCTCTGGCATGGTCGGACACTCGGTTTTCTGGGTCTCCCCTCTATCCTATAACAGGTCACAGATCCCCCAATTTGAGTGTGATTTTTGTGAATAGAAACCAGGAGGCTTGGTTTGGGAGCTGACTATCTAAAAGTCACTATATGACTGTAAGGGTGACTGAAGTCAGTGGCAGACTACTAAGAGGCATTACTATTGAGGTATAGAGGTATCCTACCTGTCTAGTGTGTACACAGGCCGATGCCTATGCCTGAGTTACTGCAGCCACAGATCGCCATCCCTCCAGAAAGCCGGTCACTTCCACAGGCCACACAGCCTCCCGCAGGCCGAGGCACTTCCGCAGGCCGCACAGGCCGAATGCACACATCCCGCAGGCCGCTGCTAGCTTGCAAGCCGCCGCTATCCTACACAGGCCGCCGCCATTTTCCTGCAGATCGCACGAGGCCGCCATATTGGCGTAGCCTCGTGTCTCCAGCATGGGGGCGGCCATGTTTGAGGTGACCAAACACCTCGTGGAGTAATTGGGAGGCGCCGGAAGGCGTGTAAAGGGGCGGAGCCGCCTCCTTGGCCCAGGGAAAGCAAGCCAAAGACTTTGTCTGTAACAGACAGTGCTGGAAGCAGTTTGATAAGAAACTTCTGTGCATCAGGTGAGCCTTGGGGTCTCTCTCTCTCTCTCTCTCTTTCTGAGGGGTCCAGGCAGGTAGACTGAGGGGCGCTACTGCGCGGGGGGACTAAGTTGAAGAAAAAAAAAAATTTTTTTTTTTTTTCTTGCAATTAATTTTTTTGTGTTTGCTGGCAAGTGTCTTGTTACATGAACCCTGCCACTCATGTATCCCCACCTGATCCCCTCGGGGTGGCCGCAGGACCCTCCAGTACCCCACTTGTGATGATGCATTATCGGCAGCTTTGGAGTCTTTGGTATCCCGGGTGGAGGTAGCCTGTCAGGGACGGGGGTCAAGAAGAGCGACCCCCGCCTACCTCTATGTCATCTGATACTTCAGATACGGATTCTGAGCTTGTCATTGCCGGGAAACCTTAAATCTTGAGGTTACACCGGCAGAGGTAGCTGAGACTCATATTCCTTTTTTGGTACTAGCAAGCCTACCAAAATGGTGAAGGGTTTCCCTTGCCCAAATGGGGTCGTCCGTAAAAGAGCCCCTGCGATTTCCAAACGCATTGCTAGGTGCTATCATTTTGAGGAATCCCTCATTACAAAGATGGACGGTACCACCAATAGTGGACTCACCGATTTCCAGACTAAATAAAGCCACTGTTATCTCGCTGGATTGACAGAATGGGCCCCACCCATCTCTAGGGTGGGGGGACGTCTTCACCGGTTTCCGGATCCAGGGCTTTCCAGAATCCCGGATAAAGGGATTCGCAAGGTCATATGGTCGGGATACAAGATCGAGTTCGATCACTTTCACCGGTGCGATTCTTCCCTTCCAATATTCGACATCCCCGGGTCGCTTAAAAAGCTTTGCGGGGGACAGCTTGATGCAACAAGCAGTGGTAGTTCCCATTCCTTGGAGGAGTTCTAGTCGAACCTGTTCACAATGCCCAGGAAAAAGGGCTAGGTGCGTCCAATTCTGGTCTTGGAAGAGATGGAGTCCATCCATACAGTGGTGGCCTCCCTGCATCAGGGGGATTTCCTGGCGTCCATAGACATTTAGGATGCCTATCTTCATATCCCCATCTTCGCAGGACATCAGCGTTTTCTTTGCTTTTCCCAAAGATCATCCCTGGTTCCCACCAGGAGACTGAACTATCTGGGCCTAATTTTGGATATATCCTTGGCAAGAGTGTTTCTCCAGGCGGAGAAACTCCAGAAGATTCAGTCAATGATTCGGATATTGCTGTCCGTCAACTGGCTGGGATTGATGGTCGCCTCCTTAGAGGCAGTACCGTTTGCCCAGTCTCATACCCGAATTCTCCAAAGAGGAGATTCTTCTCATATGGAATCGGAATCCCGATTCCCTGGACAATCGGATCCGATTAAGCGAGCAGACCAGGGAGGCTCTGGTCTGGTGGCTTCGGTCTCCGATGCTCAGCCAGGGGAAGTCATTTCTTCTGATAAATTCCAGGTTACTGATAAAGGTGTTGGAACTGAGAGCGATCAGACTTTGTCTGATTTACTGGACCGAGCAGCTCCAGGGCAGTCCGGTTCGGCTCCAATCGGACTATGCCACGGTCATGACTTATGTCAATCACCAAGGGGCACCAAGAGTGCCCTGGCGGCCATAGAAATGGCCAACATTCTTTATTGGGGGAACAGTTGTTCCAGTTCTCTCCGCGATATTTATCACGGGGGTGGACAGGCAGATTATTTCAGCCGTCAGATTCTGGATCAAGAGGAATAGTCTCTTCATCCAGAGGTATTTCACCAGCTGTCCCTTCATTGGGGCACCCCGGATATGGATCTGTTGGCAGGTTGGCTCAACAGGGCTCGCGCCCGCGATCCTCTAGCGGACGCAGCAGACGCGCTGAGAGCCCTGTAGGGGAAGTATCAGCTACTGTATGTCTTTCCCCCTCTCAAGTTACTGCTGAGATTTCTCCGCAGGATAGAGGTGGAGGGAACTCCAGTTATCCTGGTAATTCCGGGCTGGCCTTGTCAAGCCGGGTACGCCGACTTGGGAAGGCTAGTCGCAGACGCTCCTTGGCGACTTCTTCTCAGGGAGGATCTGCGGTCTCAAGGACCAATCTTCCATCGTGCTTTACAGTCGCTGGTTTTAACGGCCTGGCCATTGAGACCCAGGTACTGAAGGACAGGGGATTGTCAGCTTCAGTTATTCCTACTCTAATTAAAGCAAGGAAAGCGACTTCTAGCAAAGTCTATTATCGCACATGGAAGACTTATATTGCGTGGTGTGAATCGTTGGGATTTCCCCCACGTACCTATTTGGTGACCCGAATTTTGGCTTTTCTGCAAAAGGGGGTTGAGCAGAAACTATCCTTGAGCACTATCAAGGGTCAGGTTTTCAGCGTTGGCAATCTTCTTTCAGAAGCCGCTGGCTACTCATTCCTTGGTGCGGAATTTCATCCAGGGGGTGCGGCACTTGGCTCCGCCAGTGCGCGCGCCCTTACCGCCCTGGGATCTTAATTTGGTTTTGTCGGTTCTGCAGAAACCTCCCTTTTAAAATAACAGGGAGATTCCCTTGCTTACATTATCCCAGAAGGTGGCCTTCTTGGTGGCTATCACTTCTGCACGCAGGGTGTCAGAACTGGCTGCATTATCATGCCATTCCCCATATCTTGTGGTTCATAGGGATAAGGTAGTTCTTCATCCGAAGCCATCCTTTCTTCCTAAGGTGGTTTCAGACTTTCATCTGAATGAAGATATTGTGCTACCTTCCTTGTGTCCTCAGCCCAATCATCCTCGGGAATATGCGTTGCATTCCTTGGATGTGGTTCGGGCAATCAGGGTATACCTGAAGGCTACGGAATCGTTCCGTAAGACGGATTCACTTTTTGTGATCACGGATGGTCCCAGAAAGGGGTTGCCTGCATCTGCCGCGACTATCTCCAAATGGATCAGACAGACGGTGGTACAGGCTTATTCGATTAGGGGTCGGAATCCTCCGTTCCCTGTTAAGGCGCACTCCACTCGAGCGCTCAGTACTTCCTGGGCCTACCGCCATCAGGCGTCAGTGGTCCAGGTGTGCAAGGCGGCTACCTGGTCGTCGGTTCATACCTTTACAAAATTTTATAAAGTTGATGTGATGGCATCGGCGGATGCCTCATTTGGCCGCAAGGTTTTGCAGGCCGCAATTTGAGGAGACCGGTGGTCTACCTCGAGGGTTTTTTTCCGTTGGAATTTCAGTTGAGTCTCATCGTGTGATTGATGAGCCTTTAAAACTTCTAGTTGGCACCGGTTGGGCCTTCTAGATTGGATTTTGATTTCCATTATCCCACCCCTCATTTGTGGCACTGCTTTGGGACGTCCCGAGTTGATATTAATCAAGGAGGACTACGTCTGTCAATGAGCGACAGAGAAAAATGGATTTTTGTAAAATCTTACCGTAAAATCCTCTTCTCTTAAGCTCATTGACAGACGTAGTACCCGCCCCTCTGTTTTTGAGTTGGGTTGGGTTAAATTCTCTAAACACTGCTTTGTGACATAACTAATTTGCTGTAGCAGGAAGTGAGAGGATATACCCTCTGGGACTGCCCCTAGGGTGTGGCCAGAACGTTTTCTTTCCTGTCTAGTCCTACTCCTGTAGAGGGCAGTATAACCCGAGTTGATATTAATCAAGGAGGACTACGTCTGTCAATGAGCTTAAGAGAAAAGGATTTTACGGTAAGATTTTACAAAAATCAATTTTTTGTGGTGGGAGTGCAATATTATTAGTTTGTTGCTCTTCTCTTGGTCTCTCCACTGCACCTCGGGTGTTGATCAAGGTGGTTGCCCCACTTCTGGATCTGTTCTGCATCTGCTCTGCTCTCAGGGAATTCTTGGTATTGGATATCTGGACAACCTCTTGCTGAGGGAACAGTCAGCACAATTTCTGTCAGCCAATGTTTAACAGATGGTGCAGATTCTGTAAAGATTTGGATGGATTCAAACCTCCAGAAGCTCATGTTGGATCAGACTCCTCACCTGGAATACCTATGCCTAGTGCTGGATACGACCCTGTCCAGGGTCTTTTATCTCCTCCGGAGAAGTCTCAGCTTCTCTGCGCTCACATTTTGATCTTGTGGTTCAAACGCTGCCCAACCATTCACTTTTGCATGCAGGTTCTGACCTTAATGATGGCCTTTTCAGCAGTCCTGTATGCTCAATTTCACTTCAGACGGTTGCAGCTCAATCACCTGGCAGCATTGGACAAACAAAAACATTCTGTAGATTGCCCCATATGCCTGTCCAGTTTGAAGCAGGAATCAGAGAATCTTTTCTCCGGGGGGTTTGAGTGGGCGTATGACCGATGTCAGCCCAACCTGAGTCCAGGGTGCCCTCTCGGTACAGGGAATATGGTCGCTTGAGGAAGCCAAAAGTCAAACCCCACAGTTGTGACCTACATCCACCAAAAGGCACCAGAAGTTGCGCAGTTAGCAGACTTGATTCTTGGCTGGGTGTAAGGTCACATTTCAGGCTTGTCTGTTGTGCACATCCCAGGAAGAAAATTGTAGGGGGACTTCCTCAGTAGTCAGTCTGGACTCCAGAGAATGATTTCTTCACCTGGAAGTTTTAGACTCCCTGTTGTGAGTGGGAGCAATGGACCTCTTGGGGTCAAACAACTTAACATATCTTTCACTAGAATTAGGGATCCCCGGACTTTCAAAATGGAGTTAGTTAAGCCAATTAATGCTATTCCCCCTCTGAAGCTTCTTTCTCGTCACCTTCGCAACATTAAAATGGAGAGCAGTTCTGGTGATCATTATTACATTCAAGTTGGCCCAGGAGGCTGTGGTATTTGGACATTGTGATGCTCCTGGCAGGCTATCTGTGGGCCCTTTCTGATTGTTAAGCCCTTGTGTCCCAAGGAAAAACCTTCCACCCTGCTACTCAATTGTAGGCTTGGATAGCTTGGCTGTCGAGTCCCAGTCCCTGGGGGAATGGGGCCTATCAGATATGGTTATTCCCATGCTGCTAATAGCTGTGAAATTGAATCTTGCAAGCTCGATCATCACACTTGGAGGGCATACTTCACTTGGTGTCATCCCAAGAACTACTCCATGGGGCGAATCCTGTATTTTTTCTCCATTCGGGTTTAGATGAACGTTTGGTCTTGAGTACTCTCAAGGGTCAGATTTCGACCTTATTTATTTTGTAGAAGCTGTGAGGGCCTTTGTACTGAGTGTGGCTCACACTGTAGGATGTCAGTCTGGTTTCTTTGTTGTTCAAAGACAAGTCTTGGAACCTCATATGGGTTTTTTACTGTCTATCTTTACTCAGTAGATTGCCTTTGTGGTCGTAATCACCTCTGCAAGCCAAGTCTCTGAGTTTGTGCCCTGGTCCTTTAAAGAGCCTTTGTTTTTATTGCATAAAATTAAAGGTGATTGTGAGACCTAGGGCCTCTTTCCTTCCCAAGGTTGTTTTGGTCTGTCATCTTCACCATATGTCCTGCATCTGAGCATTTTAAGGAAATTTCTTTTCATTGTTTGTACACACTGTTCAAGTTTGCCTTCTCAGCTACAGCCTCTTTTTGTCAGTCTGTTATTCCTTGGTCTTGCAAGGGTGCGCTAGCTCCTTGCTCCACTTTTGCTAGTTGGATTTAGGGAATCCCCATTTAGACCTGTGACCTTTATGGTCAAGACACACTTCTCTACAAAAATTCTATTAATTACTTTACATACAAAATGGGTACTATGTCTGCATTCAGTTACATTAGCTTGTAGGTTTCAAATAGGGATAGGCTCAGACCTGTTTGAATTGTACCCGCCAGAAAGCTGTCACTGCACACCACCAATTATAGGCAATGAGGCATTTCCCAGCCCACAGCTGCACATACACACACTGACTACAGGGAGTGCAGAATTATTAGGCAAATGAGTATTTTTGAGGATTCATTTTATTATTGAACAACCATGTTCTCAATGAACCCAAAAAACTCATTAATATCAAAGCTGACTATTTTTGGAAGTAGTTTTTAGTTTGTTTTTAGTTTTAGCTATTTTAGGGGGATATCTGTGTGTGCAGGTGACTATTACTGTGCATAATTATTAGGCAACTTAACAAAAATCAAATATACAGTATACCCATTTCAATTATTTATTTTTACCAGTGAAACCAATATAACATCTCAACATTCACAAATATACATTTCTGACATTCAAAAACAAAAACAAATCAGTGACCAATATAGCCACCTTTCTTTGCAAGGACACTCAAAAGCCTGCCATCCATGGATTCTGTCAGTGTTTTGATCTGTTCACCATCAACATTGCGTGCAGCAGCAACCACAGCCTCCCAGACACTGTTCAGAGAAGTGTACTGTTTTCCCTCCTTGTAAATCTCACATTTGATGATGGACCACAGGTTCTCAATGGGGTTCAGATCAGCTGAACAAGGAGGCCGTGTCATTAGCTTTTCTTCTTTTATACCTTTTCTTGCCAGCCACGCTGTGGAGTACTTGGACGCGTGTGATGGAGCATTGTCCTGCATGAAAATCATGTTTTTCTTGAAGGATGCAGACTTCTTCCTGTACCACTGCTTGAAGAAGGTGTCTTCCAGAAACTGGCAGTAGGACTGGGAGTTGAGCTTGACTCCATCCTCAACCCAAAAAGGCCCCACAAGCTCATCTTTGATGATACCATCCCAAACCAGTACTCCACCTCCACCTTGCTGGCGTCTGAGTCGGACTGGAGCTCGCTGCCCTTTACCAATCCAGCCACGGGCCCATCCATCTGGCCCATCAAGACTCACTCTCATTTCATCAGTCCATAAAACCTTTGAAAAATCAGTCTTGAGATATTTCTTGGCCCAGTCTTGACATTTCAGCTTGTGTGTCTTGTTCAGTGGTGGTCGTCTTTCAGCCTTTCTTACCTTGGCCATGTCTCTGAGTATTGCACACCTTGTGCTTTTGGGCACTCCAGTGATGTTGCAGCTCTGAAATATGGCCAAACTGGTGGCAAGTGGCATCTTGGCAGCTGCACGCTTGACCTGATCTGAAGAAGGAGGCTACGCCTCCGAAACGTTGTCCTTAGCAACCCCATGCAAGTCATGCTCTGGGTCCCGATCGTGGAGTCTCCCTCTGCTTAACCGCATTGTCAGTTTCTCTGAGCGGCTATAGCATCCGGCTCTTGGAGGGTGTGCGGCAGCGGCTGGACCGTGCGCAGGCTCACCACATCGAGTCTCCTTGAGTAATCCGAGGCAGTTGGCTTAGCCGTACGATACTCACTGACTAGTGCAGGACGAACAGCTGAGCCGCCGAGGCTAGGAGGAGAGAGCCCTGTAAACATCATCGGGAGATATTTATTTCCATGCATGACTTCCTATCTGTTTGTGAGTACCTGTTTTTATGACTTCTATTTACTTCAAATAAATGGTGTTACACTAGGGCGGTGTGCGCTCTGTTCCTTTGTTTTCTCCATTGTAGCTGTAGAAGAAGCTATGGTTGCTACCCTGGCTGGACTTTACATGTGTCTGGATTTTTAAATCCATATTACTTTGAAGATGCAGAGATAAGTACTAGATAGTAAGACGAGTTCAAGGCTTGGTTCACACCAGGAGGTGTGTTTAAGCGTGCTCTACTTTGTGTGTTCCCATGTGTCGTGTTTAGCGCAGCCCATTCAATTTAGTGGACTGCCCTATGCACGAGAAACTCACAACAAAGGTGCCTTCATGTTTTTTAAAATCGCACCACAGCAAACCACATGGTACTCCATTACCATGCGTTGGTGAGCATGAAAATATGTGCACTTGCAATATGCGTGAGGGTGTCCTTAAGAATTTTTTAAGGTCCAGGAAAGCGCACAATATTGCATGCGTTCCCGCAACTCACTGGTGTAACAGAGTCCTAAAGAAGAAAGTCCTTGGTTTTCTGTCAGGGTCACTCGAAGTGACCATGACAAGATCAATGGGTGGTTTCTGTACTTGCTAAAACATGTCCTCAGCCTGAAAAAAAAGAAAATTTAAAGTGGAAGTACAGGTAAAACCTAGACCTACTCCCACCCCCATTCTAAGCCTAATCAATCTAACCCTGTAAAGAAAAGATTGCTATACTTGTTCTGAAGCCGCTCTGGTCTGGTCTCAAGCGACACCTTCTGTGTGCAGGAGAAAGCTGACAACAGCTGGAAAATGCTTGGAAAGTGATCTCACCCATTGACTTATGTGGCTTCAATTGTCGGCCGCCTCGCCTACACACTGAAGCCACCACTGACAGCTCAGCCTGGAACCAGACCGGAGGGCTAGATAGATTAGGTTTAGAATGGGGGTGGGAAAAGGTTTAGAGTAATGCACAGTACACACGATCCGAAAATCGGACGACGTTCTGTCCGTTTTTGTTTGGTTGCTAGGAATTCTCAATTATATTTGCAAATGGGAGAGGATACTTACGATACAAATTTCCTCGGACGATGATTCAAAAGCTTCGTGTATTCGTGGCCACGCTGTAGCGTGTGAGGGAAAATGATGTCTACTGCTCATGCGCTGTCTACTGCTCACCATTTTTTTCGGACGAACAACATACTGAGAATACGATTATCGTACGATGTGTTATAATACGATCAAAATTTTTATGCTTGCACGACCGGATAATATCGGGCGAACTGTCGTGATCGCCTCTCGTAAGCTGTGTATTAACGATCAGATTATCGTCCGATCTTTTCACAAGCGTTATTTTTCGTCTGATTTTCGGAACGTGTGTACGGGCCATTAGTTAGGTTTTGCCTTTAGCGTAGCAACATAATCTGAGGACTGATAAGCTTTACTGGCCCCTTAAAATACAGGTAAACAACTTTGCAAATATCAGGTCATATTGCAATATGCTGGATTCTCTAGATATATCTTTAAATTCCCAGTGAAGTAATGCTAGTCCTATTATAAAATTATTTTTAAATTACTGTAATAAAATTAGTAACATCTTCTAATTAGAGAACTCTATTTCTTACATGAATTTGGGACAGAATTAAGTGTGTGTCCTTGTGTAATGGGTCACTGTGCTTTTTACATTGATCTGACTTATGTCTGATGTTATGCTTGTCATCTAGGTCGGCGACCACAGCTTAGCCCATGGGAGTCCAGTGTGGTGTCAAGACTGCTGACACCAACACATTCATACTTGGCAAGGAGTAAAAGCACAGCTGCTTTATCTGGAGATGCAGGTAAAATGTTAAGGCAAATGGCTTGGTGCGTGATCTTATTTGATTGATTTTATTGCTGCTTTTATCACTGAACTCTCTGTTGATAGGGCTATCATGCTGTAAGTTCTGTTTTTGAACATACAGCTTGGTTTGGATTTGCTACATGCATTTTTTAGATTGATTTTCCATTATACCTGACCTTTCTGTGTTTGAAAAGGAATTAATGATAATATGGAATAGTATCCTGTGTGTATCCACTAGCATGTCATATCTTTTGTTCTGGCTCTCATCCCTCAAATGATGCCTGAAATACAGTTGTTTGTTTTTGAGAAAAAAAAACCTTCTGTATAATAAAGTTTAAAAAAAATACATTTGAAAAAAAAAATATTTTACATTATGAAAATGTTTTCAAGAACAAAGATTACAATTTAATTTCCTTTTTCTACTAAATGGCTGATGCATTTTTCCAAAAAACTATTTTATAAACCTTGAAAGCAAGGAAAAAAAGTAATAAACAACAAATTGTTTAAAAAAAAAACATATCTCAATGCATTACTGTGAAATTATCCATTCTGTAAATGGAATAAGGGATAACTGGGTATCTGGGTATATGCTGCTTACATGGTAGCAGTGTGTTATACCATCTCACTTGTTCACTGAGTTTTTATGGTTTGACCTGAGCTTTTGCTGGCCCAGAACATCTATTGGCAGGCTAATAAGTTTATTCTTTAAAGTGGAACTTTAGTCAGAAAATGAATCCTGCTAGATCACTTCAGGCTGGTACCTTTTTTAAGGTAAAACAAAAAAAAGTGCCTATGCTGTTTAAAACCGAGTAATGCACTGTTTCACCTTTTTCTGCACATGCTCAGTTGCTCTCCATTTTTAGGCACTGCAGAGTTTGTAGAGGCCAATCTGCTGACAGCCTTAAAGCGGAATTAAACCCTCCTATCCTTTACAGCCAAGGAAGCTGCTTCTGTTTGATCTGCAGCTGCCATGGTGCTGCACATGTGATCAGTAATGACACCAGCCATTTGATCGTTTGACAGTTTGGTTGAGAACGAAAGCAAATGTGACATCTAACAATCCTGGTATTCCAGGAATGTAACTGTTTTTTGAAACCATTAAATCAATGAGTTTAGTTCCGCTTTATGGTTTACTGCTGCTTTGAGGCTCTGGGCTTCAACAAAATGGCAGCCTCCAGCAAGAAGACACAGGAACAAGGCTGGAGGCAATTTACAGCACACACTTATTTTGGTAGCATAATTCTTAATGTGGAATGTGTGTTCCATGCTAAAGTACATTCTTTTTTTCATCAAGCTGCTATGGGTAAAGTTCCACTTGAAGGAGACCTTATTGTGCATATTTCTAACTAAACTGTTTTGGAATTGAGGAATTCTAGAAATGTATAATGTGTTTTATTATACAAGTGTTATATTTGTAGCAAACAGTAATGATTATGTATTTTACATGTTTATGCTCTGCCTTTCTGCCTGCTTTGCACTTTTATAGCTGTGTTTATGGTGGTCTTTAGATAGTATTTTCTCTCTTCACTTCTCTTCATGCTTTAAGAGGAAGTCTTCTCAAAACTTACTTTCTTTGATGTTGGTGAGTTATATCACCCATCTCTAGTGGACTCCAGCAGTGACTCACTCTGCCTATTTGCAGCTGCCATTTCATTGGCGATTATTCTCCAATCTTGACTCCCCATATGTTTTCCTATATGGAGATTGCTGCAGAAAGATTCAAATTGGTATCTGGAATATAGTGGTGTAGTGGGCAGAAGCATAAATTCCTGTGGGAGAGTGTTGCTGCTAGGGCCCCCCAGAAGACCAAGTGTTTGATGTAGCCTGCCAATGTCTGCATAAACCAAAATATCAGTTTTAGGCAGACATTAAAATCTAAAAGGTTTTGAGATTACTACCTTCACTAGTCAGTGATTCTGTAATTACTGTGGGATAAAGTTTGTGATTATAAAAGCAGTTCCAGATCCATCACTGCTAATTGATGCCATTTTTACTTTGTTACCGTCTCAGCAAATCAGAATCCTTTGCAGAGGGGATTCTGTAAAGGAGCTTAAATTGCGCATCATGGCATTTTTTCATGTTTCCCAATTGGCTAAAATGTTTTATTACCTAACTGCTCATTCAGTGATATTTAGTCCCTGACAATGCTTTTAGGTTACAAATGACAAAAAAAAAATTAAAATGAAAGAAAAACAGGTTACTGTGATGGTTTTGGCTTGGAATACATTTTCCTGTTGATATTAACAGGCTCATTCTCTTTCTTCTTTTCAATCTTTTCCTCCTGCCTCATGCTTCCTGCTGTTGTCTTATTCATTGTATACATCTCCATCTATGTTCTATTAAAAACACCCTAGTTATCCCCATTTGTCCTCGTTCAGCATCTTGCAGCCCCATAAGCCCTCAGGCACAAAAGACGCCAACAATTAAAAGTTCAGAGAGACCCAAGACTTTCTTTACAACTCCAGAGGCTGTAGCTAGGCGGAGAACCACGCACATGGTAGGATCTGGCAGTGTAAGTATAGAAGACTGTTTCTCAGATCAATACAATATACACTGAATTTGAATATTTTTTTTCTCTTATGTTGAGTTACATTGGATTCAGAGAACTTAACTGCCATTTACAGGAGGATTTGGTCACTGGCTAATGAGAGTGACCAGCCTGGAATAACTCCTCTCATTCCTAGCATGCTTCAGTTTTTTGCTTGTGTCCTAGGAGGATTGACGCATTTTCTCTACTGAGAAGTTTAACCCCTTCCCGCCCCCTCCCAGCCCATTTAAGAGGCTCTAAATGGTTGAAGGCAGAGGCAGGCATTCCGATCATGTGACTGCTGTGATTGGGAGTCACAGCGGTCACATGATCAGAAAGCTCCCGATTGCAAGTATGCAACAGGAGCTTTCCGGTACCGGCCAGTTACTGTGCTAGGAGCGTGCAGGGAGGGCTCTCTCAGCACAGTGTTCGCATACAGTGGGTACGGAAAGTATTCAGACCCCCCTTACATTTTTCACTCTTTGTTATATTGCAGCCATTTGCTAAAATCATTTAGGTTCATTCTTCTTCCTCATGAATGTACACATAGCACCCCATACTGACAGAAAAACACAGAATTGTTGACATTGTTGCAGATTTATTAAAAAAGAAAAACTGAAATATCACATGGTCCTAAGTATTCAGACCCTTTGCTCAGTATTTAGTAGAAGCCCCCTTTTGATCTAATACAGCCAGGAGTCTTTTTGGGAAAGATGCAACAAGTCTTTCACACCTGGATTTGGGGATCCTCTGCCATTCCTCCTTGCAGATCCTCTCCAGTTCTGTCAGGTTGGATGGTAAACGTTGGTGGACAGCCATTTTTAGGTCTCTCCAGAGATGCTCAATTGGGTTTAAGTCAGGGCTCTGGCTGGGCCATTCAAGAACAGTCACGGAGTTGTTGTGAAGCCACTCCTTCGTTATTTTAGCTGTGTGCTTAGGGTCATTGTCTTGTTGGAAGGTAAACCTTCCGCCCAGTCTGAGGTCCAGAGCACTCTGGAGAAGGTTTTTGTCCAGGATATCCCTGTACTTGGCCGCATTCATCTTTCCCTCGATTGCAACCAGTCGTCCTGTCCCTGCAGCTGAAAAACACCCCCACAGCATGATGCTGCCACCACCATGCTTCACTGTTGGGACTGTATTGGACAGGTGATGAGCAGTGCCTGGTTTTCTCCACACATACCGCTTAGAATTAAGGCCAAAAAGTTCTATTTTGGTCTCATCAGACCAGAGAATCTTATTTCTCACCATCTTGGAGTCCTTCAGGTGTTTTTTTAGCAAACTCCATGCGGGCTTTCATGTGTCTTACACTGAGGAGAGGCTTCCATCGGGCCACTCTGCCATAAAGCCCGACTGGTGGAGGGCTGCAGTGATGGTTGACTTTCTACAACTTTCTCCCATCTCCTGACTGCATCTCTGGAGCTCAGCCACAGTGATCTTTGGGTTCTTCTTTACCTCTCTCACCAAGGCTCTTCTCCCCCGATAGCTCAGTTTGGCCGGACGGCCAGCTCTAGGAAGGGTTCTGGTCATCCCAAACGTCTTCCATTTGAGGATTATGGAGGCCACTGTGCTCTTAGGAACCTTAAGTGCAGCAGAAATCTTTTTGTAACCTTGGCCAGATCTGTGCCTTGCCACAATTCTGTCTCTGAGCTCTTCAGGCAGTTCCTTTGACCTCATGATTCTCATTTGCTCTGACATGCATTGTGATCTGGAAGGTCTTATATAGACAGGTGTGTGGCTTTCCTAATCAAGTCCAATCAGTATAATCAAACACAGCTGGACTCAAATGAAGGTGTAGAACCATCTCAAGGATGATCAGAAGAAATGGAAAGCACCTGAGTTAAATATATGAGTGTCACAGCAAAGGGTCTGAATACTTAGGACCATGTGATATTTCAGTTTTTCTTTTTTAATAAATCTGCAACAATGTCAACAATTTTGTGTTTTTCTGTTAGTATGGGGTGCTATGTGTACATTCATGAGGAAGAAGAATGAACTTAAATGATTTTAGCAAATGGCTGCAATATAACAAAGAGTGAAAAATTTAAGGGGGTCTGAATACTTTCCGTACCCACTGTATATGCAGCCTCTCGGCATTAAAGCCCACCCAGCGAGAGACCGCATTTATGAGTACGGCCAGCTGGAAGTGGTAAACCATTTTAACTAGCCATTAAGACAATTTTTTCTTTGCTTCATGCTGTTTGAGCTAGTACCTTTATGCAACTGTTTGGATGGGCAAATCCTCAGCTCTAGCTTTTGAGACCATACTCGGACTTTGCTAGACTGGACAATTGCAAGTCTTGCCTTTTATTTGACCTTGGGCACTGGGCTTTGCACACTGTGGCATTTTTCAGTCCTTTGCATACTGTGCTAGATGCAGAGCCTTTCCCAGGTCTGGGGCTGTGCTGTGCAACTGCATCTGGTGTTTACCCTGCCTCATTTATGAGTAAACTGTGTGGCTGAGCTTCAAGGAATACTTTTTTTTTTTTTTTTCCCTTTAGAACCGTTGGGCGCAATTACTAATCATATTTTTCTAATTTTCTGGGGAATTAAAGTGTTCATAAACCCTTATAGCACCCTAATAGTTCCAATGTGGTCATTCATGTAATATAAACTAACTGACGTGCCCCAAAATACAAAAATTGCTGTTTTCCTACCTTTATTTCGGGTGATTTCTTGCCTGTCCATGACCACAATACATCTCCCTTCTGAGCCTGAGAGCAGCCGGTGGGCATGTCTCACTTTCGGCTCTCGGTCACTCCCACAAGCCAAAGCAAGGCTAGGATGAATGGAGGAGCTGATTCCCCTGTTGGAGTTCTCTCATAAATGAGGTCGCTTGTCCTTCATGAGAGAGCAGGTGACCTGACCAATTGGGGGGGGGGGGGGGTGGAGCATGGCTGGGAGAACAAACACTGACAAATGTATGAGGAAGTGCCTGTATGCAGACATTGTCAGTGGAAGAGCGGAGGATTGCTGAATGTATGGATTGGACAATTTCCAATCTGGCATTTAGCAATCCAGAAAGCGGTTAATATAAAAGTTTATTGCATTGAAGAGGGAATTTTTTTAGACTACAATTCCACGTTAAGTGCAGCCTTACTATTTGGAGTGTCATGCGCTCCACACTTTGCTATTCAGCGTGGGGTGGCAATTTGCCACCACTGCGCCTAATTGCTACAGACACGCCGTTTTACCTTGGTTGACCCTTGATGTCACCTACAGCGACATGGTCACCTCCAGTCATTTTAACCTTTCCTACCCTTAGCAGCCAATTTGTGAGTACCTCCAGATTTTAGCTAGTATTCTCCGTTAAGTTCTCCCTCCCTGCCAAGCAGTGCAACATGTCAGACCCCAAACACAGGAGCAGTCCTGCTGTATTGGTTTCCTTTAGCTCACAATCCACGAACAGTTCGGGAGGCAGTCTGCAGGGCTCTTTCTCAAGGGCCTTATCCCCTGCTTTAGTCACTACATTCCTTGGAATCTTCCTTAGCTCTGTGAAGTGTTGGCCCTATCCAGGAAGGATTTCACTACAGTGATGCAGAATGTAATGGAATATATTGCAGCTTTGATTGCTGACTATAACTGAAGAGGCTGTAAGCATACCTCAGTGACTTCCCCTACTAATCATCATTGGATCTGCAGCTTTAAGCTCTGAGACATTCTATCTGTAAAACAGTCTAAAAAATCCTTGCTAGATTATACTGTCCTTGAAGATTCGCAGGCATCTTGCCATAGCTCCTAGGTTTAGAAACACAATTTTGGCTTTTATTGATGCAGTGCATGCCACGTAAAAATGGGGAAAAAGCTGGTAGCTTCTACAAGCCCTGTTGCTAGCCTGGGATCCCATAGAGGCCCTAAGACTTTCAAAAATGTTTCTGGTAGACACCCTACTCCAAGGTGTTCTGTATAGAGACTGGGAAACACATGATAAACTACTCACATTTCCCAAACATTTTGCAGGTTTATTTCCATTTAAGGAGGCCTATAAATTTTTATTTATAATGAACATCGTTACAAAAATTCGGTAACATAGATTATAACTATAAAAGATTGGTCTTAATGGTAGAATAAACACATATAGTAAGAACCGTTTGCAACAAAGGAAGGGTTAACAAATGTTGATATAATTCTTGATAACCAAATCCTGCCTACCCCTATTGGGTTCAAGCTGAGAACAGAGAATGTAGTGTTAGGTAATGAATCACAGCGAAAATTCAGACCTAAGAGAGATGTTCGGGGATATGTTCTTTTAAGTATTTATAGGCTCTAGGGTGAGATAGCAAAGCTTGACTTTTTTTTTAAGTGATGATAGAGTAGTTTTTTTAAGCTAATATAATTTTATATTGTGCTTGGAAATTTACTCTAGCAATGACATTTGATAGATTAGGTGCGTCATTCGATTTCCATAAACTGGTTATATTCAGCCTTCAGATGGGATATGATATCAATGTACAAACACCATACTCGTGACCCTAGCATAGGGAAAAACTTTTCAGCAAGAGAGAATTTAAAGACACACAGCCATTCACTGAAATTAGAAGAGAAGTGGTTTAACCTTAAACAGCGTAAAGGGTTCTTTACTGTCAGAGCGGTAAGGATGTGCAATTCTCTTCCGCAAGCAGTGGTATCAGCAGGGAGCATCGAAAGTTTCAAAAAACTATGACAGGCACCTTAACGATCACAACATACAGGGGTATTCAATGTACTATTGACATAAATACACACACAAACTCACATCATAGGCTGAACTGGTGTATTTTTTTCAAACTCACGAACTCTGTAGCTATGAAGGAAGATACAGACATCCAGAAACTATGTAGGTTTTTACAGCTCCATAGAGTGTGGTAAAGGTTACCAGTTTGTTCATTACATCTCCAACAAATAGGAGATGTGGAAGGGTTTATTTTTGATAGTTTGTATGGGGTCAAATACCATCTATTTAATATTTTTTGTGAGTTGTCCCAGTGTACAATACATGAGGTGGCTTTACTGGATATCTTTATAGTATTTTGCCTTTGGTTCCAGGAAAACTCTTGATCTAGGTCTTTCTACCATTAGATTATGTGTTTTTTTACTTTCACTAGATTGGAAGGCTAATATTTCGTAAAAAAGGGGATTCCTTTCTCTTTTACTTCATTCATTTTAGCAAAATTTTGCCAAATTCCTAGAGGAATTTCTAAGGGGTTATGGGGATTAAACACTTTTAAGCGGGAGTGTTTGGTAATTTTGTTTAATACTGTGCGCATATATTGTATTGGTAAACTTTTAAAGTAAAAAAACGACCTTGTTGAATCCAGATTCCCACTGATAAGAAAATTTTGCAATAGTCTATAGTTTTTGTTGGAATTGATACCTTGGCTCCGTTTTTGTTTTTAGCTTTGGTTTTAGATATGTGTTTTCATGCTATTAGTGTGGATCTGATGCTTTGTAAATTAGATGTGCTAATTTTGCTAAGTACTTAGCTAGCAATAGATAAGGCAAATAGGTCATAGCCTGAGGTGACCTCTCTTTCACTGTTTAGCCTCGGGAGAGGAAAAACAGAATTTCTCTATCTTTCATCGACAGACGCAGCTCTGCTTAATCATAGACTATAGGGTTATGCTCCTCCCACTAGGGATAGGCACTAGGCGGAAAAAAGGCTTGTCCATGCTTATAGGGGCTGTCCCAGCAAACGTAACCCCTCAGGCTCTGCTATACTCAAACAGTTTGTTCTGCCTAGTGACAGGGATAGGACCTAGTTTTCCTGCTGGGACTTTGGTCTTAGCTGTAACAGGGAAAGTTTGTGATTTTATTTTTCTAGTTAGTTCCTGAGGACCAAGATCCAGAGGAGCTACAAGCAACAGCCGGCTCTGTTTTTTCAGATAATATAGATCCTTAAGGTCTCCCAGCCTGGTCATCGAGTGTGAGCAGGTTATAAGCCAGTACTAGGCCTCGTCACGACAGTGCCCCGATGGATGGGGATGATGGATGGGGATGAGCCTGCGAGTGGATCATCTTGCTGGGAAGCAGACGACCTGGAACGCTCTGAGTCGCAGCCTCCCCTTGGCTAACAGCACCCCCATCCTGAGTGGGAGGTGATCTGTTTGGAGTGGGGCCCGTCTGGTACCGCGGTATGGTGAGTAACATGTCCCCCCCATCATCTATCTATCATCGCACATGGAAATCGTACATTTCATGGTGCGAATCGCTGAAAGTGCACCCTCGCTTGTTTTCTATCTCCAGGGTTTTGGCTTTTCTACAGAAAGGGGTTGAACAGCGGTTGGTCTTGGGTACTATCAAAGGCCAAGTTTCGGCTTTGGCTATCTATTTTCAACGCCCATTAGCTACGCAGGCCCTTATCCGGACATTTGTTCAAGGTGTGCGCCATTTGGCGATCCCCGTTACAGCCATGGGATCTCAATTTGTTGCGGTTTGTTCTTCAAAAGCCCCCTTTTGAGAACATTTGGGAGATTTCGCTGCTTGCTTTGTCTCAGAAGGTTGCCTTCTTGGTGGCGATCACTTCTGTCTGCAGAGTATCTGAATTGGCGGCAATGTCTTGCCACTCACCTTATCTGGTGGTACTTCGACCTAATCAGTCGTTCCTTCACAAGGTGGTTTCTGATTTTCATTTAAATGAAGACACTGTACTGCCTTCCCTAAACCTCCGCATCCTAAGGGATATGCTTTATATTTTTTGGATGTGGTCCGGGCTATCAGGGTTTACTTGGAGACCACTGCGTCCTTCAGAAAATCGGACACTCTTTTTTGTCCTTACGGATGGACCTCATAAGGGACTGTCTGCGTCTGCTGCAACCATTTCCAGATGGATCAGACAGACGGTGGTACAGGCCTATTCACTGAAGGGTCAGATTCCTCCTTTTCCAGTGAAGGCGCATTCTACTAGAGCGCTGAGCGCCTCCTGGGCTTTTCGACATCAGGCGTCGGTGCTACAAGTTTGCAAGGCGGCAACTTGGTCATCTGTGCATAGCTTTACAAAATTCTACAAGGTAGAGATGTGTTTTGGCCGCATGGTTTTGCAGGCTGCAGTTTAAGAGAGAACCCCCTTTTTTTGGTTTCTCTTTTGAGGGTTCGTTCATTCCGGGAGAGCTCCTGTTTCTGGTTGAGCTCTGTTTTACTTGGTTGGCTACGTTTTGCCATTGGGGCATTCAGGTTTTTTGTTCCCGTCTTGTTCCCACCCCTCATGTTTTTACTGCTTTGGGACATCCCTATAGTCTATGATTAAGCAGAGCTGCGTCTGTCGATTAACGATCGAGAAAACTGGATTTTTGTAAGAACTTACCGTAAAATCTTTTTCTCTGAAGTTCGACAGACGCAGCACCCGCCCCTCTACTTCTGTGTGTATGGGGTCTTTTTCTGTCACTGCTTGCAACACAACTGTTTGAGTATAGCAGAGCCTGAGGGGTTATGCTTGCTGGGGCAGCCCCTATAGGCATGGACAAGCCTTTTTTCCGCCTATTGCCTATCCCTAGTGGGAGGAGCATAACCCTATAGTCTGATTAAGCAGAGCTGCCTCTGTCGATGAACTTCAGAGAAAAGGATTTTACAGTAAGTTCTTACAAAAATCCAGTTTTCATATGGTCCAATAAAGATGCATAGTAATAATTTTTAATATCTGGTAATCCAATGCCTCCTGAGGGTTTAGTGGTAGTTAGTACTAAAAATGCCACCCTAGGTTTTTTTCCCAATCAAAATGAAATTTTTAGGTTTCAAATTTATCTGCATGAAAATTTGGCAGGGATAGTAAGGGATCGGAAATAATATAGAATTTTTGGGAGGATTTTCTTGAGGAGGCCTTTTTAAGAAGTGTCATGTCTTAATAAAGCATTACCGTTTCTGTAGAGGGTGTGTCAGTGTTTAAGGATCCCAAAGATAAACGTTTGGACATTTCTTAAAAAAAAAAAAAAAAAGCTTGTTTTCTCTAGTAGTGCATTGCATCTTGCCGTAGCTGTGATGTTAGTCTATCATACGTTTGGGAGTGGATTAAACTCCTGAAATGATCCAGTTTCCTTTCATACTGCTGATCTATTCATAGAGCACTTAGCGCCCCACACTACTGTTGGCTGCCCTACACTACTGCATAGACTGCTTTGTAGTTTTTTCCCGCTTTCTTACCGAAATGAGTTTCCTATCTGAGTGTACAGAGAACTCTTTATTTAATATGTTGGTCTGTAGAGTAGACCTCGGCACATGAGCTTTGAAGGTAATTGTCTCTGCAGAGCTGCGTTGAGACACCTTAAACATGGATGTCACTGGCGGGGTAAGAGTACACCTATACCCCAGCAATAGAAACCTAGGCCTCAAGCTGGATCAGGGGGCTATAGCTCCAGTTTCTTTAGCAGAAAGGTATTAGGGATTTTATCCCAACCTTTTCGCAGTTCCCAAACCAAAACCAGGTATTCATCACATTTTGGATCTCAAGGTTATAAGTGTCTTCTTTCAGTCCCAAAAGTTCCACATGCAATTCCCTAAGTCTGTCATAGCCTTCTTCCATCTGAGAGACCTTCTGGCCTCTGTAGAAATCAAGAACACCTACTTGCATGTCCACATTTTTCCATGAGTTTTTTCACATTGCTGTCAGTACCCAACAATGTCAGCTCATGGCCCTACCATTCGGCCTTTCTTCTGCACACTGAATGTTCACAAAAATTCTAGCCACTGTGCTTGCCTTGTTACACTCTCAGAGCATGTCTATTGTGGAATATTTGGATGACCTCCAAAATATCGAAGAAGCACAAGTTTGGACTAGCAATTTAATGTGGACATTTCAAAACCTACAACAGTTTGGTAATATCCTGAACTTTCAGTATTCATTGTTGGAGCCGGCTAATTGCTTAGAATACCTGGGGCCTTATTCTAGACACAGCTCAGGCAATTTTTTGTATTCCCTAAGAAGAATTTCATACTCTCCTGTATAATTGGACTCGTATGTCCAAGAGTCAACTGACTCCTCGCTTTTGCATGAGTGTCATAGGGCTGATGGCAGCCTCCTGCAACCTTTGACATTCCGACTTGTGGGTCATCTGTCAGACAATGCCACGATAGTGTCATACATCAACAATCGGAAGTCGTGCTGCAGAGAAAGGTAGAAAGAATTCTGTCCTGGGCAGAACCTCGTATCCGATCCTTGTATGCCGTTAACATTCCAGGTTAGGAGCATTGGCAGGTGGATTTCCTCATCCGACAGCTCCTAGATCCAGGGGAAGGGGTCCTACACCTGAAGGTAGTTCAGCACCTGTGTCTCAGGTAGGGGATGCTGGATTTTGGACCTTATGGCTTCTAGGTTCAACAACATCCTGGATAGGTTTGTCTCCAGGTACAAAGATCATCCAGTGGAAGCAGTGGATGCTCTGGTGGCATTCTTGGAACGGAACAGCCTGATCTATGCTTTTCCTCCCCTTAAAACCACTTCCTTGTCTGTTCTGCAGGATTAAGATTGAGGGAATTCTGGTGATCCTCATGGCTTAGTTGGATGTAGTGCTGCAACCTGTTCAGACTCCTGGCAGATGCTCTGTGGGCTCTTCCACATTGTCATGGTCTTCTATCCCAAGGACCTGCTTGCGTTATGCTCCACAGTCACTTGCTTTATTGGGGAATGACTCTTGAAACCCAGGTCTGTTCGACTCTCTGAATTGATGATTACTACAATGTTAACAGCTAGCAATTCGACCTCCCATAAGCTCTACTACCACACATGGATCCTTGTTTTTGCTTGGTGCAAAGAAAGAACTTTCACCACTAGAAAATATTTTCTGGGGTGTGTTCTTAGCTTTTTTAAATTTGGTTTGAGCCTGCAGCTGGCCCGGAATACTATCATGAGTCAGAGTTTAGTGTTTTCAGGTCTGTTCCACAGACAGCTGGCCTTGTATTCTTTTTTTTAAGACTTTCACAGGGTGTCTCCCATGTGTCTCCCCTCTACATTCATCTCTCTGTAGAATCAAAATGTGGTTCTTTAAGCACTTTAAAATCTGCCCTTTGAACCTATTAAGGATATTGCAGTTGCTCACAAGGTTGTTTTCATTGTTACCATCACTTCTACAAAGCTTGTATCTGAACTTTTTCTGGCTTACATAGAGACTAGGTAGTGCTGAGGCCTAGCATTTGACTTCAACCAGGACATTGTCCGTCCATCCCTTTTCTTTTGGCTCCAGTACATCAGAAGGGAATTTATGAGTAATTGTGTATACCTCGCAGCAACTTCTTTCTTTATAAGAACAGATTCTTACTTTGTAATGCCATATGGTCCCCACCATTGTTTAAGCCTTATAGCCTTAAAGAGTTAGCTCTACTGTTTAAATAAAACCCCAGATTTAGCCAACTCTACACAATAGTATCACTCTAAGCTAATCCTAATTTGAAACTTTGCCTGTTTTCTGCTAATATACCTATTTTCCCAATAACAGAAGCCTACTGTAAATCTGTACTTTTACTTTTAATAGTACTTTTATTTTACTTGTGTAGCACTGCCTCCTAGAGAGCTGCTGAGATTGGATTCCCCTGGGTTACCCGTAGCAACAGTCTATAGAAATGTATCACTTAAACACTTGGCTCAGACAATGAACAGTCCAGGGGATTTACTTTTTTGTGTTTTATTTGGAACTTGGATGGGAGAAGGGATGAGTGGGATACCCCGACTTGAACTGTGCACAATTCTTGAGGACAACTGACTGTAGAATGCGGCAAGGCCACTGCTTCACCTTGCCACTGAAGTGAAGAATAAAGAATATGTACTCTCGCTTAGATTACTCTTCAGGGTCTAACTTGGCACCCCCTTTCTCACTGACTGTGTGCTGACCTGTCCATTGACAGCCCGCTGGAGTGGTCCCCTTCCAGACCCCTGGCAAGCTTCCCGGTACTCACGGACACATTTTTTTTTTTTTATATATAAACATATATACAGTGCCTTGCGAAAGTATTCAGCCCCCTTGGAACTTTTCGACCTTTTGCCACATTTCAGGCTTCAAACATAAAGATATAAAACTGTAATTTTTTTTTGAAGAATCAACAAGTGGGACACAATCATGAAGTGGAACGAAATTTATTGGATATTTCAAACTTTTTTAACAAATAAAAAACTGAAAAATTGGGCGTGCAAAATTATTCAGCCCCCTTAGGTTAATACTTTGTAGTGCCACCTTTTGCTGCGATTACAGCTGTAAGTCGCTTGGGGTATGTCTCTATCAGTTTTGCACATCGAGAGACTGAAATTTTTGCCCATTCCTCCTTGCAAAACAGCTCGAGCTCAGTAAGGTTGGATGGAGAGCGTTTGTGAACAGCAGTTTTCAGTTCTTTCCACAGATTATCGATTGAATTCAGGTCTGGACTTTGACTTGGCCATTCTAACACCTGGATATGTTTATTTGTGAACCATTCCATTGTAGATTTTGCTTTGTTTTGGATCATTGTCTTGTTGGAAGACAAATCTCCGTCCCAGTCTCAGGTCTTTTGCAGACTCCATCAGGTTTTCTTCCAGAATGGTCCTGTATTTGGCTCCATCCATCTTCCCATCAATTTTAACCATCTTCCCTGTCCCTGCTGAAGAAAAGCAGGCCCAAACCATGATGCTGCCACCACCATGTTTGACAGTGGGGATGGTGTGTTCAGGGTGATGAGCTGTGTTGCTTTTACGCCAAACATAACGTTTTGTATTGTTGCCAAAAAGTTCGATTTTTGGTTTCATCTGACCAGAGCACCTTCTTCCACATCTTTGGTGTGTCTCCCAGGTGGCTTGTGGCAAACTTTAAACACTTTTTATGGATATCTTTAAGAAATGGCTTTCTTCTTGCCACTCTTCAGTAAAGGCCAGAATTGTGCAGTATACGACTGATTGTTGTCCTATGGACAGAGTCTCCCACCTCAGCTGTAGATCTCTGCAGTTCATCCAGAGTGATCATGGGCCTCTTGGCTGCATCTCTGATCAGTCTTCTCCTTGTATGAGCTGAAAGTTTAGAGGGACGGCCAGGTCTTCGTAGATTTGCAGTGGTCTGATACTCCTTCCATTTCAATATTATCGCTTGCACAGTGCTCCTTGGGATGTTTAAAGCTTGGGAAATCTTTTTGTATCCAAATCCGGCTTTAAACTTCTCCACAACAGTATCTCGGACCTGCCTGGTGTGTTCCTTGTTCTTCATGATGCTCTCTGCGCTTTAACCACTTGCCGACCGAGTACGGTAATAGTACTGCGGCAAAGTGGTTCGTTATCGTCCAGTCACGTAGTATTACGTGACTGGACACTCCCCCTTCTGGGCGGCGCTTGCGCGCCGCCGGAGGCTCGCTCCCGCTGTTTTCATTCACAGCGGGAGTCGGGCCAGGGGAGGAGCAGCGGCGATCGCCGCTGCTCTGCCCCGATCGCCGGGGATCTAGTGTGGAGATCCGCCCGCTGTGTGTAAACACAGCGGGCGGATCTCCATAGTGACAGATCGGACTGTTCAGCATAGCTGGACATCCGATCTGTCCATGACTCACTCAGGCCCCTCCCCCCCTACACGTCAGTAAGCACCAGGCATACATTAACCCCTCCCTCTCCAATAAAATTAACCCCTTCCCTGCCAGTGTCATTTTTACAGTAACAGTGCATATATATAGCACTGATTACTGTAGTAATGTCACTGGTAACCCCAAAAGTGTCAAAAATGTCAGTCAAGGGTCCGATCTGTCCGCCGCAATGTCGCAGTCCCACAAAAAAAAATCGCAGATCGCCGCCATTACGCGTTAAAAAAAAAAACACCAAAAATGACAGAAATCTTTCCCTTTGTTAGTAAACGCAATAACTTTTGCGCAAACCAATCAAAATACGCTTATTGTGATTTTTTTTACCAAACATAGGTAGCAGAAAACAAATTGGCCAAAAATTTTTAAAAAATTGGTTTTTACATCTTTTTTGGGGGGAATTTCATATAAAAAAATGTTAAAAATATTGTTATTTTTTCAAAATAAACGCTCTTTTTTTGTTTATAGCGCAAAAAGTAAAAATCGCACAGGTGATCAAATACCACCAAAAGAAAGCTCTGTTTATCAGAAAAAAAGGACGTAAATTTCGTTTGGGTACGGCGTCGCACGACCGCGCAATTGTCAGTTGAAGTCGCACAGCGCCGAATCGCAAAAAGTGGCCTGGACGGAAGACAGCAAAATCCTCCGGTGGTAAAGTGGTTAAACGGACCTCTGAGACTATCACAGTGCAGGTGCATTTATACGGAGACTTGATTACACACAGGTGGATTCTATTTATCATCATTAGTCATTTAGGTCAACATTGGATCATTCAGAGATCCTCACTGAGCTTCTGGAGAGAGTTTGCTGCACTGAAAGTAAAGGGGCTGAATAATTTTGCATGCCCAATTTTTCAGTTTCTTATTTGTTAAAAAAGTTTGAAATATCCAATAAATTTCGTTCCACTTCATGATTGTGTCCCACTTGTTGATTCTTCACAAAAAATTACAGTTTTATATCTTTGTTTGAAGCCTGAAATGTGGCAAAAGGTTGCAAAGTTCAAGGGGGCCGAATACTTTCGCAAGGCACTGTGTGTGTGTGTGTGTGTGTGTGTGTGTGTGTGTATGTATATGTATGTATGTATGTATGTATATGTATATATATATATATATATATATATAATTATGTTTTATTTTGTATATTAGTGGTCCTGCTGTGATTTTTTTTTTTTTTTTTTTTCTGTATTCCTTTGGACTGCTTTTGGATGTCCCAAGTGTCCTGTGTCCTTCAATGAACAAGCGAAAATAGGATTTTTGTTCTCACTGTAAAATCCTTTTTATGGGAGTTCATTGAGGAACACAGGCCCCCTACTCATTTATGGTCTTACTATTGTCACTGCTTTGTTTCAACACTGAGGCATGCTGGGACTGGGAGGGGTATATCAGTGCCCTAATGCTCCTGTAGGTGGCAGTATAACGCAGATGTCTGATTTCTGTGCCCCTCATTGAACGCGAAGAAAAAGAATGTATGGTAAGTTCAAGAAATCCTGTTTTTGGTGTTAAATTAAAAATTTCCTGTCTTGGCTATTTCATCTTGCATAATAATTCAGAGGATTTTTTTACAGCTAGGATGCATTATGTTAATGTAATTTTTCATGACTAAAATAGCACCGAATGTATTAGGGTGTCTACACTGTGGATGAAGGAGCACAGAGGCACCTTTTGACAGCAACATTGTAAGTCTGATGGGAGGGGAGTGTCGGATGTACTAGCAGATTTAACCACTTAAGCTCCAGTAGATTTTATCACCTTCATGACACTGGCATGTTTTGCTGTTTGGCACTGCGCTACTTTACCTGGCAATTGCACGGTCATGCAACACTGTATCCAAATGAAACACATAATTTTTTTTCACACAAATCTAATTTTCTTTTGGTGGTATTTGATCAGCACTCGGTTTTATACTTTTTATATCATAGAAAAAAAAAGACCAAAAATCTGGGGAAAAAAAAAAAATATATATATATATATAATGTGTGTGTGTGTTTTAGGGAGGATGGGTGCATTTATAGGGTGTTGAAGCTGCTCCCGGTATTCAGTGCTTTGTGAATATGTGATATAAGTAAATGTGTATGGGGGTGCGCTAAACAACAATAATGATGAGGACCCAAACAATTGGGATGAATAACTAAAAGTTATATGACAATTACAAATGAAAATAAATAGACATCAAGGTTGATAACTGATACAGTGACACAAAAGTGATCCGTGAGTTATATCAACTGGTGCATAAACACAAAAGTTCATGAGTGTCCATTGATGAAGTGATGATTTACACTCATGAAGCCAATGCCTGCTTGCGCCTCGCAGCTCTTCATCATCATCATCATGTACAATGCAAGACCAGGACTGTAGGGTACATGAGAACGGTGCGGGTCCTCCTACAACAATGAAGATCAGCGGAGAGCACTGATTGATCGGCAGTGTGGCTTGCTGGAGAGACATATGTGGATCTAAGGAGACGGGGAAGATAGTGTTCCTTCAGTTTCAAGCGTTTATTGATTTCCATCTGGTAAGAGGCTAACTCAGGTTTTTCACACGAGGTGGTTTTGGATCACTACGGGAATTGGTTTTTTTCAGCACACATGTTTAGTAGTGGCACCTTACTTTTTTTGTCCGGTAAGGAGAAATTTCACTTGGTGGTGGATTTATTTTGGATTTGCAAGCAAGTTTATTTTCCTTCATCTTCAGTGTAAATCATCACTTCATCAATGGACACTCATGAACTTTTGTGTTTATGCACCAGTTGATATAACTCACGGATCACTTTTGTGTCACTGTATCAGTTATCAACCTTGATGTCTATTTATTTTCATTTGTAATTGTCATATAACTTTTAGTTATTCATCCCAATTGTTTGGGTCCTCATCATTGTTGTTTAGCGCACCCCTATATATATATATATATATATATATATATATATATATATATAATCATTTTACTTTCTGCTATAAAACACATTCAATTAAAAAAGTGTTTCTTAACCACTTAAGCCCCGGAAGATTTTACCCCCTTCCTGACCAGGGCCTATTTTGCGATTCGGCACTGTGTGACTTTAACGGACAATTGCGCGGTCGTGCGACGCTGTACCTAAACGAATTTGACGTCCTTTTTTTCCTACAAACAGAGCTTTCTTTTGGTGGTATTTGATCACCTGTGCGATTTTTTGATCATGCACTATAAAAAAAAAAATAGCGTCAATTTTGCAAAAATAGCAATATTTTTCACATTTTTTTTATATGAAATTTCCCAAAAAAAAAATGTAAAAATCAAAATTTAACATTTTCGGCCAATTTGTTTTATGCTACATATGTTTGGTAAAAAAAATCGCAAAAAGCGTATTTTGATTGGTTTGCGCAAAAGTTATCGCGTTTACTAACAAAGGGAAAGCTTTTTGTCATTTTTGTTTTTTTTTTTTAACGCGTAATAGCGTCGATCTGCGATTTTTTTTTTTTTTTTTGAGGTACTGCGACATTGCGGCGGACAGATCGGACCCTTGACTGACATTTTTGACACTTTTGGGGTTACCAGTGACATTTCTACAGTAATCAGTGCTATACATATGCACTGTTACTGTAAAATTACACTGGCAGTGAAGGGGTTAACTTTTTTGAGAGGGAGGGGTTGTTTGTGTCCCTAGGGGCGTGATTCTAACTGTGATTGGCTGTGGCTTGAGGTATAGGAACAGTGATCAACGGTCCTACATAGAACCGTATGATCACTGTTTCTACACAGGGGAGAATGACAGGCGGCTTGTTTACATCAGCCACCTGCCTTTCTCCCTCTGCACCGACGATCGCCGAGTGACCAGCGGACATCGGGTCTGCCGGTCACACGCACGCGGGGGGGGTGTCCGTGACCACGCGGGAGCGCGCCTCCGGGGGCGCGCGCTCGCTCCCTAGACTCTCACAGGCTAGCGACGTAGATCTACGTCACTCTGCCTGTGAGGGGCTGACTGCCGCCGTAAATAGTCGTGCGCCAGTCGGTGTGGTTAAGGTGGCACCTGAAACCCGCCTGTGCCTGTAGGAGCCACCCTGTCGCAGTATATATACTGCGGCGGGTAAGCAAGCAGTTTAAAAAAGACATTAGGAAATTGAGGCCAAACCCCAACCAACACATTATAGTGACAGCAAACTGTTTTTTATATATATATATATATATATATATATATATATATATATATATAATATATAATATATATATATATATATATATATAGTAAGCACAGCTGTCATTGCTAAATGGTTTGTCTGAACACTCTTAACTGCTACATCTGCAAGACAGCTTGTACATAGCAGCTAGTGGGATGCCCCTATGTACACAATCAAGAAGTTTAGGTCTGATCAACAAGTGTTATATAATTGTGCACAAATTCTTGTGGTCAAGTAAGACTGCATTTTCAATTAAGAGATTTATATATTTGAAAAATATTAGGGATGACCGTAAACAAATCACTATCCAGATGTGTCTAAGCTATGTGACTGTCAACAATTCTTATTTGGAAAATATATACATAGAGTACCATTTTAAGGACCAAGACCCATATTAAAATCAAATCTAGTTATCTAAACATTTATTCCATATAGACATGCTGCATTCTCTGAATCCATGAACACCATTTTATCATATATAAAAACAAACAGTCAATATTCAAGACACTGACATTTTATTTTTATTGGAACATAGAGAGAAAAAAAAGAAAAACGAGAGGATGAAAAGGAAAATAAATTAACGCCTACTTCCACTACCAAGAGAGTCCATTCTAGTATCCCAAGAGCAAAATCACTAGCAGCTCTATCTGGAGGGTAAGTGTGCAGATTTTACATAGACAGTCCACATTGACGTGCCACAAATTCATGAATACAAAACATGATGAAGTGAAGCAACAACATCCTGGGTCTTCTATGCAGTGTTATTTCCTAACTGACAGCAGGAGAGCTTAGAAGAAGTGTGGCTGCATAGAAGCAGCTGGAGGTGTGGAAATGGTAGAAGACTGGGGCATTGTGGAGTTAGGGGGTCACAACATTCACAGAAAACGAGTTTGTTGTCCTTAGGTGAACTGTGTAGTGATGCTGCCACTAGACCCTAGGTCACAGCATTCTGCGATTCTTGCCTAAAAATGGTCAGATTGTGTGCCCCCCTTTCAAAAATTTGAAAATGTAGTTGGTTTTCGGCTAAGACCATCGTACCAGTAACATAGTGCCATCTTATCTACACTGCATCCGGAAAGTATTCACAGTGCTTCACTCTTTCCACATTTTGTTATGTTACAGCCTTATTCCAAAATGGATTATCTAAATCCATAATTTTCTTCAAAATTCTACAAACAATATCCCATGATGACAATGTTAAAGAAGTTTAAGTTTGTTTAAAATCTTTGCAAATTTAATAAAAATGACTTATGACATTACTATTTTTAGGCAGTTTCTCCCATTTTTCTTTGCAGGACCTCTCAGGCTTCATCAGGTTAGATGGGGAGCATTGGTGCATAGCCATTTTCAGAGATGTTCAATCGGGTTCAAGTATAGGCTCTGGCTGGGCCACTCGAGGACATTCACAGAGTTGTCCTGTAGCCACTCCTTTGTTATCTTGGCTGTGTGCTTAGTGTCGTTGTCCTGTTGGAAGATGAACCTTCACCCCCTCCAGTCTGAGGTCCAGAGCGCTCTGGAGCAGGTTTTCATTAAGGATGTCTCTGTACATTGCTACATTGATCTTTCCCTCATTCCTGACTAGTCTGAGTTCCAGCCGCTGACAAACATCCCCAAAGCATGATGCTGCCGCCACCATGCTTTACTGTAGGGATGGTATTGGCCAGGTGATGAGTGGTGCCTGTTTTCCTCCAGACATGGCGCTTGCCATTCCGGCCAATGAGGACTTTATTACTCATGGTCTGTGAGTCCTTCAGGTGCCTCTTGGCTAATTCCAGGCGTAATGTAAAGTGCCTTTTACTGAGGAGTGGCTTCTGTCTGGCCACTCTACAATACAGGCCTGATTTGTGGAGTGCTGCAGAGATTGTTGTTGTTTTATGGGGTTCTCCTCTCTCCACAGAGAAACGCTGGAGCTCTGTCAGAGTGACCATCGGATTCTTGGGCACCTCCCTGACTAAGGCCTTTTTTTTTTTCCGATCGCTCTAGTAAGAGTCTTGGTGGTTCCAAACTTCTATTTACGAATGATGTAGGCCACTGTGCTCATTGGGACCTTCAATGCTGCCAAAATTTTTCTTTACCCTTCACCAGATCTGTTCCTCAATACAATCCTGTCTTGGAGATCTACAGACAATTCATTGGACTTCATGGCTTGGTTTGTGCTCTCACATGCACTTTTAACTGTGGGACCTTATGAAGACAGGTGTGTGCCTTTCCAAATCATGTCCAATAAACTGAATTTACCACAGGTGGACTCCAATTAAGTTTTAAAAACATCTCCAGGGTGATCAGTGGAAATGGGATGTAGCTGAGCTTAAATTTGAGTGTCATGGCAAAGACTGTGAATACGTATGTACCTGTGATTTTTTTGGTTTTCTATTTTTGATAAATTTGCAAAAATTTCAAACAAACTTCTTTCACATTGTCCTTATGGGGTACTTTTTGTCGAATTTTGAGGCAAATGATGAATTTAATCAATTTTGAAATATGGATGTAACATAAAATGTGGAAAATGTGAAGCGCTGTGAATACTTTCTGGATGCACTGTAAAAGGGAAAAATGGAGCAAGATTTTAAACCTATCCTCTTGTATCAACAGTAGTGTGGAGAAGGTAAATATACTTTATCCCACAGATACAGCGGTACCTGGGTACCTGGGTATTGGGTAGCTAAATAAGTGTATATATATATCTATAGATATATAGATAGATATATATCCTTTGGAATGGAAAGGAATAGGATCCATTCTTTTCCATTCATGCACTGAGCCATCCGGGATACGAGAGGAAAGAGGAGAGGGAGGTCGATCCCGGACGCAGATTCATTGGTCACAGAGACCGCCTAAGCCTGAATGATCCCCCTGCAGTAAGACGAGAGAGGATCCACTTCATTTGGTGAGTTTGATCTACAGCTCCCGTGCACACTTGGTAATCCTGGCCTCTAATCCCTGCATGGACTTATGGTTTATTATCTCCTTTGGGATTAAAGCCCTGTACACACGTACTGATCGTCGGCCGAACGATCGGCCGTCTTTTGTCCAGGGCTGTCGTGTCTGTTGAAAACTGCAAAAGACTGCACACGAATTTCTCTATCGCTCATTGACAGACGTAGTCCTCGGTGATTCAGCACCTTCGGGTTATGTCGCCTCCACAGGAGTAGGACTAGACAGGAAATAAAATGCTCTGGCCACACCCTAGGGGCAGTCCCCGAGGGTATATCCTCTCTCTCTCTGCCACAGCAAATCAGTTTTTTTCTGTCTAGTCAGGAGAAGGACCTAGATACCTTGCTGGGATCTTCGGTCCTGGCAGGATTTTTTTCTTAGAAAAGATTTTTTTAGACAGCTTTTTTTCTCCAGTGTTCCTGTGAGATCTTCAAGCAAGAAAGCTGAACTGGGCGACGGGCGGGATGTTGAGATCCAGTGGTCACCCCAGTTCAGCCTACGAGCGCGTGCAGGCCATAGCTCCGCGCTGGGTCGGCCGCGACATAGTCCCACTGGACGGGGACTGACCCTGCGAGTTAAACGTCAAGGACCATGAGTCATGGCATCCGTATTGGTCGACAGCCCTCCAACTTCGGTGGAGAGGGGTACTGTCAGGAGTTGGCGCCCGCCTGGTTCCGGTATGGTGAGTAGTATGTTCCCCCTTTCCCCCTGACGGGTCTTGTGGTGAACGCGGGCCCCTCTCTGTAATGGTAAGGATGGGTTCCCCTCTATCCTATAACATAGCACAGATCCCCCTATATTGAGTGTGATTTGTGTGTACAAAAAGCCAGCAGGCTTGGTTTGGGAGCTGACAATCTAATTACAAAGTATGTTTAAATGATTGTAATATGTGGCAGCACTGGAATCTTACTGTGATAATAGAAGTATCCTACCTGTCAGAAGTCACAGGACATGTATGCGGCTTGCCAGATCATTCCTCCAGCTGAAGCATGTCTCCCGACGGCCACGCGGTTCCGCCAGGGTTCGGTACCGCCGGTCAAGCTGATCTCCATGAGAGAAAGATTTTGCGATGCCTAGTTACTCTGCAGGACGCCGCTATGCTGTAACAGACCGCCGTAGATCGCACGAGGCCGCCATTTTGGCATAGCCTCGTGTCTGCAGCATGGGGGCGGCCATGTTTGAGGTGACTCAAACACCTCGTGGAGCTAGGGGAGGCGCCGGAAGGCGTGCAGAGGGGCGGAGCCGCCTCCTTTCTTCCCGGGCAGCCAGCCAAAAGACTTCCTGTTTGTGGAGACAGTGCTGTAACCTGTTGCAGTGAACTCTGAGCATCAAGTGGTGAGCCTGGGGGTCTATCTCTCTCTCTCTCGCTCGATAGGGATCCCTAGCAGGTAACACTGAGGGGCTTTTGTGGCGCTGGGGGTCTGGGAAAAAAAAAAAAAAAAAGTTTTTTTATTTAAGTTTGGATTGAATTTTCCGGGTAGTTACTGGAATAATCATGGACCCTGCCACACAAGTACCCCCACCTGTTTCCCTCGAGGGGGCCACGGGACCCGCCGGTGCACAGAGTATGGATGCATTTACAGCAGCTTTGGAGTCTTTGGTGGCTCGGGTGGAGACGGCCTGTCAGGGACGGGGGTCAAGAAAGCGACCCCCGCCTACCCCTATATTATCGGACACTTCAGACTCAGAGTCTGAGATGGTCATTGCAGCTCCCTCTGCAAGGGCTGTTGTCTCAGGTAAAGTTCCCTCAGACAGTGAGGAGGACGTTAATACTTCCGCCATAATTCGGGAAGAAGCATTGGTGGACGCGCTAGTTGTGGTGGTTCGGGAAACCTTAAGACTTGAGGTTTCACCGGCAGAGGCAACTGAAACAGAGATTCCCTTTGGTACTAACAAACCCACCAAGACGGTGAAGGTTTTTCCTGTACCCAAGTGTTTTGGTAATAAAATTAAAGAAGAATGGGAGCATTCTAAGCGTACCTTTACTATTTCCAAACGCATTGCTAGACGCTATCCGTTTGAGGAATCCCTCATTAAGAAATGGACGGTACCACCAGTGGTGGACCCACCTATTTCCAGACTGAATAAAGCCACGGTTATTCCAGTAGAGGACACTTCGTCCTTTAAGGATCCGGTGGATCGGAAGGTGGAAGCGGAGTCCCGCACTATTTTTTCCCTGATAGGGTCAGCATTTAGACCAGTAATTGTCATTGGTCTAGTTTCCCAGACACTTACGGAATGGGCGAGATTGGTGCGCCAGGACCTGAAGGGGAAAGATATCCCCCAGGGAACATCTGAATTAATGGAACAAATCATACAAGGACTACAGTTTGTCTGTGATGCAGCCTTGGATGCTACCCCCCTATTGGGGCATGCATCTATGTCAGCGGTAATCCTCAGACGTGTGCTGTGGTTGAAGTGCTGGTCAGCGGACCTAGGTTCCAAAAAGACCTTAACGAATCTCCCCTTTCAGGGGAATCGCTTATTTGGGGCCACCCTAGATGAGATCATTAAGGATGCCACTGGAGGCAAGAGCACTTTCTTGCCACAGGCGGCTAAAGCTAAGGGACCTCGTAACAAGCGAGGACCTTTCTTTACTGCCCATAAAGGGTTCGTACGCCCGGCTGGAACTAGCGGGAAAGGCAAGGCTCCTCCAGGGGGGTTCAAGAAGGGCTGATCGGACAAACAAAAGACCGACTCAGCCAAACCCGAAGCATACACAGCCTGAAGGTGCGCCCCCACCCGGTTTGAGGGTGGGGGGACGTCTTCACCGGTATTCAGGGCATTGGATCGGGCATCGATCACTGCTACCGGTGCGATTCTTCCCTTCCAACATTTAAGTACTACAGGGAGTGGCAGTTACCGTTCCCTGAACAGATCTTTTCCTTTACCTTTTCCAAAAATTAGTCTCAGTTCCCCACAAGAAACGGATCCGGTTGAACAGACAGGCCAAGAAGCCTCTAGCCAGGTGACTTCGGTCCCGGAAGTTCAACCAGAAGAGATCACCGTTCCTGATAGGAATCGGGTGTCTGATAAATGTGTGGGAACAGAGAATGAGCAGACTGATGGTCGGGGCCAGATAGCTCTAGGGCCGCCTGGTTCAGATCCAGTCAACGCCAGTGGTCCTAGAAATTCTAGGCTGGCCTCGTCTAGCCGGTCTGGCCGACTTGGACAGACTGGTCGCGGACGTTCCTTGGGAACTTCGTCTCAGGGAGTGTCTGCGGTCTCAAGGACCAATCTTCCATCGTGCTTTACAGTCGCTGGTTTTAATGGCCTGGCCATTGAGACCCAGGTACTGAAGGACAGAGGGTTGTCAGCTTCAGTTATTCCTACCCTTATTAAAGCAAGGAAAGCGACTTCCAGCAAGGTCTATTATCGCACATGGAAGACTTATATCGCGTGGTGCGAATCTTTAGGGATTCCTCCACGTACCTATTCGGTGACTCGAATATTGGCCTTTCTGCAAAAAGGGGTTGAGCAGAAACTAGCCTTAAGCACCATCAAGGGTCAAGTTTCAGCATTAGCAATCTTCTTTCAGAAGCTTTATCCCAGAAGGTAGCCTTCTTGGTGGCTATCACTTCTGCACTCAGGGTGTCAGAACTGGCTGCATTATCATGCCATTCCCCATACTTAGTGATTCATAGGGATAAGGTAGTACTTCATCCTAAGCCATCCTTTCTTCCAAAGGTGGTTTCAGATTTTCATCTGAATGAAGATATTGTACTACCTTCCTTGTGTCCTCAGCCCAATCATCATCGGGAACATGCGTTGCATTCCTTGGATGTGGTTCGGGCAATCAGGGTATACCTGAAGGCTACGGAATCGTTCCGTAAGACGGATTCACTTTTTGTGATCACGGATGGCCCCAGAAAGGGGTTGCCTGCATCTGCCGCGACTATCGCCAAATGGATTAGACAGACGGTGGTACAGGCTTATTCTATTAAGGGTCGGAGTCCTCCGTTTCCTGTTAGGGCGCACTCCACTCGAGCGCTCAGTACTTCCTGGGCCTTTCGCCATCAGGCGTCAGTGGTCCAGGTATGTAAGGCGGCCACCTGGTCGTCAGTACATACCTTTACAAAATTTTATAAAATTGATGTGATGGCATCGGCGGATGCCTCATTTGGCCGCAAGGTTTTGCAGGCCGCAATTTGAGGAGACCGGAGGTCTACCTCGAGGATTTTTTCTGTTGAAAGATTTTTGTTGAGTCTCATCATTGAGGATGAGCATTGTAAAACTTCTAGTTGGCACCGGTTGGGCCTTCTAGATTGGATTTAATTTCCATTTCTCCCACCCCTCATTTGTGGTACTGCTTTGGGACGTCCCGAAGGTGCTGAATCAGAGGACTACGTCTGTCAATGAGCGATAGAGAAAAATGGATTTTTGTAAAATCTTACCGTAAAATCCTTTTCTCTTAGCTCATTGACAGACGTAGTACCCGCCCCTCTGTTTTGGAGTTGGGTTGGGTTAAATTCTCTAAACACTGCTTTGTGACATAACTGATTTGCTGTGGCAGAGAGAGAGAGGATATACCCTCGGGGACTGCCCCTAGGGTGTGGCCAGAGCATTTTATTTCCTGTCTAGTCCTACTCCTGTGGAGGCGACATAACCCGAAGGTGCTGAATCACCGAGGACTACGTCTGTCAATGAGCTAAGAGAAAAGGATTTTATGGTAAGATTTTACAAAAATCCATTTTTTTGTCGGCCAACAACAGCTGACTGCAAAAGTGATGTCAAGTGATGGTTAACTTTCCTTGTCTTTTTTCTTTTCTGAGCATGCTGCCCAGTTTTGCTAATCTGCTGTCTGTTGGCCGAAATCTGTACTGACTGGCGAACAATCGGCCGTTCTGGTGTTGGCCAACAAAAATTTTAATGCCTGCGCGACAGATTCTGTTCGGCCGAAAATGCGCTGTCGGCTGTCGGAAGCATCATACTAACAAGCCTACAATCGGCCGATCGGTCGTCGGCCGACAATCGGTACGTGTGTACGGGGCTTTACACTACTCTATTTACCAATCCAGTGGGACCATATTTAGACTTTGGACTCTTTTTGTCACAATTGGCATTGCTGGATACAATTTTTTGTATTTTTGCCTTCACTCATTGCATTTAAAATTTTTTGGGTGACATTTTTTTACAGGTGTTATATATTTATATATTCTTCAATATTGCTGTATATTTTTGCTATTGCACATTTGCACTTTATTGGATTGGTGGGCACCTTTTTATAGGTGTATATATCATTCATTAATTTTATTTTATATTCTAATTGTTTACATTATAATTCTCTCCATTACTCTTATATCTCGGACTATTTATAGGGTACTGATTTAGTCCACCATTTTTACTTTCTTAATTTATTTATTAATATAATACAACAACCCCTCCCACTATTTATATATCCCTCATTATATAGAGGATACTTATTCAGCTAACAATATTAGTTCTGGTACCCATTATTGCACATGCCTACTTAAATCTATAGCAAGCGCTTCTCCTCACTACTGTTCATTTTTTTTTTTGGCTTTCGCAGGCCTGGGTCACAGCAGCTGCTCTTACCCCTTGTTTATTATTATATTTTTTTTTTGCTTTACTCATTCATTACTTCAGTAATACATAAACCAGATTCCTGGCGTGGGTGATTTAATAAACTAAACACTATCCTCTTGTATGCCCTGTAGAATAAACAGGCCAGTGCTCTCTGAGGGTGCTACAGCATTAGATGATCACTTGGTCTAGAGGGCATTAAAAAAAAAAAAAAAAATTGTGTTGGTGGGGTTGAAAATACACCACCATATATTTCAATAAGAGGAAAGATGGTTCTCTCAAAATATAAGGGTACCAGCAACAAGACTTTTCTTTAAGAAATCAGTATGTAGATACACTACACATGCCTTTAAATCTAGAGGGAGTAATGTAAGCAAAAATGCAATACATTGCTTGCTCTGAGTTGGTACAGCTATAGAGAACATTTTGTTAAAAGGGGGATTCTGGTCAGTCATATCTGTGTGAAATGTAGCCTACACTGGCTATTCAGTGTGTGACTGAGAGGTTTGTTTACTTGTTAGCAATGGTCTGTTAATGTGGTATTGGACAAGTAGGTAAATCTCACAGTAGCAAAGAGATGTAATCATCTGTTGTGTTGAAGATCTTACATCTTGTGTTGACGGGCAAATTCAGCATTTCACGTGCATTCAGCCTTCATTTTAAATCAGGTGGAAGAATGTTTAGGATCCTTTGGAGTTTATCAATGGGTGCATTCAATCTGTATTTGACTTAGTTCTAAGCTGCATCAACTTCTATATTGCTGTTTTTGCATTCCCTTTGATTTGTGTGGGAAGAGAAAAACCTATGATGCGAGTAAAATCCCATCATGAGGCAGGCCCTAAAACACTTGGCAAAATGTCCGAAAGATGCATCTTTTTGGCAATGTAGCCTTTGTGATTTTTTTTTTTTTTGTTTATCCAGACCACCATGCCTGATGTTTTGTTATATGTACATTACTCAACATTAAATGATTACTAAACTTCACTACAGAATATCTAGCAGTGTCTAGCCTCTACCAAAATGGTTAAATATATTACCTGTGTTGCAGGTAATCAGTATGTTTGGCAAACTGGCTTGCAGCCTCCTAGTGTTATGCATATAGTCAGTCTGCTATGCTAATAAGGAAATTGCTTGTAACTGCACTTAGAATGGTGCTTTTGAAAGGCAGGAGAAGAGCTGCTTCTTTAGCCCAATGAAGAGCACCATTTTTATCTCTAAAAGGTGTTTTCCAGTAGTACTCAGGAATAGCTTCATCAGAACTGCAGTGTTTTCTATATGCCCATCTAGATGCCGACAATAAATACAATCAGTCCCAGCAGAACAGGTATTGCATTCAGTTTATCTTTTAGGACAGACTGCAGAGGCAAGCATTGGTTGAACTGCACTGTAGTTATGCTGTAAACACAGTACATTGGTAATTCTTGTTCTGAGCAATGGTTTCCCGGTAGCATTAATTGGATAAATTAGGATAATTCGTATTATTCCACATCAATACGTGCTTCCTACCCACTCCCCTCTCCATTAGGAGTTTCATGCCAAACTTTCCTGTTTATAGAGCACTCCTTTCTTACAGGTGCCAAAGGGGTAGTCGGATCATGTCAGCACACCCAGCCCACTCCCCTTTATTTTCAGGCTCCTTAGGAGAGAAGGGTGTAGACCTCTCATGCTTTCTTAATCACTGACCTGGAACAAATATGCACTCCATGATGGTCATACCACCTGATCTGCACATTTTTTGTAAAGAATGTATAGAAGTCACTTTATCAGCATCATAGGCTAGAATGTACACGACAATGTCATATTTCCCTATGCAGTCATAGATTGTGTGTAATCCAGAGCTCTTATATAAAAGTAGCAATGCTAAGACAGGCCATTTGTTAGGGGTAGCACTGCCATAGATACATTTTCAGGTTTGTGGGCATCTGTAGAATAAACAGCAGGTCTTAGGATAGATAATGAGAGATGTGGTGTATGTTACTGAACAATCCTGCTTCAAAAATGAGTAAAATTATTTTAGAGTTTTACTGGAAAAGTACTTTACCTTTTCCCCTCACTGGCTTCATGGCCAGGATTTTACTTCTTCCCATAAACATTAGATATCTTATGTATGTTACCGCTATTGCAGATGTAAGGCGAGTACCCTCGGTTTCGGTTGGCAAATATCCAGACAATATTATTCCCATCAGTCCTTTTATGGTTGCATGTCTACCAATTCTACTGAACAAATGCAGACACACCAAGCCCAAGGCAATCAACCAAGTTTGATTTTTTTTTTTTTCCCCAGCATATTGCTTTTGCTTCCCCCAAGAGAGGTCATGTGCACCCCCTCCCCATAGGTACAACCTAAAAGATGACAGCTACATTAAGGTGTTTGTGTATCACTTGCACAAGCACTCCTAAATAACATGAGCAATTATGTGTCAGTCAGTGGTGGTTACTGTTGAGCATACCACTGCAGAGACAGGAGCTACAATTTTGATGTATTTTTGTTCGGTTTAAAGGAATATTAGAATAACCATGTTAAATTTTGGTTTTTGCATTTTGGCTTTTCAATTTTTCTGATTTCAGACATTCGCAGAAGTCATCAGTCACTTTATCTAGTGCAGCTAAGCCAGCACCATCCCTATCTAACAGTTCCAAAGTGGTAACTACCCCTCAGCGCCCACCATCACCTGGAAATGTCCGACCAGTAAAAAAGGAAAGTAAAAAAAAGACTGAAGACAAACAGGCTGAGGTAACAGCTAAGGAAAACACAGAGCCTAAGGATCCTTTAACAGCAGATGTAGAGCTACCCAAGGAGGAAAGGCTTCGCAGCCCAAGTCCTGTTACAAACGAAACTGTACAAGGTACTGAGACAATTTTTTTAACAGGTAATTAATAACTGGTAGTGGAGCAGCTGCCTGGGCCAGTTAGTATGCATAATGCTTTCAGTTCTTCATGATCATGTGGATCAAGCCCAACATTCATATCGAAGGTGAACTATGATACATTCCTCATAATATATCAATGTTACTGGTTTACTTTGAAAAAATGAATTAGAGCAATTTCTTTTGCAAATGTTAAACATTAGAGCACATGGAATAATAAAGGGAGGTGCAGCGCTATAGGTAAGTCCAATCAGTCCAGAAGTCCTTAGGCAGAGATCAGCTGATCGGGCAAGTGAGTAACACCACCAACCACACTGCCTCTTACCATCCGGCCGATGTCATTAGAGCATTTTCACATATCCAAAATCAGGCTCGTCTGGTATCCTTAATCCCAGATCAAACTCTCATGGATTAGATGGTAACTCCAAACTTTCAGATCCCCAAAGGAGGACATTCAGATTCCCAGAGGAGAACAATCCGAAGGAGCCCTAAAGATAGAAAAATCGCTCATAGAGTAGTATATTTGAACTCAAATAAAATTTTATTAATAACAGGCTGTTAAACTCACATTTGCAGAGCAGTGTCAGCGCATGTAAATTCTCTGGTTTCTAACCAAAAAGATGGCCGCTGCGTCCCGAGCGCGATGACGTCAACTCCTGATCCCGCCTGACGTGGCGTTTCGTCAAACGATGACGTCGTCAGGGGCGTGGTCTGCGGGCGCGTCGCACTCCTTTTTATACAGGATGGAACGAGCGGCTTCAGCCGAGGGGCGGAACATCCAGCGAAGGCGGCCAGCCTCCAAACCGGAAGACAAACAGTATTACCCCTCAGCGTTCCAAATCAATAGGCTACATAAAAAGATAAATAATTACAGGAAAAACCCAAAGCAATTCCTGCAGAAAATAAACTTAAATTTTATTACATTTGACCAATCCGATCGTATCACCAAATCGAGTGAAAATATACATATATAAAATAAATAAAATAAGTAAAAAACAGTATAAAAATCAAATCCATTTAAATGATACAACATCAATTAGAGTGCACCATAAAAGGGCAAATTACAGAATACATATAAAAATATATTATAAAAATGAATACATAAAAATGAGGATATAAAGAACATTAATCAACTATTGGCTATAAAGGCATTTACGTCCCACTCAACGTTCATACCGTGTGGGGCGTATGTTTTTGCCCTATAGATCCATCCTCTAACTGTGAAATTTCCCTGACCAATATTACTCCTGCGCCAATCTACCACAAAGTTCTCATTTCCAATTAACACAGTCCCCTTGGGATCCCTATTGTGGCAAAGGGCATAATGTTTAGAGAGGCTATGGCCAGGCAAACCCTTACGTATGTTGGGAACGTGCTCGTTAAGTTAACATACGTTTGTACATTGGTACGGCCAATGTATTTTAAGCCACAAGGGCAACAGATAACATACACTACATACTTAGTTATACACGTAATGAATTGTTTATTAATATTTTTTTACGGGTAGAAAAGGACTCAAAAGAGGTAACCCTTCTAGGTCGATATGCGTTCAACACACAAATAGGGCATTTCCGGCACGGGAAAAAACGATCAAATTCTGGAAGAAAAATGATGGTTTACGTGGTGGATTAACAATAATAGGGGCCACCCGGAGCCTCAGTGGGGGTGCTCCTCTATAGATGACCACAGGGGTGTCAGGAAGCTGTGGTCCTAAAACCACATCATTCCGCAACACATTCCAGTGTTTGCGCAGTATCCTCTTAACTGCAAAGTGTTGGTTAGAATAATTAATGAGAGAGGAAAAGTCAAAGCTCTTATAAATCACCTTATTTTTGGGGTCCAGTAACTCATTACGGTCCCTACTGCCAGCATCCATACAGGCCTGATCTACCTTCTGTTGGTCATACCCTTTTCAAAGAATCATGATTTTAAAACCTCAGACTTTCTCAGGAAGTCATTATAATGTGTACAGTTTCTGCATAACCGGAGAAACTGACTTTTAGGCACAGACCTGAGCCAAGACGGATGGTGACAGTTGGAGGTATCCAGAATATCCATTTCTGTCCGTCTCCTTAAAAAAGGTAGATGTCGAGAAAGAGCCTCCTTCAATCTTAATTTTTAAGTTGAGGTAGTGCACCTCTTTCTCACTAGCTTCATACTGTAGATCAGTGATGGGGAACCTTGGCACCCCAGATGTTTTGGAACTATATTTCCCATGATCATGCATTCTCCAGTGTAGCTGAGCATCATGGGAAATGTAGTTCCAAAACATCTGGGGTGCCAAGGTTCCCCATCACTGCTGTAGATCAATACCCCTACTTTTGTTGTTAAGCTCCAAAAAGAACTCCTGCAGGTTGTCAACAGTGCCCTCCCATAGGAGGAGGACATCATCTCTGTACCTCCTCCACAGACGCACATCGGTCTGGGGTTACCATAGATGACATCCTCCTCCCACTTAGCCATATACAAGTTTGCCATACTTTGTGCCAACTTGGCGCCCATGGCCACACCCTTGATTTGCAAGTAGTACTTCCCGTCGAACCCAAAAAAAGCTACGCGACATGCAGTACTCAAGCCAAGACAATATAAACTGGCATTGCCTAGGGTGTAATGAAGCACCTCTCGAAAGAAAAAAACTCCACCGCCTCTCATCCGTGTTCATGGGAAATTACAGTGTAAAGGGAGGAAACATCAGCCGTCACCAAGATGAGATCCTCCCTCCACTGTATTTCCCGTAAATCACTTGCGTGGAATCCCTTAAATAAGAGGGAGTATTTAACACCAGAGGCTGTAAGAAAAAATTTATATATTTCCCAGCCCTCGATGTAATAGTCAATCCCACTAATTATTGGCCTCCCTGGGGAGTGGCCCTTATGAATTTTGGGTAAAAAGTAAATTATCGGCACTCTGGGTGATGAGGGTACCAGAAATGCCTTCTCCTTTTTTGGTGATATTATTCTTAAAAACCCTCTTCAACCAAATTAGTAAGTACCTTCTTAAATTTAACAGTAGGGTTGCCGACAAGGGGTGCGTATGTATCTGTGTCAGAAATGAGGCGCTGCATCTAAGTTGCTTAGGCCTCCTTATCCATAACTACAACCCCACCTCCCTTATCGGCAGGATGCACTACTACATCTGACCTCTCCTTAAGAGATGCAAGACCTCTCTTAAAGCTGAGCTCCTCTCTTCCCCTCCGTATATTTAGATTTTCAATATCCTTAGCCACTAGGTCTCTAAAAACCGTGACCGAAGGGGCAATCCGCCCAGGGGGATTGAATGTTGAAGCATTTGACAGAGGAGTAAATTTCATCTCAGTGGAGGCCATAGCCTTAGTACGAAAGGGATTTGTGGCATCATAATCAATCGCTTAATATTGATTTTTCTTATGAACTTTTGAAAGTTCATAAAGGTCTCAAATTTATTGAGGGGTCGTGGCGGGGTTAATTTCAAACCGTGATTTAAGACAAATTGTTCATCCAAAGACAACTGGGCTGAGCTTAGATTAAAAAGGCCCTGGCTCCACAGACCCGCCGCCTTTTTTGAGCGGATCCGCCTCCCCCCTCTGGTGCCTCCTTTTCTTTCCATTCCTCTTTTTGGGTTTAATCCTCCTGTGAAAAAAAACCTTGCCTTTGCTGGTTCGCATATCCAGAATTATCAGGTGCCCTATTACCTTAATCATAGTCGGGTGTATTACCATACGTACCCACCTCCAAAGTCGTCATAAGGATTAGAGCACATGGGGAACAAATGAAAAAAAAAGTGTAAATAGGCTACATGTCCAAAAACAGCCTACGTAAAGTTTGGATGTTTTTTTTTTTTTGTTTTTTTTTCTCATGTATACATGAGAGGTTTATATTCCATTGTTATGCTTGGATTCTTTTTAATTATGTCTTCCTAATTATGTCAGTGATAAAAGAATGACAGGAATTATATAGAGGAAAAAGGTAACTTCATTCATTGCAGTCCACATGAAATGGATATAACGTTTGTGAAAAATGCTATAAACCACCTGACAATTTCTTTTACCGCTTTGAACCTTGTTCGTGCGATATCTGAGACAATCCATTCTTCTTTTTTTTGATTTTTTTTTATTTCATGGAGAATATACCATGAGAGTCTGGAACACACATGGGTGGGTAGGAACACCCCAAATTCCCTTGTGAACAGGAACAGTGTTGGTAACTAAAACCGAGAAATCTCCCTAATTAAGTTTTCTCTTTCTTTTATTGACAAACGCAGCTCCATATCTTCTTGTCCGATGAGTTTATGCTGCTCTCCATAGGAAAAAAATTTGACCACGCCTATAGGGCAGTCCCAGAGGGTATACTCCCACTTCCTGATATAGGACTTCAGTTTTTTTTTTTTCTGCCTAGTCAGGAGTAAGGACCTAGTTCTGTGCTGGGATTTCTGGCCCTATCATTTTTTCCATTAAGAAATAATTTTCTTTTTATTATTTTCTGTTCCTGTGAGAACTATAATCAACTGCCAGACTGGGCGACGGACTGGATATCCTAGTCTTCCCAGTCTTGCAAGCGAACGTGACCCGACCTTAGCTCCATGCTGGGTTGGCCGCAACATAGCCCCACTGGACAGGGACTGGCCGGCGAGTTAAATGTCTCGCGAGGAGACATAGCCCTGGTCACGATCCTGGTCATGACCTGAGCGCAGCGTACCTCTGGCCCGCAGCACCCCCATGCCAGGATGGAGGGTGTCCTGTCTGGAATGGTGCCCACCTTATCCCATGGTGTGGTAAGTAGTGTCCCCCCACCCCTCTGATGGTCCCTCAGGGTAGACGTGAGCCCCTCCCTGGGTTGGTTGGACCCGCACCGAATGCCCTTCCTTCGCACTTTACACCCCCTCCATATCAGGGTCCCTCTGAGGACCATTCACCCGTACCTTCTCAACCCTCTCCCCTGGTTGCCGCCAGTGGCACAAATGCAGCTTTTTTTGGGGGGGACCCAGTGGTCCTTGGAGGGTCCCGGGAGCTGTGTGGGTGCCGCATACAGCCGCCATTTTGTTGTGGATGGCTGCTGTATCTATCGGCGGCCATGTTTGTGTAGTCCGGCGGCCATTTTCTTGTAGTTTCCCATTACTATCAAGCGGCAGCCATGTTTTTTGAGACTATGGGGAGGTGATTCGGCGTTGGGCCTCTAGTGGCAGTTCTATGAACTTCCTCTTCATCTCTGATCACCGCATGGCGTGCAGCCTGACACTCCGCATTTGTGATGAGGGTGGTGAGCTCTGTCTTGCTGTTATAGCGATTTTGGTGCACTGGGACTTGTAGTACCGCTGGTTCAGTGGTGGGTTGGTATTTTGTCACAGCAATTTTACACATTTTGTTGCCGGTTCCAGGTTAACCCATGGAGTCCCTGGAGCTTGTATCACCACCTGATCCCCTCTCTGAGGCTGCGGGACCTGCGGGGTCCCAGTCCGCCTTGTCTGCTATGACTGCCGTCCTGCAGAAACTGGTGTCTGAAGTAGATTTGGCCCTCCAAAATAGGACTTAAAAAGCATCCTCTGCCTTCACCTGCATCCTCAGATTCTGAGGTGGATTTGACTGCCACGGACACGAGTCACCCTACTGGGTCTGCGTCCACATGTTCTGATAGTGAGGATGATTCCTCTTCCACTACAGTCGCACTTGAAAAGGCGCTGGTGGATGCATTGATTGTATCATTGGGGGAAACTTTAAAATTGGAGGACGCAGCTACTACTGCGTCGGCTGCGAAGGTGCAGTTTGGTGTCCGCAGAACTTCCAAGGCAGGCAAAGGTATTTCCCTTTTCCGCCTATTTCGACAACATTATCGCAAGTCAGTGGAGTTCCTCCAAACACACTGTCTGGGTCTCTAAGCGCTTTGCTAGAAGGTATCCGTTTGAAGAGTCCCTGCTAAAGAAACTGACAGTACCGTCCGTGGTGGACTCTCAGGTTTTCAGGTTGAATAAAGCCACCCTCCTTCCGGTGGAGGACTCTCCGTCCTTTAAAGACCCCTTTGACAAGAGAGCTGAATATCTGGTACAATACCTTTTCACCTTTGCCAGTATTATTCTGTGGCCAGTGTTTGCCATAGCCTTGGTTTCACAGACATTAACGGAATGGGCTAAGCTCCTGTACCAGGATTTGGAAGGTGGACAACCTCCTCATGACCTGGCGGAGCTGGCAGGCCAGTTGGTGCAGGGGTTGCAGTAAATCTGTGATGCCTCTCTGGATGCCGCCCCCCTAGCTTGCAGGGTGTCCGTGATGGCAGTGCACCGCATTATATGGCTGAAATACTGGTCTGCGGACCAGGCTTCCAAGAAGATATTGACTGATTTCCCTTTTGTAGGGGACTGCTCGTTCGGTGCTTCCATGGAGGAGATCATTAAGGGTCTTACAGGAAGTAAGAGTACTCTGCTTCCGCAGTCTGCCAGGAGTAGAGACTCATCGCAAGCGTGGTCCTTTCTTCTTGGCTCATAAGCTGTTCTTTTGTTCTTCGGGATCTAAGGACCAGGCATCAAAATCCACCCATAACCCCGCAGCAAGTCCTTCCGGGACTGCAGACAAGCTTGCTTCTGCCTGAAGGAGCGCCCTCACGCATACTTTCTTCTGGATCCGTGGACCTCCTGGGTTCAAGATAAATGGGTCCACAAATTGATTCAGTCTGGGTACAAGATTGAGTTGCAGTCCTTGCCTCCAGCAAGGTTCTTTCTCTCCAATCTGCCTTTGTCCCCAGATAGTCTACAAGGTTTTCTTGGGGAGGTACAGGATCTGCTCTCAGAGGGGGTCATTGTACCGGTTCCGGAATGCTTTCAGAGGTTTTATTCAAACCGGTTTACTGTTCCTAGGAAGGAAGGCAAGGTCCTTCCCATTCTGGATCTGAAAGCTTTGAACGGCTTTGTGCGGGTTAAGAAATTTCGACTGGAATCCATGCGCACGGTGGTAGCATCCCTTCATCAAGGGGATTTCCTGGCCTCTTGTCGATTTATCAAGGACGCTTACCTTCATATCCCAATATATGTCGTTTATCAGTGTTTCCTTCACTTTGCTGTGGACGAAGAGCACTATCAATTCGTGGCATTACCCTTTGGTCTCGCCTCAGCCCCTCGGGTGTTTACAAAAGTGTTGGCCCCGGTGTTGGCTTTACTGAGGCAGAAGGGAATTGCGGTGCTGGGGTACCTGGATGATCGCCTTCTGTGAGCAGAGTCTCCGAATGCCCTGAAAGACTATCTAGACATTTCGGTGTGAACTTTGCAAGAGTTCGGATGAAAACTGAATTGCCAAAAATCTGGTCTAGTTCCATCCACAAAACTTGACTATCTGGGCCTGACCTTGGACACGAACTTAGCCCGGGTGTTTCTTCCGGAGGTGATTCTTCCGGAGGTGAAACCCGAGAAGTTACAGGATGCGACACGGCTCCTGTTGTCCATTCGGCAAACATCCCTCAGGACTTGTAATGCAAGTGCTGGGCCTGATGGTCTCCACCTTCAAGGCAGTTCCATTTGCTCAGTTCCATACCAGGTCTATACGGAAGGAGATCCTCCTCAAATTGAACAAGAATCCACAGTCTCTAGACAATCTGATCCTGTTGAGCCGAGTGGATCCCTGATCTGGTGGCTCTGCTCTCCGGGGTTTTGACAGGTAAAATACTTTCTTCCCCTGTACTGGATAGTGGTCATAATGAATGCCAGCCTCTCCAGATGGGGAGGTGTCTTGGGTATGGATCCGGCTCAGGGGGTTTGGACTCGGGTGGAGTCCAGTCTGCCGATCAATATACTGGAAATTTGGGCAATCAGGCTTTGCCTAATTCATTGGACGGATCGTCTGCAGGGGCGAGGATTTAATCAGACAATGCCATGGCTGTGGAATATGTCAGTCATCAAGGGGGCACCAAAAGTGCCTTAGCGGCCTGGGAAGTAGCCGGCATTCTAAGATGGGCAGAATCCAGCCATCTCTGCCGTGCATTTTCCAGGGGTGGAAAATTGGCAGGCGGATTAACTCAGTCGATTGAAGTTGGATCAGGGAGACTGGTCTCTCCACCAGGAGGTGTTTCATGAACTATGCCTCAGGTGGGGGACTCCCGATGTTGACCTCTCGTCTCAACAGGAAGGTGCAAGGTCTCGGGATCTACTGGCCAATGCCACGAACGCTTTTGTAGCTTCTTGGAGCAAAATATCATCTAATGTACGCATTTCCTCCACAGACTCTTCTGCTGAGACTTTTGTGAAGGATCGAGGCAGAAGGGATTCCAGTCATCCCAGTGGCACCAGACTGGCCTTGCAGGTCCTGGTACGCAGACCTAGTACGGCTGGTCGCCAATGTCTCTTGGAGACTCCCTCCTAGAAAAGATCTGTTAACTCAAGGACCGATCTTCCATCCTGCTTTATAGTCAATGGTTTTGACGGCCTGGCTATTGAAAGCCAGGTGTTGAAGCATAGAGGGGTGTCTGAATCAGCGATTCTTACATTGTTAAAAGCTAGAAAATCTACTTCTAGGAAAATTCATCATCGAGTCTGGAGGGCGTACGTTACTTGGAATGAGTCTCGGGGGGGGAGGGGGGGGTTTCTTCCCATTCCTTCTCGGTGTCTCATGTCTTGGAGTTTCTCCAAAGCGGTGTAGATCAGCGTTTGGCCTTGGGTACCATCAAAGGCCAGATATCGGCACTGGTGATTTTCTTTCAATGCCCGTTGGCCACAAATTCCTTGGTTCAAACCTTTTGTTCAGGGGGTCCGTCACCTGGCTCCCCCTGTGAAGTCTCAGTTGCCTCTGTGGGACCTCAATTTGGTGCTGCCGGTTCTTCAGAAATCGCCCTTTGAAAATAATTGTGAGATTCCTCTGCTCACTTTGACACATAAGATAGCTTTCTTGGTGGCTATTACTTCTGTGCGCAGGGTGTCGGAGCTGGCTACATTGTCCTGTCGTTGACCTTACCTGGTGGTTCACAGAGGTGGTGCTTCATACCTGTCAGTCATTCCTTCCTAAATTCATCTCTGGTTTCCATTTAAATGAAGACATTGTGTTGCCTTCTCTGTGTCCCTAAGCATCCTAAAGATATTCTGTGGATGTGGTTTGGGCAATCAGGGTGTACCTGGGGGTGACTGAGTCGTTCTGGAAATCAGATTCTTTGTTTGATCTTATGGATGGAAACTGTAAGGGTATGGCCACATCTACTGTGACCATTTCCAGATGGATCAGACAAACGGTGGTGCAGGCCTATTCCATTAAGGGTCAGGATCCTCCTTTCCCTGTTAAGGCACATTCTGCGGGGGCGCTTAGTGCCTCCTGGGCCTTCCATCATCAGGCATCAGTGATGCAGGTATGCAAGGCGGCCACATTTCACAAAATGTTAGAAGGTGGATGTGTTGGCATCTGCGGATGCTTCTTTCGGCCGCAAGGCTTTGCAGGCCGCTGTTGGAGAAGTTTAGTTCAATTTGAGGGTGTGTTTTTGTCAGGTGAGTTCTAGTTGTTCCTGGTTGAGCTCTTGTTTTGCCTGGTTGGCCATGTTTAGCCTTTGGGAAGTGTGTGTGTTTTTTCTTGCTGTGTTATTCCCACCCCTTCATATTGACACTGCTTTGGGACGTCTCATCGGTCAAGAAGATATGGAGCTGTGTCCGTCAATGAACGAAAGAAAAATCTGGATTTTTGTCTTACCGTAAAATCCTTTTCTGTGATGTTCATTGATGGACACAGCATCCACCCCTCTATTGAGTTGGGTTTTATGTTCTTCTGACACTGCTCGTTACAAAACTAAAGTCCTATAGCAGGAAGTGGGAGTATACCCTCTGGGACTGCCCTATAGGCGTGGACAATTTTTTTCCCACCTAGTGTCCTACTCCTATGGAGCGCAACATAAACCCATAAGTCAAGAAGATATGGAGCTTTGTCCATCAATGAACATCAGAGAAAAGGATTTTACGGTAAGATAAAAATCCAGTTTTAAGCTCTATAAGGCTACATTTAAACTAACAATTTAGGCACGGCGTGAATTATAATGGAAGGAATCCTCTGATTCCCACTGCAGCTAGGTGCGGCCACCAGCCCCATTCACTATGACAGGTGGCCAGCGGCCACAGCTATTAGCAGCTCTCTGCACATCCAGCATTTACCTGGGATGATTGCTGGCTGTGTGGACTGCCACAAATAATTTTGGCCGCCAGCCAACTGTCATAATAATCAGTGGGGCCGGTGGCTGCACGTAGCCACTCACGCAGCTTAAATCGCTAGTGTGAATGTAGCTTAAGAGGGGCTTCAGTCATTTCTTTTAAAATGAAATGTCATGAGATACAAAAAGTGAAGTGGCTGACTTTTAATAAACAGACACTTACCTGTCCAGGGATCCAGCGCTATCCTCATCCGAACCAGTTGCTTCACCACCATTCGGGTGCCGACACCAGCCTGGTAACTGTGGGCAGCTGGCTGTGACTCCTTGCAGCCTCACAGCCAACTTCCCACTGTGCATGCGCTTTGTGTATGGTCCCACTGCCTTCTGGGACCTGTGACAAGTCTGCGGACTCAATTGCCTAGGGTAGCGGTTCAAAACTAGGTACCCACTCCCCCTCCTTTTGGGTGAATTTTCGCTTTAATGACCTCCACCTATCCTTAAACTATCACTTTTTGTTGCACTGACCCTATTAGAAAAAAACATTTTCTGTTTATTCGTCTCTGCACCACAGAAGCTTAAATACAGCACTTATATGGACTTTTTTTTTATGGATTTGAAATCGTATAATTTGCAGTGCTCTATGAAGAACATTGTACTAGTGAATCCTAATATCTTTATAATAGATGTGACTGTTTTCCTTTTGATCCTGTTGATCATTCTACAGCGTTGCCATCTACACCAGTTACACCATCACCTACAGTGTCTAATAAGCAATTTGCTGGGACCACTAACCCAGAAGAAGCAACCAGAATTCTTGCAGAAAAAAGGAGACTTGCTCGAGAACAACGGGAGCGAGAAGACCAGGAAAAGAGGGAAAAAGAGGAGGAAGAACGGTAAATATTCTTTTACTTTTTCTTTTGGCATCAATGAATTGAACATGTATACTAATTAATATAATTTTGTAGGCAAAAGAAGGAGGAATTAGCTCGGCGGAAAGCCGAAGAGCGAGCTAAACGAGAAGAGGAGGCACGACAGCAGGAAGAAGAGAGAAAACAGAAGGAGGAAAAGGAGCTCCAAGAAAGAGAAAAGATTCATAAACAGCAAGCAGAAGAGCGAGAACAGAGGGAACGTGAGGAAGCAGAGCGTCTGCAGAAACAAGTACGTCCCTGCTGCAGGCACTCTAAAGTGCCTAATCTGACATTAGATGCTTGTATTACAGTGGATATATGTGATTAAGATGTAGTGTACTATAATACTGCTACAGAATAACACAAAGGTTTAGCAGTTGTATTGCCTCTATGAGGGAGGTAGAACCCATCTGAAAGCTGGAGTCTCTCAGAGATATACCGTAATATGTCAGTGGGTGAGTTGTGAGCTATATTACTATGAAAGAAATAGATTGTGTAACCAAGTGCTGAATGGCGAGTTTGCCTGTTTATCTCTACTTCAGCTTTAAAGACTCTGTTGGGGTAGTAGAAATAAGTCACATGTAATGCCATATGGCTGTATTTAGGCCATGGGTGCTGCCAGGTGGTCACACTTAACTCTTTGAAAATGAAAAAAAGAATTTGTGTTTATGCTTACCTAAGCAGGAAAATTTGCACTTTAGCTGGCTTCAAAACCTTTTCTCAGAAGCATGTTAAACCCAAATTTTACGATCCATGTTTCTTTTACAAATATTTAATACATGACAAAGGATTCCGAAAGCACTATAGCTAAATAGATAGCACAACTGATGCTACCTGCTTTCAAGCCATGATTTAGCTGACTGAATATTCAGACCTAAAGCGGATCTTCAATGCATTTGAACACCACAAACCAAAAACACTATGTATTTTATTTTAATATTCAAAGCAATCTCCTCCATCCATTTAATGTCTTTATACTTTTTTTTTTTTTTTTTTTTTAGAAATCAGTTTTAAACACAGCCCCCTAGCATTTCTGGCCATGGCCATTTTGAGTAAGGGAAAATGATTCATGTAGAATTTACTTAAGCCCCGTACACACGCACGATTGTTGGCCATAAATTGTTGGCCAACGTCCGATCTGCCGATTGTTGACTTGTTGGTATGATGCTTCCGACAACCAACTGCAAATTTTCGGCCGAAAAAAATCTAGTGTGCATGCTATAAAATTTTTGTTGGCCAACAAAGAACGGCCGATTGTTCCTCGGTCAGTACAGATTTCGGCAGACAAAAATCAGATGAGCAAGACTGGGCATGCTCAGAGAAGAAAAAACACACTGAAAGTCAACCAGAACATGACATCACTTCTGAAGTTGGTTTTTGTTGGCCAACAAAAGTCCAGTGCAAGTCTAGAGCACATTTCAACCAACAAACAACACTGGACAAAAGTTGGCCGATCAGTTGGCCAACAATCTGTGCGTGTGTACGGGGCTTTACTGGAATCCATCTGCTTTTAGCTCCAGCATGCAGGCAGGAGAGTGTGCTTAGCTGAGAAAACCCTCCTCCTCTCCTTCCCTCCTGAAGACTCCTGGGATGTATGACATAATTTGCCTAGGCAAGAAACAAGAAAGTAACTGAAGAAATGTAAAAAAAAAAGTTTAAAACAAGTAAATATGATACACTTTCCTATCTATTTACTAATGCTAGCAGCATGAGGATTAAAAATAATCAATGTTGATTGGGAGAGTGAAGTTCCACTTTAGCAATCTGATAAGAGACGATTCGTTTCTTTATCCAATCATTTATTAGTGTGTGTAAATTTCAGTTTGAGGTATTGAGTTAATAAAACAGGCTATATATCAAAGAAGCAAACTAAGAGATCAGAGAACAATAAACAGAGCCAAGGTGATCGCCAGGTTTCCTGTGACTTTAAATCTTTTATGTAAGCTCCAAATGAACTATTCCTTTCACTATGTGGTACACCGGCCTCCCCCTCATCCAATCATGGCAAGCTTTACATTCATTCACAGAATACAAAGCTGCTAATGAATGGCTGAGCGCCACTCAGTTTTGTCCAAATTCACCAATTAAAATCACAGGAAACCTGGAGATTAGCTTTAAGCTCCACAAGTTGGTTCAAAAGGAAGAGTTGTGTACAGAACAACTTTACATTTCCTATAATGTTTTTTTTTTTTTTTTTTAAATGAATCTATAACGGGAATAAAAAGTGTCTTTTTATATTTCTCCACAACTCAGGTTTAAGTAGTTATTGACTATGAAATGGGACTGCAATTCTTTTTTTTTTTTTTTTTTTTTTTTTTTTTTGTAGTTCAGGAGAAATGTTTTTTATTGTAATAACACTGATTGGGATTATTTTTAAAACTTTTCAGGCTTTCATCCCACTAATAGACTGAAGAGGGTAATACCAAAATCTTAGTGTTGAAGGACTGATCTGATCACATCAGATTTAGCTAGAAAACAACAACATTTTTGTGAGATAAGGAAAAATCTGCTTCAAATGCTACCTAGAAAATGTGAAAAATACATTAGTATCCTATCCGATCTGCATCAGAGAGGGACAAGGAGACTGCATCCTGCCCTTGTACCTTTGGTTAGGGTGTTTAATACTTTATGCTTTTGGATTAATGGTTTGATATATAGTACTTAGGGAGGGATTATGTTTTGGTAGTGGTGGTGGTTTGGATGTGTTGGGTTTTAAACGTAGGGTAGTAGTACGTTTCATCTTTCCTTATAGTATACTTTTATTTCTGTACAAACAAAAACTAGGCAGAGTTTAATGGTCTCTTTATAATCTAATTAGAAAGAAGAAGCAGATCGCATAAGATTAGAACGTGAAAAACATTTCCAAAATGAGGAAAAAGAGCGCTCTGAGAGGAAGAAGGTAAGTGGAGCCTTTGATTCTTGTGTGTCAGTAGCAGGATTTTGTAAAACTGAAAGTGATTGTAAAGTCTTTATTATTTTTAACTAAAAAAAAAAAGAAAAAAAATGTTATACTTACTTACCTGCCCTGTGCAGTGGTTTTGCACAGAGAAGCCCGGATCCTCCTCTCCCGGGTCCCTCTTCAGTGCTCCTGTTGAGTGACCCCACAGCAAGCAGCTTGTGGGGACACCCTAGCCAAGTCACAGCTCTGTGTGTCCATTCAGACACGAGCTGCGACCCGGTCCCGCCCCCTTTCTCTTTTGATTGGCTGACTGACTTTGACAGCAGCTGGAGCCAATGACCCTGTGCTGTTGTCTCAGCCAATGAGGAGGGAGAGTCTCGGGCAGCCGAGACACTCCGGCAACATCGCTGGATCTAGATGGGTTCAGGTAAGTATTAGGGGGGCTGCTGCACACTGAAGGCTTTTTATCTTAATGCAAAGAATGCATTAAGATAACCTTCTGACTTTACAACCCTTTGAAGTTTAGTCAAAAAATTATTTTGCTCCTAAAGCTGCAGTCGCACCACATACCTGTAATGAAGTATGTCACATATCTGTCAGGCAGGTGGAAGCTCGGTAAAATCTTCTGTGCAGTGATGACAGGCCTCTTTTCTGCTGCTGAAATTTCAAAGCTGAGGGAGTGAAGTGACTGGCCTCTGGTGAAACGGAGAGATTAAACAAATCCTCCATCATGAGTCGGACTGTTTATCTGCAGCTATCTCTTCTTTACATCTATTCAAAGTGCAGAATTTACACAGCCTGTCCCAGCTTCCAGAAAACAGGGGGTGAGGAGCTGAAGTTAAAGTGAAAAGAGCTCTGAGAACTGGTTGGATGATCAAGGTACGGACACACACACACAGAACAGAGCTGAGGTGATACATCATAAGCTGTGTGCTGGAGCCCCCCTCCTTGTCACCTTTTTACCTCTTGCTGTCAAGAAAACTTGTCAGAAGTGACTCATACAGATAATACAGAAACCAGGCAGCAGAGAGAAATCACACTTGATGCTCTAGATAGAGACCCGTACACCGTATAGAAGGATGTGCTTTGTTCAGATTTAATTTCTCAGGTTTACAACCACTTTAATAGTTAGTAGTCCTCTAAGTTTCAGTGAAAAAAATGGGATTTTCGACTTACCGTAAAATCTCCCTTTCTCTGATGTTCATTGGCGGACACAGCTCCTGATCTTTTTGATGTTCATTGGCGGACACAGCTCCTGATCTTTTTGACCATTGGGTTATACTGCTCCTACTGGAGTAGGAAATTAGGCAGAAAAAGAACTTGACTACACCTATGGGCAGTCCCAGAAGGTGTGCTCCCCCTCTCTGCTATAGGTATTAAGTTTTGTTACAAGCATTGTTAGAAGTATTACAACTCCATAGAGGTGTGGGTACTGTGTCCGTCAATGAACATCAGAGAAATGGATTTTATGGTAAGTCAAAAATAGATATTTTTTGTTTTTGGTGACATCAATCAAGACTATAATAAAGCTGTGTGAGCTGGTCTTTACACAGAAGCTGTCTGGATTGGCTTATCCTCAGCAACAGCTTTGGAGGCTGTATCTTGGACTGGAATGTTACCTTCAAGCTCTCCATTATGGTGCCTTCCAGTCCTTTGTCTACTATGTTAGTTAACTGCAGAGTGCTGGATGATGACCCTGTCTAAGAAGGCTCTCTAGTGAATCTAGTGAACAAGGCTTGTCAGGTTAAAGCAATAGGAGTTACCTCATAGTTTGTACCCTTAGGTGTCATCTTTAAAATTTCCCACCTCCATTATTTTCATTGCTGTAAGGGTTTGGGATTGAGCACTGACATCATATGCTAGGTGGAGTGCTGTGCACACACTGTTTTCTTCCCCTGTCTACTACAGGTGACCTAAGCACATATGTTTTTCCTTGTACAGTAAAACTTTCGATTGAGATTAACTTGGTCTAAAAATGTTTTGCAAGACCAGCAAGATTTTTTATTTATAAATTTTGACTTGATAAACGAGCGATATCTTGATATACAAGTAGCTTCATGTCACAACGGCGTATAAAAGAAAAGAGAGGTGTCTCAAGTGTAGCAATATGGTTACATTTAATGATGGTACAACATTTAGCAACTCACATGGTTGATGATTAAAAGAGGCACATCTAAGTATGCAGGCATCGGGGGTATAGCTTTCCACATATACCATCCTCTGCACCCCCATTGATGTCTACCCTTCCATACTACTTTCCACGATTGCTTCTTGCCTCACTTTCAGATTGCTCTACTGCAGGGTAGTCTTCCTGGTTACGATTGCAGACTGACAGCAGTGAGAGCCGACAGTGCGGAAGATGGTAAGGAGTAAGGACCTAGTTCCATGCGGGGATCCTTGGTCCTGGCAATTTTTCCTTTTTTAAATGTTTTTTTTTTTCTCCTGGTTTCTTTCCTGTAAGATCTACAATCAACTGCCGGACTGGGCGAGGGGCTGGATATCTAGATCCAGCGGTCCCCCCCAAGTCTAGCCAGCAAGCGCACGCAGACAAGAGTTCAGCACTGGGTCGGCCGTGACATAGCCCCACTGGACGGGGGCTGGCCTGTGGGTTAAATGCCTCGTGAGGTTGCATACGCCCAGGTCTTGGCCTGAGTCCCAGCGTTCCTCCTGGCTGATAGCACCCTCCCCCCCCCCCCCCATTTGGGTGGTGAGGAGGTTCTGTCTGGAGTGGTTCCCACCTGGTTCTTGGTATGGTGAGTACATGTCCCCCCCCCCTCTCCCCCTGGATGTGGTTTGGGGTGGACACGGGGACCCCCGCCTGGGACGGTCTGACCCGTAGGTTCCCCTCCACCCCCCCTTGCAGTCCCCCCTTTATGTGGTGATCCCTAAGTTGGCCATTTTTGCTATGTACCTGTGGGGGGGGGTTGTCATGGCACCGGAGAAATGGTCTTCCTGGCTGGGGTGGTCGTTGGCTGTTATGATGGTCCTCTGCCCGAATTCCCCCCCCCCCTCTTTTTCGGATTCGGGGTCCCTCCTGGGTCCCTGGAAGCCTTGTGGACGCTGTGTGTGGTGGCCATTTTGCTGTGGTCGGCGCCATTACTTTGGGGCCTGTGTGATTCTCTATGGCCGGTGGCCATGTTTCTGTAGTCCAGCGGTCATTTTTGGTTGGTCCGAAGTAGTGGCAATTACAGTTGAGCCTCTGGGTGGCGAAAAGGACTCTGGGGGCTCCTCCTTTTCCCCTGTTGCTGACTCCTGGGTTTTTTCTCCTCTTGACGCCGCACGTTGATACAAGCTATCTCTGGTGCAGACCGGTGCTACTCTGGTGGGGTGGCGAGTTCTGGTGGTGTCCCTTCTTCTCTCTGCTGCAGGTTGTGTGGTGCCCTGCTTTCATTTGCCTCTGTGGAGATACAGGTGCAGTGCCTTAGGTGGATGAGCCCCCTAGCGGTGCTAGACGCTTTTTGTTGGTGGGTTCCTCCTTTACCTTATGAAGTCTCAGGAGCATGTTTCCCCATCTGACCTCCTCTCGGAGGCAGCAGGTCCCTTGGGGTCCCAGCCCCTATTGATGCACTGACGGCGGTCCTGGACGCCTTTGTTTCCCAGGTAGAGGTGGTCTTTGGGCGGCGGGATAGCAAAATGTGCCGTCCCTGCCTCACCTGTCTCGTCAGATACTGAATCTGGCTCGGCGGACGTGGACCACCACTGGGGCCTGTAGCCACGCTCCCTGATCTATCAGATAGTGAGGATGACTCCTCCACTCCTGTAGCCACTCACGAGAAGGCGCTGGTTGACGCACTGATTACATCCGTGGGAGAAACTTTGAAGATGGAGGATGCAGCTGAAGCTGCTGCGAAGGTGGCCATCCTCTTTGGCACCAACAAGCCGTCTCACACAGCAAAAGTGTTCCCTTATCCATCCTATTTTGACAGGTTTATCTAGAAGGACTGGGAGAGTCCAAAATGCCCCTTTGTGCTTTACGGTGAGGTACCCCTTTGAAGAGTCACTCCTCAAGGAGTGGACTTTCCCACAAGTGATGGACCTCCCCCTCCAGGTTAAACAAGGCAACCATGATTCCGGTAGAGGAATCTCCGGCCTTTAAGGATCTGTCTGACAGAAAGGGGGAGTCTGTGGCCCACAATATGTTCACTATTGCTGGTTTGGCGCTGAGGCTGGTAGTGGCCAGTGCCCTGGTGTCGCAAACACGAACTGAGTAGGCAAAACTTTTGCGCCATGATCTGGGGGGTGAGCAGATTCCTCTCCTGCCTTTGCTGAGTTTTCCGACCAATTGGTCCAGGGGCTTCAGTTTGTCTGCAATGCCCCTTTGGATGTGGCTTCCTTGATTTTAAGCTGCTTCGGCAGTGGTGCTTAGGTGTGTTTTGTGGCTTAAGTGTTGGTCTGCGGACCAGACTTCTAAAAAAAAAAAAAAAAAAACTCTGACTGATTTACCCTTTCAAGGTGATCGCCTGTTTAGGGCTACCTTTAGTGACGACATTAAGAGTCTCATGGGGGGGATAGAGCAACTTTCTTCCGCAGTCTGGAAAGGAGAAAGAACCTTGTTGCAGACGTGGCCCTTCTTTCTCAGCGCACACACTTTTTGCGTCCCTCTGGGTCCACTGACAAGGGTTCAAAACCTTTCAAGCCCTCCTTGTGAGGTTCCAAGCAGCCCTGGTCTGGCAAGCCAAGAGCGGGATTCTCTAGACTCGCAAACAAGGTTCCTTCAGCATGAAAGTGCACCCTCATCCATGCCTGGGGTGGGTGGGACGTCTTAAATTTTTTCGGCCTGTGGACTTCTTTGGTAAACGACAAAAGGATCCACTAAGTGATCCTGTCCGGTTACGAGATAGAATTTCGTTATTGACCTCCGGAAAGGTTCTTCCCCCTCCAATGGACGCCTGTCCCCGGACCACTTGCAAGCTCTCCTCGGGGCGGTGCAGTACCTGTTGCTTCCGCGAGTGATTGTCCTGGTCTCAGAGTTTTTTTTTTTTTTTTTTCAAACCTGTTTACGGTCCCAAAAAAGGAGGGCAAGGTCTGTCAAATTCTGGACCTTAAGGCCCTGAACTGCTGGGTACAGAAATTCAGACTGGAGTCCATTCATCAGGGGGATTTTTTAGCCTCTATCCACATCAAAGATGCTTACTTGCACATTCCAGTATGTGCCTAACACCAGCGTTTCCTCCTCATTGCTGTGAGAGAGGAACACTGTCAGTTTGTGGCATTATCCTTTGGTCTCGCCTCGGCTCCTCGAGTCTTTACAAAAAGGTTGGCCCCGGTTCCGGGGTTGCTACGTCAGGTGATTGCAGTACTGGGCTACCTGTACGATGTCCTCTTGCGAGCGGAGTCCTCTTCTGCCTATACAGACCCCAAAGAAGTTTGGTTGGCTTCTAAACTACCAGAAGTCTGCCCTGGGTCCGTCTAGGAAATTGGATTACCTGGGTCTGACTCTGGATTCAGCTCTGGCCAGAGTGTTTCTTCCTCTGGACAAACTCCAGAAGTTGCATGCTGCAGTTCATCTATTGCTGTCCAGAAGGTGGTCCTCCCTCCAGACCTTAGATGCGGTTCTGTTTGCACAGTTCCATATGAGCTCGCCCTAAAGGGAGATCCTGGTAAAATGGGACAAATGTCCAAGGTCTCTGGACAATCGGATTCTCAACTGAGCCTGGTCTGGTGGCTTTGCTCTTCAGCAGGACAAATCCTTTCTCCTCTTATATTGGACAATGTTCACTATGGATGCCAGTCTGTCTGGGTGGAGCGGAGTCCTGGGACTGAGCGCCGGTCAGGGTTGTTGGAAGCTAGAGGAGTCCAGACTACCGATCAATGTCTTGGAACTTCGGGCGATCAGTCTGTGCCTGGATCACTGGACGGATAAGCTCCAGGGGACTCCTAGTACAGATGCAGTCTGACAATTCCACAGTGGTGGCTTATGTTAATCACCACAGCAGAACAAAAAGTGTGTTAGCCGCTCTGGAAGTAGCCGTAATTTTCCGGTGGGCAGAACGATTCGTTCCAGCCCTCTCCGCCGTACACATTCCAGGAGTGGAAAACTGGCAGGCGGACTATCTCAGTCGGCAGGTGTTAGACCAAGGGGCGTGGTCCCTTCATCCGGACAGGTTTAATCTGATATGTCTGCTGTGGGGCACCCCGGAGGTAGATCTGTTGACGTCTTGGCTCAACAGAAAGGTACTGAGGTTTGTGGCAAGGTCACGGGATCCTCTGGCGGATGCCACAGACGTGTGGGGCCAGTATTATCTGATTTTTGCCTTCCCTCCTCTCAAGCTTGTCCCACGGCTTCTGCGCAGGATCGAGGCCGAAGGGATTCCGGTCATTCTGGGGGATCCGGACTGGCCTCGCCGGTCTTGGTACACCAACCTAGTGTGATTGGTCACCAACGTCCCTTGGAGACTGCCTCTCAGGGAGGACCTGCTGTCCCAAGGACCAATCTTCCATCCTGCTTTAGAGTCGCTGGCTTTGATGGCCTGGCTGTTGAAAGCCAGGTGCTGAAGGTCAGAGGTTTGCCTGGGTCAGTTATCCTGACACTGCTGAAGGCTCCGAAGTCTACCTCTAGAAAGATTTACTATCGTACGTGGAAAGCGCACATTTCGTGGTTTGAGTCGATCCATGTAAACCCTCGTTCCTTTTTGGTGGCTCGGATTTTGACCTTCCTTCAACGAGGGGTTGAGCAGAAGTTGGCCTTGAGTACCATCAAGAGCCAGGTGTCTGCTTTGGTGGTCTTCTTTTAGCGACCCCTGGCCACGCATTCATTGGTGCGTACTTTTATTCAAGGGGTTCAATACCTGACTCCACCGGTGCAGTCCCTTTAGCGCCATGGGATTTGAACTTGGTGCTCTGTTCTTAAAAGCCTCCCTTTGAAAATATTCGGGAGATTCACCTTCTTACACGGTCTCAGAAGGTAGCTTTTTTGGAGGCTATCAACTCTGCTCGCAGGGTGTCGGAACTGGTAGTGTTATCATACCTCCTATCTGGTGGTCCACAAAGATAAGGTGGTTCTTCGACCATTCCTGTCGTTCCTACACCAGGTGGTCTCTGACTTCCATTTGAATGAAGACATCATGTTGCCTTCCCTGTGTCCCAGGCCCACCCATCCCAAGCAATTGCGTTTCATGCCTTGGATGTGGTTCGAGCAACCCGTGTGTATCTGGCAGCCACGGAGATCAGACTCTCTGTTTGTGATCAGGGACAGGCCAAGAAAAGGGCTGTCCTTCTTCTGCGACCATTTCAAGATGGAACAGACAGTGATTCAGGCCTATTCTATTAAGGGTCAGGTTCCTCCTTTCCCTGTAATGGCGCACTCTACTCAGGGGCATAGTGCTTCTTGGGCCTTTCGTCATCAGGCGTCAGTGGCCCAGGTTTGCAAGGTGGCCACTTGGTCATCGGTGCACACTTTCACTGAGTTCTATAAAGTGGATGTGTTGGCATCTGTGGAGGTTTCCGTTGGCCGCAAGGTTTTGCAGGCTGCTGTTCAGAGGGTCTGTTCCCTCTTTGGGGTTGTAGTGTTCAGGTTGGGCTCCAGTTGTTCTTTGTTCAGCTCCTGTAAACCTGGTTTGCTCTTGTTTAGCCTTGGGATTTTTTGCTGTCCCACCGCTCATGTTTGGCACTGCTTGGGGAGGTCCCTATGGTTCTGAATATGGAGCGCTGTGTCCCTTAACGAACGAAAGGGAAAATAGGATTTTTGTACTTTCTATAAAATAATTTTCTGAGTTCATTTACGGCACAGCACCCACCCCTCAATGGAGTTTTAATACTTCTGACACTGCTTGTTACTAGAATAAGATCAAAAAAATTCTCCTGCGCTCGAAAGTGATGATGCTGCGGTGAATCTCTATGGCTCTGGTTATATGCACATATTTTGCTGCCCTCCTAGGGTCAGGGGATACCTAATGGAAACACTGTAAAAAGAACAAAAAGAGGGCGCACCAACCTTGCGCATTACCCAAGTGGTGTTTATTGATAAAAGAGAAAAGGAATATACTCGCAAACAAAAAAGTCTTAAAAGCATTTCCAGTCCACAATGAACACTAAGTGACCAGGTCACCGGAACCATGTCCAGCACGCAGCACCTCCAGCACCTTCCAAATGGCTGACACGTTTCGAGGGGAGATCCCCTCTTCCTCAGAGCCAGTCTGTGAAGCACACACACAAACCTGTGTATGGTTTTTATTATACATTTTTTTTTCTCCAGCCCATGGAGCACCTTTACAGGTCACCCTTTTGTTTCTGGGGGTCCCCAGTGAGGCCATAGTTGGTTTGCTGGTGTTCAAACCTCCTGTAGGTGGTAGCATATAACTTAAATGTGTCTTAGAATTACTGATTTCCTGTGTCCCTCGATGGAATCCATCAAAACGTTTTTTATGGTAATTACAAAAATCCTATTTTCTAGCTTAAATAGCAACCAGCTTTTCTCTTTTTACGTACAAAAAAAATAGTCTCTTGTCCATTCTCCAATTCCCTGGTTTTAGTGGGTACAATAGCTATGTTTCCCATGTGGCTTAATTTGGTAATAGCAGTCTACAAATAAATAAGCAGATATTGCACCCAGACTGCCTAACCCATACAAGTAAATATCCATGCATAAGCAACTTGGAAAGCAATTTACAAGCAAGCCAGACAACTCAAAACAATTTTATAAAATGGTGTCGCGCTAGTCTATAATCAACAGTGCTGATGAGCAAGCTGATAAATGTAAAGAGGTGAGTCCCAAAAGTGCTGGCAGAGTCCACATCTACTAAATTGATGAAAAATGTGAAGCAGAGAAAGACCACCACCGAGCAGAGTGACCGGGTACTCTTACCAGCTGCATAGACCCATGAGGGTCAAACCAAGCCCAGATAAAGATGCTGACACTGACAGGGAAGACCGCTTCCAAAAGCCTCTTTCCAATGCTCTTACACCCGGGTTCCCCCGATTCCTCCTTTAGGTACTCGGAAAATACAAGAGACAAATCCCCTCATGGTGTAGCATGTTCAACAAACATTTATTTCAAACGATAAAAAAGCAGCTTACATTCTCCATGAGTATAACATCGCACATCGGTAGCGTGGGTTTCTAACCGACAAAATGGCCGCCGCGTCCCTCGTCTGCGCATGCGTCTCGGCACCAGCCAATCCCGGCGCGTTTCGTCAGAGGATGACGTCGTCAGGGGTGTGGCTTGGCCCGAGACGCTCGCCAATAAATAGCAGAGGGAGGCGGGATGATCGGGCGTAATCCGGAAGTCCGCCCATCACAGGAGCCTAATGACAACCGGACGTGACACTTAGCCCGGAAGTAGACGCCTCTCATAGGCACCATAGAGGCCGGACATCACTCCCAGCTGTCTGCAGCCTATATATACCCACGAAAGGCAGACAAATACGAGTGAAAAAGGATAATGGCAACATTTTACCATATATCGGTCCTCTTATAACATTATCAGATAGACAAAACATCCCAAATTAAATTAGGGATGAATTCTTTATAATAAAAAGGCACAAAACTGGGAAGCAGCTCCATCTTGTGGCCAAGAAACCCATTGCATCGCTACTTTAAAAACACAAAATACATGTATTACATATTAAAAAATAATAATTAACATATTATAAGAATGACATCCCAATGGCCTGAGGCCTGTAAACAATAGATTTAGGTGCCTAAATAACTAGCACACTATCTTGATGTCATAATACTCAACCTAAAACCACAATAACTCTACATATGTTGACATTCTATGGAGGAACATATACACAAGGAGGTGTTAAAAAGAAATACTAAAATTACGCCAGAGTAGGAGATGCTATGAGTTATTAATAAAAGCATTCAAATCCCACTCGATGTTCAAACCGAAAGGGACATAGCACTTCATCCTGTAAATCCAGGAGGTTTCAAGCTTAGAGACACCTCTCGTCTTGTTACCACCTCTCCAATTCGCCTCAAAGCGGTCTATCCCCAGAAACAGTGTACCTCTAGGATCCCGATTATGACATAAGTCATAATGACGGGATACACTGTGTTTCGGGAACCCTTTGGCTATGTTCGCAACATGCTCTTGTAAGCGAACATGAAGCTGGCGAATGGTACGGCCTATAATCCTTACCGCATGGACACCTCAATAGGTATACTACATGCGTAGTACAACAGGAGATGAACGGTCTTATTTTATGAGATTCCTGCGTAGTTGATGATTGAAAGGACTCAATTCTTCTACCACCTGCAATATTTATTTTGCAAATGTTACATTTCCTGCAGGGATAATATCCTCCCCTCTCCTGGAAAAAGGAAACCTTTAAAGTGGGTTTTGGATGTTTGGCGCTATCTGTAAACGCAATGGCGGTACCCCTCTAAACACCACCGAGGGTGCCTCAGGAAGAGAGGGGCCCAAAACACTATCATTGCGTAAGACTTGCCAGTGTCTCCTAAGGATCTTCTTGACAGAGTAATGTTGCACCGAATACGAGGAAAAAAATGCATGCTGGAAAGCATCATTCTTAGCCTTCGGTTTCGGTCTCAACAAATCAGACCTTTCTCTCTGATCTGCCTTAAGAAAGGCTCTATCCAACTCCTCCTGGCAGTATCCTTTCTCCAAGAACCGCTCGCTCGCTCACAGACTCGTTGAGGAAATCACTCCTCGTTGAGCAATTCCGCTTCAACCTAAGGAATTGACTGACAGGAACGGATTTCAACCACGCCGCATGATGGCAGCTGGTTGTTTCAATAAATCCGTTCCTGTCAGTCTCCTTTAAAAAAGGTCGAAGTGACTAAACGCCCCTCCAGGACTCTTATTCTGAGATCCAGGAAGTGTATCTCAGACCTACTGGACTCAAATTGTAGGGAGATACCCCTGTCGTTGGTATTAAGGGTGGACATAAAATGGCTCAGGGAGTCGGAATCTCCATCCCATAGGAGGAGGATGTCGTCGATGTACCTGCGCCACAGGACCAACCCCGGCACAGGAACATCACCGACAACATCCTCCTCCCATCTGGCCATAAATAGATTGGCCATACTGGGCGCGAATTTCGCACCCATAGCAACACCACGACATTGCCGGTAATAGATGTTATCATAACAGAAATAGTTGTGTTGCATGGCGAAATCTAGTAGGGACAACAAAAACTCCCTCTGAAAGCTCAGCAAGGTATCCTGTCCCAGATAGTGGGCAACTGCCTCCATACCGTGCTGGTGTGAAATGATAGTGTACAAAGAAGTCACATCCGCCGTTGCTAAGATGTAGCTATCTTTCCATGTTATCTGGGCTAGTTCATTAATTACCTGTGTAGAATCCCGCAAGAAGGAAGGTGTCTTTACCACTAGGGGTTGCAAAAAGCTATCAATGTATTTACCCACCCGGGAGGTGATAGAATCGATACCACTGATGATAGGTCTCCCGGGTGGGTTCAGCACATATTTATGGATCTTCGGTAGGTAATACATCACCGGGATCCGAGGGGACCAAAAAGTCCCTTTCCTTCTCGGTCAGTAGTTTTTGCTGAAAATCCCTGTCCACCAACACCTGAAGCTCATTCTTATAGCTGAATGTGGGATTCTTGGGTAAAGGAACATAAGTATTCCGATCCGATAATAGCCGTTTCATCTCATTATCATAGGCGGAGGCATCTAAGATCACGATGCCCCCCCCTTTGGCAGCGTGGCGGACTATTATGTCCTTCCTTTCCCTAAGTGAGTTTAATCCCTTTTGGAAAGTGGTGGTAACCCTAGGTTTCTTTAATACCAACTCGTCCAAATCCTTCGCCACAAGGTCCCGGAATACAGACAATGAAGGGGCCAGAGGACCCGGGGGGTTGAACGTGGAAGAATTGCATAAAGAAGTGTTCCTTACCCCCATAGTATATTCCAACCTGGGGCGAATCGGATTACTAATAAAATACCTTTTTATACTAAGTTTGCGGACATATTTCTGAAGATCAATGAACGTTTCGAATTTATTAAGAGTCTTTGGGGGTGCAAATTTGAGACCCCGGGTTAAAACGTGTTTCTCTTCATTAGAAAGGACCGCAGAACTTAGGTTAAATAGTCCACTGTCTTTCAGAATCGCCCTCTTTTTCGTTCTGATCCTCCTCCCCCCTCTGGTGCCTCTCCGTGATTTTTTGGCCTTTTTAATCTCGGGGTGCCCCGGGGAAAAACCTGTTGTCTATCCTCGTGTTGCTAACCCTGATTGGAGGGGGCCCTATTTCTATAATCTTCCTCCTGATTATATCGTGGGGGATAATACCCATTGTTGTATTGGGAGAAATACGAGTCCCCCCTCCCATTGTCGGCCATGTTGGGACCTGAGGGGTGAGATGTAATATATCTATCTCTCAGGCTCCACTAAGTTTCTCAAAGGTGAAAACCTGTTACCACCAGAGGGATATCCTCCCTGATTGTGAGATTGGGATGGGTGGCCTCTACCCCTACCCCTACCTCTCCCGCGGCCTCGGTGTGTCACATGGCCAGATCTAGGGGCCGGCGACACCCCAAGGTTTCCCCTACTAGGAGCCAACCTGGGGGTGACAGGAGGGGGGGCTGGAGTAACATCCATCCATCAGTGGATGTCAAATTCAGGTTGCTTTGCTGCCATTTAAAAACCTGACCATTCTGGTAATCCCCACAATCTCTGGCGTACTTTTTCCTTTTTTTGTTTTTTTGTTCCAACTCCTCTTTCTCTAGATGTTTCTTTAGAGAATCTGATTTTTTCTTATATTCCTCCTTGTCTTTAAAAACACTAAGCTTTTCTTTAATAGAATTGATTTCCGTATCCAACTTCAGTAACTTTTGCTTCTTTTTAGATAGCATGAAGTTCATAAGGCTCAACCCTGCTTTATTGAAAAACTGGTACCAATCATTGATGTCCAGTAGGTCACTTTGGGGATAAACTTCCCAACGTAGACTCCTCGGGACCATGTTTGCCACAATGTATCTCTCGAAGAATACTATGTCCCAATTTGTGTGTAATTCAGTGGTGAGCAGATTTTTTAGTCTCAGGAAGAGACTCAAAAGCAAGACGCTTTCCCTTATACTGCTGTTTTCTTGCTAATGAGTCTGGTGCCCATGTACATGAGCCCCAACAGTTGCTAGAGGGGCTATCTATTGTTTACAAGAGGCTGTTTGGGAGAAGAGACTGTTGACTTGCTTATGAGTCTGGTGCCCATGTTAATGAACCCTAAAGGTAGATTTAGACGTATGTCTAAATCTCCCTTTCCTGTAAAGCCTGATCCGCATTCAGATCGCGCTTTAGAGGTTACCGACAGGAGGTGGGGAAGCAATACAATGCCTCCTTACTACTTGCTTTACCCATTTGCTTGAGTGTGTAGCTATATGCCGGGTAAAAGTTTGCAGTGGACATGGAGCATTGTGACAGATGTAAACACTCCTGTCCTCTGCAGCTTAAGGTGGGTGGTTAGTGGATGGCTCAACTGTGTATTTTTGACTGCCGGACCATTCAGAACAAGCAGCACGACTTGTGCATGCGCAGTGCACACCCAGCTGTGAAACCGCAAGCTGTCACACCCGGGTGTCCACAGTTTCAATGCCGGCGCCGGGGAGAGAAGCGATGGCTCTGGTGAGCGCATCACTGGATCCTAGGACAGGCGAGTGTGTGTTTATTAAAAGTCCGCAGATACACTTTTTGTAGCTGCTGACTTTTAATAAACACCAAAACGACTGGAGCTCATATTTAGTGCTAAAGACAACAATACAGAATATTAAAAACTATGGGTTTGTAAACTTTTGAAGAGAACCATTTTATTTATTTTATTGCCATGGTTTGTGACTGTGCTATTCTGTGATGCCTAATAATTCAATTTGGATCACATTAAAAATAAAAGAAATGTGTTTGGTCTGATCACTCCTGTTTTCTGCCACAGGTATGTAAACTTACAAGCACAAATTTAACTGCCTAATTTTGAAGGCATTATTCATAGAATTCAGTGATTCTGAGAAGGCATTTTCAGAGTTTTTAACCAGACTACTTTGTTTTATTCTACAGCGACTGGAGGAGATCATGAAGAGAACGAGACGAAGTGAACCTGGGGATAAGGTAGAATAATTTTACATAAAGACCCAGCTAAAATACCAGTGCTTCAAATTTCTGGGTAAAAAATGAATATGTAGATTACTTGTTACCTTTAATGTTCACTTAAAATGTACACATAGCCTTATTGGAACTTATGTTTTCAATGAGTGCTGCATGTCATGGAAACCCATGAACGTGTGTGCTGTGGAAGTTGTTTATTGCAGCAATCTCTATTGGATCTCTATCCAACACTTATATTTAACTTTTGGATAGAGTGGGAAGGGTTACAAGTTGTTCTCATTTCTGTTTGTGTCCCAATTGGGATGGTTCTCCTCATTTCCTGTCCTGAAGACATTCATGGTATTGCTCTTAGCACTTCTTCCCGTTTCCATTGTATTCTCCATGTATTCCTTTGGCGCATCCAGTAGATGCAGGTGACCTGCCACTGTGTTTTCAGACAGAAGTCAAACCTAACTGAGAATCTTTCTACATTTTACTGTTAACAAATATTATAGAAAAATGTTATGGCTCTTGGGCCTTGAGAAGTGGAAGCACTCCTGCCCATGGTGCTCAACCAGAGGCGTAGATAAGGGGGGGGGGGTCAGGGGGGTCCTCCAAAGCCCCCCAGAGCATCGGTCAATTTCACAGCAGCTAGGCTAGTGTAGCCTATCAGCTGCGGGAGCCACACTACTACTGGGAAGACCACCTGTCTTAGCCACAAGGCTGACAGGCAGGGCCCAGCTGACATTGAAGCCATGTTTACTATTTGCTTCATTAACAGATGTGCCTGCTGGGGGCTCTGTATATACTGTATATATACACACCACAATTTGTCACAGCGTGGCAGATGTGCTAATTATTGTTCTCTGGGTGCTCAAGGCTGAAACCCCCCCCAGGAGAAAAAAATATCTACGGCCCTGTGCTCAACATATGGCCCTCAAGCCATGAGGCGTTATAAGCATGGCTCCCAAATGCAAAGGCATGATGGGACTTGTAGTTCTGCAACAGCTGAAGGGCTACAGGTTGAGCACGCATGCAAGAATCTTAATTGGTTACTGTAAGTGCATAGGTACCCACTCAGTTCTCTGAATATCTATCATGACAGTATCCCCAGCCAGTTGAGAGAAGATTTTAAACTGTTCTTCTCTCAAAACGCCATGTTGCTGATTGGTCACTGAGCTTGTCTACGCCACTGCCTCTCTAAAGTAGGAATGTTGCTACCCCTGCCCAGTGAAGATTACATAATGATCCAATGGAAAGTGATGAAAAAACTGGGTTAGTGTTTTAGAAATAAATGTAGTTTAAACAAAAACACCCCTTCCCCTTATCAGTTTGTGAAAGTGTTTTAATTCAGAGGTCCTTCTTCAAAGTCCCACACTGGGTCCTCTCCTATGATTCTTTTTCTGTATTTTCTGCCTTTGTCATGGGTTAAAATTAATCAATCCTCAGACTAAACGATTCACTATAGCAATCAGATTGTCGTATTATAAAAAAATTATTACACTCCCCTTCAGTGCTGCCATTCTGTAGGAAACATTGCCTATAATAAGAAATGTTGGTCTCCATCTGAAAATCTTGTTAAGCTAATATATTTAGTATTTGCTGAATAATAAAACTGTGTTTTTTCTTTTCAGCAATCCACTGTTCAAAGTAATGGAGAAATACCAAAAACAATAGAGAATACAGGTAGCTATTTTAACATCCCAGTAACCATGACTTACCATTTTGACAAATCACGGAGAGCTATAACTTGCAATCTCAGTAGCATTGGCAGACAGTGACTTCATCCAATAGACATCTTGCAGATCGTAGACAGCTTAAATCGAAAACTTGTGCAGATCTTCACAGATGAACTTCAGATAGGTCAAAAAAATCATAGTATGTCCATCTCCAGCACTTACTTGTGCTCAGAACAGAAGCTAAAGACATGCTGAAAAGAGGGTGGGGCTGGCTATACAGAGCATCTCCTACCTACAGAGTGAGGAAGGGACAAAATTATATAAAGGTAAACAAACAGCAATGCATGTGTAACTAGTTAATCTGTCATATATGATTTTCAATATATGTTAGGTATACAATTGTAGCTGAACAAGCTGTTTTGGCTCTCCAATATTGCTTAATCAATTTCAGTTGAAGGAAAATTAAATAGTTAAGGTTTTCATGTTGTTGCTAAATTTACTGCATATTTTTATATTTTATTTAAAGAGAAATAGACTTTAGCTTACATCACCATACATACTACAAACTTGCTCCTTGTACTCTGGCACAACCTGATCTATAGCCCTCTGGCTTAAGTTGTCCAAGCTTTTTGCTTGCATATAAGTCCTAACTTCTTGGAGAATCAGCCTCCTGCCAACTTCTGGGCTGTGGAGTCGGGTGCGTTCAGTAGCCTCTTAAGCACATAAACAATGCAAAGTTGGATGTGCCAGATAAATATTGCATTAGTACTGTACTTTCTTTACATTTTTTAAACTCTTTTTGAATTGAAGGAGATGTACAGCCAAAGCTCGTTTGGCTGTACATCTCCTATGAATCACAGGAGTTTGTTCTGCGCTCCTGTGACCCGTTCTTAGCAGAGAGCAGGCTGAAATCTGCTTTCTGCTGATATCACAGATGTTGGTCCAGGCACCACGTCATCATGACCACAAAGCCGGAAATTGGCCAGGTGCACCCGGCTCAGCCTCTCAGCAAACCGCTAAGAGCCCGAGCTGGCCGCTCTCTGCCCCTTCACAGCCCACCGCTCCAATGAGCGAGGAGGGGGCAGAGCAGAGAGCTGCTGTCTAATAGTCGGCAGCTCTCTGCTTGAGGAGCTGTCAGAACCAAGTGATTGGCGTGTTTGATCGCTCGGTTCTCAATGTAGAGGCACTTGGGGACAAATGCAACATCCGACCGATGCTGCATCCACCTAGGTAAGTATAAATGGGGAAAAAAAGGAAACCCCATATTTCTCTTTTAAATATAAAATCTGCACTTTCAAAGCAAGGATAACTAGAACATTTCAAAACAAAGATAGAATGTGTTTACATGTTTAAACTCAATATAAGTCTTAACTATTATACATCAGGTAGCAGAGATAGGCAGCTTGGTAACTGTAGGTTGTTGTTTTTTTGCAGCCATCACATCATCGTCTTTACCAGAGGAACAAGAACCTGCGTTCCTCCAGGGTACAGAAGAAACTCCTCGCAATGGAGAATCCTTGACTTCCTCACCAAGGATTATTACTTTTCAACAGACTTTACCTGTTGACAGGTGAGACTTCTAAGGCTGGTACCTGCCCTGCATAAAGCATGCTGCCCCCAACAGCACTGCCCATAACCAAACTTTGATGCGGCCAACGAAACAGTAATATTATATGAATTGCTCTTTCTGTTGACTCATTGTGTCATCATTGTGAGACACCTATGTAAAATATATATAGGTTACTGTCATTTTTAGCCAAACCAAGCTTTTTTGATCAGGATTAACATTATAATTCAGTTTTCACCCCCTAAAGTAAAGTTCCTGGAATATGGGTGGTGGAATGCTGCACTCAAAACTTGGTAGAGGTTCTAAATAAATTAGTTATGGTAGCGTGGCAGCTCTCTGGCTTTTGCCAGCCTCTGCAGAGACCCTGTGAGAAATATAAGCCTTGCTTTGGGGGGCTGTCAGCCAAATTGCAGGACACCAGTGTATATGAACTTGAAAACCACTAAACTAGAGCTATGTACATGGTCTGGTCTTGAAATGCTGTGTTAATTAAAGCCTCAATTGCCCTGACATTTTTTTCTATTTCTTATACCATTTAGCACAGAGCAGCAACCAAATGAAAATGGGTTATGTACACCAAACAACAACTTTGAAGAGATCATCAATTTGCCTGTTGGAACTAAACCAACCAAACTTGATGTGCTAAATAATGAAGCGAACAGTATCGAGAACCTTCCTCGGAATCCAATTATAGCTTTTGAAGTTGATAATGTGCAAACGGCAGGTATGTTGATCTACAGGTGTTTATAGGTCAGAATAGGTTGGAGAAAACTTAAGTTTGTCAGACTTTTATAATTGTGTGTGTCTTTAACCACTTAAGCCCCAGAGGATTTGGCTGCTCAAAGACCAGAGCCTATTTTGCGATTCGGCACTGTGTGATTTTAACGGACAATTGCGCGGTCGTGTGACGCTGTACCCAAATGAAATTGACGTCCCTTTTTTACCACAAACAGAGCTTTCTTTTGGTGCTATTTGATCACCTGTGCGATTTTTACTTATTGCGCTATAAACAAAAAAGAGCGAAAATTTTGAAAAAATAACAATACTTTTCACATTTTTTTATATGAAATTCCCCCCAAAAAAATGTAAAAATCTAAATTTTTCAACATTTTAGGACAATTTGTTTTCTGCTACATATTTTTGGTAAAAAAAATAAGCGTATTTTGATTGGTTTGCGGAAAGGTTATTGCGTTTACTAACTAAGGGAAAGATTTATGTCATTTTTATTGTTTTTTTTTTTTTTTTTTAACGAGTAATGGCGGCGATCTGCGATTGTTTTTTTTTTTTTTTTTTTTTTTTTGGCGGGACTGCGACATTGCGGCGGACAGATCGGACCCCTGACTGACATTTTTGACACTTTTAGGGGTACCAGTGACATTACTACAGTAACCAGTGCTATACATATGCACGGTTTTCTGTAAAAATAACACTGGCAGGGAAGGGGTTAATTTTATTAGTGATCAAGGGATTAAGTGTGTCCCTAGGGGCGTGTTTCTAACTATAAAGGGGTGTGGCTTTTGATGTAACCACAGAGACATACGATCCTATATAGCAGGATCGTATGATCTCTGCTGTTACACCAGGGAGAATGACAGGCGGCTTTGTTTACATCAGCCGCCTGCCTTTCTCCCTCTCCACCGGGAGATTGCGAGTGACCGGCGGACATCGGGTCCACTGGTCACATGCGCAGGGATGCAGGGGAACGAGCAGGAGCGGGAGCGCGCCTCCGGCAGCGCGCACTCGCCCCCTGCAGGCTCCTGGGCGAGCGACGTAGTACTACGTTACTTTGCCCGGGAGGGGCTGACTGCCGCAGTAAATATACTGTGGGCGGTCGGCAAGTGGTTAAGATTTATTTATTTTTTTTGTCTGATTTTAAATGCTTTCTGTTTTTTTCATAAAGATAATTTCTCTTCCCTTCATTTTTTGTGTATGACAGCCAACAGGGCAATCAGGCAGCAATCACTCCCCAACCAAGGGTTAGGTTCTATCCTCAATTGGCTAGAAAATGTGTTTATTACTGTATGTGTGTCCCTTGGGGAGGTTTTTCCCTCACTTCATGTCTGTTGTGCCAAATATACTGGAAGTAGGTAGATTTTCTCTCACTTCCTGTTCTATCAAATGTAAAGTAATGTATAATCTTCGAAACAGGGAAACAGACAGCAAAAAAAATGACAGATTCTAATCTTCTCCCAGTCTGTTGAAAATTGGATATGGGCTTAAGTGTTCTGTTTTGCAGTACTTTCACTTACCTGAGGAAAGGTTGTAATAATAGGCACCAGTTTGAGGTATGATGTTGAATTTTCTTAATCATACGTCACAAGACACAGGAGAGATATTTCTTTGGCTATTGGGTTATGGGCCAGCTCCAGGTGATTGAACACTGGCAAATATGAAAGCTTAACAGTGCTTAGCATTGCAGTATAATTTTGAATTTCTTATCGTACATCGCAAGGCACGGAGTGTTAATTCCTAGGCCATTGGTTTATGCTCAACCTCCAGGTGATTGGACACTGGCAAGTATCAAAGCTTGACAATGTTCAGCATAACCCCTCCCACTCTTAGCATTGCCTCAATTTTTTGCTAGTATCCATAGGTGATGAACCTGTTTGCTGAGAGAGCATTTTCTGTTTAAACGCATTGATTTCTACTTAAACTGTCTTTCTCTGCTGAGCCTTGGTGTGTTATAGCAGCAGCTGTTTTCTGAATCAGTCCCTTGACCGTATGTGGACCCCATTGGAAAAACAGGGATAGCCTGTAAGCTGCATTGGTTACCATGTGTGTGGCTCATTTTGGCAATTTGCACCATACACAAAAAGCAGTCCTGTTGGCTGCACTGGACCAGTTGCACTCTCAGGGGTCATTGCCCCTGTTCTAGAATCAGAAAGGTTTCGAGGTTATCTGTTCGGGGTGCCCAAGCCAAATGGCAATGTGCAGTCCGTTCTGAAACTAAAACACTTTATATAAGTTCTTTTTATATTCAAAAGTTTCATATGGAATCTGTAAAGTCAGTAATTCCATCCCTCTGTCTGGGAGATTTCCTGGCCTCAGTGAATATCAAGAATGCCTACCTCTACTTCCCTATATTTCAGTTTCATCAGTGCTTGGTTATCCAACCCAATGCTGGATTCAGGGAGATCCTTTCTTCCTGTAATTTTGAAGGTACTGACAATGGATGCCAGACTTCCAGCATCCCCTGTTAGTTTAGGGGATATGTTCATCAGAGGAAGCTTGGATACTAATAAACATTCTGGATCTCAAAGTGATTCAAATCTTCCTTTAGACACCCCTGATTCCGGGACTGCCAATCATGATCCAGTCGGACAATGCCATCATAGCAGTGACATACTTAAATCAAGACGGTACCAAAGGTTAAGCTGCTCTTCAAGAAGTGATCATTCTGACTTGCAGAACTCAGTATTTCAATTTTGTCCGTGGTACACATTCCAGGTATGGACAATTGGCAAGTGGACTTCCTAAGCTCCTAGCATCTGGATTCAAAAGAGTGGTCCATCTACATTGGGGGAGTTTTACCAGCTCTTTCTTTGGAGTGGGACAACAGATGTAGATTTAATGGCGTCCAGACGGGACAAGTTCTGTCCAGGGATCCTTAGGCCTTCAGAGAATATGTCATAGTCATTCCATGGAGTCAGGTCAAACTGAATTATGCATTTCTCAAGCTCCTGCCTCATCTGCATCACAGGACAAAAAGGAAAGGCATTCCGATGATTTTCATTACCCTGAATTTGCACAGGAGGGAGTGGTTCTCAAACATAGTCATACTCCTAGCAGACTCTCTGTGGGCCCTACTGGACTGTCCAGACCTTCTCTCTCAACTTCTTATGTTCCGTCCCGCTTCAGTCACTGGCTTCGATGGCTTGGCTGATGAAGCTCAAGTCCTGAGGGACAGGGGTCTTACATACTCTGATTCCCATTTTTGAAGACCATAAAGACCTCTTCTTGTAGGACTTACCAGCGCACATGGAAAGCATAGTTTTCCTAAAGCAAAAAGGGAGCATGGGTTTTATCCTTCCTTCAGTCCAGACTGGACAAGTTCTTCGCCCTGATGACTATAAAAAGTCAGGTTAGCAATGCTGGCTTCCCCACTCCCTGATCAGAGCTTTTTGTGAAAGAAGATTCTCACATTGTTCTACCACTACTTTGCCCACTAACTTTGTGAGACCTCAGTCTTGTGGTGGTGTTTGAACCCATTTGGGAAATTTTTCTCTCTCTTCTGTCATGCAAGGTAGCCTTTTTCAGGGCTGTCACCTGGAGCAGGGTGTCTGAACTTGCTGCTTTGTCTCCTGAAGAACATGTTGTTGTTCACAAGTATAATGTTTTTTTGAAACCATGTATATTTCCTACCAGATTAAGGTGGCCTCAGCTTTTCCTTTGAATCAGGACATTGTGTTGCCTTTCATTTTATCCAACTCCAAAACATCCTAAAGGGATTTCGTTCACTTGGATGTGGTTAGGGCTGTGCTAGTCTACCTTGCAACCACAGCCTTATTTTGTCAATTTTATGTCCTTTACGAGTTGCCTGAAGGCTGTCACCCGGTGTTCTGCTTATACAGTTTTACAAGGCTGAAATTCAGGCCTCGACAGACGCTGACTGTTGGAAAGTCTTAGGGGTGGCCCTGGAAGGGTTTTCTCAGTTATTCATCTTTGTGTTCTGTTAAAAGGATTGTTCCTGTTGGACCTGTTAGCCATTGTTTGCTGTTGCTCCTCATTGGATTGCTTTTTGAACATCCCAATGATCTAGGTATTAACTAACCTGGGTCCTGTGATGTACGAGTAGGAAAACTGGATTTTTGACTTGCTTGTAAAATTCCTTTCATGGAGTGCATCATTGGACACCATTCCTCCACTCTCCTCTGGTTTCGCTCCAATATAGCGTTCCGACAAAACTGGGGCCTTGTTTGCACCATGTGCAGAGATTCCAGTTTTCCTGCACGCATTCTGCAAGGGTTCAAAGAAAATAATTGTTCCCTTTGTAGCCTGTTCACGCCACAACACTGGAAGATTTTTTCTGCGCAGGAATCTGCAATGTGTATGCAGTTTTCTGCATGGAAAAAAAACTGACTTGACATCAGCATTGTGGTGTGAACAGGGCACATAAAAGTGACATGAGAAAACTGATGTCAACATGCATAAAAACTCACTGAAATGTGCATGAAAACTGTAAATTGTGAGATAAGCTTGAGGTCTCTGCAAGTGAAATATGCATGGTTTTTCCATCAGTTTTTATGCAGGTATGGTGTGAAGGAGGCCGGAGGCAATGGTGGGAGTAGGAGTTATGCTAGGTGGTGTCAAGCTTTGCTGTTTGCCAGTGTCCAGTGGTGGTGGAGCATAACTGAATGGTCTAAGAATGAACTATCCTGTGTCCAGTCATGTATTCTAAGAAAGGGATTTTGTACGAGATGCTTTGTGAACCTTGTTGCCCACTATTTAATCTATCAAAACCAGTCTTCTGTAACTTAAGTCATCAGTGTTGTTTATAATGTCCATTTTTTTGCTGCTATATTCCAAATGCTTGTGAGTTCTGTGAAATTTTGAGCTTAAACTGTTAAAGTTGGGTGGGTTTAACGTGTTCCACAAATGCTGTCAAACCAGTAAAAAGTATAAGCAGCTTAAGCATAAGTTCAGCAGTAGCGTGATTTTACAGTGCACAGATTTGAGATCTCCCACCACAGCTCTTACGGATTCCTCCTGCTGAGGGGGTCAGTAATAGCTGCAGGAAAGGTAACTATATAAACTAAATTTTACTGTGAGATATTTTCTTGGAGACAGTACGATAGTGGCAGGGTTATTACCCCATGCTGCCACTTCCTTGTCCCCAGGCTCCTCATCTCCCCCCGCTCCCTGTCCCCAGCTTCTCCATCCCCCACCACTCCCGGGCACCTAAAGCATTGTCCTGTCCCCCAGCACTGATATGTGTTTACCAGCTCCCTCCCTGTAGTACAGTGGACCAAGGCAGCCATCGCTACCGATGGCTCCTGTGTCCACTAACAGCTCAGCTAATCATAGAGTAAACCAAGAGTTTACGATGTGTTACACTGACAGTTTATGAATGAATAAGGTCTCTATACAGACTCTTTATTCATTCGTGTAAAGTGATGCAGAGAAAGGATGCAGGACTTTAAGTCCCTTTCTCTGCATCTGTTTAGACCTCTGATATCTCACCAAAGACCCCCACCCACCCAAAAAAAAGAAAAATATGTCGAGCAGATGATCTTTCTGCTGATCCCCGCTGAGCAAGAGGATGACAGGTACACATCCGCTCCGCTGATGCAGAGCGGGCACGGACACAGCCGCTGTTCTCTATGGGGTGGTTGGATGTAAACGGGCCACCTGTCCATTTCCATCCGATCTGCTAGATGGATGGGGAATGGGATCCCCATCCGTCTGTTAGTGGACCAGATCGGATGCGGATGACATATGTCCATTTACTTCAGCCTCTCCATAGAAAACAATGGGTGGTCCGATTGGGCCCACTTGAAAAACGGACAGGCAGACCTGATCAGTCTGCTTGTGTGAAAGGGGCCTAAGGCCTTGTTCACACCTGGCATACACAGCGTACCGTTACAGGGATGCACAGGTGTTCCGTGCATTACTGTGCAGGCAGTACCATTGATGTCATTTGGAATGTAGCTACTGCACAAACAGAGCCGTCACTCCCAATTTGACATCTATGTAGGTCCCCGTACATGTACCTGAGCTCACGCTGTCTGCGTTCGGGGTCGTACGCCCACACGGATGTCAGATTGGAAACAGCAGCTATGACTGTGCAGCCATTGCATCCCAATTGACATAAATAGGACTGCCTGTACAGGGATACACGGAACACCTGTGCATTCCTGCGCAGGTAAACATGGCCCTCCATGGGCGTACACTTTAATATGCCACATGTGAACAATGCTTTAGTAGTAATTTAGCAGGAATTTTGTTATGTTGTGTTTATGTGCACTATTTATGATTTTATTGTATTTTTAGTGAAAATAGCGATATGAGCGTTTGCACAATTATTGCGGGGCCCAAAAAATCAGTAGCACTTTTATTCTACAGGTCATGTGCTTTTAGAAAATGTCTGGTTTGAGAGCCAGTTTACACTGGTGCAATTCCAGAAATCGCATGTGATTTGCACCGCATTGCTGTGCAGATCACATGCAATGTCTGTGCAATGCAAATTCAGCCATACAAACTATATGGCTGAATTCGCATTGCATTCGTACCAAACTCGTGCAGGACCTTATTTTTTGTCCGCACCAGATCGGATTGCTTGGATGTTCACACCCATTCAATTTTATTCCTGTCCGAAATCACACTTCACACTGCGATCTGCAAACCAATTTCGGGGTGTCCTTAACTTTGTATTGACACCCGCAGCAGTTTGCAGAGGGCAGTGTGAACTGCCTAGGATTCAGGTGTGTTGTGGGAACCCGCACTGGATTCGCAGGGTTTCCCGCATTGCACCAGTGTGAACTGAGCCTGAGCCTCGGTTCACATTTGTGCGAGTGCCGTGTTCGCATGTAATGTCGGAGCGCACTGCTCCGACATTACATGCGATCAGCTGTGCGGTGCGAGTTTAGCCATACAGTTTGTATGGCTAAATTCGCATCGCACCCGGAGCAAACACGCACAGGAGGCATTTTTGCAGCCGCATCAGGATCGGATTGCACAGCGGTTCACACTTGTGCGATCCGATCCTGTGCGAACTGCACGATCGCACTGCGATATGCGATCAAACTGGGGGTGTCGTTAAGATTACATTGACACCCCCAGCGTATCGCATATGGCAGTGTGAACTGCCGGGGGTGCGTGTGCGATGCGGGAACAGGCTGCGAATTCGCAGCCTTCCCGCATCACATAAATGTGAACCGAGCCTGAGGGGACTTTTCAAATTCTGAAATCTGTAAGTGAAAAATGGTAACCTCTGGATTATTAGAGTAAATTGTTTTTATTTACAGTTTTTGCGTACATTCAGTTTTTACCATTTCACAAAAGGTGCAATTTAAAATGTACAAATATTTGTTATTTATTAACTCAATACAGTTTTACCTTTTCTATTTAGAAGGAATTTTGTACATTTTGCCATGTATGAATCCACTATTAATGATTTTAGTGTTATTTTTAAAGAAAATATTGGTTTAATAAACATTTGCGCCAATATCGCGGTACCTTTAAAATCAGTAGAACTTTCAGAATATGTATGGTTTGGGGGGTCTTTTATAAACTCTGAAAGCTGTAAGTGAAGATGGAAAACCTCCAGATTTTTAGAGACATTTTTGCGTACATCCGATTTTCACTATTTCTCAAAAAGGCACAATTTAAAATGTACAAATATATTTATATATTTAGAAGGAACTCAGCAAGGATTTTGTAAAATTTGCTGTGTATCTGCTAATGATTTTGCTAAGAGGGGGGAGGTGTGGGACTTTGAGTGAGGCGCACGGTGGGACTCCATCCCTGTTCAATATACAAAAAGAGGAGGGTTGGGACTTTGAGTGAGAGACATGACAAGGCTGACAGGGAAAAATTACACATTTATTGATGCATACAGATAAACAGACAGGACAGATGGAAAAGTAAAATCATCTAGATGGTGAGAGACCTGGTAAGTAGTCCCCAAATTCAAATGCATAAAAATCAACAGGGCATAATTCCAAGTAGTAGTAGAGTAGTTGAATATATTCAAAACATCAACGGACACTCTTTGGTACTATCTTCAGACATCTTTTTTCTGCTTTCTCATCCTCATGTCATGTCTCAACCCTCCTCTTTTTGTATATTGAACAGGGATGGAGACGCATCGGGCGCCTCACTCAAAGTCCCACACCTCCCCCCCCCCCTCCCCCTCTTAGCTTTGAATTGGGGATGGAGAGACCATGACTCTGGCTGATAGGGATTTATCCGTATGATTATTTTGGGACAACATAAGATGGCTCATATCCCTTAGCCCAACATGCTGGGTCATATTTACTCCCCATGGACTACTTGGGGGTTTATTTTTGCACCTGTTCGTCATAACCAGGTTTACATAGAACATTAGTAACATCATTACTATTTTTCATTCTTGCAGCACGTCTCATTAGTCTCTGAGACACACTGGCTTGTTTTTTGGCTGGCCTCTGTTGCGCATCCCGGGAGCTGCGATGCGTGCTGTGCATCCTCCCACTCTCCCTCTTGACACGGGGGATTGGGTGGGTGGTGCTGCCGCGCATCAGCGCCACGCTTACCGCCGGCGCATGACGTAATTGCTGGAGCCACTGCGCCAACGGTTTCCTTCGCATCTGTAGTGTAAATTAGATAGCCCGCAGGACGGTCATGCCTTTGTTGCTTAACGTTCCCGCGGTGCTTCCATTTGTACACCATCGTGACGCTGGACCCACAGTGCGGGGTGGCTCTAGGCTGATGCGGGGCACCATGTATTTGAGTCTGGGGCCTACTCTTTGGTACTATCTTTAGACATCTTTTTCCTGCTTTCTCATCCTCATGTCTTTCTATGCTGTTGTCTGATCCTTGTTTTGTTTCTCCTCCCCTCTTTTGGTTTCAGTCTTGTCCACATTATTTTTCACCTCCCCCACTGTGTCTTCATTCATTGGTATCTTCTCACCCCATCACGTGGTTTCCCTCTGACTTTATCTGCCTTTTGGCTATACACATTCCCCCATTCCATCTATGCTACTCTGCTTCATACTCCTATTTTTTCCTATTTTTCATCTACTTTTGTTTGGAGCACTTGGGCACTCTCAATATGTACACTATACCTACTATACTATTTGACTACTTGAGCTGCCTAGTAAGTTTTTGGGAATTTTGGGGCCCTTTTTTTCCCCCTTTTCCTCTCTCTTCACCCTTTTTCATTTTTGTATTTATCATCATTGTGCCAATTTCCTTATGTATATTTTATTAGACATCCACTCCTGATGAAGTGGCGACTTGTGTCCATGAAACGCATTGAGGCTGTGATGTTTTAATATATCAAACTACTCTACTACTACTTCGTGTTCGTTGATTTTTTAACATATTCGACTACTCTACTACTACTTGGAATTATGCCCTGTTGATTTTTATGCATTTGAATTTGAAGACTACTTAACAGCTCTCTCATCTAGATGATTTTACTTTTCCATCTGTCGTGTCTGTATGCATCAATAAATGTGTAATTTTTCCCTGTCAGCCTTGTCATGTTTCTCACTCAAAGTCCCAACCCTCCTCTTTTTGTACTGCTAATGATTTTAGTGCATTTTTTTGCAAAAATATTGTTTTGGCAAACATTAGTGCAAATATCATGGGGCCTTAAAAGTAGCACCTTCTATTTATTCTACTGGCCCTTTGCTTTCAGAAAATGTAGAGTTTGGGGGTCTTTTGAAAGCTGAAAGTGAAAAATAAAAACCTCCAGATTTTTGGAGAAAGTTGGTTATTTACAGTTTTGTGTACGTTCAGTTTTCACCATTTCACAAAAAAGGTGCAATTAAAAATTTACAAATATTTGTTATTAACTCAATACAGGTTAAGATTTTATGTTTAGCAGGAATTTTGTAAAATTTGCTGTTTGTATCTGCTATAAGTAATTTTAGTGTATTTTTAGCAAAAATTTTGATATGGTAAACTTTTGTGCAAATAGCGTAAAAATTACACATATTTAATATTAACTCCATACAGATTGAGCTTTTATATTTAGTAGGAATCTAGCATGAATTTTGTGAAATTTGCTGTGTTTTATATCTGCTAAAAATGAGTTTAGAGAATTTTTTGCGAATATATATATATATATATATATATATATATATATATATATATATATATATATATATATATATATATATATATATATATATAGTTTTGATAAACATTTGCACAAATATTGCAAGGCGTTAAAGTGGTGTTCCAGCCTCCCTCTCAAAAAATTAAGTCAGCAGCTACACATACTGTAGCTGCTGACTTTTAATATTCGGACACTTACCTGTCCTGGAGTCCAGCGATGTCGGCACCACAACCGATGTTTCCATCGGCTGTCGGGTGCTGCCACCACCATTGCTGGTAAGGGAACCCGGCACTCTTGCGGCTTCACGGCGGGTCCCTACTGCACATGTGCGCTGCACATTCCGATTGGCTTGGCAGCGGGGAAAGGAGGAGGGGGCCAATCTTCCGAGGGACAGCTCCACGGCGCCGCCTCCCGGAAGTGGGGAAGGGTACCTGTCAAAAACAGGTACCCATTTCCCCCTCCTCCTGAAAGGTGCCGAATGTGGCACCGGAGGGGGGGAGGAAGCAAATGAGCGGAAGTTCCACTTTTGGGTGGAACTCCGCTTTAAATGCAGTAGCACCTTCTTTTTATTCTACAGGTCATGTGCTTTCAGAAAATGTTTTTTTTTAGGGGGGGTCTTAAACTCTGAAAGCTGTAAGGGAACAATGAAAACCTTGAGATTTTCTGAGAAATTTGGATATTTCCATTTTTGCGTATTTTCACCATTTCGCAAAAAGGAGCAATATTTACAAATATTGGTTATTTATTAACTCAACACAGGTTAGCTTTTATATTTTGCAGGAATTTGTGCTGTGTTTTTATCTGTTAACCACTTGCCGACCGTATACTGTATATATACGTCGGCAAGCTGGCTCTCCCAGGCAAAACCACGTATCGGTACGGCATTTGCCTGGAGGGAGCTAGGGGGCTAACGCGCGCCGGCAACGGCGCTCTCCCGCCCCCGATCGTCAGCGGTGAAGCTGGCGTGTGTGTCAGACGGCTCCGATTGCCGCCTAACACTCTTGATCTCTCCCCGCTGACAGAGAAGTATGGTAGGCTGATGTAAACACAGCTGTCACGTCCTTCTCCCTGGGATGATCACAGAGCCCTGCTATATAGGATCGCATGTCTCTGTGTTCATCTCACTAGCCCAACCCCCCCCCCTCCCCCTCACAGTTAGAATCACTCCCCTAGGCTTGCATTTAACCCCTTGATCACCAACAATGTTAACCCCTTTACTGCCAGTGTCGTTATTACAGTAACAGTGCATATTTTTAGCACTGATTACTGTAGTAATGTCACTGGTCCCCTCAAAAGTGTCAAAAATGTCAGTTAGGGGTCCGATCTGTCCGCCGCAATGTCACAGTCCCGCAAAAAATCGCAGATCGCTGCCATTACTAGTAAAAAAAAAAACCCAATAAATATGACCTAAATCTTTCCCGTAGTTAGTAAATGCAATAACTTTTGCGCAAACCAATCAAAATAAGCTTATTGGGATTTTTTTTTTTTTTACCAAAAATATGTAGCAGAAAACAAATTGGCCTAAAATGTTAAAAATGTTTGATTTTTACATTTTTTTTTTTGAGAGAATTTCATATAAAAAATTTGAAAAAGAGCGACAATTGGAAAAAAAAAAAAATTTTTCAGTTTATAGTGCAAAAAATAAAAATCGCACAGGTGATCAAATACCACCAAAAGAAAGCTCTGTGTGCGGGAAAAAAGGACATCAATTTCATTTGGGTACAGTGTCGCACGACCGTGCAATTGTCCGTTAAAGTCACGCAGTGCCGAATCGCAAAATAGGGCCTTGCCTTTGAGCAGCCAAATCCTCCAGTGCTTAAGTGGTTAAGGGGGGAAATCCTCCAGTCCGAAAGTGGTTAATAATGATTTGTATTTTTAGCAAAAATATTGTTTTGCTAAACATTTGCCTAAATATCATTGTGCCCTGAAAATCAGTATCACCTTATTTGTATTCTACTGGTCATGTGCTTTCATAAAATATGTGGTTTGGGGAGTCTTTAATAAACTCTGAAAGCTGTGAGGGAAAAATATAAAAAAGCAGAGGCCAGCTACGTTTAAAAGTGGAGCACAGGGCCTGGAAACAAAAGGGTTAACTTTGTGTATGTTAAAGTGATTGTAAAGTCTTGTGTTTTTATTCATTTGTTTTTTAAATAACAAAAATGTTATACTTACCTCCTCTGTGCCTTGGTTTTGCACAGTGCAGCCTGGATCCTCCTCTTCTTGGGTCCCTCTTTGCTTCTCCTGGCCCCTTCCCTCACTCAAGTGCCCCCACAGCAAGCCGCTTGCTATGGGGGCACCCGACCTGAGCTGCAGCTCCGTGTGTCCATTCGGCCTGCCCCCTCTCTCTCCTGATTGGCTGACTGACAGCCGCAGGAGTCCATGGCGCCGCTTCTGTGTCTTAGCCAAACAGGAAGGAGAGTTCTGGATGGCCGAGGGACTCATGGACATCCCTGGACAGAGATGGGATTCAGGTAAGTATTAGGGGGGCTGGGGAGCTGCTGCACACAGAAGGCTTTTTATCTTAATGCATAGAATGCATTAAGATAAAAAAAAACTTCTGCCTTTACAACTCTTTAAGGCAAACACTTCCATAAATGTTGCATTAAGGAAGTTTTTCAGTTTAAATGGGCCTTCAAGTTCCTCAGTGCATGATGTAAGGCACTTTCCCTATTTGTGTCAGCACAGAACACCCAGCATTCACACCTGTACGTTGCAGTGTTATAGTGCTGCTGCATTTGTTTTTAATGTAATTGTAAGGTGGAGTGCCATTGAGAATGAATGAGCATACATTGCAACACATGTATACAGCAGCACGTTATCATGCCCAGGTTTTATCACACATAAGTGCAGCATAAATATTTATTTTATAGAAGAGAATAAAACCGTGCTCATTTGGATAATTCCCCATCAGTTTTCAGTATTGGGTAATGTTTTTTATAAAATTGCCAAGCAGCGCCAATTTCTTCCTGATTTCTCGAAGTATCTGTAACTTACATGTAATTAATAATATGCTTTTGAATTCACAGAGGTCATCTGAACAACCAGACGGAACATAGAAGTCACCTTTAAAGCCCCAGGGATTCTTTCCAAGTAATGAAGGAAGGATTGTTTACTTTATAAGTTATTGACTGAATATCTGAAGAGAGGAAAAAGTTGATTCATACCAGCTTACGGGATTGCTGCTCTGTGGAAGCAGACCCTTGATTTTTAGTGTGCAGTGCATAAAAAGGGATTTTCCCCCAAATTTCTGCTTCTGGCACCTCTTTTTGAAGTTTTTACAAATGTTGAAGGAGATGATCTATAACTGAAAGCATCAAGGCAGTTTGTAGGACTTTCTCAAGACTGGTCTGTTTTAAATGTAATTGTTTATCCTGCTAGTAATATTTTACACTGTATATGTTTAATACTTGAATACACCCTCATAGCTCTACATGTAGGGCTATAGAGTGGTCTCATTTAAACCATCTGGTTTAAATATTATTGCTGAGAACTCCATTTATAGGGGCTTTAATGTATAGGCTACTGTATCAGGTTCTCTAAATTGTAATTACTACTTGGCTGTTTTAATCATCTCATCTGTTTATTTCTTTTTATTTGAAACAAAATGACATTCCTTCATCGGATAAATGGATACAATGATTTTAAGTTTTTGTTTTTATCACTTTCTCATAACAAGTTATACCGGTTTTTAGTGTACACTTGAATATTTTGCTGTACAATAACAAATCTTTAAGGAAAAACAAAATCTATATTATAACTGTATTTTTGTCAGCTTTTCTTACCCATGGATGTTTATTTGCCTTACTAAATTCTTAAACACACAAACCTATATCTATATATATATGGAGAGAGAGAGATAGATAGATATATAGAGAAAGATATGTTAATGTATAAAGAGGGGTGGAGTAAAATAAAAGAGTAATTATAAGTATGAGAATAGCTCTATGCTCGTTTCAGAGCAAAAGAAAATGAACGATTCTTCTTAACATTCTCTTTACTTTTTTTTTTGGTGGGGGTGGGGTCTTTAATTTTACACTATACCACACAAGCTCTCAGTTTGTACTTTCCTGTATTTGTCTTTCGGATGCTATTTCATAAATGTGCACTTCTTAAACCACACTGCTCTTATTCACTTATTTGTTTTGTCTAACGAAGCCGGGTGATGAGTAATGACAGACTGGCTCATAAGTCCGTGTTGATTGTAAAGGAGCCCTCGGAGGTTAGAGAGAGCCTGTCTAGGAATACAGCACAGTACACACAGTCACATGCCACTTCCTAGGGAGGCCAATGCTGTAACTACTGAAGGCACCTTAGAAATGTGTTGATTGGCATTACTCGCTAGTCGACTGTTTGCAGCTATTTATGTGTTACAGGGTACATACACTGTGCAAAGAAAACATTTTTCCTGTTACAGTGCAGCAAATGTCACAAGAGAAACAGATTTACATTAAATGCTTTTCAGTTCACTTTTCACACAGGATCCAGTGTAGTATATCAAATTTGAGTTTGTTTTTTCTTTGGTTGTCCTTATGTCCATGTACATAGAAGTTCTATTTAAGATAATAATGCTTAAATCATGTAGTTTTTATTTCTCTACTCTATATATAGCATGTCATTAATGAATAAATTTGTTTGAAGTAATTTTAATGAATTTGAAGTCTTGTGTAATCATTTGTATTAAATGAATTCTCTTTTTGTACAGGTGTATATAGGATGATCCTGGTAACAATGAAATATATGGAGGTAGGGTGGGGATGTTTACAACAGTAATGTCTTTCTCATCCCTCAATATGGGGCAAAAGATGAGAAATACTGACTATCAACTGCAGGCAGTGGCCATAGTAGCAAGAAGATTTGAGTTAGTTGGCAGTTTCAAAAAAAATCTGGTTGCAAACCAGAGCCTTAACTTTTAGTTTTACATTAACCACTTGCCGACCGCCCAACGTCTATTTACAGAGGCACTCAGCCGCTTACAGGCAAAGCGACGTAGACCTACGTCGCTCGCCCACGAGCCTGTAGGGGGCCAGCGGAATGCTCCCACCCCCGCTCATTCCCTGGGGAGCCAGCGCATGTGACCGGCGGCTCCGATGGCTGCCGGCCACTCGCAATCTCGCGCAGCAGAGGGACAAAGACAGACGGCTGATGTAAACACAGCCCTCTGTCATTCTCCCTGAACTAAGCACAGAGGCTATGTGATCCTGCTATATAGGATCGCATGTCTGTGGTTACTTCACTAGCCACGCCCCTTGACAGTTAGAATCACACCCCTAGGGACACACTTAACCCCTAGATCACCAATAAAGTTAACCCCTTCCCTGCCAGTGTCATTTTTACAGTAACAGTGCATATTTATAGCACTGATTACTGTAGTAATGTCACTGGTACCCCCAAAAATGTCAGTCAGGGGTCCGATCTGTCCGCCGCAATGTCGCAGTCCCGCAAAAAAATCGCAGATCGCCGCCATTACTAGTTAAAAAAAAAAAAAAATAACATAAATCTTTCCCGTAGTTAGTAAATGCAATAACTTTTGCGCAAACCAATCAAAATTATTGCGATTTATTTTATTTTTTTTACCAAAAATATGTAGCAGAAAACAAATTGGCCTAAAATGTTAAAAGATTTTGATTTTTTAATTTTTTTTCTTGGGGAATTTCATAAAAAATGTGAAAAATATTGTTATTTTTTTAAAATTGACGCTGTTTTTTTGTTTATAGCGCAAAAAATAAAAATCGCACAGGTGATCAAATGGCACCAAAAGAAAGCCCTGTTTGTGGGGAAAAAAAGACGGCAATTTCATTTGGGTACAGCATCGCACGACCGCACAATTGTCCGTTAAAGTCACACAGTGCCGAATCGCAAGATAGGGCCTGGTCATTGAGCAGTTAAATCTTCCAGGGCTAAAGTGGTTAAGTAGAGAATGACTAAGACGCATCAGATTTGTTTTTCCTCCTTTTGGCAACATTTGACTGTCCAAGGGATAAAGCAAGAAGTGAGGAAATCTCTCCAAATTGAGGAGACATCCCCCCATATGCTTGCAACTGCGAACTTTTGAATTCCCGTTAACTTTTTTTCCTATTCACAATAGTCACTAGGAGAGTTGGAGGGGTAAACATTTGGAGACTATTCATTAAAAAAAAAAAAAAATGCACGTTAATACCATCAGATTACAGAATTTCTTGCATAGCAGGTATATACCCGATATGTCAGCATTAACCACTTCTGGACCGGAAGAATTTGCCCCCTTAATGACCAGGCCATATTTTGCAATTCGGTACTGCGTTATTTTAAAGGACAATTGTGCGGTGGAGCGATGCTGTACCCAAATAAAATCGATGTCCTTTTTTTTCCCACAAATAGAGCTTTCTTTTGTTGGAGCACCTGTGCGATTTTTTTATTTTTTGCGCTATAAACAAAAAAAGAACGACAATTCTAGAAAAAGAAAAAAAAAATATATATATATATATATATATATATATATATATTTCACTTTCTGCTATATAACATTCCCAAAAAAAAATTTACAAATCAAAATTTTTTAACATTTTAGGCTAATTTGTTTTCTGCTACATACTTTTGGTAAAAAAAAATTGCAATAAGCGTATTTTGATTGGTTTGCGCAAAAGTTATGGCGTCTAACTACGGGAAAGATTTGTCATTTTTTTTTTTTTTTTACTAGTAATGGCTGCAATCTGCAATTTTTAGCAGCACTGCGACATTGCGGCGGACAGATCGGACCCCTAATTGACATTTTTGATACTTTTGGGGGGGTACCAGTGACATTACTACAGTAATCAGTGCTAAAAATATGCACTGTTACTGTAATAATGACACTGGCAGGGAAGGGGTTAACACTGTGGGTGAGCAAGGGGTTAAATGTGTACCTAGGGACCTGTTTCTAACTGTGGGGTGCGCGGCTTGTGAAATGATCAGAGATTTGTGTTCCATATAGAAGGATCACAGGGGCTCTATGATCATTTCAGGGAGAAGGATGGTCGGCTGTGTTTACAACAGCTGACCGTTCTTCTCTCTCAGCGGGGAGTGATCGCGGGTGTCAGGCGGCAATCAGTGCCGCCTACCCTGTGCATCGGCTTCCCCGCTGACGAGCGAGGGCGGGAGCTCGCCCCCTAGCTGCCTGCACGCGACCGACGTATACCTACGGCAGTTCGCGCAGGAGCGGCTAACTGCGCAGGAGCAGCGGTATAACTGCGTCAGGCGGTCGTTAAGCAGTTAATAAGATCATTTGCACTTGAGGTGCTGAAGAACTGCTAAAAAGCTATTCTTTTCTCTTTCGTTCATTGACGGACACAGCTTCATATCTTCATTGACCATTGGGTTATGCTGCTCTTCCTAGGAGTAGGACTCTAGGTGGAAAAGGGTTAACAAAGGTAACAGAACTTTAACTACACCTATGGGGCAGTCCCAGGGGGGGTATATGCCCACTTCCTGCTCTAGGATCTCAGTTTCTTTCTGCCTAGTCAGGAGTAAGGACCTAGCTCCTTACTCCTGGCATTTTTTCCTTGTTAAACAAATTTTTATTCCGTTTTTGTTCTTTTCCTTCATCAATGAAGTCTGTTCCTGTGAGAACTACAATCAATTTGGTTCCTGTAAAAACTACAATCAACTGCTGGACTAGGTGACTCACTGGATATTCTAGATCAGTGGTTCTTAACCTGGGTTCGATCGAACCCCAGGGGTTCGGTGAGTCAGTCTCAGGGGTTCGGCGGGGGGGCAACAGGGCAATTGCTCCCCCCGAGAAAATATTACTGATTGTGAGGCCAACCCCCCACCCCCCCCGGGAAATCAGAGCTGTGGTCGGGACGACTCGCAGCCATTACACATAGACACTTGACGCTCGGCCCCCTGTACCTCCCCCAGCAGGTTTCCAGCCTATCTCCTGCAGGCTGCTTGCTGCTTGAGTGGGCGGGATGGGGATGTACCTGACCACGGAGATCGCGCCCGCCTGGAAGAGGGAAGTGTGAGCAGCTGAGCAGAGGGAGCCGAGTGAATGTTCCTGGAGGTAGGCTCAGCTAGCTGTACATGGTGGATTAGTTTGCAAGCACCCCTATGCTAAGTCTGCTGAGTTACTGCAGCTTAGCATAGAGGTGCTGTTAGCTGACAAATGAAAATGCATGTCCTTTTCATTTAGCTCAATAAGCATTGTGAATGCCCCCTGGTGTGTGCCCTCCTGATACCCCATGGTATGCCCTCCCAACACCTCCCCCCCAGTGTGTGTCCTCCTGACACCCCATGGTATGCCCTCCCAACCCCTCCCCCCAGTGTGTGCCCCCCTGACACCCCATGGTATGCCCTCCCAACACCTCCCCCCAGTGTGTTCCCTCTTGACACCCCATGGTATGTCCTCCCACCCCCCCAGTGTGTGCCCTCTTGATACCCCATGGTATGCCTTCCCAACCTCCCCCCCAGTGTGTGCCCACCTGGCTCCCCCAGTGTGCCATCCCAACCACTGATGTGTGCCCTCCTGACACCCAGTGTGTGTCCTCCTGACCCTCCCCCCAGTGTATGCCCTTCCAACCCCCTGGTGTGTGCCCTCATAACCCCACGGTGTGTGCCCTCCGGACCCCCCCCCCCAGTGTGTGCCCTCCTGACCCTCCCCTGGTGTGTGCCCTCCCAGCCCCCTGGTGTGTGGCTTTACTGATCCCTGTACATTGTCCTATCCTCTGTCCTGTCAACTCCTGTCCTCTGCCCTATTCTCTGTCACCGTCCTACAGCCTACTGACCACTCTATCCTTCCCTACAATCAACTGACCCGTATACACTGCCCTACATGCTACTGGCCTCTGTACACTGCCCTACATCCTACCGACCTTTCTACACCGCCCTAAAAACTACTGACCCCTATACACTGCCCTACATGCTACTGACCTCGCTACTGCCCTACAAACTACTGAGCACTGTACACTACCCTACAAACTACTGTACACTACCCTACAAACTACTGACCACTGCACGCTGCCCTACAGCCTACTGACCTCTGTACGCTGCCCTACAGCCTACTGACCTCTGTACGCTGCCCTACAGCCTACTGACCTCTGTACGCTGCCCTACAGCCTGCTGACCTCTGTACGCTGCCCTACAGCCTACTGACCTCTGTACACTGCCCTACAGCCTACTGACCTCTGTACGCTGCCCTACAGCCTACTGACCTCTGTACACTGCCCTACAGCCTACTGACCTATGTACGCTGCCCTACAGCCTACTGACCTATGTACGCTGCCCTACAGCCTACTGACCTATGTACGCTGCCCTACAGCCTACTGACCTATGTATGCTGCCCTACAGCCTACTGACCTATGTACGCTGCCCTACAGCCTACTGACCTCTGTACATTTTACTTTGTATGATACGTTTAATTTAGTTCTGTAAACACCTTATTTTCTGGCAGTGCCCCTCCTGAGACTAGACTCATAAAATCATATTTTATTTTTCCAATTAAGAAGGGTTCGGTGAATGTGCATATGAAGCTGGTGGGGTTCAGTACCTCCAACAAGGTCAAGAACCACTGTTCTAGATCCTTATGGTCCCCCCAGTCTGGCCAGCAAGCGCGTGCAGACCGCAGCTCAGCACTAGGTCAGTCGCCACATAGCCCCACTGGACGGGGACTGGCTGGCGAGTTAAACAACTCGCAAGGATGCATAGGACCTGGTCACGGCCTGATTCCAAGATGGGGACGTGCCCTTCTACGGGTTGGTCAGTCCCTACTGTGCCCTTCCTACCCCTGTGGCACCCCGATTCCTGGTGGGTTCACCTGCACAGCCCCCCCCCCCCCCTGAAGGTACTGTGTGGTGTGTGGGAGAGCTCTGAAGGGGGGGTGGGGAGTGCACTGCGGCAGCTCCATTTATGTTGAATAGGTGCCATATGCTTGGAGGGGGGTTCCTAGCTAAGCCCCCCTTACTGAATAAAGTACCTTTGGGGCCCCCTAGGGCCCAGGGATTGCATGCTTATCATGCGGCATTGACATTTTCCCATAGCCTAATGCATGGGAAACCCTGCTGGCCATGTCTGTGTAGCACGGCGGCCATGTTTTCATAGTTTCCCATAGAAATCTATGGGCGGACATTTTCATGTAGCCTGCAGGAGCGGTGCCCGGCAGGGGGCCCTTTAATGATGGAAAGGCCATTTCCTTTTCCTCTCTGACAGGGAGACAAAGCTTGCTGGCGTTTTCTCTCCATTCCTACAGCGGTGGTGGTGAGTTCCTGGGGTGGTATATACTCCCTCCTCCTCTTATAATAGCACTGTTGCTGCGCTGGGACCGGTAGTACCATCAGTATAGCGGTGGTTGTTTTTAATCACAGCATTTCTTAGCAGGTTTGTGCTAATATTGCTGGTGGTCCCCAGATCGCTATGAACCCCCAGAGCACATTCACCACCTGATTCTCTCTCGTAGGCTGCGGGACCCTCTGGACCTCAGGCTGCCCTGGCAGCCATGACAGCAGTCCTACAGTCACTGGTGTCAAAAATAGATTTGGCTTTCCAGGAGAGACATAGTAAAAAGCGCCCTCCACACTCCCCTGCTTTCTCTGAATCCTCAGATTCTGAAGCTGAATTGGCTGCCACGGACACGAGTCGTCCCACAGGGCCTGCGTCCAGGCACTCTGAGTGCTCTGACAGTGAGGATGAATCCTCTTCCTCAGTGGCGGCCCGTGCATAGGGGGCGCCAGGGCGCCGCCCCCCCCTACCCCTAAAAAAAAAGAAAAAAAAAATTACAAAACGAACAAATAAAGTTTTGAAAAAAAAATTACAAAACGAACAAATAAAGTTTTGAAAAAAAAAATTACAAAACGAACAAATAAAGTTTTGAAAAAAAAAATTGTGTTCGCAGCTACACCGGCCTATGTGGTGGCTATGGAGGGGTGGGGTTTATGACCCAGAAGAGGCGCCGATTGGCTGCCTTCTGGGGGCGCAAGTCATTGCGCTTGGGCACCCCCACTTTCCTGATATCCTGGCTGTGATTGGTCCAGTCTACAGCCTGGACCAATCATCATCCAGGACATCCCATGGCCCCATGCTGACCCCGCGTGGACCGGCATTGCAGAGAGCGGAGCGGAGAGGAGACCGGAGAAGAGGAGAGGGAGAAGCCGCCGTGACTCACAGGGCTCCAGCCTCCAGGTAAGTGCACTGCTCTGTCGGGCACGCACGCATAGCTCTGCATTGGGGGACATATACTGGTGGTCACTGGCTGCACTGGAGGCACGCACGCATAGCTCTGCATTAGGGGTCGTATACTGGTGGTCACTGGCTGCATTGGAGGCACGCGCGCATAGCTCTGCATTGGGGGACGTATACTGGTGGTCACTGGCTGCATTGGAGGCACGCACGCATAGCTCTGCATTGGGGGACGTATACTGGTGGTCACTGGCTGCATTGGAGGCACGCATGCATAGCTCTGCATTGGGGGACGTATACTGGTGGTCACTGGCTGCACTGGAGGCACGCACGCATAGCTCTGCATTGGGGGACGTATACTGGTGGTCACTGGCTGCACTGGAGGCACGCGCGCATAGCTCTGCATTGGGGGATGTATACTGGTGGTCACTGGCTGCATTGGAGGCACGCGCGCATAGCTCTGCATTGGGGGACGTATACTGGTGGTCACTGGCTGCATTGGAGGCACGCGCGCATAGCTCTGCATTGGGGGACGTATACTGGTGGTCACTGGCTGCATTGGAGGCACGCACGCATAGCTCTGCATTGGGGGACGTATACTGGTGGTCACTGGCTGCATTGGAGGCACGCATGCATAGCTCTGCATTGGGGGACGTATACTGGTGGTCACTGGCTGCACTGGAGGCACGCACGCATAGCTCTGCATTGGGGGACGTATACTGGTGGTCACTGGCTGCATTGGAGGCACGCACGCATAGCTCTGCATTGGGGGACGTATACTGGTGGTCACTGGCTGCATTGGAGGCACGCACGCATAGCTCTGCATTGGGGGACGTATACTGGTGGTCACTGGCTGCATTGGAGGCACGCATAGCTCTGCATTAGGGGGACGTATACTGGTGGTCACTGGCTGCATTGGAGGCACGCGCGCATAGCTCTGCATTGGGGGACGTATACTGGTGGTCACTGGCTGCATTGGAGGCACGCACGCATAGCTCTGCATTGGGGGACGTATACTGGTGGTCACTGGCTGCATTGGAGGCACGCATGCATAGCTCTGCATTGAGGGACGTATACTGGTGGTCACTGGCTGCACTGGAGGCACGCACGCATACCTCTGCATTGGGGGACGTATACTGGTGGTCACTGGCTGCATTGGAGGCACGCATAGCTCTGCATTGGGGGACGTTTACTGGTGGTCACTGGCTGCATTGGAGGCACGCACGCATAGCTCGGCATTGGGGGACGTATACTGGTGGTCACTGGCTGCACTGGAGGCACGCACGCATAGCTCTGCATTGGTTATATGTACGCTGGTGGTCACTCCATTGGAGGCACACACGCATATCTCTGCATTAGGGACATGTACACTGGTGGTCACTGCATTGGAGGCACGCACGCATAGCTCTGCATTGGGGACATGTATGCTGGTCACTGCATTGAAAGGGGGCATTTATACTGGTCACTATATTGAAGGGGGCATGTACTGTGGGGTTTGTGCTAGGGGTCTGTACTGTGGGGTTTGTGCTTGAGTTGTTTGTGCTGGGGGGGTCTTGTACTGAGAGGTTTGTGCCACTCTCAGTCCATGTATCCCATAATAGGATGTCTCTCACAGTATATCCCATAATAGGGCCCCTGTTCCCGATTATGGGATATACTAGTACTGATGGACCCCTTAATATGTGATATATTGGGAGAATTGGTTCACGCAAGCAAAATACAGGGGACAAAATGGGTGGAGTCTAAGGGGTGGGGCTTCTGAGAAATGGGAGGGGTCAAATGGAAGGGCGGGGTCTTGCGCCCCCCCATCTTAAAACTTCACCAGCCGCCACTGCTCTTCCTCTACATAAGCGCAAGAAAAAGCGCTGGTGGAGGCACTAATTGTATCCGTGCAGGAAACTTTGAAAATAGAGGCTACTGTTGCGTCGGCCACGCCAGTGCAATTTGGTACACGCAGACCGTCCAAGGTAACTAAAGTGTTCCCTTTTCCCACCTGTTTTGACAAGATTGTCTCTAGGCAGTGGGGTTCCCCCGAAACGCATGGCTGGGATACCAAAGCGTTTTGCTAGGAGGTACCCCTTTGAAGAATTCCTCCTGAAGAAACTGACAGTACCGCCGTTGGTGAACTGCCAGGTTTCCAGATTAAATAAAGTCACTCTGCTACCGGTAGAGGATGCTCCGTCTCTAAAAGACCCTAAAGACAGGTAAACCGAATCCCTAGTCCGCCACCTTTTTACAGTGGCAAGTTCAATTTTGAGGCTGGTATTTGCCATTACTTTGGTCTCTCGAACCTTAACGAAATGGGCAAAGCTTCTGTGCCAGAATTTGGAAGTGGGTCGGAATTGGCGGACCAACTGATACAGGGGTTGCAGTATATCTGTGATGTCTCCCTGAACGCCGCCCCGCTAGCCTGCAGGGCGTCTGTGACTGCAGTGATCCTCCGCTGCATGATTTGGCTGAAATGCTGGTCTGCAGGCTAGGCTTCCAAGAAGGTGCTGATGGATCTCCTTTTTGTGGGGGATCGTCTGTTTGTAAAAAATTGCACAGGTGATCAAATACCACCAAAAGAAAGCTCTGTTTGGGAAAAAAAAGGACGTCAATTTAATTTGGGTACAGCGTTGCACGTCCGCGCAATTGTCCGTTAAAGTCACGCAGTGCCGAATCGCAAAATCTGCCCTGGTCTTTGAGCAGCCAAATCCTCCGGGGCTTAAGTGGTTAAGACAAATGGGTTCACAAGTTGATCTGGTCCGGTTACAAGATCATGTTTCGGTCTTTGCCCCCCGGCAAGGTTCTTTCTTCCAACATTGAACCACTTTGTGCGGGTTCAAAAATTCAGAATGGAGTCCATTCGCACCGTAGTGGCATCCCTTCATCATGGGGATTGTCTAGCCTCTATCGATATAAAGGATGCCTACCTTCATATCCCCATCGATGTCAGGCATCAGCGATTTCTTCGCTTTGCCATGGGGGGGAGCACTATCAATTTGTGGCATTACGCTTTGGTCATGCTTCAGCTCCTCGGGTGTTCACAAAAGTTTTGGCCCCGGTGCTTGCCTTGCTCAGACAGAAGGAAATTGTAGTACTGGGGTACCTGGATGGTCTCCTTAGAAGGAAATTGTAGTATTGGGGTACCTGGATGGTCTCCTTCTGCGAGTGTCGGTCTGTCCTACCAGACGATTTGGACATCACAGTACAAACTTTTTAGGAGTTCGGCTGGACGCTGAATTTTTTCAGAAATCCGCTCTGATCCTATCTAACCGATTTGAATACTTGGGCCTGACTTTGGATTCAGCCCTGGCTCGGGTGTTCCTCCCTGAGGCAAAACTGCAAAAAATGCAGGATGCGATTCGACTCCTGTAGTCCAATCGCCGGTCATCTCTCAGCACTTGCATGCAAGTGCTGGGATTGATGGTCTCTAACCTTTTGAGGCGGTTCCGTTTGCTCAGTTTCAAACCAGACCTCTCTGCAAAGGGAGATTCTGGCCAAATGGGACAATCTGATCTGGTTGAACTGGAGCACCTTGCTGTGTTGGCTCCACTCCTCGGGGCTCCAGCAGGGAAAATCCTTTCTTCCCCTGTACTGGACGGTGGTGTCCACGGATACCAGCTTTTCCAGCTGAGGAGGTGCCTTGGGCACGGAGTCAGCCCAGGGAGTTTGGACTCGGGAACCGAGTCCAGTCTGCCAATCAACATCCTGGAAATTTGAGCAATCAGGCTTTGTCTGTCCCAGTGGACAGAGCATCTACAGGGGTGTCCGGTAAGGATTCAATCGGACAATGCTGCGGTGGTGGCATATGTTAATCATCAAGGGTTCCCTTGCGGCAAAAAAAGTGGGTGGCGTTCTAAGGTTGGCAGAACGATACGTTCCAGCCCTTTCTGCTCCACACATTCAAGGAGTGGAAAATTGGAAGGCAGACTACCTCAGTTGGCAGGCGAATGGTCCCTTCACCCCGGAGGTGTTTCAACAACTGTGTCTCCGGTGAGGGGACTCCAGATTTGGAACTATTTGCCTCTCATCTCAGAAGTTTGCGGCAAGGTCTTGAGATCCTCTGGTGGCCCCTTGGGGCCAGTATCGTCTAATGTATGCCTTTCCCCTGTTACAGCTTCTGCTGTGCAGAATAAAGGCAGAAGGGATCCCAGTCATTCTGGTGGCCCCGGACTGGCCCTGACAGTCCTGGAATGTGGGCCTGGTGAGACTAGTCGCCGATGCTCCTTGGCGGCTCCCCCTCAGAAAAGATCTTTTGTCTCAAGGTCCGATCTTCCATCCTGCTTTACAGTCAATAGCTTGAACAGCCTGGCTATTGAAAGCCAGGTACTGAAGGACAGATGGTTGACGGATTCCGTGATTCCTACTCTGTTAAGAGCTAGCAAATCTACTTCTCTGAAGGTTTACCATCGAGTTTGAAAGGCGTACATTACTTTGTGTGAGGCTCTGAGTTTTTCACCCTTTTCGGTGTCACGTCTTCTGGAGTTCCTACAAAGTGGTGTAGATCAGTGTCTGGCCCTGGGCACCATCAAGGGTCAGATTTCAGCCTTGGCAATTTTTTTTCCTATGCCCGTTAACCACAAACTCCTTGGTGCACAATATTTTGCAGAGTGTTCGTCATCTGGCTCCTCGGGTACGGTCCCCAGAACCTCCGTGGAATCTTAATCTGGTGCGGTTGGTTCTTCAAAACGCCATTTGAAAATATTAGTGAGATCCCGCTGTTTACTCTGTCACAGAAGGAAGCTTTCTTGGTGGCTATTACTTCTTCACGCAGGGTTTTCAGAACTGGCTGCATTGTCTTGTTGGTCGCCTTACTTCGTGGTTCACAGGGAAAAGGTTGTCCATCGTCCCTGTCAGCCGTTTCTTCCTAAAGTCGTCCCTGGGTTCCACTTCATGAAGGCAGAACAATGTCTTCATTTATGTCCTAAGCCCAAACATCCAAAGGAAATTGCCCTACATTCCCTGGATGTGGTTCGAGCCATCAGGGTTACTTGACGGCGACTGAGTCTATTCGAAAATCAGATTCTTTGTCCTTACAGATGGTTCTCGTAAGGGGCAGGCCACTTTTGCCGCAACCATTTCCAGAAGGATGATGCAGGCCTATTCCATTAAGGGTCAGACTCCTCCTTTCCCTGTCAAGGCGCATTCTACAAGGGCGCTTAGTGCCTCCTGGGCCTTCTGTCATCAGGTGTCAGTGGTCCAGGTTTGTAAGGTAGTCTGTACACACATTCACTAAATTTTACAAGGTGGATGTCCTGGCTTCTGCGAATGCCGTCTTTGGCCGCAAGGTTCTGCAGGCCGCTTTTGCAGAGGCTGCGGCCTCTTGAGGGTGTGTGTGTGTTTTTTTCCAGGTAGGTAAGCTCCAGTTCTTGGTTGAGCCCTTTTTTGGGGGTGGGAACTTTGTCTTTTTGCTGTGTTTCACACCCCTCATGATGAAACTGCCTAGGGACTTCCCAACGGTCAATGAAGATATGAAGCTGTGTCCGTCAATGAACGAAAGAGAAAATTGGATTTTTGTCTTACCGTAAAATCCTTTTCTCTGATGTTCATTGATGGACATAGCACCCACCTCTCTCTGTGGAGTTGGGTTATGTATTCTTCTGACATTGCTTGTTACAAAACTGAGATCCTAGAGCAGTAAGTGGGAGTATACCCCCTGGGACTGCCCTATAGGCATAGGTAAAGTTCTGTTAACCCTTTTCCACCTAGTGTCCTACTCCGAGGAAGAGCAGTATAACCCAACAGTCAATGAAGATATGAAGCTGTGTCCATCAATGAACATCAGAGAAAAGGATTTTACAGTAAGCAAAAAATCCAGTTATTAAGATTATGGCATACATCTTGAGTCTATTCATCCACACCGATTTGTTCTTAGTACTTTTTGTATGGGTGGTTCATCCTAGGCCATTTTTTTTTCTCTGAGTGGCAACCGTGTTGTTTTTACAGAAATACAAAGCCTTTCTCAGATAAAAGGGTAATCACATTACATTGCTGTATGTTGTTTAGTGGTGTGGCTGGGGTTCCTTTTAATTTGTAAATCCCACTGTCTAGTGAGTCTGCTGGCATTCTTTACACTGCAGCTGCTATTAAAAAAAAAAAAAATCCACGCTCCTTCTATAAGTTTTAATCACAGGGCACAAAGTAATAAAACACTTGCTCTGTTATTTAAACACACACACACTTTCCAAGCTTCCCCCTCAGCTGAGCCATATACTTTTTTCTACCTCTGATTCTAAGTTCTGACGGGGGAGGGAATGGAGGTAGTAGGGTTCAACTTAAAAATATTTTGGCACCCTAATACTTAAGATGCTTTTCTGCAAGTACTTAGAATATATTTCCTACCTGTTTAGTTTGCAGTGCCGCAGATCGTGACAGGGCCTCTTTAAGCATGTATGGGTTCTTCTGGAACACCATTTCAAACCCCAATGCTTCCTTTTGCAAATGCAGGAAAAAATACAGCATTCTGTTTGAATTAATATTTAATCACTTATTTTTTTTATATGTCCACCAAGTTCACAATGGGACCAAACCATACATATGTTTACAATACATTAGCAACAAATTAAAAGTAATAAAACTGGTATAAAACACAAAATCTAGATCACTAAAAAGGTATGTTTCAGTAAAACACATACAGGTATAATAAATAAGGAGGAAGAAATGTGATGTACTTGGAAGATGCTCTGTCCACAAAGGATCAGGTTTTGACTTCTGCAGGTATGTTGCCAATGCTTTTTATTAGGAGAATGCACTGACCAGAATTAAATACATTACAAATTATCTTCCTTGACTGGAAGGTAAAAACGCCACATAAAACAGTCAGTGGGATAAATGTGTTTGCCCCACAAGCCAAGAAGACCATGTAAACATTTGGTATAGGGTGTGTAGACCAATCACTCATTTAGGTTTAAACTTTCTGTCTGACTGATGGCAAGTCGGAGCAATGCCTGGGTCTCATCTGTCTGCTGCCGCACTTGCTCAAGCTGTTCCTTCAGTGGACTTTGAATGATTGCCATTGAAAACTCTGTATCTGCAATTTAAAATAACAGCGGTTAGTTAACTTTAATTGTATGTGAGAAGAGAATAAAGAAAAAAAGACAAAAAGTGTGTTCAGTGCTAGCCTATTGCTTTAACTTTTCTTTGTATACTCTGCTGTACTGGCTTGAGGTTCTAACGCTGGTTTCACACAGGCTGTCTGATCAAGTCCACCCGGCAGTTTTTCAGGCGGACCTAATCGGACCAAAGCTCTCTATGGAGCGACAGATGTCTGCTGACACCCACCGGCATCCAATCTGATCCTGTCTGCCAAAAACAGCAGATTGGATGACAGTCGGATGGAAGCGGACAAGCAGTCTGTTTCCATCTAACATCACGGCTGCGTGCGCTCTGCATAGTGGAGCGGACACAGACCTGTCTCTGCCTGCTCACTGGGGAGATCCCCTGATGGGCAGGCGATTGTGGATTACAGCCAAAGTCCAAGTGAAAACCGGCCTGTCACTTGTCGGTGCTCTAATTTCCTCTGCTTAATCTTACTTTGGAATCATCTAGGAAGATCTCAAAAGGGGGTCCCTGTCTGCCTTTTTGATGCGTGATGAGAATCCACTAATGCTCAGTTACCCGAAAAGGTGCCACATACTTTGTAGAAGTATAACAGGTTCCTTATATTTTGAGAGTGTAATCACGGCTCAAATTATAAGTAAATAACTCTTTCATATAAGTGCAATTACATGTGTTAAATTGCCCAAACATCAATCCCTTAGTAGGCAAAAAAAAGTGCCAATAATGCTGTGCAACAATGCAGTGCGTTTCCAAAGTGCTTTTCCTCACCAGATTGCTATGACTGCCCCACTACAGGTAAGTCATGTGTAACATGAGAATATCAGAGGACTCCTATTGGTTATGGTATCTCCCAGCTTGAAATCTGGGGATTTACTATTTTATATACTGTTAATCAGCAATCCTTTCACATGAGTCATTCAGACGTCTCACAAAAAAAGCAAAGGGGGATCGGTGTAATGTAAACCTTTAGACAGGGCTCAAAATTTAAAGTCCTGAGCTACTAGCCAGGCCTTAAGGGTTACTCGCCACCAGTTGCCCCACCCAACTCCTACCCTGCCCCGCCCCTAATTCCGCCCCTAAACACGCCCTCATAAATTATCTCGTAAAATTACACTGTTAAATGTTTTTGCATTAATGCAGAAGTTACAAAAATAAATATTAATAACAACGTTTTCAGTGCAGCCTAATCAGTGCCCATCAAGGGTCTGGAACCCCCAAATCACCATCCTAGTACCCCCCCCAAATCCTACCCGTCAAATCCTCCCCCCATCAAAACCTTCCCCCTAGCACAAAAAACCCCATTATTCCTACTGGCACAACCCCCCCCCCCCAATACCCCCTTTTTAACAGCCCCAAGACTTCCTGTTCTGGAAGATGATTACTTCTAGGTGGGATCAATATGGGAGGGGGGTTGTGCTAAGGGGGGGGGGGGGACTGTGCTGAGATGGGGGGGTTGTGCTAGGAGGGGGGATTGTGCTGAGATGGGGGGGTTTTGCTAGGAGGGGGGATTGTGCTGAGATGGGGGGGTTTTGCTAGGAGGGGGGATTGTGCTGAGATGGGGGGGGGGTTGTGCTAGGAGAGGGGATTGTGCTGAGATGGGGGGGGTTGTGCTAGGAGGGGGGGTTGTGCTAGGAGGGAGGGGGGGATTGTGCTAAGAGGGGGGGACTGTGCTGAGATGGGGGGTTGAACTAGGAGGGGGGGGGTTGTGCTGAGATGGGAGGGATTGTGCTAGGAGGGTGGGGGGATTGTGCTGAGATGGGAATTTGGGAGGTGACAGGATAAGCTTTGTACCCCAGTCAGTGTAGTTCTCCCTTTCCTCCAGCATGCAGACCTCAGATACAGCGCGGCACATCGCTGTGATCCTCTTCTTCATATGTCAGAGCGGAGGAGGAGCGGAGGAGAAGCCGATTCCTATTCCTATTGCTTTGCACGGACAGCTGGTGGAAGAGATGCGGCTGCAGAAGCAGAAGGGGAAGAATATTACGGCTCAGGAAGGACACTGGATGTCAGATGGGACTATACAGAGTTTGTTACCCGCCCCCTTTCCACATTGCTTACTTTGACTCGGAGGAGAGGGGATAACAAACTCTGTATAGTCCCGATCTGACATCCAGTGTCCTTCCTGAGCCGCAATCTTCTTCCCCTTCTGCAGCCGCATCTCTCCCGTCAGCTGTCCGTGCAAAGCATTAGGAACTAATTGTCTTCTCCTCCGCTCCACCTCCACTCTGACTCTTTAAGGGGAGAAGTCCCGATCTGACAGCAGTGTGTGAAGCCCGGCGAGAAGACAGAGAGAGCACATCCCGCTCTCTCCTGTCACAAACACTCCTGGCAGCGCCCCTCCACCTCCCATGACACAGACGCCCAGGGCAGCCATCCTTCCATCCATCCCACCCTCCCTTGTACCGGCTCTGGGTGAGATGATCGGCTTACCCCCTCCATCAGTCCTGCTGGCCGGATAATGTCAGCGGCGGATCATCCCGCTCAGCTTTAATTGTAATTGCCGCTCGCCGACATACACAGTCCCGCCTCCTAGCCCGGCTTCTTTGATAGACAGAACACGTCCTGGTTGGCCGGGTGTTCTGTCTGTCAAAGAAGCCGGGCTAGGAGGCGGGACTGTGTATGTCGGCGAGCGGCAATTACAATTAAAGCTGAGCGGGATGATCCGCCGCTGACATTATCCAATCGTTCGGCGGCTTTCCTCTCCTCTCTTCCCCTGACAGTAGCTCGCCTGACATAATTTTCCACTCGCAAAATGCGAGTAGGCGAGTGGAAAATTTGAGGGCTGCCTTTAGACATGGGTGCCATACCTCGCAGCACAATACATTAAAATTCACTGTAGTGTGATGCTGAATATGCTAGCTGTGCAGTATGCATACCGCTCTCTCTCTCATTCCTCATCCCTCCTGGGTGTATTAAAATGCCACCTCCAGGTCTAATACACTGCAGTGAATTTTAATGTATTGTAGTACGAAGTACACCAACAAATGAGTTGGAGCATTTTTATTTTTAAAAAATGTCTAAAGGTTTTCTTGAAGCTGATCCCCCCTTTGCTTTTTATGTGACGTCTGAGTGACTCATGTGAAAGGGTTGTGATTAACAGTATAAAGGAATAAATCCCCCACTGCAAGCTGAGAGATACCATAACCAGTGGGAATCTTCTGATATTATCATGCTACATATGACTTACCAGATTGCCATGACCACCCACTACAGAGGTAAGTTCTCTGGTGTGGAAAAGGTGGTGAAGCACTTTGGAAACCCAGTGTTGTTTTGCACAGCACGTTGGGATTTTTTTTTTTTTAAAGACTTTATAGTGCCTCTAGTATAGTTTCTTGAACACTTTTAAGTGGATTTTTTTCCCCCACAGCACTATAAGCACTTTTTTGCTTATTAAGTGATTGATTGATGTATGGGTAATTTAACATATGTAATTGCACTGATAAATAATGAGGTACATTAGAGAGTGTGAACACAGGTCAGCACTGTTTAAAGAGTGGAGAAAGATAATGACCCCTACCTCAGGCATTATAGTAGAGCTGCTTAACCTGTATTCTTTTGCTAGCGATATTTATGCTTTATTGCTTATAATTTAAACAACTTTTGTGCAGACTTCTGGAAAAGCTGGTCAGCCATTTACAAATAGGGTGCTTACATTTCTGGAAAATCCTGAACATACACTTGCTGGCTGCCACCATCTCTGAAAAAAGCTGGGACATCTGCCAGCGTGATGAGGGCACTTCCTATTGGTTGTCCAGCAGAGAAATGACATCTGTGGGAGGGCACTGTAGGGGAGCTGTTGGCATAGGCACATATGCAGCGCTGAATTAGGGTCTCTTGCACCCGGAAATAGTGCAGGGAGGGGCATATTTTGCTTCACAATTGGTGGAAGGAGGTTAGGTAGTTAATTTTACCCATAGCTAGGCTGTAAAAAAAAACCGGCTGGTAAACAATGATTTTTCATAAAATCCATGCTTTTTAGGCCCCATTCGCATAGCTATAAAAAAAAAAAATGTATTTACAACAGTTTTTTTTTTTATTTTATTTATGGCTCTGAATGGGGCTGCATTTGTTTTAATACAGGCATTTACACAAGTGTGTAAGCATGCACTGCCTTCAGATCTGTAAGAAAATCCACATCTGAGCAAAAATGAGTATACACATATACTAGAGCTGCATGATTAATTGTTAAAAAAAAAAATTGTGATCTCGCCCACCACACCCACCCACACACACACACACACACACACACACACACACACACACAATCTGAAAACAGCATGTCCTCGCTGTTCTCTGCTCACTCAGCTGTCAAAAAAAAAAAGAGAAAGAAATAGCCTCCTGCAAATGTTTACTAACATGGATAACAATAAACACAATGCTTTACAATGTATCATTTTGTCCTTTTAGATCAGCCGTCACTAAATGGCGGCCCGCGGTCCAGGAGCGGCCCGCACGAGGCTTCCGCCCGGACCCGTCAGGCCGCCACCGTAAGTAATCATTGGTTTGCTGGGACCGCGGGTGTCCCAGCAACCAGTGACATTCCGTGTGTGCGCCCCGCCCCCTGCTTCTTTCTTCGGCTCCCTCCCAGCCAGCCGCGAGTTGGGGCGTGACGTCACGTGCGTGCCCCGCCCCCCTGCTCCTAACTGCGGCTCCTGACTCTCACACTCAGCCTAGCCGCGGGACATCACATGCACGCCCTGCCCCCCTGATGTTCGCTGCTCCTGGCTCCCACATTTTTCGCTCCCAAAGGTATGTGGGGCACAGTTTTATAAAATGCAGACTGATGGGCATATTTTGTTAAGGGGCACACATTTGTGTCCATTAGAGTGCCCCATAAAATAAAATATGCCTATTAGAGTGCCCCCTAAGATAAAATGTACCCATCAGCTTGCACCTTATTTTATGTTAAGGGTCACGCTGATGGGCACATTTTATTTTAAGGGGCACTCTAATGGGCATATTTTATGTTAAAGGGCACTCTAATGGGCATATTGTATGTTAAGGGGCACTCTAATGGGCATATTTAATGTTAAGAGCAACACTGATAGACACGTTTTGTTTTGCCCATCAGCGTGCCCCTTAACATAAAATGGTCCTATTAGAATGCCCCCTAACATAAAATGTGCCCATCAAAGTGCCCCCTAACATAAAATGTGCCCATCAAAGTGCCCCCTAACATAAAATGTGCCCATCAGAATGCCCCCTAACATAAAATGTGCCCATCAAAGTGCCCCCTAACATAAAATGTGGCCATCAGAGTGCCCCCTAACATAAAATGTGACAATCAGCGTTCCCCTTATTTTATGTTAAGGGTCACGCTGATGGGCATATTTTATGTTAAGGGGCACGCTGATGGGCAAATTTTATGCTAAGGGTCACGCCGATGGGCACATTTTATGCTGGGGGCATGCTGATGGGCAAATTTTATGCTAAGGGTCACGCCGATGGGCACATTTTATGCTAGGGGGCACGCTGATGGGCAAATTTTATGCTAAGGGTCACGCCGATGGGCAAATTTTATGCTAGGGGGCACTCTGATGGGCACATTTTATGTTAAGGGGCACTCTAATGGGCATATTTTATGTTAAGAGCAACACTAATGGACACGTTTTGTTTTGCCCATCAGTGTGCCCCCTTACAAAATGTGCCCATCAGCGTGCACCCTAACATAAAATGTGCCCATCAGCGTGCCCCCTAACATAAAATGTGCCCATCAGAGTGCCCCCTAACATAAAATGTGCCCATCAGCGTGCCCCTTATTTTATGTTAAGGGTCACGCTGATGGGCAAATTTTATGCTAAGGGTCACGCTGATGGACACATTTTATGTTAAGGGGCACTCAAATGGGCATATTTTATGTTAAGAGCAACGCTGATGGACACGTTTTGTTTTGCCCATCTTTCTGAGTCATAGCACAGACTTCAGATTCGGACCTCGGCCCAAAGAAAATTTTAGCGACCGGACCTCCTTGAATTCTAATTAATTACCCCTGTTTTAGATCAAAGTAATGAACTTCTGTCTGTAAGTGAGGGCAGTTTAACCTCAGACTAAGCCTTTTTCTGACACTTGTTGCTTACAAGTTAACCACTTAAGCCCCGGAAGATTTTACCCCCTTCCTGACCAGGGGGTATTTTGCGATTCGGCACTGCGTGACTTTAACGGACAATTGCGCGGTCGTGCGACGCTGTACCTAAATGAATTTGACGTCCTTTTTTTCCCACAAACAGAGCTTTCTTTTGGTGGTATTTGATCACCTGTGCGATTTTTTGATCACGTGCTATAAACAAAAAAAGAGCGTCAATTTTTGCAAAAATAACAATATTTTTCACATTTTTTTATATGAAATTCCCCCAAAAAAAAAGTAAAAATCAAAATTTTTTTAAAATTTTCAGCCAATTTGTTTTATGCTACATACGTTTGGTAAAAAAAAAAAAAAAAATCGCAAAAAGCGTATTTTGATTGGTTTGCGCAAAAGTTATCGCGTTTACTAACAAAGGGAAAGATTTTTGTCATTTTTGTTGTTTTTTTTTTTTAACGCGTAATGGCGGCGATCTGCGATTTTTTTTTTTGTGGTACTGCGACATTGGGGCGGACAGATCGGACCCTTGACTGACATTTGTGACACTTTTGGGGTTACCAGTGACATTTCTACAGTAATCAGTGCTATACATATGCACTGTTACTGTAAAAATACACTGGTTGTGAAGGGGTTAACTTTATTTGGGAGGGAGGGGCTGTGTGTATCCCTAGGGGCGTGCTTTCTACTGTGATTGGCTGTGGCTTGAGCTGTAAGGACACTGATCAACGGATCTACATACTAGATCCGTGTGATCAGTGTCTTTACAGCGAGGAGAATGACAGGTGGCTTGTTTACACAAGCTGCCTGACATTCTCCCTCTCCCCCGCCGATCGCCGAGTGACCGGTGGACATCGGGTCCGCTGGTCACACGCGCGGGGGGGTCCGTGACCGCGCGCGCTCGCTCCCTAGACCCTCACAAGCTAGTGACGTAGCCCTACGTCACTTTGCCTGTGAGGGGCTGACTGCCGACGTAGATCGGCGTTAGGCAGTCGGCAAGTGGTTAAAATCAGTATTTCTCTTACGTCCTCCGACAGTCGCAGCCCCTCATACAGCCTTCCCGAATGGGTACTGGAGCCCTCTGCAGGAGCAAGCTAGGCAGTTTGAAATGTTAATAAAAAACAGGTCATTGGTGCACCCTGGCCTTGCCACTACAGTGCCCCTTGAGCTAGGGACGAGTCTGCGGAGCCTCTTCTTCGCTGGAATAAGTTGCTAGCATCTTTCCTGGCTGACGGCACCCCTGCTCAGGGTGGGAGGTGTTCCGTATCAGAGCGGTGACCACATTCGCTGGACTGGCGAGTGCTACTACCCCTGGGCCCCCTATGGGGGCTATTGTCTGTGGGGGTGTTCAGTGGGCCTACTCTTAGGGGATGATGGCAGTACATGGTGGCTTCTATGGTATCCCTTTCCTGGCCGTGTGGTGCTGCCCCCTTCCTCCCTGCTGGGGGGCGCTCCACGGTGTATACTGCCATGGCTGGTGTGGGGACTTCATACATCCCAGGGGGTGCTCTCTGGGGTTCCCTGTTGGGGCCAGCGTGTGTATTTTTAGCCCTAGTTGCACTCGCACGGCTGCCATTTTGGGTGTGGGCAGGCTGTTTGGGCCTCCTTTGTGTGGGCAGCAGCCATTTTAGCTCATTCTGGCGCCGGTTTGGGCACCATCTTGGCTGAGGGCGACCCCCATTTTCCCAGTGCTTCCTCTCATTTAATCTCTATCAGGCACCATTTTTTTGTGGCTCCGGGCGGGCATAGGCCTCTATTGAGTGAGGTCACTTCCTCTCTCTCTCGCTGTAGCAGTGTGGATGTGGCAAGTACACTGGGACACTGTGGGGCGATTTTAACCGCTTTCTCAGGCTTTTTCCTGAAAACACTGTTTCTTCTGGTACCTGTTTCAAAGGGTCTTCACGAACGGTGCAGTTTTGCGGTGGGGGTCCGCGGGAACCGCCTATTTAACCACTTGCCAACTGCCGCACGACTATTTAAGTCGGCAGTCAGCCCCTCACAGGCAGAGTAACGTAGGGCTATGTCGCTAGCCTGTGAGGGTTTTGGGAGCGAGCGCGCGCCACCGGAGGCACGCTCCCGCTCGGTCACGGACCCCCCCTGCGCACGTGTGCGCCGGGCACTCACGATCGCCCGTGACAGCTGGAGAAAGGCAGGCGACTAGTGTAAACAAAGCCGCCTGTCAGTTCTCCCTGTGTAAGAATGATGATCAAACAGTTCTACTATGTAGGACCGTTAATCACTGTTCTTACACATCAAGCCACAGCCAATTACAGTTAGAAGCACGCCCCTAGGACACACTTAACCCCTCCCTCTCCAATACAGTTAACTCCTTCACTGCCAGTGTCATTTTTACAGTAACAGTGCATATAATCACTGATTACTGTAGTAATGTCACTGGTAACCCCAAAAGTGTCAAAAATGTCAGTCAAGGGTCCGATCTGTCCGCCCCAATGTCGCAGTCCCGCAAAAAAAAAAAAACGCAGATCGCCGCCATTACGCGCTAAAAAAAAAAAAAAGAAAAATCTTTCCCTTTGTTAGTAAACGCAATAACTTTTGCAAAAACCAATCAAAATACCTTTTTTTTTTTTTTTTACCAAACATATGGTAAAAAAAAAAATTGGCCTAAAATGTTAAATTTAGATTTTTGCATTTTTTTTTTTTGGGAATTTCATATAAAAAAAAATGTGAAAAAGTTATTTTTGCAAAATTGACGCTTTTTTTTGTTTATAGCGCATGATCAAAAAAATCGCACAGGTGATCAAATACCACCAAAAGAAAGCTCTGTTTGTGGGAAAAAAAGGACGCTAAATTTGTTTAGGTACAGCGTCGCATGACCGCGCAATTGTCAGTTAAAGTCACGCAGTGCCGAATCGGCAAATAGGCCCTGGTCAGGAAGGGGGTAAAATCTTCCGGGGCTTAAGTGGTTAAAGGGCCAGCGCTCCAAAAAAAAATGTTTTATTGCAAAAATGTCCCAGGATAACAAATTCCCCACAGACCTGGTTGGTGCTTCAGGAACCCCTGAATCCTCTTCCAAGGCCTCATCTGCTGCTCTTGCGACTTTGGCGTCCAAGGTGGATATGCTGATGCCTGAACACACTTCTCAAAAACGGCCTATGCCCTCCCAGTCCTCTCTGACTCAGAGCCTGATTTGGTTGCCACGGACAACGTCCCCCCCAGAGGGGGGTGCCTGTCCTCACTTTCCGAGGGGGAGGAGGAAGAGTCTTCCTCCACAGTGGCGCGGGAACGCGCGGCAATAGATGCACATAGTAGCTCCATTAAGGAGACTTTAAATCTTGACGATGAGCCCTCGCAGTCAAGTAAGTGGGCTGCCTTCGGGTTCCGAAAAGCCCAGAAGTCGGGTCAGGTTTTCCCCTGCCCGGAAGAGTTTCACGAAATAGTGAACGACCAATGGTGTATCAAACATATGCTGGTGGTGCCTAAGCGGTTTAACCACTTCAAGACTGAGCCTATTTTTGACACTTTTTGTTTATATGCTAAAATCAGTATTTTTTGCTAGAAAACTAATTGGAACCCCCAACCATTATATATATTTTTTTAGCAAAGACTCTGGAGAATAAAATGGCGGTCATTGCAAAAAATTTTTGTCACGCGGTATTTGCGCAGCGATCTTTCAAACGCCATTTTTTTGGAAAAATTACGAAAAATTACATTTCACTGCATTAAAAAAAAAAAAACGAAACCGTAAAATTAGCCCTTTTTTTGTATATTGTGAAAGATGTCACGCCCAGTAAATAGATACCCAACATGTTAAGGTTTAAGATTGCGCACAACCGTGGAATGGCGACAAACTACAGTCAATAAAAATCCCCATAATTGGCGACACTTAAAATTTTTTTAACGAGGGCGTGGCTTGCGCGCGATCTGGAATGGACGCCTGAGCGGTGAGCTCCCAGTACCCGGCCGACATTCACCTCAGCGACGGGGAACCACAGCATCAGCCCGCATTGAAATTGCTCACATCCGCTGCCCTACACACCCCGAGTGATGGCAAGCCGCAAGAGAAAAGACGGGAGAGGCCCTAAGAAGCTCACGGCTTTCTTCTTTAAGCCACCCTCACAGCCTGGAGGATTCCAAAATGGCGCCGGCGCGCTCTCTGATCCCGGCGGCCCTGCGGCCTACACTGACTTGCCTGATGCGGCTCCGTTGCCGGCGGAGCCCACACCTCTCACAGCGATGCCGGACTCCTCTCCTACATCCCCGGTCCCCAGAAGCCCTGAAAAGTCCCGGATGCGCATGGATCCGACAGATCTCTTTGACCCGGTGAGTAACTCCTTTGCCTCTATGCTTCCAATGACTGAACTACAATCCTCCATTGCTGCCTTCCCTACCACGGGTCAGCTTGTCCTAGACACCACGATGAAGAACATGCTCATAACATTTCAATCTTCCCTGATGGCTAATCTTACCACAATTATGCACAGGTTCTCCTGTGAAATGAGGTGTGGGGCAAAGAGTGTCACGAATGGAGCACAGCATGGAAGAATGCACTGAAACAGTGAATGAACTGGTTGATGCCTATACCGACCAGAAGGAAGATACTGAATGGATAAAACATAAGCTGGCGGATCTTGAAGATCGCTCTCGCCGCAACAACGTTAAGTTGCGAGGCATTCCAGAAACTGTTCCACCTGCCGAACTCTTACAATATGCTTCTTCTATGTTTTCCACAATGGTGCCTGAATTAACCCCCATAGAATTGACGATCGACAGAATCCACAGGATCCCTAAACCGCGCCACCTTGAGGATTCAGTTCCTAGAGATGTTTTACTAAGCCTACATTTCTACCCTGCTAAAGAAAAAATTTTGCAGGTTTCCAGGCAGATGGGCACGCTTCCAGCACCGTATGCAGATGTACAACTGTACGCAGATCTGTCCCAACACACGCTACAGCAAAGGCGGCAACTGAAGACACTCACTAAGGCTCTTTACAACCATAAGATCACCTACAAATGGCGCCACCCCGCAACGCTGCTCGTCACCTACAATGGGATACCCCACACCATTTCCACTATTGAAGGTGGCATGAAACTCCTTCACTCCTGGGGAATTATACCGGATCCTCCTCAAGGCTATCACGACGGACCGAGAAACCCGCACTCATCGCGCCCGGGGGGGGCCCCAGGGGCAACAACGGCAGAAATACCGTCAGTGAGTTTTTGGCACTTCCCCTGCCTCACCACTACTTAGCCCGGCCGGGCTACTACTTGTTGTTCTCCTCTGATTTTTGGACAATCCTTGTTCACCTCGGTGAATGACCCCCACCTTTTGTCGGTAAGCCCACCGAGGGATAAATCTTACTGACTTAAGTTCACCAGTTACTTTTCTGATCCACCGCTTGTTGATCATTACCAGTTTTTCTCCACACCCATACGAGCCTGCGCATTTGTTGTGCTCCTATTCTCGCTTGGCTGTGGTTTTTGTTCTTTTTCCTTTGTTCTCTTTTTTGTTTTTGTGTTTCCAGCACAGCATCTTCCTCCGGCAGCTGCAGCAACACTAGGACCACAGGACAGTAAGTGCACGTCACCACCTCTTTGAGTGCTCCTCACCCTTTCCGGATAGTGATATCGACGGACGGGCGTTCTCATCCAACATCACTACAACACTCAAGGTACCGACTGTTCTGTTAACTTGGATCTCCACTACTACTTTGTCGTATGTGTAGCTCACAGACCATGTCTTTTACTATCCTCTCTTTGAACGCTAGAGGACTTAATCACCCCGCAAAACGGACCTCTCTGTGGTCTACAGCCAATTCCCTAAAATGCGACATTTTATGTGTACAGGAGACACACTTTTCTCAGTCAGCAACACCTAAATGCAGCCATGTACAATTCCCTGTTCTCTACATGGCTTCTGGGAAGAAGAAGCGTAAAGGTGTCCTAATAGCTATCAAACAATCCTTGGCCTTCCAGCACCATGAAGCAATACTGGATACTAAAGGTCGCTTCATTATTCTTCGATGCTCTATTGACAATAGGAATTACACCATAGTCAATCTTTACGCTCCCAACAACCACCAGATGCCCTTTATCCGCTCAGTTGTGGGTAAAGCAAAGTCCCTACATTGGGGTAATCTATTTATCTGTGGAGACTTTAATCTGGTTCCTGACAGCGTTCTGGACTCATCTGCCTCTCCCAAGAGGCACAATGCATCCCTTTCCAAATACTTGTGGGATAACGATCTATTTGACGTGTGGAGGTGCTGTCACGCGGAGGAGAGAGACTATTCTTACCTCTCCCCCCGTCACGGCACCTACTCACGCATTGACCTTTGTGTTACCGATAAGCATTTATTAGAACATGTTTCTGCTGCAGAGCTCCACACGGCCACCTGGTCGGACCACTCTCCACTCACGATCTCAATAAATTATGGCCCCCCTACCCAATCTGCCTATGTGTGGCGACTTCCTAACCATCTGTTGACCAACCCATCTTATGCCACTGAAATCCAGTCTCATCTAACCAATTTCGTGGCCGACAATTGCCTTCCTGACTTTGATCCGTTGGTCGTGTGGAACGCTCATAAAGCAGTCCTAAGGGGTGTGTTTCTCCAATTGGGGGCTAGGGACAGGAAGAGGAGGACCCAGCACTTAGACGAATTAACCAACAAGCTGTCTTCCCTAGACTCAAAAAACAAACAGAACCCTTCCCCGACTTTACGATCGCAAATTTTTGCGCTCAGACAAGACCTTAGGACCCTTCTGCTAGAGAAACATAGCTATTTTCTTAAAAAGCGGAAAGCTACCACCTACTCGACAGGCAACAAGGCTACCAAGGCCATGGCCACTTGCATTAAGGGACAGCGTCTTAAGTCTAGAATAACCTACATGTTTCACCCCAAAACGAAAGACAAACTTCTCAAACCCAACCTCATAGCTAATGCCTTTAGCTCGTATTATGAATCATTGTACAACCTTAAGGACGACCAAACAACGCACCAACCTTCTCCTTCTGCCATTCATGACTTCCTTGCCCATATCAATTTGCCCTCGATACCTCCCCAGGCCACGGAATCTATTAATAGACCATTCACAGACATGGAAATTGAAGAGGCTATCGCCCTTCTCCCTAACTTAAAAATCGCCAGGACCTGACAGGTATTCGGCCGAATACTATAAACTTTTTCGAGACACCTTGACCCCCCTCTTAAAAACCTTACTTAACTCTGCTGCCTCCTCCTCCACCTTCCCGACAGAGATGTTAAGCGCCTTAATTGTGACTCTTCCAAAACCGGGTAAAACGCCCGACCAACCTCAAAACTTTAGGCCCATTTCTCTTTTGAATCTGGACGTAAAAATTTACGCTAAAGTTATAGCCAATAGACTAGTGAATCTTCTCCCCACTATCATCCATAAAGATCAATCAGGTTTTACCAAGGGTAGGCAGGCCTCGGACGCTACGAGACGAGTAATTAATGCTATCCACCATGCGGGGCTCTGTGGAATGCCTTCTCTGCTCCTATCTTTGGACGCGGAGAAGGCGTTCGACAGGGTCCATTGGGAATTTCTTTCGGCGGTCCTACAGAAATTCGGGTTCCAGGGATTCATCAATGATGCCATTATGGCCTTATATTCCACGCCTTCTGCATTGGTCCGTACGACAGACGCGATATCCACCCCATTCACCATCTCCAATGGTACTAGACAGGGTTGTCCCCTCTCACCCCTGATCTTCAATATGATCATGGAAACATTGGCAGAACACATGGCGGACCAACAGCATAAAATCAGCCTCTTTGCCGACGACGTAATCCTTATGATTACAGACCCCTCTAATTCCCTTCAGGAAATTCAAAGGATACTGAAATGGTTTGGGGAGGTTTCCCTCTACAAGGTAAACGAATCTAAATCTAACATATTGGGAATAGGCATTAATGCTACAATAAGTAATCTTCTCCAGCAGCAGTTCCCGTATACATGGGCAGACCACAGTATCACCTACCTGGGTGTGCAACTTACAGCATCTACTAAAACGCTCTTTAAACATAACTTTATCCCAGCACGAACCGCGCTACAAACTAATCTTAAGCAGTTAGCATCCTTTGAGTTTTCATGGTTGGGCAAGCTAGCGGCTTTCAAAATGATGTACCTCCCCCAGCTTCTATATCTATTCAGGACTCTCCCTATACCAATTCCTAAGCAGTACTTTAAATCTCTCCAATCACTATTGTCTACATATATCTGGCAGGGGAAAAAGCCCCGATGTGCACATGCTAAGCTGACCAAACATAGATCAGTGGGGGGAGCCGGTTATGTTGATATTTCAGACTATTATGTTGATATTTCAGACTATTATCTGTCATCGGTCCTCACTCCGTTGCAGGATTGGTTTAAATCGACCCCCTCCACTTTGTGGGGCATTATGGAAGCCACCTACTGCACAGGACGGAGACTGTCTGATTGGCTCTTGGCGAAGACTCTGAATGACAAAGTGCCGTCTTACTTACCCCCGTTTATGATCGCTGCAGCTAGGGCTTGGAAAGTACTTGTAACGCAGGAAACTCCTTCTTCCCTCCGAACCCCTCTTAAGATCCCTTTGACAGCCCTTCATTCACTCATGGAGCAAATCTGTCTTGCGGACTGGCAGAAGAAAGGCATTGCCCATATTGGAGACCTATACCATGGCTCCAAACTTATTCCCTTTGGTACCCTGCAGACCAAATTTAATCTGCCCGGTACTGCTCTCTTTACATACATGCGAGTATCTCACTACCTGACTACCCATCCACCTTGGCCACAATTCATCCATTATCACGCTTGGTTGTTCCTCACTAATAAAAATCCTCATACCCAAAAAGGCATAACCACTTTCTATAACCTTGTACACCATAAAATGTCTTTCACCAAGAATGCATCGCATCTCCTTTGGGAACGTGACCTGGGCGCTCAGTTTACGGACGCACAATGGCTTCAGGCTATACGATCAGTGTACTCGGCTACCAGCTGCTCTAATTTGTGGGAACTGACTTAAAATCTCTCTTCGCTGGTACCTAACACCTTCTAGGCTTCGCAACTTTGGCCCCCCAACATGATGGCAAATGCTGGCGGGACACGACGGCACATTATTACATGTCTTGTGGCAGTGCCCGCACCTCACCCAATACTGGAAAACCATATTTGAGATTATTTCTGCAATCACCCTTGTTACTGTTTTACCTTCACCGGGCCTGGCTCTCCTGAGTATCGGCATAGGACAGATTCCCAAACAGTTTAGACACACCGTGACCCATGTTCTTCTTGCAGCCAGACTAAATATAACGCGCTCTTGGAAACAGGAACTCCCACCTACAATCCCTGGCGTTATTGACCTTACTAATTTACACTGCACGTATGAACGTGCTCTTTCTCTTAAACACCACTCTGTACACAAGGTGTCCAGCCAATGGCAACCTTGGATTAATTGGTTTGAACACTTGACGGTCCAGTCCTCCCCTTGAAGTCTTGCCTAGTTCCTAATGTGCTTACGTTCTGACTAGCGGTTGGAGGGATTTTTCCTCCTTCCCCCTCCACGCTTGGGTACAGCATTGCTCCCCTTTGGGGGTGTCCAGGGGTGGAGTGGGCCCCGAGTCCCCACTAATAGGGTGATCCTTGATGTGGACGTCTAACCCTCTATCATCTTTTTACTTTGGTTTGCTAGAGTGTGGTGTACTATGTATACGGAGTTATCCTGATCTGAAGAATTAATTAATACTCACAATATGTGCCTTACTGCTTGTGCTGTTTGCAACTTAATTTTGCTGACTGTTTCTGTCTGCCATATTTCTCGTTTTGACTCTAGCTTCATACAATCCTGGTTATCACTGTACTTTTTGTACTTTCTGTATAATGCTATTTTAATTGCTGTGTGCTATCGCATACCTGTTCCTTGTATGTTTTGTATTTCTCATGTTATTGAAAATTCAATAAAAACATTTATGAAAAAAAAAAAATTTTTTTTAACGGGTTACCAGTTTAGAGTGTAGTTTTTTTTTTTTTTATTATTGCTCACGCTCTGGTGATCGTGGCGATACCTCACGTATGGTTTGAGCAGCGATTTCATTTGCGGCGCGACTTCCATATACGTTTTATTTCGTGCGCAAGCTCATGGCGATGGGGGGCAGCTAACATTTATTTTTTTAATTTTAACACGGGTTTTTTTTTTTAAAAAAAATCTGATCACTTTTATTGCTGTCACAAGCAATGTAAACATCCCTCATGACAGCAATATGCAGTGACAGGTACTCTTTATGGAGGGATCGGGGGTCTAAAAGACCCTAGACCCCTCCACTGCACTTCCATGTATTCAAAACGCCGAAAACTGCATTTTTGAAAACATTCACTTTTTGAAACTGCTGCCATTAGCAGCCGAGTAACCCGGATGTTACGTCATCAGAGACCTGATCAAAGCCACATCCAGCTTAGATTAGGGCGCCCGCTGGTTGCTGGGGTCTCCCGGTGGGACGGGGGACCCAGGCAGAGCCGCGGAAGGGGGGGGGGAGGGACGTTCCCCTCCCGCTCGCCAGGGTAACATCGGCCGCATCGGTCGTTACCGCCGGAAAGCCAACCACCGGCTCTAAACAACGGTACCGGGATGATGCCTTTAGCTAGAGGCATCATCCCGGTACAACCACTTAAAGTCAGCAGACGTAAGCCTATGTCAGTTTGCGTTAAGTAGTTAACTACCACTATCCCTATGCGGATCCTCAGGACAAACATTGGACGATGTCACCTAACGTGGACCACACTGTTTCTAGGTTGAATAAATCCATCTTGATGCCAGTGGAAGACTCTCCGGTGTTCAAGAACCCGGCAGATAGGAGTGTGGAGACGCTTTCCCGCCACATGTATGCTCAAACCTGCGTTTGCCTCGGTGATGGTCTCTCAGGCTGTCACGGCATGGTCCAAGGGGCTTCGAAGCACCCTGGTGGCGGAATCGGCCTCTCCGACTGCCCTTGACATGGTGGATCAAGTTACATAAAAAGAGAGAAAGGAGGCGCAAACACCTAGTGCATTACCCGTGGTACACTGTTAATAATTTTAATAAAAATGCCAAATGCATACTCACAAACATGAAGATAATAAAAGCGTGTTGCAAGAATCCACCATGCATAAACAGGAACATGTCCTTGAAGTCAGGACCGCTAACACGTTTCGGGAGTCAAGCCCCCTTCCTCAGAGCTCAGAGATCCACCTTGGGAGTGCCCCACCGGAGACACCGCTGATGAAACACCTCGGGATGAAGGGACCACTCGCTGTGGTCCAACGTCTGCCAACTGAGGTAATCCGCCTTCCTATTTTTTCCCCCGGGAATGTGAACGGCAGAGAGGGCTGGAACAATCCGTTCTACCCACCTTAGAATGCTGGCTAACTCCAGAGCCGCCAGGACACTTCTTGTGCCCCCTTGGTAATTGACATAAGCCACGGCCATGGCATTGTCCGATTGAATGCGCACTAGACAACCCTGAAGACAATCCGTTCAATGGTCCAGACACAGTCTGATCGCTCGGAGTACAAAGACATTGATCGTTATTTCTGGACTCTTCTACCGTCCAGATCCCCTGAGCAGAATGCTTGCTGAGGATGCCTCCCCAGCTGCACAGGCTGGTATCTGTGTTGACTACTGTCCAATACAAGGGGAAGAGAGGAATGATTTTCCCAGCCGAAGAACAAAGCCACCATATGAGGGACTCCCACGTTCCCCAACTCAGCAGGATCTGATTGTGCAGAGACTGGAGTCTTGTCCCATTTGGTCAGAATTTCCTATGGAACTGTGCAAACGGACCTGCCTCGAAGGTAGACACCATCAGGCCTAGCACCCGCATGCAACCATCTGTTGGACAGCAGAAGGCGAATTGCAGCCTGCAATTTCTGGAGTTTGTCCAGAGGAAGGCGCACTCTGGCTAAGGCTGAATCCAGAGCCAGGCCCAGATAGTCCAACTTTGTGGTCGGAGAAAGAGCAGACTTCCAAAAATGCAGAATCCAGTCGAACTCCCGCAGAGTTTGTATTGTAATCGCGAGGTTTTCCACCAGAGCAGAGGGAAACTCTGCTACTTGGACGATCTCCTTCTGTGAGTACAGTACCGCAATCCTCCGTTGGCGTAGCAAAGCTAGCACTTTTGTGAAGACGCGAGGAGCAGAGGCGAGACCAAAGGGTAACGGCTCAAAGCAATTCAGAGAAAACGTTGGTGACTGGCACATATTGGAATGTGAAGGTAGGCATCCTTGATATCGATAGAGGCGAGGAAATCTGCCTGACGCAGGGATACCACCACCATTCGAATGGATACCATTCTTTATCTGCACAAAGCAGTTGAGCGCCTTGAGGTCCAGGATTGGACACACTTTGTCCCGGTTCTGACTTCAGAACGTTTTCAGGGTTTTTACTCAAACCGGTTCACAGTCCCCAGGAAGAAAGGCAATTACTCCTTGAAGGAACAGGTCTTGTACCGCCCTAAACAGGCCCATAAGCAATCTGGTTACACTCGTTGGAAGGAAAAAACCTTGCCGGGGGACAAGGAAGTAAAATCATCCAGAAGTCAGCACCAGGGGAGGGACTCTGCAGGGGGTACGATCGTCCCAAGGAGGGGCCCACGTCCACCCCATAACACTCCAAGTGGAGACAGCTACTCCCCATACCAGGAACCAGGCGGGCAATGCTGCGACTCGGGCAGAGACCTGGTCGTATGCGACCTCGCAAGGCATTTAACTCGCAGGCCAGCCCCTGTCCAGTGGCACTATGTCGCAGCCGACCTAGTGCGGAGCTGAGGTCTGGGCACGTGTACTCACTTGCTGGCCAGACTTGGGTAACCACTGAATCTAGATTATCCAGCCCATCGCCCAGTCCGGCAGTTGATTGTAGATCTTGCAGGAAAAATCCAAGAGAAAAAGTTTCTATCTAAAAAGAGGAAAAAAATTTTGCCAGGACCAAAGACCCCAGCAAGGAACTAGGTCCCGACTAGGCAGAAAAAAAAAAACTGAGCGGCTATAGCAGAGAGAGGGAGTATACCCCCCTCCCCCGGGACTGCCCATGGGTGTAGCCAGAATTATTTTCTGCCTAGTGTCCTACTCCTCCTGTAGGGGGCATATAACCCGTGGTTATGAACAGAAGGACCTGTGTCCGTCAATGAAAGAAAGAGAGGTTGTTTTGTGGGTAACTGATATTTTTATACTAAAAAAAAAAAAAAAAGTTAATTTTTAGGGAAGGAACCCCTACCAAAAACACATTTGGAAATTTAGTAAAAGTCAGGTATCTGAAAATTCTGCTTAAAAAATAAATAAATAAATAAATCAGACTGTACCTTCACTTAACAAGCACAGGGTGGCAATGCCCATCTGCTGGAACTTCAGCTCTGGGTGACTGAGGAAACTCATGAGGTAGGCTTGAACATCCTTCATTAAAGGTTTTAAATATGGAGCAATTCGCCCTGTAAAAAGAAAGAACATGCATCAATATTAATCAAGTGCTTTTTTCGTGTTTTGTCATTTATAGACAAACAAACTGATCTTCAGGATATATCACAGTGGGCTCCAACTAAATCAATTAGCAAGTGAGGAAGCTGAGAGGTATGCTGACAGATGTCTGTGTGGAGAGCTGCAAGAACTGGAAGGAGAGAAGCTAAGGAGCTAATTGGTATAGCAGGGAGGCTTGGTTTTAGGTGAAGATCATTGTCTAGAAGTCCCAACGCCCAGAGGATGCTTAATGTGGAGGCTTTGTTGGTCAGACAGGAACAGCCAAAGGGCCGGATGTGGCCCTGGGTTCGCAATTCGGCCAAGACCTACTCTCTATGTTGCAAAAACAAAAAACTAATAGCCAGGACTTAGATGCAGGTCTTACCACTCCGGGAGAAAAATTTTGAAGTAACTTTACAGCTTGTACAGGAGAACTAGAACAGGTGGCATCTCCTGTTCCCTTCCATCTTTACGTCCTGATAATTTTTCACTTCATGCATTTACTTTATATATTGTGATACATTTACTTTATATATTGCGATACATAACAGAGGATAAAAGGTCTGATGGACCCCTGACCAGCAAAATAACTCTACTACAGTATGGATACTTTGCTGGGCTATTCAATGCAGCATTTGTCCCTTCAAAAACAACCCAGACCCAAATATGGGTGTTTACCAGTTAATTTTTCATTTAATTTGTTACCACAATTCTTAGTTACAGACTGTGTCCTGTCAGGGCATACTTATCAATGTCTGCAGTCTTGTTAATTATTTTAGCAGTTATACTGGAATGCTTTATGTAATAACACGTTTGTCCTCTGTACTTCGGTATACACACCTCCATCGATAATCCAATACCCATAAGTTTCGTTTGAATGCATAGGATTTAGTAAAAAATGTAACGTTTTCTTTTACAAGTAACAGCTTTTTTTTTTATTATTATTATAAAGGACGTCAGTTGTGACGAAACGCGTCGGGTCACGGCGTGCTGACGTCACCCACGGTGAACCCTGAAGGACAGGCGGATCTTCTAAACGGCCGTTTCTATGCTGTATACACGTTATTTATGTGAGTGTCTTTCTATTTTTAATAAAAACTGCTGTGATGGTATGCACTATGGAGCCCCTTATGTTTTATTTTCCATAATGGTGATCATCTATCTGCGAAATTGAGGTGTATAGCTTATAGTGGGCGAACTTTCTGTAGAGGATTGTCCTGTTCAGGTTTTTCTGGTTCAGGATTAAGCGGTGTCTGCCGGAGGGTTTTGCCCTCAAACACTTGGGAGTAGAATCCCAATGTGTGATGATACGGCTAAATCTCTGTCATCACTTCTTCCTTCAGTAATTCCCCGATTGCTTCCTTCATGGGTATGCTTTGTGATGAGAAGGCTGGAACCGTCGTGGATCGGAACTTGGTCAGAGGTCTCGATGTAAATTCTATTTTGTATCCCTGAGCTATTTGCAGGATGAAATGGTTTGATTAGAATGCTCGCCATTGAGGAAGAAAATGTAGTATCTCCCTCCCACCACATTGCTGACATCATTGGGGTTTGTTGGAAGACGTCGAGCTGGGGAAAAAAACGTTAGTTTTCCCTTTATTCTTATTGAAGTCCCAGCTTTGCTGAGCCTGCATGCGGGTTCTCATTTTTGCCAACTAAAAAAACCAAAACACTTTTCCCTTTTGTTTCGTTTTTTTTTTTTTTTTAAGGAAAATCCCTTGATTTTATCTGCCGACCTCTTTAAAACTTTTTCAAATTTGTAACTAAACAGTTGCCGTCAAAAGGGATAATACACCATTTATTCTTGGAGGCGTAGTCACCCTCCCAGGCCTTTAACCACAGGGCCCTTCTAGCCGCATTGACTAGGCCCGTGTATGCAGAAATTCTTACCGCTTCCACTGAGGCGTCGGCCATGTATGCCACCCCTTTTTCTATTAGTAGAAGGGAATCTAATGCTTCCTCTGTCCAGTCCTTGTCCAGGTTTTCCCGAGGTTGTTCCTGCCAAAATGTCACAATTCTGGACACGCATATGTTAGCCATGTTGGGCTGAAACCCTGCTGCTTGTGCTTCATATGCTCTTTGCAGTGGACATCCATTTTCTTGTCTATCGGGTCCTTTAGCTGACCCATGTCTTCCAATGAAAGGTCTAGTTTCTAAGACACCTTGGCCAAGGATGCATCCAGTTTTACGCTTTTTGAGAATGCTTTTCTGCTCATCGAATTAAAATCTTCAGGGCTTTTGAGAAAACCAGCTTGTGTTCTGGGTTCCTCAATTTTTTTGTCCATGATCCCTTTGATAGACTGGTGGTTTGGAAATGATCTTCGTTTTTCTTCCTGAAGCCCTATACAGTCTGTCCCTGACTGAATCCACAGGCTGGGATTCCTGGATTTCTTCAGTTATAGATTGCTTCTGCCGGAAAAAGATGTTTAGAGATTTCCTGTAATTCGATCGTGCCTGACTCGTCTTCAGAGGAGTTCCCCTTCTTCATCTGAATTCGAGGAATTCAACTGTGGCTGGGGGGATGGGGGGGGGGGGTTTCCTAGGTTTCTTATTCTGCCGTGTGGTCTTGGGGTTCTGAGATGAGGTGGATGGTCGTTCCTCCCCTTTTCATCTCGTCAATGGCTGGTCATATAGATTTAAACGTGGACGTTATCTTTTTTTTTTTTTTTTTTTTTAAATTGAGAGTCTTTCGCCAGAGGCTTTGTCTCCTAATTAACAAATTTTCTTAATGCATCTGTGGCAAAGCAATTTATCGCTGTCTGATGGAATCTTTACTCTACCCATTCAGCAATGCTTTTTCTTTTTGGCTTTGTCAGCCCCATCTACCAACTCCTGGGTTTTGGGCTGCAGAGAAGACAACAGCAGAGAGAAAGAAAGCGTCAGCTCAGGGACCGCCTATGCCCCCCGTGAAGTCTTCTCAAGGGTATTGATCCCCACTGGGAAATCCCCCTCCTGCATCCTCCCCTCCTCCTTACCGTATGAAAGCTGGGGCCTTGCTCTGCAACCTTTGGTAAGATGCCTTGATACTACACCATATGGACCGCCTGGAGGGGGAAGGAGCACGCCTCTGTACACCCGCTGCCACCACCACTGCCATTGTTCCAGATGGGCACTTCAACGTCCTCTCCGGATTGGCCGCCGCTATTCGTGGCCGTGTTGCCCTTCCTAAAGATGGCCGCCTCACCACTTCCTGTGGCAGCTCCATCTTGGTGATGTCATATCCATCCCCCCGATGACCATCATCCGAATGGGCGCACCGGGAGACAGACCAGCAGAGTATTGGCGTGCTGCGGGGGGAAAAGAGAAGACCCCTGGTGCCCCAGCCTGTCTAAAGGCCAAAGGGATCTGGCAGAACATGCAGCCTGACACAGGATCTCCTGGTCACTGCACAGTGAGTGTTCATCTGGGCTCTTCCCCCATCCTTAGCTTAACCTAAAGGGTGGGGGGGAAAAAGGGCAGAACGCCCCCTCTTGTCCACATACTCGATGTAGGGGGGTTCTGGTTCATTGGGAGTTAAGCAGGGAACCCTGTACTCAGGTCCTCCTTCCCTCCCAGAATACCTGTGACTGACTGACTGACTGCCTGCCTCGTTAACTTGAGCACGGGGGGAGTGATGGAGGTATCCAGAGACGCCTGCCCTGAACAAAAAAAGACTGTCTGAAGATAAACTGGGGGATGTATGCTCCTCTCCAGTGCTGGTGTTTGCAGGACACAGGAAACACAAGAACTGAAGGGACAGCCTTTCAAAACTTGTGTGTGCTTGTGTTTCCTGGGAAAATGTCCTGATCATTAAGGGGGTAAAATCTTCCAGAGCTCAGGTGGACAGGCCTCTATTTCAGCCTGATCACTTTTCGAAATTTATCATAAACAGCTCTGAGGAAGGAAGAGACAAGTAGTCCTAAACACGCCGGTTCTACTTTTTACTCTTTATCTTCAAAAAATTGTTGACATAAACCATCAAGTAAGAATCTTTTGTTGCCGGGCACTATTATACTCATCCAAGTGTCTCCTACGGAAACCTCTCTGCAGTCATATCAGTAAGGTAGCAGCAGCCCAAGATCTTAAAGTGGAACCCCACCCAAAAGGGGAAGTTCCGCTTTAATGACTCGTCGCCCCGCTCCTATTGCACAACTGGCACCACTTTTGAGGAGCGGGAGGGGGAGCAGGTACCTACTCTCACTTCCAGCGGAAGTTCTCCTTCCTCCTGCAGTCTTCTGGGACACTGCCAGGTCCGAGAAGATTGCATCCACCAGTCAGGATGCGCAGCACGACTCACGCATGCACAGTGGGCACCCGGCTGTGAAGCCGTAAGCTATCACAGCCGGGTGCCTATAGTGAAGATACCAGCACTGCTGATTGAGGACAGACAATGAAGACGGCTGGGGTGAGCTAATTGCTGCACAGGTGAGTGTGTGTTTTTTAAAAGTCAGCAGCTACACTTTTTGTGGCTGCTGACATTTATTTTTTTTGACAGGTGCCTGGAGATCCTCTTTAACTGAGGCTACTGCCACTGCATTCTATTTGGTAATAACCTCTCGATACGAACTCCTACTTTACCCTCCACAAAGATACTGACTGATCACCAAACTTTGGGTAGACAAGTCCAGCACTGACTGACACACACACACACACACACGATCTTGTGCGGTAAAGCAGTATTTGCAAAATGTAGTCCAATTTCATGCTGCATGCAGCAATGACAAATCTGAGAAAATTTAAACTATGAGCTTAGTGCTGAAGAATATCAGTATATGGTCTAGGTTTTGCAAAAATAACATAACTCTGTTTATAGAGAATATGGGCTTTGTTTCAGTACATTACCAGAATGAGACAGATGTTTAATAACTGTGGCAGCTTGGAAGGAAAGTTCTTTGTGTTCCAGGTATCCAGATAATTTCACCAAACACTTGAGGAAAGCCTTATCCTTCCTTTTAATGAGATTCTCACGTGCATAGTCTGCAAAGTGAAAAGAACATTATTACACAAAACATTAGGCTCTCACTGCTGTCAAAATGTACCTTTTACTATGCATAAAGAGAAAATAAGATTTTTGTAAGACCTTACCGTAAAACCTTTTTCTCTGATGTCCATCAACGGATGCAGCCTCATCTCCATGAGCTTAGTGGGTTATGCGCCTCCAATCAGGAGTAGTCTAGACAGGAAAATGTACACACCCTAGGGGCTGCCCTCCAGGCATAATCCCCCACTGCCACAGCAGCCCAGCACATCAGTTTTTGGCCTTCAAAAGGGTAGGAATCACCGAATCAGAGAGACCACTATCCCTCAACACCTTGCTTTCAACAGCCAAGCCGTTACAGCCAGCGACCGTAAAGCAGGATGGAAGATCGGTCCTTGAGATAGTAGATCTTCCCGCAGAGGAAGACGCCATGGAGGATCCACAACCATTTTTACCAGCTCTGCGTACCAAGACCGCCGAGGCCAGTCTGGTGCCACTAGAACGAGTGGAATGCCTTCCATCGCCACCCTGCGAAGAAACCTCGGCAGGAGCACTAGCGGAGGGAAGGCATATCAGGCGATACTGACTCCAAGGAGCCACCAGAGCGTCTGTGGCGTTGGGCAGAGGACCCCAAGACCTGGCCACAAACCTCTGAACTTTCCTGTTGAGGCGAGACGCAAACAGATCCCCCTCTGGAATCCCCCACCCGGCACACAGGAGACGAAACACCTCCGGATGCAGGGATCACTTCCCCTGATCCAACACCCGACGACTCAGGTAATCCATCTGCCAATTCTCCACACCCAGGATGTGGACTGCAGAGAGCACTGGAACATTGTGTTCCACCCACGCCAGAATCTCAGCCACCTCTTTGACCGCAAGGGCACTCCTGGTGCCCCCTTGATTGATGTAAGCCACGGCCGTGGCATTGTCCGACTGGACCCGAAACGGAAAGCCGTGTAACCGTCTCATCCAGTGAACCATTGATCGACAAGAAAGACTCTTCCGTCGCCCAAGTCCCCTGGGCACGGAGCTTCCCCAGCCTGACAGGCTGCCGACCGTGGTAACCACCGTCCAAAAACATCGGCAGGAAGGACTTGCCCTGGCACAGGACAGGTGACTGGAGCCACCAAGAGAGAGCAGTCTTCGTAAGATAGCTCAACCGAATCTTCTGGTCCAATGACCGAGGATCTCTGTTCTATTTTGACAGAATCTTTCTGCAACTGTCTTGTATGAGCCTGAGCAAAACGGGACTGCTTCGAAGGTCGAGACCATCAGACCCAGGGCCCTCATGCAAGCCTGCAAGGACGACTGATCGGCCTCCATCAGCAACCAGATCGCCCTTTGCAACTTCTGAAGCTTGTCTAAGGGAACGAAGACCCTCACCAGAGCAGAGTCGAGGATCAGCCCCAGCTATGTGACCCGCACGGACGGAGTCAGGGCAGATTTGGTGACATTGATCGTCCACCCGAATTCTTGAAGGGTCTGAATGGTGATAGAAACGTTGTCCAGCAGACCTGAATGGGAGACTGCATGCAACAGGAGAGCATCCAGATATCCCACAATGGAAATACCTCGCCGGCGTAACAAGGCCAGCACCTTTGTGAAAACTCTGGGAGCCGAGACCAAAGGGGAACGCCACAAATTGAAAGTGCTCCTCTGGCACTGCAGAGCAGAGAAATTTCTGATGTCCCTCGAATATAGGGAAGTGGAGATACACATCTTTGAGATCGATGGAAGCCAAAAAATCCCCCTGATTCGAAGATGCCACCACCGACCGAATGGATTCCATTTGAAATTTCTGCACCCGCTCAAAGCGGTTCAGAGCCTTCAGGTCCAGGATAGGACGCACCTTGCCCTCCTTTCTGGGCACAGTGAACAGGTTTAAATAGAAACCTTGACAGCGTTCATGGGCGGGAACCGGCGCAATCACCCCTTGAGCCAGGAGATCTCGCGCAGCCTCCCGCAGATCCTTCAAACACTCCGAAGACAGGTGAAGATTCGACTGAACCTGTCCCCTGGCTGGGAACAGAATTAGATCTTGTACCCGGAGCAAATCAGTTTGCAAACCCAATCGTCCAGAATGAAGGAATTCCAGGGTTCCTGAAAGAAGCGCAGACGTCCCCTGACACGGGTAAGGGCACCCCTTCATGCGAAAGAGGACTTGTCTGCCACACCGGACTGGCCGGCCTTGGGCTTTCCCCAGGGATTCTTGGCTCCTCCAGAAGTTCTGGAACGGCTTACCTTTTCCTTGCGCCTCGGAGGCACGAAAAAAATGTTTATGAGCAAACAAAAAGGAGGATTGAGGAAGAATAGTACTCTTCCCGCCAGTCTGGCCCTTAAATAAACCATCCAATAAGTCGCCAAACAACCGGTCTCCAAGAAAAGAGAGATCAGCTAAGGCTTTCTTAGAAGCTTGGTCAGCCGACCAGCTCTTCAACCAAACCATGCGTCTTAAAAAACAATGCCCATGGCCGAGACCCTGGCCACCAGGGGAGCCGCATCCATAGACAAATCACACAGGAACACTAGAGCCTGGATCACCTGGTCCAACAGTTCCAGCTGTTCCAGAGGAACAGTCTCTGGGTCCAAGGCCTCCCGCAAACCCCTAATCCATTCCGTCACCGTCTGTGACACTAACACAGATACAAAAACCAGTATCAAAATGGTACCCCGCCAGCACATGAAGATGGCGGGAAAAGGGATTCCACCCGCCTGTCCACTGGATCCGTAAAAACTGGGGAATCCTCCACAGGCACAAGGGTAGATTTGTTCGATCTGGAAACAGGATGGTCCATTTTAGGTGGCACCGTCCAACGGTTGGAGACTTTTTCAGCAAAAGGGTTCCGGCATTTAAAGGGTTTAGGCACCACTCACACGTGCTTAACGCGCCGCCATTGGTCATTCACAATATCGTGAAAGGTGTTGGGACAAGGGAAAACCTTGTCAGCTTTCGGAGACCTCTGAGAGGCAAAAGTCACCCGCATCCCTGCCGGCGTGGGCTCATTAGCCAATTTTAAAGTATTCCGCACTGAAATTATCAGGGCTTCCACTAAGGGGCATTTCCGCACTGCAGCTGAAGACGGCAGGTCTTCTTCACCATCTGACTGCGAGGACAGCGACCCCTCAGGTAGGGGGGGCGTCCGGGGCAACCCCATCAGCCTCTGAATCAGAGGTCACCTCCATAGAAGAAGGCAGCGGCCGTTTCCGGCTAGCAACCTTTCTCATGACTAAATCAACTTTAGTCGCCAGGCTTTCCAAGGCTGCTGAAATTGCGGCCAGCGACTGCGATCCAGACTGTCCGGGAGTCACACAAAGTGGTTCTAAGGGTGATTGCACAGTTTGGGACTCCATATTCCGATTTTCAAAAAACGATGTACTGTTGCTTTAAGAGCGTCGATCGCGGTATCCACCACCGATCACAGCAGTCTGCAGGGAACTCCTTTAAATCAAACTGACAGCAGAAAGTGCAAGGATATGCCCGCAGGGATCCCAAGTACTGTACCACCTCAGACAAACCGTCCTTCTGAATCCTTCTTCAGCAGCATGGAGAGAAAGGCAGGAAGTGACCTCGGCTGAGCAGCAGGAAATGACTACACAGGAAGTGATGTCGCCTGAATAAGGTTACACTGCTGACACCAGGGCTACACAAAGATGGATGCCCATATACAACAATAGGAAGCTACAAGGAAAATTGCTGCCCCATACAAGTCTATGGGGGGGGGGGAATCACATTGACCACACTTTAAGATGGCAGCGCCCACGACGAACCATGCGGCTAGGGACCGACTCATGAAGGCCTCAGGAACCACAACAGGTACCAGGAAGCCCAAGGTACCATGTCGTCCCCCTCCCCCCCGAGTGCCAGGGCACTCCAGACACACAGCCACCACAGGGAAGGGGGGAGGGAAGGACACAGACTGGGCAGGCCAGGGGGGTCTTTTGGGAGGCACAAATCACATTATCTACAGGAGAGGGCCCACATTCCCCCCAAGGCCAACAGGGGCAAAGGGGGTACATTTACTCCCCATACCATGGACCAGATGGGCCCCGCTCTGGGCAGACTGCCTCCCACCCGAAGTGAAGGTGCTGCCAGCCGAGGGGTACGCTGCGACTCAGGGCGTTCCAGGTCGTCGCGTCCCGGCGAGGCATCCGCTCGCAGGCTTGTCCCCCTCCGAGAAAAGAGGGACCGCCGTGGCTAGGCCTAGGTCGGAACTATAACCTGGGGGGGGGGGGGGGGGAACCATAAGGCTCTAGATTATCCAGTGCGAAGCTTCAGCTGGCATCGTGCTTGCATGTCACCAGGAACATTTTTCCCTGAACACTAGCTAGCAAGAGAGTAAAGAGAAATAAAAGTAAAATATTCTTAAAAGAAATAAAAAAAAAAAAAAAAAAAGTCCCAGCAGGAAACCTAGGTCCTACTCCTTCTCTAGACAGAAACAAACTGATGTGCTGGGCTGTGGCAGATGGGGTTATGCCTGGAGGGACAGGCCCTAGGGCAGTGATGGCGAACCTTGGCACCCCAGATGTTTTGGAACTACATTTCCCATGATGCTCAGCTACATTGCAGAGTGCATGAGCATCATGGGAAATGTAGTTCCAAAACATCTGGGGTGCCAAGGTTCGCCATCGCTGCCCTAGGGCATGTACATTCAAATTTTCCTGCCTAGACTACTCCTGATGGGAGGAGCATATTCCACTCAGCTCATGGAGATGAGGCTGCGTCTGTCAATGGATGATAGATAAAATACAAATTTTATTATAAAGCTATAAACAATAATGCTAAGGTACTGCACTTGTAAAACAGGACTGCAGTGAAAACAAATAACACGGGTGTTTAATTTTCTCACTAAATTTACTTCAACTTTTTACACTTGCATGTATGTATGTATGTATGTATGTATGTATGTATGTATGTATGTATGTATGTATGTATATATATATATACACACACACACACACACACACACACAATATATATATAAATATATATATATATATATATATATATATATATATATATATATATATATATATACATACATACATATACATATTATATATATATATATATTATCAATCGAAAACACAAACACACAGTTTCCTATATTTTGAATGGTCAACAACTATCACTTGCACAGTGCTCTGAAGCTGTACAGACTTACAATAGGCATGTCTTTAATCCTGCGCACTAATATACCAATAAAGGTGCAAGCAAAACAGTGGGCTAAATCAAATAATGTAAAACACAAAATGTCCTGTGCTATTACAAATGTAACAATATAAATTAAATATATGTGAAACCCAAGTATTCGCAAATAGTAATAATTTGGTTTCTTTGCACTATTATTATTAAATGAGTCCAATACAGCCTCTACAAATGAAAAGTCCAAAAAAAACAGGCATAGAAGCGAAACCGCTTATTTCTAGCAAATGCAGAAGATATATCGAAGTGAAAACCACCACCACAGGGTATGCTCTCACCTTATTAATTCTGACAACAAAGGTCCAAATGCGCTGTTGTACCAGAGCGGATTTATTATACAGCAGTGCATTTGGACCATTGTCGTAATGGTAAATATAATGAGGTGAAAGTTTACCCTGTGGGGGTCACTGTGGTGGAGGAACTTTTTACTTATCTTCTGCACTTGCTAGACAGAATCTGCATCACTTCCAATACAGCAGATGTGTACTAGTCTCCACTTGACCACTTCCATACCGCCTCATTGTAAAATGACGGCAGCAGGAAGGCTTTACCGATCCGGGCTGCCGTCATATGATGGCGGCCCGATCGCTCCGCTACTGCGCACCCCTAGGGGCGCGCAGCGCGGCGATCGGGGATGAGGCTCGTCCCCCGGACATAGCCCATCCCCGATAAAGGTAAACAGCCAATGAAATTGTCTGTTTACCACGTGATCGGCTGTGTCAATCACAGCCGATCACACGAGCGGCTCCAGCGCGAGCCGCTCGTTCTCTCTTTAATGCCCCCGGGGGGCGCGCAGCGATCGGGGACAAGGCTCGTCCCTCGGACAGAGCCCATCCCCGATTTAGGTAATGAGCCAATGAAATTGGCTTTTTACCACGTGACCGGCTGTGTCCAATCACAGCTGGTCACAAATGTCAACAGAGAACACGGTAACTAGCGGTCACCGTGTTCTCCTCCTCACACACTTATCCTGTGTGAGGAGGAGATTGTGGTAACAGCTAGTTACCAATTACAGTGCACCCCAAAACACACTGATTGCACCCCCAATAAAGAGGACCTGTCACTAGCCCATCAAAGTACCCGTCACTAGCCCATCAAAGTACCCGTCACTAGCCCATCAAAGTACCCGTCACTAGCCCATCAAAGTACCCGTCACTAGCCCATCCAAGTACGCGTCACTAGCCCATCAAAGTACCCGTCACTAGCCCATCAAAGTACCCGTCACTAGCCCATCAAAGTACCCGTCACTAGCCCATCAAAGTACCCGTCACTAGCCTGTCATCAGAGTACCCGAGTGCCTGTCATCAGAGTACCCGAGTGCCTGTCATCAGAGTACCCGAGTGCCTGTCATCAGAGTACCCGAGTGCCTGTCTCCAGCCCAGAGTGCCTGAGTACCTATCTGCACCCCGTCAGATTACAAGAGTACCTGTCTCTAGCCCATCAGAATACCCGAGTACAAAATCACATTGGAATCCTGCGAGCTACCCCCCTAATCTAGATTTTACATCTGCCGCAAACACCTCACTACTCAGAAAGTGCTCTGTGCTATAAATACAATAAATAGTGTTGCGCGTAAAAATCTGCCTAGTTGCTATTTCAATGATATTGGTGACCAATCCAGATTGTACTGTGTATGGTGTGCTATCCAAAATTATAAAATAAAATAAACCTGTGTGATATAAATTGTTTCGTGAAAAGTCAATGTTTTGATGTGATTCCAATGCTGAGTATATAAATGTGTAACCCGCTTCAATAATCATACAGTGTTACCAAATATAAAGTGCTGTGTGCTGATACCGTTGTGTTTAAAAAGTCCTTGCAATCAATATTTGCTATGTTCTCTCACATACACATATATATATATATATATATATATATATATATATATATATATATATATATATATATATATATATATATATATATATAATAAAAGATTCTAATTAATATATATATATATATATATATATATATATATATATATATATATATATATATATAAATAAAAGATTCTAATTAATATATATATATATATATATATATATATATATATATATATATATATATATATATATATATATATATATATATATATATATATATATATATTAGTCCATAAAGTCTGTGGACATGTGGGTGTGTTCCCAACCGGTATGCTTGACCGATATATCACCAAACTCCATGCACCCTCTCGTGATTGGGCGCTCACCTTAAGACCGATATAGATATGCCTCTAATCGTATACAATATTAACTCCTCTGGGGCACTTCTCCTCCCTTCCACTGAGATACCGAAAGATCGCTGGCAGTATCCTCCTACATGTAACTCCAACACTCCATAGGGGACGATACCATGTGAAAGAGATAGCTCCGAAAGGCATCCGGGAACAGTTAAAGCGATTCATACGTGCACACATGCACCTGGAAATGTGAGTGTACAACTTTTCACTTGGCATTTAATAAAAAGTATAAAAACTATATAAGCACTATCTGGAGCTATCTCTTTCACATGGTATCGTCCCCTATGGAGTGTTGGAATTACATGTAGGAGGATACTGCCAGCGATCTTTTGGTATCTCAGTGGAAGGGAGGAGAAGTGCCCCAGAGGAGTTAATATTGTATACGATTAGAGGCATATCTATATCGGTCTTAAGGTGAGCGCCCAATCACGAGGGAGTGCATGGAGTTTGGTGATATATCTGTCAAGCATACCGGTTGGGAACACACCCACATGTCCACAGACTTGGTGGATTGAGCACCTGCAGCGGATTATTCCACAAGCACCTGGCACTTTTTCTTTATATTAAGGACTCACAGATTATAACACCTATAAGCACTTTATGGACTATTTATATATATATTAGAATCTTATATATATATATATATATATATATATATATATATATATATATATATATATATATATATATATATATATATATATTGGTTTCTGTTTGCATGAGAGAACATAGCAAATATTGATTACAAGGACTTTTTACTTTTTAAACACAACGGTATCAGCACACAGCACTTTATATTTGGTAACACTGTACGATTATTGAAGCGGGTTACACATTTATTTATATACTCAGCATTGGAATCACATCAAAACATTGACTTTTCACTAAACAATTTATATCACACAGGTTTATTTTATTTTATATTTTTGGATAGCACACCATACACAGTACAATCTGGATTGGTCACCAATATCGTTGAAATAGCAACTAGGCAGATTTTTACTCCTGCGCAACACTATTTATTGTATTTATAGAATACCTGAGTACCTTTCTGAAGCTCATCAGAGTACCCGAGTACCTGTCTGCAGCCCATCAGAGTACCTATCTGCAGCCCATGCCTCCTAGATTATGTGTTGGGGTGTTTGCTTTCCAAAATGGGGTCATTTTGTGGGGGTTTCCATTGTCCTGGGGTTCCAGGGCCTTCAAAAGTGTGATTGGTTGTAATAAAAATTATATGTGTAATTTATGCTCCTAGAACACCTGATGGTGCTCCTTGCATGTTGGGCCTCTGTATGTGGCTATGCTGTGACAAAGTCCCACATATGTGGTATCGCTATACTCAGGAGTAGTAGAATGTATTTTGGGGTGTCATTTTTGCTATGTACATGCTATGTGTTAGAAATATCCTATAAATTGACAACTTTGTGTAAAGAAATGCGTTTTCATTTTCTTTCCACATTTTCCAAAACTTGTGGAAAAAAATGACATGTTCAAAAGACTCACTATGCCTCATAGAATATACGTTGGGTCATTTTGTGGGTAATTCTATTGTCCTGGTGCTCCAGGGCCTTCAAAAGTGTGATAGGTCGTTAGGAAATTAAATGTGTAATTTATGCTCCTAGAACACCTGACGGTGCTCCTTGAATATTGGGCCTCTGTATTTGGCCAGGCTGTGTAAAAGTCTCACACATGTGGTATTGCCATACTCAGGTCAGGAGGAGTAGCAGAATGTATTTTGGGGTGTAATTGCAAGTATGCATATACTGTGTGTGAGAAATAACTTGTAATTATGACAATTTTGTTTAAAAAAAATAAATAAATTTCTTCATTTTTTTTTTAAGAATTGTGGGAAAAAATTACAACTTCAAAAAACTCACCATGCCGCTTACTAAATACCCTGGAATGTCTACTTTCCAAAAAGGGGTCATTTGGGGGGTATATGTACTGTCCTGACATTTCAGGGCCTCAAGAAGTTAGATAGGCCGTCGGTACATCAGGTGTGATCAATTTTCACTGATTGGCACCATAGCTTGTAGACTCTATAACTTTCACACAGACTAAATAATAACCACTAATTTGGGTTATTTTTACCAAAGATATGCAGAAGTATAAATTTTGGCCCAAATTTATGAAAAAAAAAGGACTTATTTGCAAAATTTTATAATAGAAACTAAAACAAAATGTGTTTTTTTTCAAAATTCTCGCTCTTTTTTCACTTATATCGTAAAAAATAAAAAATCCGGTGGTGATTAAATACAACAAAAGAAAGCTCTATTTGTTTGAAAAAAGTCATAAAAAATTGGATTGGGTACAGCGTTGCATGACTGAGTAATTATTCAAAGTGTGAGAGTGCCGAAAGCTGAAAATTGGTCTGGGCAGGAAGGGGGTGTAACTGCTCTGTATTGAAGTGGTTAAACAATCTGTTTTATCCACACAAATTCCATATTTCTTTACCCTGTGAAATACTTAAAATGGCAGCATATATTTAGTAACACTATATCTTAATCATACAGTACAGGTATTGGCAGACTATTCATACACCATGGTTTATAGGCGTGTACCTTCAGGTGATTGGACACTGGAAAAGCTTTAAAGGACAGGCCCCTAAGTGCCTCTCCTTTAACCCTACCCCACTTCATGAGTCCTCAGTTCTTTGATAGTGTCTGAAGATGATGGACCTTTTCTACTTAAGTAGTTTATTTTTATTTCTATTTTATTTTCGGGTTCCCCAATCAACCCATCGCGGTTCTCCAATACCAAAACAAAATGTTGTGTAATGCAATGTATTTGGATTGGTAAAAGCTTGGGAGCCGACCATACCCAGACCCTTTGCTGTGGGGATCACCTGTAATGTTGCTTTTGGCACTAGCCTTAGCCATAACTACAAGTGAGGGCATTCCTCTGTGGGGTGCGGAGACCAGGCGAACGGGAGTCAATGCAAAAATCACAGGTGAACCATCACTCTGCACTAAATTCAACCGCATAGTGACGAAACATCCCTTGCATCAGAACAAGAGCCAAGTCTAACACAAGCATCAGCAGACCATTCTAGCTCTATTTTTGGCTCAAACCAACAGCCTATTTGACGAAAGCAGAATTTTCTCAGACAGATTACAACCATCTTTGTCCAGGGCCCCTTCTACTCCTGTTTCTTAATCCCAATATATCGGTCCTAGAGGACACAGAAGGTAATGAAGAGGATATGCAGACAGTATTGGAGGAAGCTGTGGAATATTTATTTTCTCCAGAATGCAAACATGTTGCAGGACACCCCTTCAATATAGTGACAAATGCTGAAATATTCTGTGCCTCCGCACAAAAGCATTGTGCAACCCAAGTCACCTCCATCTCACCATCCCCAATCCTGCAAAACATTCTCTGTTCACTAAGAGATAGAATGTGCAGTCTGATGATGGGGTCACTCCTGAAAGGATGTTCAAGTCCCCCCCAATAATCTTTTCTGAACTCTACCCAGTGGGAAAAAGTAAAATTTTCTATATCTTGAAGTACAGGACGCAGGCAACAAATTCACACACCATGGGTATAGGTGTGTACCTTTGGGTGAGTGGACACTGGCAAGCTTTTGAGGACATGCTCCCCTGGAGTGCCTGCCTTATAATCCTACCCCACTCCATCAAATCTCAGTTTTGTGGAAAGCAATGCAAAGTAAACAAAGGAAAGGAATGGACGGTGTCCTGTACCATAGTCCAAGAGATTATATATATATATATATATATATATATATATATATATATATATATATATATATATATATATATATATCTCCTATTCCACCCACACAGGGAACTTATGAATCAGGGACTCGTAAGAGGAACCTCTATGGTGGCGGTAACGATCTTTAACAGCTTTCCAAAAAACGCCCAGATGATGGGCGCTTCTTCTATCCACAAACAACGCACAATAGTCATGGTCCCTCTAAAAATGGTAAAGGGCCATCACACCATACAAACAATGGCAACACACTCAGTAAAGGCACATACTTAGGCCCTGTTGCGGCACAAGCACTTCAAATATACAACTCTCAGAATCCTTCACATAATAGCACCTCCGGGGGAGTGGCACACAATACACATTCACAATCCTCTGTTGGAGTGGACAGAAATGCCCCCATACCCAGCCACTTAGCAGTTACAGCATCAGGTCCAGTACAAATAGAAGGAGGGAGATAAAGCACATTGGACCCTTTTGTCATGCGCACAATGACCACATCGCAAACATAACTAATACATCTAGGGAGTGCAGCATCATTAACCTAACTTCTACCACACTGACTAACCAAGAGATTGAGATTTTAAAGCTAGGACTTAGTTTTTGCCCCACGATGAACATCGATAAGTATGAGGTCATCAAAGACCTATACCTATTCGCAAGAAATCTCACTTTTAAATTTATGTTTGATGAGGACAGATGTAGACTGAAGCAGGACAGAGAATTGACAGAACAGATGAAAAACTTTAAGATGAAAGACTAGAGCATTAAGGGACTTAATACTGCTACTAGAGGAAAACGCAGATAATGATGATTCAGAGGTCACTATACTCTCCAATAACAAACCTCCGAGCCCTAAAAGCCACAGATTAAAAAATAAATTTCAAAAATTTCCAGATCTCACTCTCAACCCAAATATATGGGCTTTCTTAATGGCCACTATCAGCGAAATTAAAAACACACAATTCAATAAATCCGTCAATAACCTTACTGTAGACCAGTGGCAAGCCCTTACTAGATTACAAAACAGAACCAAATTGGTCATAAAACAATCGGACAAGGGAGAGGTAATGTTGTCCTTATGAGGACTGAATACTATGAGGAAATGTGCCTTAAAATATTAAACAATACACTTTGGTACATCAAAATCCCAGAGACAAAAATTTCACAATTTACATTAGAATTCAAGGAAATGATCAATGAAGCCTTCGGTAGAGGCCTCATTGATCAGAGTACTTATGAATACCTCAATATATTTATGCACTTCCCAAAATTTATAAGAATATCACACATCCCCCAGGCCGACCGATTATTTCAGGTATCGGTTCCTTCACAGAAAACACTAGTAAATTTATAGATGTTTTTCTTACTCCCCATGTAGCCAGACTGCCCTCTTTCATCAAGGAAACTTTGGATTTGCTTAAACACGTTGAGGGGCTGACAGTCCCTCAAGGGGCCTTGCTTGTCACCCTTGACGTGGAAGCACTGTACTCAAGTATCCCATACAAGAAAGGAACAGAAATAGTAAGTACATTTCTCAGAGAAGAGGATCACCAATGGCAATTTAATATATAACAAAGGTGTAATAGACAATCTAGAAACAAAGATAAATCCACAACACTAACAGCGCTAATGAACACAGTCTGCTCAAAACAAATATAATGATATAATATAAAAGGTCACTCCCGTGTGGGAGGGATGATGTCAAAAGATGGAGTTTTCAATCACAAAACAGTTCCAGTAAGTGACAATCCAAATCCCAGGGATAGGGTGTGAAGGATTTCTTAATCATCCACCAAAAGATCCACCAATCACCGGTGCTCCCCCCTCTCTCCTGGAACTCACCAGATCAATGAGCGCTCTCAGTGGAAGTCCTTACGACGAAACTCGTCAAGGCCTTTGTTGCGCGGTCGCCTGTTACCATTGCTACGCCTGGCCACGCTACGGTCTCCTGGAGAACACGGGTCGGATCTAGTGGTGGGTCATGGAGCGTACATGTTTTATCGAATGCCTTCATTCCTATCTTTTGCCGTAAGTAGAAACCTTGAGGGGAGCGGGTGCTTTGTGTCATATTTTAATCCATTAAAATTGCGGAATTACACTATGTGCCCTCACTCTTCATTTACATGCTACCATGATTGGAGTTCTATATGAAGGCTAATAAGGTTTACATGGAGTTCCGTTTTCACAAGATTTGGAGACATATGTATAGTGATCGGAGTATACTCTGAGGGAGAATTTTGATCATTGATCTGGTGAGTTCCAGGAGAGAGGGGGGAGCACCGGTGATTGGTGGATCTTTTGGTGGATGATTAAGAAATCCTTCACACCCTTTCCCTGGGATTTGGATTGTCACTTACTGGAACTGTTTTGTGATTGAAAACTCCATCTTTTGACATCATCCCTCCCACACGGGAGTGACCTTTATATTATATTATTATATTTGTTTTGAGCAGACTGTGTTCACTAGCGCTGTTAGTGTTGTGGATTTATCTTTATGTTTCTAGATTGTCTATTACACCTTTGTTATAACTTCTTTACTATAACAGCAGCTGAGACCATTTAGGTCTTCTAGGTTTATATATTCATATCTCTGGTAAAATTAGAGCGCAGGGTGAGTGATTATTTTGCAGGTTTAGCGGTTTGTGCAATCTCTTCACTCCTTTATTATCAATGGCAATTTAATGAGTTTATTGTACAACTCTTGTATTATATCCTCACTCACAATTGGTTCACGTTTGCAGGCTCCCACTATCTCCAGGACAGGCTGTGCCCCAATCGTATGCCAACCTGTACCTGGGGGGGTGGGAGCGTGAACTGTGGACAAATGAACGGTATGCCTCCTCTATGGAAGCGGTACTCTGCTGGTACCGCTTCATAGACGACATCTTCCTAATATGGACAGACACGCAGGAAAAACTTATCCAATTTGTGGAGGATCTCAACCACAATAACTACAATCTTTCATTTACACTGTCCTTTGACACCCAGGCTATTACCTTTCTTGATTTACGTATCTACATCGATAACGGCCAGTGTCTAGCCACTGATCTATATCGAAAGGAAACAGCGGGTAATACCCTGCTACATGCAAATAACTCGCATCCCCCCCGCCCTAATACGCAGCATCCCCTATGTGCAATATAACAGGCTTAGAAGAAACTGTACTCATCTATGCGACTTTAAAAAACAAGCTGATTTATTGCGCACCAGGCTCTTGCGTAGGGGTTATAGTAAGAGCCTGTTGCGCAAAGCATTTAACAGGGCTTTAAATCAGAATAGAGATACACTTTTATATGCACCCAGAAATACCACAAATCAACAGCATACAGTGAAACTTATCACTAAATTTATATTCCAACATCAGGAACTTAGGGAAGTACTCACAAAACATTGGCATATTCTCAAACAAGATTCTCTTGTTTCTAAATATATCAGGGACCGCCCCGAAATTGTATTTCGGCGAGCGAGGTCCATGAGAGACCAAATCACTTCAACATTTTTGTATAGGTCAAAAAATGATGAATTAGAGACTAGGGGCATTTTCTGTTGTGGCTTCTGTGAGTTCTGTCCTTGGATCGCGCAGGGAGCCCTATTTCACCTTCCAAATGGATTCCACTTTAAACCCCGGTTTCATGTGAACTGTGATACCCGGGGATTGTATACTTGATGACTTGTCGCTGTGGTGCCTACTATGTAGTAGGCAAGACCATTCAGACATTTAGACCGCGCATTAAAGATCACGTCTACTATTCTGGTAGTGGCAAGATGGTCACCCCGGTTAGTAGACACTTGGACCTTTATCATCGCTTCGACACATCATGTGTCTTTTTTCACCCTGGACAAAGTCCTCCCAGACCACGGAGGAGGTAACTGGGACAAAAAAATACTACGCAGTGAAACACTGTGGATTGAGAGACTTCCTGCCACCTGCTTGCCCGGTTTAAACAAACTTATTACATATAAACCCTTATTATAATTTTTTAAGAACTGACTCTCATACATAAGATCAATTGTATCTATCCACACTATATTGTATGCGTTTGGATATTGGCATTGCGGTTGGCATACTTTGTCTCTCAGCCCCAGTTTTAACTAATTATGCCATTTATGTCTCTTCTCTTGCTTTTTATGTTTTTTTGTTTTATCCTTGCTGTGTCCTTGTGGTTCTATATGGTCTATAGCTATCACTGTCTAACTTACAAGACTAAATGTTGCTGGTTAACAGCAAAGTTTTGATGTTCTAATAGGATCAAATTAGCAATATATTTTGTTATAAAGTTAAATATGTTTTGTTGTATTGCTTTCCCCCCTTTTTCTTGTTCACTGTATTGTTGTGCAGCCATTCACCACTAGATGGCACTGCATGTGCTGGTCCGGATTAGAGAGTGCGGCTGGTAGCGCCGTCAGTCTCTATGGCCCACATGGAGTGTCTGCGGCGCCTCTGGTGATCCGAGGAGAGGCTTTGCTCCACCCCCGGTCGCCATGGTTGCGATGCGGGGCCCGCCTCCTTTGTCGTCTGCACTAGCCTTCGTCCCTTACCACAGAGCATGCGCCGCCACGGGACTTACACCTGGCCCCTGGATTACACCATATCCCGCGTGCGTTGACTTGGGAGAACGGCCCAACGTACTGCAACACCAGCCAGGTCAGGTGGCGCCACACCCCCAGGGGCGTGACCGCACCTGATCGGGATACATTTAAACCAAGCCGTCAGCAGCGACGGCTTGGTGGACGTGCAGTGGTGAGCTCCTCCGACCCTATGATCCCTCAACACCCATATTTACACAACATTCGGAGCATGTAACGCCTCTACTATTGTAGGTAAGTGTCATACTGACTTTGCTAGTCTGAGATGCTTATTATTATTTTTCATGGGATTAATATAGGATCGGGTATGTTGTTACTATATACATGGCTCTGCTGCTTTACATCATATGTTGGGGAACCAGAAACCAGTATATAAATATAATCATTAAAATAACAAAGTAAAAACAGCAGGTCCTTTTGGCTAATCTTATTATATATAATTATGCCTTGCCTATTAATTTCAAAAAATACTATAAAATTAAAAAGCTTTTTATCCTTAACAATTGTTGACAACATAAGTCTCATGACACTTTAGGCCCCATGCACACAGGACGTTTTTGCAGCTGCTGTTAGCAGCGTCAGATGTTTTTTTTTTTTTTTTGCAGCTGCAGAACACCCATCCATGTTATTCTATGGTCTCTTGCACACAGAGCTTTTAGGAGCTCCAAGTGGCATAGGTGTTTTTGAGCTGCAAAAAAAACCCAGGACCAGTGTGTTCTGGAGCTGCGGCGTCAAGCTGTAAAAACGTCTGACGCTGCTAAAGGCTAAATAATGTTGCTATAACGTTGCTTAACGAGCCTAATGATTTGAATGGAAGGCGCACCGCAAGTCGGATCATGATGATCCGACTTGCGCTGTGAGAATCTTGAGGGGGAACTCCACGCCAAAATGGGAAAAAGACGGCGTGGGGGTCCCCACGATGAGGACAAGGGCCGTGTATGTAAATAAATAATGACAGGAGACGTTTTGAGAAGTTTATTAAAAATCTTCATCCAGTCTTCTCCTCTCCGCTCTTCTGCCCTCCTGCTGTTTTGCCTCCCCTGGTCTTCTTCCTCCAGTCCTCCTCTGACGCTGTCCCCGGTGATTATGCCGGTCTCTGCAGCTTATTATATAGCCATTAGGGGCGTGGCATCCCGGTGACATCTGGAGGCCCCGCCCCCTTATGTCAGTCTATGACGCCTGTGACATAAGGGGCGAGTCTCCTAATGTCACCAGGAGGCCACGCCCCTAATGGCTATATAATAAGCTGCGGAGACCGGCATAATCACCGGGGACAGCGTCGGACTGGAGGAAGAAGACGACCAGAGGAGGCAGAAGAGCAGAGGGCAGAAGACCAGAAGAGCGGAGGGCAGAAGACCAGAAGAGCGGAGGGCAGAAGAGCGGAGGGCAGAAGAGCGGAGGGCAGAAGAGCGGAGGGCAGAAGAGCGGAGGGCAGAAGACCAGAAGAGCGGAGGGCAGAAGACCAGAAGAGCGGAGGGCAGAAGACCAGAAGAGCGGAGGGCAGAAGACCAGAAGAGCGGAGGGCAGAAGACCAGAAGAGCGGAGGGCAGAAGACCAGAAGAGCGGAGGGCAGAAGACCAGAAGAGCGGAGGGCAGACTTCTCAAAACGTCTCCTGTCATTAATTACATACACTGCCTTTTATTTAACACTGCCACATAGGGAGGGGGTCCGGGATCTGGGGGGCCCCCTTGTTAAAGGGAGCTTCCAGATTCCGATGAGCCCCCTGCCCGCAGACCCCCACAACCACCACCCAGGGTTGTCGGGAAGAGGCCCTTGTCCTCATCAACATGGGGGCAAGGTGCTTTGGGGTGGGGGGGTGCAGAGCCCCCCCTGCCCCAAAGTACCCACACCCCCCCATGTTGAGAGCGTGTGGCCTGGTATGGTCCAGGGGGGGTGGGGCCGCTCGCTCGTCCCCTCCCCTTTCCTGGCCTGCATGCTCGGATAAGGGTTTGGTATGGATTTTGGGGGGGACCCCACGCCGATTTCTCGGCATGCGGCTACCCTCAAATTCCACACTAGCCCCAAAGGGCCTGGTTTGGAACCTGGGGGGGGGGGACCCCCACGCCATCTTTTTCCCCATTTTGGCGTGGAGTTCCCCCTCAAGATTATCACAGGTCAAGTCGGATCATCCTGATCCGACTTGTGATGCGCCTTCCATTCAAATCAATAGGCTCCCTTGGGAACCATTGATTTTGAATGGAGGCAGAAAAAACGCTGCTAAAAGCGACGTGGCCAAACGTGCAATAACACCAATGGAAAAAGCTACTAAAAGCACGTTTTTACAGCTGCTTTTTCCTGGCATTAGAAGTGGCTCTGCAGCTCGTTTTTTCTGACGCTCTGTGTGCATGAGGCGAGACAATAGATTCTCAAGCTAATTTGATAATATCTATATTTTCTATTAATGCAGATCTTAGATTAACCACTAGGTGGCAGTTTATATCTGCTCTATAGCAACATACTGGATCAAGACGTGTTTGTGTTGAGGCCTGCACCTTTTATAGACACAATAATTAATTATTGGTATATATATTTTTCTATACGATTCAGGTTACAGCTTAAAGAGGAAGTAAACCCTCCTCTGCAAGTTGTACCTATAGGTAAGCCTATGATAAGGCTTACCTATAGGTACTGTAAATATCTCCTAAACATGCACCGTTTAGGAGATATTTACCTAACATGCAGCCAGTGACATCACTGGCACATGCGCTCTGAAGGAACGGCCGCTGGTGCCGTTCCTTCAGAGTCCCGTGCCGTGAGCGTCGGCTCCCGCGCGCATGCGCGGGAGTGACGTCACCGCGGCTCCGGCCAATCAGATGGCCGGATGCCGTGATCCCGGAAGACGGGCGACTGGACAGGTCGCCCTTCATACAGGTAAGCGGGCGGCACGGCGGGGGCTCGTTCTAAGGTAAGTATTTCATAATGAGCTAGTATGCGGTGCATACTAGCTCATTATGTGTTTCTCTTTCAGGTTACAAATATATATATATATATATATATATATATATATATATATACACAACCTCTTTAACCACTTTACCACCGGAGGATTTTGCTGTCTTCCGTCCAGGCCACTTTTTGCGATTCGGCGCTGTGCGAATTTAACTGACAATTGCGCGGTCGTGCGACGCCGTACCCAAATGAAATTTATGTCCTTTTTTTCCCACAAACAGAGCTTTCTTTTGGTGGTATTTGATCACCTGTGCAATTTTTACTTTTTGCGCTATAAACAAAAAAAGAGCGTTTATTTTGAAAAAATAATATTTTTAAAAAATTTTTATATGAAATTCCCCCCCCAAAAAAAATGTAAAAATCAAATTTTTTTAAAAATTTTGGCCAATTTGTTTTCTGCTACCTATGTTTGGTAAAAAAAAAAAAAAAAAAAAAAAAAAAATCGCAATAAGCGTATTTTGATTGGTTTGCGCAAAAGTTATTGCGTTTACTAACTAAGGGAAAGATTTCTGTCATTTTTGGTGTTTTTTTTTTTTAACGCGTAATGGCGGCGATCTGCGATTTTTTTTTGCGGGACTGCGACATTGCGGCGGACAGATCGGACCCTTGACTGACATTTTTGACACTTTTGGGGGTACCAGTGACATTACTACAGTAATCAGTGCTATATATATGCACTGTTACTGTAAAAATGACACTGGCAGGGAAGGGGTTAATTTCATTGGAGAGGGAGGGGTTAATGTATGCCTGGTGCTTACTGACGTGTGGGGGGGAGGTGACTGTGTGACAGAAGGACAGATCGGATGTCCAGCTATACTGAACACTCCGATCTGTCAGTCCCTGTCACTATGGAGATCCGCCCGCTCTGTTTACACAGGCAGGCGGATCTCCTCACTCGATTCCCCGACGATCGGGGCAGAGCAGCTGGGAGCGAGCCTCCGGCGGCGCACGAGCGCCGCCCACAAGGGGCGGAGTCCAGCGACTCCGCCACCCACAAGGGGCAGAGTCCAGCGACGTAGGTCTACGTCGCTGGACGGGATCGTGCCACATTGCCGCAGTAGCAGCAATGTGAGCAGGGCGGAAGTGGTTAAAGAGGTTGTAAACTCTAATTTTTTTTTTACAAGCTGAAAGAGAAACACATAATGAGCTAGTATGCATCGCATACTAGCTCATTATGAAATACTTACCTTAGAACGAGCCCCCGCCGTGCCGTCGGCTCACCTCTATGACGGGCGACATGTCCAGTAGCCAGTCTTCCAGGATCGCGGCATCCGGCCATCTGATTGGCCGGAGCCGCGGTGACGTCACTCCCACACGCGCGCGGGAGCCGACGGTCACGGCGCGGGGCTTTGAAGGAACGGCACCAGCGGCCGTTCTTTCAGAGCGCATGCGCCAGTGACGTCACTGGCTGCATGTAAGGTAAATATCTCCTAAACGGTACATGTTTAGGAGATATTTACAGTACCTATAGGTAAGCCTCATCATAGGCTTACCTATAGGTAAAAAAGTGTCAGAGGAGGGTTTACTTCCTCTTTAAGCAGTCATGTACTCATGTTGAGTTCTCAATATTATGCTTATAGGTTGCCTATATAGAGGACTTCTTGTCCATGAATGTGTCCCCACTCTCAATATGACTCTGGACCAGGGTATGTTTTGACCATCATGTTGGTGTATGGTTGCACATTTATTTGTATTGTATTAGAGTAACATGTGGGGGGACCAGGGGTCGTTGGTGTCTTCACCACGATCACCCATATGGCTCCCTGCATATTCTTTAGAACGAAGATGTTAGGTTTCCACTCTATATGTGTACATGAATTTATGTTGTGGAAATATTGCTTATTGCGAAACATGTTGAGCCCGGAGCCTAAGCAAGATAACAGATGCCCAGCTACGGATATGACCGACTGCCCAAATCCACTATCTCAAAACATCTTCTATATCGGAGTATCTACCTTGAATAGTTTCATCAAGGAAAGATATTACTTTCACTCGTCTGTGATGTAATAGTGGTAGTTGGTATCAGTCTGTACAATTCTGTTAAACCTCGTTCCTACATGAGTCTGTATTTGTAAAAGTACATGTTGTCTATACGATGTGTCTTGGAAACCCCCCTTTTTAACAAAACATTTTTGGAATAAAATATATTGATTTTACAATTGTTACTCTTCTATGTGCCATTAAAGTCCATATCTACATACATTTTCCTTTGACTTTTTAAAACGGACGAGGCACTATTCACTTATAATTGATGTCCCTGGTTACCGCCCCAGTGAAACATTAGCAATTTTGCATATATCCAAGTCCGCCCCCCCCCCCCCCCTCCAATAATCTTTTCTGAATTCTACCCAGTGGGAAAAAGTGAAATTTTCTATATCTTGAAGTACAGGACACAGGCAACAAATTCATACACCATGGGTATAGGTGTGTATCTTTGGGTGAGTGGACACTGGCAAGCTTTTGAGGACATGCTCCCCTGGAGTGCCTGCCTTACAATCCTACCCCACTCCATCAATCCTCAGTTTTGTGGAAAGCAATGCAAAGTAAACAAAGGAAAGGAATGTAGGGAGCGTCTTGTACCATAGTCCAAGATATAGAATTTACAGGTAAGTCAAAACTCCTATCTTTCTCCATTGCTTCAGTATTCAGAAATCTTTCTCCACTGGTTGAGGAGCTACAATCAGTTGGCACTGAACAGGGGTTAATCGATCCATCTAGGACAGGGGTGAGGAACCTTTTTTCTGCCAAGGGCCATTTGGGTATTTATAAAACCATTCGGGGGCCGTACAAAATTATCACCTTAAAAATTAGCCTGTTATATTTGGTCAAACATTTAATTAACTCACCCCTAATGTGATGGCTGCAACTGCTTCTCTTTGGTGAGGTGTGTGTGATGTTAGCTGGTATTGATGATGTTGCTACTCGCAACAGGTTTTCCAGGTTTGAATCGGTCAGTCTGGAGCGCAGACGACTTTTTTGTGGTGGTAAGTTTTGAAAAGAACTACTGGCAGGTACTGCCGGTGGGTATAGCTGGCTGGTACTGCTGGCTTGTACTGTGCTGTGAGTACTGCTGGATGGAACTGCTGGTTCAGGCTGATACTGCTGTGGGTACTGCTGGCTGGTACTGCTGTGGGTACTGCTGACTCAGGCTGGTACTGTGCTGTAGGTACTGCTGGCTGGTACTGCTGGCTCAGGTGGGTACTGCTGGCTCAGGCTGGTACTGCTGGCATGTACTGCTGGCTGGTACTGTGCTGTAGGTACTGCTGGCTGGTACTGTTGTAGGTACTGCTGGCTAGTACTGCTGGCTCTGCTGTGGGTACTGCTGGTTCTGCTGTGTGTTCTGCTGGTACTGCTGCGAGTACTGCTGGCTCTGGCTGGTATTGCTGTGTGTGCTGCTGGCGGGAAATGCTGGCTAGAAGAAGTGTAGCAGCGCCATGCTGGAGGAAGAGGTGATGTTTCCTGTATTGGTCACAGGCGGAGTGCATTTAATATCACTCCGCCTGTGACTCACTCAGACTGTCATAACAGATCAGGAACTATACAGGAAGCATCGGCTCCATTCTGACAGATCAGCTGAGAGACACAGACTCAGCTGCATGGGGGGCCGGACCAGATCACTTCGGGGGCCGCATACGGCCCCCGAACCATAGGTTCCCCACCCCTGATCTAGGAAACAATGTTCATTGCCACAGGTAATGTATGATCAGTGAAAGACTGCAGGAAGTACATCTAGATTCCTTTTATTGGACACTTAAAACATACATACACACACATACATACATACATACATACATACACACACACATACATACATACATACATACATACATACATACATACATACATACATACATATATATATATATATATATATATATATATATATATATATATATATATATATATAGTGGTTGCATAAGTGTGCACACTTATAACTCGGGTTGAAGCTCTTTTCACAATTAAAGCAGAGTTCCAGCCTCAAATACCTTTTTTAACTAAAACTACCCCTATAATACTAATCCATCGCCCTTTACAGAACCGCTATTCTCATACTTACAAGGTGTATGGTATTGGATTTTAGTCAAAATCTTACTTTTAAAAACACTGTCTGGGCGCGGCCATCCTGGATGTGGGCATCTGAAACCGCAGTGTAATCTGCTGTGTCCTTCCTGATTCCAGGGAGTGTTCTGCGAGTTCTTCCTGATTCCAGCTTCCTGGGAGTGATGACAAACAGCTCCCAGGATGCAATGCAAAGGCGGAAGTGATATCGGTGGCCGTGGCCACAGAGGGGGGAGAAGGAGGAAGTACAATCAAAAATGCTCTAAGGTAAGGGACCCCCGAAAAAAATTGAAAATGCCCAATTGTTGATCAGCATAGCGAGCACTCCAGGAATCACTAAAGTTGCAAAATAGGCCGCAACTCCGCTTTAACCACTTAAGCCCCGGACGATTTTACCCCCTTCCTGACCAGGGCCTATTTTGCGATTTGGCACTGCGTGACTTTAACGGACAATTGCGCGGTCGTGCGACGCTGTACCCAAATTAAATTTACGTCCTTTTTCTCCCACAAACAGAGCTTTCTTTTGGTGGTATTTGATCACCTGTGCGATTTTTTGATCATGCGCTATAAACAAAAAAAAGCGACAATTTACAAAAATAACAATATTTTTCAAATTTTTTTTTACATGAAATTCCCCCCCCCCCCCCCCCCAAAAAAATGTAAAAATCTAAATTTTTTTAACATTTTAGGCCAATTTGTTTTCTGATACATATGTTTGATTTTTATTTATTTTTTTAACCAATCGCAAAAAGCGTATTTTGATTGGTTTGCGCAAAAGTTATTGCGTTTACTAACTAAGGGAAAGATTTATGTTGGTTTTTTTTTTAAACGCGTAATGGCGGCGATCTGCGATTTTTTTTTTTATATATACATATTTTATGCTACATATGTTTGGTAAAAAAAAAAAAAAATCACAAAAAGCGTATTTTGATTGGTTTGCGCAAAAGTTATCGCGTTTACTAACAAAGGGAAAGATTTATGTTGGTTTTTTTTTTAAACGCGTAATGGCGCCGATCTGTGATTTTTTTTTTTTATTTTGCGGCATTGCGGCGGACAGATCGGACCCTTGACTGACATTTTTGACACTTTTGGGGGTACCAGTGACATTACTACAGTAATCAGTGCTATACATATGCACTGTTACTGTAAAAATGGCACTGGGAGGGAAGGGGTTAACTTTATTGGAGAGGGAGGGGTTAAGTGTGTCCCTAGGGGCGTGCTTTTAACTGTGATTGGATGTGGCTGTGTGTGTAACAGCACAGATCAACGGTCCTACATAGCAGGGGAGAATGACAGGCGGCTTTGTTTACATTAGCCACCTGCCTTTCTCCCTCTCCACCCGACGATCGCGAGTGACCGACGGACATCGGGTCCTCCGGTCACACGCGCGGGCTGCTTAGGGAACGAAAGGGGGCGGGAGCCTGCCTCTGGCGGTGCGCGCTCGCCCCCTATTGGCTCCCAGGCTAGTGAAGTACCGGTACGTCACTTTGCCTGGGAGGGGCTGACCGCCGCCGTATATAGTCGGGCGGCGGTGGGCAAGTTAAGCAATGCCATTCAATCTCATGGTAAATAGGAGTCAGAACACCTTCCATCATTTAAAGTGCCTTTGATGAACCCCAAATAAAGTTCAGCTGTTCTAGTAGGTCTTTCTTGACATTTTCTTAGTCGCATCCTACAGCAAAAGCTATGGTCTGCAGAGAGCTTGCAAAGCATCAGAGGGATCTCATTGTTAAAAGGTATCAGTCAGGAGAAGGGTATGAAAGAGTTTTCAAGGCATTAGATATACCAGGGAACTCAGTGAAGATAGTCCTCATCAAGTGGAAAAAATATGGCACAACTGTTACCAAGAACTGGATGACATCCTAAAGTTGATGAAAAGAAGAGAACTGGTCAGAGAGGCTGCCAAGAGGCCTACATCAGAGCTGCAGGAATATCTGGCAAGTACTGGCTGTGTGGTACATGTGACAACAATCTCCCATATTCTTCATGTCTGGGCTATGAGATCGAGTAGCAAGTTGGAAGCCTTTTCTTACCAAGAAAAACATCCAAGCCCGACTACATTTTGCAAAAACACATCTGAAGTCTCCGAAGACCATGTGGGAAAATGTGTTCTGGTCTGATGAAACCAAGGTTGAACTTTTTGGCCAGAATTCCAAAGGATATGTTTGGCGCAAAAACAACACTGCACATAACCAAAAGAACAACATACCCACGGTGAAGCATGGTGGTGGCAGCATCATGCTTTGGGGCTGTTTTTCTTCAACTGGAACAGGGGCCTTGGTCAAGGTAGAGGGAATTATGAACAGTTCCAAATACCAGTCAATATTGGCACAAAACCTTCAGGCTTCTGCTAGAAAGCTGAACATGAAGAGGAACTTCATCTTTCAGCATGACAACAACCCAAAGTATACATCCAAATCAACAAAGGAATGGCTTCACCAGAAGAAGATTAAAGTTTTGGAATTGCACAGCCAGAGCCCAGACCTGAATCCGATTGAAAATCTGTCTGGTGATCTGAAGAGGGCTGTGCACAGGAGATGCCCTTGCAATCTGACAGATTTGGAGTGTTTTTGCAAAGAAGAGTGGGCAAATCTTGCCAAGTCAAGATGTGCCATGCTGCTAGACTCATACCCAAAAAGACAGAGTGCTGTAATAAAATCAAAAGGGTGCTTCAACAAAGTATTAGTTTAAGAGTGTGCACACTTATGAAACCATATTATTTTAGTTTTTTATTTTTACTTTCCTTCACCTAAAAGAATTCAGCTTGTTGCTCAACAGTTGTTCAAGAGTTGTACAGTTTAAGGTTAAATTAAAAGGTGGAAAAGATCATAAAGATTATTTTTTACATGAGCTGCCAAATACCAATAAGGGGGGGGGGGGAAGCAATGGGTAACTAGAATGTTAAAATCCTACCATGTTTAGTTAGGTCAGCAATGCATGATGCCAAATACTGCAGAGATTCCTCTTCATTATTAGGATCCAGAAGGGCCAGTAGTAGTTCCTCAAAGCACTGACTTTGTACAATGACCTATAGCAAAACAAAAGAACAATCCTTAGACATTCGTGAATGTTTACCACCACTCAATTTAATACTCCTGTAGAAAAACACGTTGCAATTCAGTACTATTATTATATAGTATTATTCAGTTATTCAATTTGAATAATCAAGATGGTTTTGCTTATCCAGTGTTTCACACAGCATAGTTGAAATGTAAATTAAAAGTGCTCCCCCAACCTGTAAATAAGGTAGTCGGCAAGCTGACGATCGCAACCTACTGGTCAACCACGGGGAGCAGACAGGTAGATCATGAACACGGCCCTGCCTCCCCCCTCCCCCCTCCCTCCACCACTTTCACATTCAATGCAGAGCGGAGAGCGGGAGGCAGCATAGTGCTGGATGGAGGGCAAGGACTGAAGCTATCCTTTTGTGCTAGCCAGGAGGTGATTGGTTGCTAGGTGGTCCTAGCAACCAATCACCAGCTTATTATAAAAAGTTAACCCTGGCAGCTCCCGCTCTCGCATTCCGTCCAGCACTATGCTGTCTCCTGATCTCCGCTCTGCTGTACACATGCAGTCAGGTAGAAAGTGCTACCTACACAGAGCTATGTGAGGAGACACTGTTGGAGGGGGGAAAGAGGACAATACAGTGGGCGAGGGGTGATGAGGAAGGGACAGAGGACACGGCTTTGGGCTATGGGGAGGCAGAGAACACTACAGTGGGAGGGCGATGTTAAGTAGGTTCAGAGGACACTACTGTAACACACTAAGGTGATCTAGAATGTATTCACAGCGCTTCACTTTTTCCACATTTTGTTATGCTACAGCCTTTTTCCAAACTGGATAAAATTCATTATTTTCCTCAAAATTCTACAAACAATAACCCATAAAGACAATGTGAAAAAAGTTTGAAATCTTAGAAAATGTATTAAAAATAAAAAAACAAACAAAATCCCATGTACATAAGTATTCACAGCCTTTGCCATGACATTCAAAATTAAGTTCAGGTGCATCCTGTTTCCACCTGTGGTAAATTTAGTTGATTGGAAATTATTTAGAAAGGCACACACCTGTCTATTTATAAGGTCCCACAGTTAACAGTGCATGTCAGAGCACAAACTAAGCCTGAAAAAGTTCAAGGAATTGTCTTTAAACCTCCGAGACAGGATTGTATCAAGGCAACAATCTGGGGAAGGGTACAGAAAAAGGTCTACACCATTGAACACAGTGGCCTCTATCATCCATAAATGGAAGAAGTTTGGAACCCCCAGGACTCTTCCTAGAGCAGGCCCCCCATCCAAACAGTGATCGGGGGAGAAGGGCCTTAGTCAGGGAGGTAACCAAAAACCCGATGGTCACTCTGACAGAGATCCAGCATTCCTCTGTGTAGAGAGGAGAACCTTCCAGAAGAAGAACAACCATCTCTGAATTACTTCACCAATCAGGCCTGTATGGGTAAAGTGGCCAGATGGAAGCCACTCCTCAGTAAAAGGCACACGACAGCCCACCTGGAATTTGTCAAAAAGGCACCTGAACCACGAGAAACAAAATTCTCTGATTTGATGAAACAAAGATTGAACTCTGTAGCCTGAATGACAAGCGTTATGTCTGGAGGAAACCAGGCACCACTCATCACCTGGCCAATACCATCCATACAGTGAAGCATGGCGATGGCAGCATCATGCTGTGGGGATGTTTTTCAGCAGCAGGAACTGGGAGACTAGGAAGGATCGAGAGAAAGATGAATGCAGCAATGTACAGAGACATCCTTGATGAAAACATGCTCCAGAGCGCTCTGGACCTCAAAATGGGGCGAAAGTTCGTCTTCCAACAGGACAACAACCCTACGCACACAGCCAAGAGAACAAAAGAGTGGCTACGGGACAATTCGGTGAATGTCCTTGAGTGGCCCAGCCAGAGCCCACACTTAAACCAGATTGAACATCTTTGGAGAGATCTGAAAATGGCTGTGCACCGACGCTTCAACAAAGTGTAGCACTGCCCCCTTGAGGACTGCTGGATATTACACTTACGGGTCCCCCTGGGTTACCATTAGCAAAACTGGCATTCACAATTTATCACTTTACTTCTTGGCTCAGTCAATGATCAGTCCAGGGATATGTAGTTGTTTTTGGAGTTTTATTTTAAATGGGGATGGGAGAAGGGAATAGTGGGATACTCCAAATCAACTATTCACAAGATGGAGGACTTCTAGTCCTCAATACTGCCAGGCTGTTGATTCACCCTGCCACTTAGGTGAATTTGGGGTTAAGTCTGTATCCAGATGACTTGATGAACTAAATTCTCTTCAGGACACTCTCCTAGCATCCTCTCTCGACCACTGACTATCCTACTCCAGGGTGGCCCCCCTCAAATCAGGCACCTAGAAACGATCCCCTGTACTCAATACCGTTTTTCTAGGGTCTGCAGTGTCTCCCCATTAGTCAGCTCACCTGGACCTCTGGGTTCAGCTCCATTCCTCTGGCCCTCAGGACGACCTCCTGATGCCACGTGCCACTGCTACAGAGGAGGCAGCCGCCACCTACCTCTGGGACTCTGCTCACCAGCCAAAGACCCCGCAGCACATGTGCTCCTGGCTTTTATACGGTATCCCAGAATGCACAGAGACAGCCAGTCTCTGCCAATCACCAGGCCTGTATGAAAGCCTATTTACCCATTGGTCAGGTTTCCTCCCACTGTCCAACATGCCTCCTTATTGGACCAGTGTGAAGCACTCTCTAGACCCAATGAATCACGTACTGAGCACACCTAACTCACAGATCCTTCTCTCTGGTAGGCAGAAATATAGATTTGCCCACTGCTCCTCTGATAGACAGAGCCAAAAACTATACTCTCGCACTAGCACCTACCTAGGAGGGTGCTACAAAATGATCGAGCAAAGCCTGTGAATACTTATGTACATGTGATTTTTTCCTTTTTTTATTTTTAATAAATTCGCAAAGATTTCAAAACAAACTTCTTTCATGTGGTCATTATGAGGTATTGTTTGTAGAATTTTGAGAAGGACTATAATGAATTTAATCCATTTTGGAGTAAGGCTGTAACATACTGCGAATACTTTCTGGATGCACTGTTAAAAGTTTTGTGCCATCTATTTATTAGGAGCTTTATAGTTTCCTATGTTTTAGGGCGCCGCATAATACACCCACTGACTCATTACCTACTTTACTGTAGAATTTTTTTTGTTAAGGAGGAGAAAATGACCTACACATGTACGCACAGACATTTTATTATTGAAAAACAAAAGAGGATACAAAACCTGTAGATCAAGGTCAAAGCAGCAGATCAAGAGGACTGTTGCCAGAGCAGATTTTCAACTCTTTTGCTCTAAAATACAAGTAAAAACTGCCTATGACAGCTAATGTGTTAAAGTCCACTTACTGTGGGTTACTTTAGTTTAAGGTTTAATCCAATGCCACAACCCGGATTCTGCTTCCTTAGGCTTTGTTATTCTGTGACTGGAAGAATGGTGGGCTTTTTATGTTTCCGCTAACTAGATTCTCAGATCACCAGTAAAAAAATATTTTAAGTAGAGCTGTACAATGCATATATGTCTGGATAAATAAATGCAGATCAGGGGGAGAGAGGTTTGGCCACTATAGACATTTCACGGTTAACTTTTCAAGTTTAAAGCTGAACTGTAGCAGACAGTTCTGAAAACTACAACAACATTTACCCACTCCTGTTCCTAGCCATTTTTCAGTTTTTAAGGGCTGTGATAGTATTACTTTGTATTCAAACTGTGATCGTTTGAAATACTTGGTCATGCAACACTTGACCCAACTGAACATTGTCATTTTTGAGAGGAATAGAACTTTTGGGTGATATTTAACAACCAATAAGGTTCTCTGCAGAAAACCCAACTTTATAGTCGGGATCCACCCAAATACCTGGACAGGCAGCTGACACAGCCTCTCAGTGAGCTGCTGAGAGACTGAGCCAGCTGCTCCTCCCCCCTCCACATCCCAGCACTCCAGTGAGTGCTGGATGGGCAGAACAGAGGCTCTGCTTAGTGGAGACTGAGAACTGTGCAAACAGCAGTCTGATCACTCAGTTCTCGGTGTAAAGGCCCTGGGGGACAGATTACAGGTAGAGTCAAGCTGAAGTTTAAAAATGTAGGAGATGAGGTAGTAAAAGGGTTAAAGAACGAGCCCTACACCTACTGTGCTGTGATCACAGGAACTAATGAACAACTCATGAGTTTGTTTCCTTTCTTCCTCCGATAAAAAGGAAGGGCTCTCAGATATAGGCACAAGTCTGTGTACACCTGAAATTGCAGTAATTGGTCAGAGAAGAGAGACATTTGGATGGCTTCTGAACACTGTGCCTGTGAACTAAACCAACCAAGGTTGACTCAGTTCACTGAAATCAATAGGCAGAACAGCAGTCCAAAAGCGATTTCTGAAATGTTTATAGATGTCACTCCAGAAACAGACATCCACCTATTAACCATTGTTTACAAAGAAGGGAAGTGGTAAATAAAGATGAGGTAATCTCCAAAGTAAGCATGCTTTCACTTAATGAATTGCTATTTGTTGGGTGTGCAGATATTTTAACAATTTACAGAGATGTCTTAGTGGCAGTGAAGAGCTGAAGTGCATTACACAAAACTCAGATTAAGGTAAACTGTTTAACACAGCTGCATTGTTTCCTAGATATCAACTGCAGGTCACCAATTGATTTCACCTGTTGCTTTAAAATTGCTCCTCAACTGACATGTATACTCATGCCAACTAAGAGCACTGTCCAACCATTTTACCAACCCATTATTTATGTCACCAGGTAGCATCTACTAGACCAGGGGTGTCAAACACAATTATTGTGGGCCTGGTTTAGCATTATGGTTGCCCTCAAAGGGCCAGTTGTATCCAAGACTAGATGTCCAGAGCCCCACACCCCTCTCCTTTACATCAGAAGACCCCCCCAACACCTGAAGTCAAAGAGTCCCCCAGCCCCCCTTTCATCACAGTGCACCCCCCTCACCTTGTGCTGTTTCCAGGAAGAAACTGGGGGTGGAGCTGGAAAACAAAGTGCAGGATGGGTTGGAGCCAGCCGAATGAGACCAGAGGAGGAGGAGACAAGGGGGTGCTGCGGCTAGATTTGTGGAAGGAGTTATGTCCTCCACTATGCTGCTGACTGTTGATATGATGTACAAGGTTGGGGGGAGCAGAGAAGAGCCGCTGCGATGCTGCACTGACAGGATCTGGCAGAGGAGTTCTGTACTTCTCTCTGCTGCAGACTGCTGAGACAAGATTGGGGGAAGAAACAAGGGGGTTGCCACAGCTGTAAGAGGTGCGAGGGCCAGATAAAAAAACATGAAGGGCTGGATTTGGCCCACAGGCCTCGTGTATGACACATGTGTACTTAACAACTTTTACAAAAACATTACCAGCCATCGTCATGACAAGTATGGATGCCTCTAATGTTTTCCTTAGCATGAACCACACTGCTCCTTATCCTTTGAAGGAGGTACACTGATGTTTATACACATGCTTGAGTTCTAAATCAATCTCCAGTACAGATCATTCCTTAACGGCCCACTCAGACCTCTCCAGTTCGGTGTGTTTTACAGAAAACACGTTATGTACACTGCAGTGCCATTCATAATTAATGGTACCTCAACGCATATGCACCTTCACACACTACAGTGCATTTTAATTAACTGTGTCAGAAAAAAACGGTTTATGGTAAATTTTTGGTCCAGTCTAGTGTATTAGCAGCCTATTCATTCAAATGGGTTGCCTTAACACGACGTTGCAATGTACCAGAATAAAAAGGTCCAAAAGGGCCCTTAATATCTTGCAGAACAGTCCTTCTGACTAATATAGAAAATGCTCCTATGGGAATCACCCTGTGACTTTAGCATTTCCTAGCAGAAATAGGTACCTCTATGTTCTCGGCTTGGCACAGATTCTGGATTGCGCAAGCCGCATGGATCACAACCACAGGGTTTGCCCTCTCTGTCTGCATCAACATGGCTAAATGCTGAAGCATTTCTTCGCACAAGGCATCCTGAAAAAAATAAAAAAAATTATGAAATGTGTTCTGACAGTATAAAGCAGGCAACATACCTTCCTAAAAAATAAAATCAGTAACAAGCTTGCCAAACTCTGCAGATAAAAGTTTAAACTGCATTTATTAGGACAACTAAAAATTACACTCAAGCAATTCATCTTAATTTCAGGAACGATTTAGGTTTTATCCTGACACAATATTGTTTGATGTGCACTTGACACCCATAAAAGAGTACAGTTTAAAAACCTTTGATCAGGCTTTATGGTTTGTTGGTTCTCCCAGGACTCGACTCAAAAGGTAAAATCAACATAAAATGTAACCATCTACGCTCTTCTACGTTTTCTGGGTGAGAGGGCTTTGGATTCTGGGCCCCCAATTAATATCACTTTTATTCTGCAGAAAACATGCTTCCAGTGTTTATTATATTTCTGCTCCAAAACAATAAAAAAACAAAATACAATAAAAAATTGAAAATGAAATCTGAGTAGGTGACATTAGGACTGCTAATGGCTTTATACTTTGCTCAAAAAAAAAATGTAAGGAAAACTTTGAAAAACACATCAGATCTCAATAGAGGAAAATTATCATGCTGGATATCTATACTGATATGGACTGGGTAATGTGTTAGTAACAAAAAGATGCTACATTGTTTGATGGAAAGGAAAATGATCAACCTACAGAGGTCTTAATTCAAAGACAATGTCTTGACAATGTCAGGGCATGCTCCTAATGAGACAACGGATGGTGTCTTGGGGTATTTCCTGGACCAGGGCATCACTGAGCTCTTGAACAGACGGAGTTGCAACCTGGCAGTGTTAGATGGCATGAAACAATGTCCCAGGGGTGTTCTATTGGATTTAGGTCAGGCGAGCGTGGGGGCCAGTCAATGGTATTAATTCCTTCATCCTCCTAATGGCAGTCAGGGTGCCATTGTGTAGCCTGTAGAGGTCTGTGCGTTCCTCCATAGATATGCCTCCCCAGACCATCACTGACCCACCACCAAACTGGTCGTGCTGAACAATGTTACAGGCAGCATAATGTTCTCCAGACCCTTTCATGTCTGTCACATATGCTCAGGTGAACCTGCTCTTATCTATGAAAAGCACAGGGTGCCAATTCTGGTGTTCAATGGCAAATGCCTATCAAGCTCCATGGTACCAGGTAGTGAGCACAGGGACCACTAGAGGACGTAGGGCCCTTAGGCCACCCTCATGAAGTCTGTTTCTGATTGTTTGGTCACACCAGTGGCCTGCTGGAGGTCATTTTGTGGGGCTGTGGCAGTGTTCATCCTGTTCCTCCTTGCACAAAGGAGCAGATACTGGTCCTCCTGATGGGTTAAGGACCTTCTACGGCCCTGTGCAGCTCTCTAGAGCAGTGGTTCTCAAATCCGGTCCTCGGGACCCACTAACAGGCCAGATTTTAAGTATTACCTTGGGGGATGCAGACTAGAATACTGCAATCACTGAGAAGCAAATGAGATCACCTGTGATGTAATTTAGTTATCTTGCAAACCTGGCCTGTTGGTGGGTCCCGAGGACCGGATTTGAGAACCACTGCTCTAGAGTAACTGCCTGTCTCCTGGAATCTCCTCCATGCTCTTGAGACGGAGCTCTTAAGACCAAGCAAACCTTCGGGCAATGGCACATATTGATGTGCCATCCTGGAAAGTTGGACTGCCTTTGCAACCGCTATAGGGTCCAGGTATTGCCTCATGCTACTAGAAGTGACATTGAACCTTACCAAATTCAAACTAGTGAAAAAATGGCGAGAAAAGATGGGAGTAGGGGAAAAAAAATGTTAGTGTCCTGCAGCTGTAAAGCCATTCCTGTTTTGAAGGTCATCTCATTGTTGCCCATCTAGTGCACCTGTTAATTCCAATAACACCAAAGCAGCTAAAACAGATTAACCCCCTCTGCTACTTAACTGGCCAGATCAATATCCCAGGAGTTTAATTGACTTGATTGCTATACAGTACTTTGATTAAAAAGTGTTCCTTTATTTTTTTGACCAGTGTAATTAGTAAAGTAGGAACAACTATGGCATATCTAAGAGTGGCAAAAGAGTGGGTGGGGTAAAGATTAGCCATCAGCACCACTACTACCTAGGACATTGATGGCGAACCTTGGCACCCCAGATGTTTTAGAACTACAATTTCCATGATGCTCATGCACTCTGCAGTGTAGTTGAGCATCATGGGAAATGTCGTTCCAAAACATCTGGAGTGCCAAGGTTCGCCATCACTGACCTAGGACCCAAGTCAGGAGATGACAGCAATGTAGTGACCAATATGGCATGGGAGTTGAGTAAGGGTAAGTCTCGGTTCACACTAGGTCGCTCCGACTTAGGGAGCGACCTGTGAAGTCGCGTGCAGCGCGACTTGCACGGACTTCATAAAATGAATGTCTATGCAAGTCGCCTCCAGGTCGCCCCGAAGTAGTACAGGACACTTTTTTCTAAGTCGGAGCGACTTGTGTCGCTCCTATTAGAACGGCTCCTGTACCGCACAATGGGAGCGTGACGGACCGCAACTTGTCAGGCTGACAAGTCGCGGTCCAAGTCGGACTAGTGTGAATGCGGTCTAAAGAGGAGGAGAGGTCACAAAAGAAGGTTAGTGTTGAAGAGGTGACGTGGCTAGATCATCATAGAAAGAAAAAGACAACATTACAGTGCCTTGAAAAAGTATTCATATCCCTTGAAAAAATTTACACATTTTGTCATGTTACAACCAAAAATGTAAATGTATTTTATTGGGATTTTATGTGATAGATCAACACAAAGTGGCACATAATTGTGAAGTGGAAGGAAAACAATAAATGGTTTTCAAATTTTTACTAAATAAATATGTGAAAAGTGTGGCGTGCATTTGTATTCAGCGCCCTTTACTCTGATACCCCTAACTAAAATCTAGTGGAACCAATTGCCTTCAGAAGTAACCTAATTAGTAAAAAGAGTCCACCCGTATGTAATTTAATCTCAGTATAAATACATCTGTTCTTTGAAGCCCTCAGAGGTTAGAAAACCTTAGTGAACAAACAGAATCATGAATGCCAGGAAACACACCAGACAGGTCAGGGATAAATTTGTAAAGAAGTTTAAAGCAGGGTTAGGTAAAAAAAAAAAAATCCCAAGCTTTCAACTTCTCATGGAGCACTGTTCAATCCATCATTCAAAAATGGAAAGAGTATGGCATAACTGCAAACTTTCCAAGACATGGCCATCCACCTAAACTGATAGGCCAGGCAAGGAGAGCATTAATCTGAGAAGCAGCCAAGAGGCCCATAGTAACTGTAGAGGAGATGCAGAGAACCCCAGCTCAGATGGGAGAATTTGTCCTCAGGACAACTATTAATCATGCACACCACAAACCTGGCCTTTATGAAAGAGTGGCAAGAAGAAAGCCATTGTTGAAAGAAAGCCATAAGAAGTCCCGTTTGCAGTTTGGGAGAAGCCATGTAGTGGACACAGCAAACATGTGGAAGAAGGTGCTCTGGTCAAATCAGATTAAAATTGAACTTTTTGGCCTAAAAGCAAAATGCTATGTGGAAAACACTGAACATCACCCTGAATACACCATCCCCACCATGAAACATGGTGGTGGCAGCATCATGTTGTGGGGAGGTTTTCTTCAGCAGGGACAAGGAAGCTGGTCAGAGTTGATGGGAAGATGAATGGCGCCAAATACAGCTACAGGGCAATCTTAAAAGAAAACCTGTCTTCAAAAGACTTGAGACTGGGGGCGGAGGTTCACCTTCCAGCAGGACACTGACCCTAAACATACAGAAAGAGCTACAATGGAATGGTTTAGATCAAAGCATATTTAGGTGTTAGAATGGTCAAATCAAAAGTCCAGACCTAAATCCAATTGAGAATCTGTGGCAAGACTTAAAAATTGCTGTTCACAGACACTCTCATCCAATCTGACAGAGCTTGAGCCATTTTGCAAAGAATGGGCAAAAATGTCACTCTCTAGATGTGCAAAGCTGGTAGAGACATACCCAAAAAGACTTGCAACTGGAATTTCAGCAACAGGTAGTTCTACAAAGTATTGACTCAGGGAGGCTGAATACAAATGCATGCCATACTTTTCAGATATTTGTAAAAAAAAATTGAAAACCCATTTATAAATTTTCCTTCCACTTCACAATTATGTGCCACTTTCTGTTGGTCTATCACATAAAACCTCAAAATACATTTATGTTTTTGGTTGTAACATGACAAAATTTCAACAGGTATGAATACTTTTTCAAGGCACTGTACATGAAAAAAAAATGGATTTTTGTAAAATCTTACCGTAAAATCCTTTTCTCTTAAGCTCATTGACAGACGTAGTCCTCCTTGATTAATATCAACTCGGGTTATACTGCCCTCTACAGGAGTAGGACTAGACAGGAAAGAAAACGTTCTGGCCACACCTTAGGGGCAGTCCCAGAGGGTATATCCTCTCACTTCCTGCTACAGCAAATCAGTTATGTCACAAAGCAGTGTTTAGAGAATTTAACCCAACCCAACTCAAAAACAGAGGGGCGGGTACTACGTCTGTCAATGAGCTTAAGAGATAAGGATTTTACGGTAAGATTTTACAAAAATCCATTTTTCTCTGTCGCTCATTGACAGACGTAGTCCTCCTTGATGAATATCAACTCGGGACGTCCCAAAGCAGTGCCACAAATGAGGGGTGGGAAAATGGAAATCAAAATCCAATCTAGAAGGCCCAACCGGTGCCAACTAGAAGTTTTAAAGGCTCATCAATCATACGATGAGACTCAACTGAAATTCCAACGGAAAAAAAACCCTCGAGGTAGACCACCGGTCTCCTCAAATTGCGGCCTGCAAAACCTTGCGGCCAAATGAGGCATCCGCCGATGCCATCACATCAACTTTATAAAATTTTGTAAAGGTATGAACCGACGACCAGGTAGCCGCCTTGCCCACCTGGACCACCTTAACAGGGAACGGAGGATTCCGACCCTTAATAGAATAAGCCTGTACCACCGTCTGTCTAATCCATTTGGAGATACTCGCGGCAGATGCAGGCAACCCCTTTCTGGGGCCATCCGTGATCACAAAAAAGTGAATCCATCTTACGGAACGATTCCGTAGTCTACAGGTATACCCTGATTGCCCGAACCACATCCAAGGAATGCAACGCATATTCCTGAGGATGATTGGGCTTAGGACACAAGGAAGGTAGCACAATATCTTCATTCAGATGAAAATCTGAAACCACCTTAGGAAGAAAGGATGGCTTCTGATGAAGAACTACCTTATCCCTATGAACCACTAGAAATGGGGAATGGCATGATAATGCAGCCAGTTCTGACACCCTGCGTGCAGAAGTGATAGCCACCAAGAAGGCCACCTTCTGGGATGATGTAAGCAAGGGAATCTCCCTAAAAAGGTTTCTGAAGAACCGACAAACACCAAATTAAGATCCCAGGGCGGTAAGGGCACGCGCACTGGCGGAGCCAAGTGCCGCACCCCCCGGACACCAAGGAATGAGAAGCCCAAGGCTTCTGAAAGAAGATTGCTAATGCTGAAACCTGACCCTTGATAATGCTCAAGGATAGTTTCTGCTCAACCCCCTTTTGCAGAAAAGCCAAGATTCGGGTCACCGAATAGGTACGTGGGGGAAATTCCAAAGATTCCCACCACGCGATATAAGTCTTCCATGTGCGATAATAGACTTTGCTGGAAGTCGCTTTCCTTGCTTTAATTAGAGTAGGAATAACTGAAGCTGACAACCCTCTGTCCTTCAGTACCTGGGTCTCAATAGCCAGGCCATTAAAACCCGCGACTGTAAAGCACGATGGAAGATCGGTCCTTGAGACCGCAGATCCTCCCTGGAAGTCTCCAAGGAGCGTCCGCGACTAGCCTGTCCAAGTCGGCGTACCCGGCTTGACGAAGCCAGCTCGGAATTTCCAGGATAACTGGAGTTCCCTCCACCTCTATCCTGCGGAGAAATCTCAGCAGCAATTTGAGAGGGGGGGGGGGGGGGGAAGACATATAGTAGCTGATACTGCCTTTACAGGCCGTTCAGCGCGTCTGCTGCGTCCGCTAGAGGATCGCGGGTGCGAGCCCTGTTGAGCCAACCTACCAACAGATCCATATCCGGGGTGCCCCAATGAAGGGACAGCTGGTGAAATACCTCTGGATGAAGAGACTATTCCTCTTGATCCAGAATCTGAGGCTGAAATAATCTGCCTGTCCACCTCCGTGATAAATATCGCGGAGAGAACTGGAACAACTGATCCCCCAATAAGAATGTTGGCCACTTCTATGGCCGCCAGGGCACTCTTGGTGCCCCTTGGTGATCGACCTAAGTCATGACCGTGGCATAGTCCGATTGAATCCGAACCGGGCTGCCCTGGAGCTGCTCGGTCCAGTAAATCAGAGAAAGTCTGATCGCTCTCAGTTCCAACACATTTATCGGTAACCTGGAATTTATCAGAAGAAATGACTTCCCCTGGCTGAGCATCGGAGACCGAAGCCACCAGACCAGAGCCTCCCTGGTCCGCTCACTCAATCGGATCCGATTGTCCAGGGAATCGGGATTCTGATTCCATAAGGGAAGAATCTCCTCTTTGGAGAATTCGGGTATGAGACTGGGCAAACGGTACTGCCTCTAAGGAGGCGACCATCAATCCCAGCCAGTTGACGGACAGCAACATCCGAATCATTGACTGAATCTTCTGGAGTTTCTCCGCATGGAGAAACACTCTTGCCAAGGATGTATCCAAAATTAGGCCCAGATAGTTCAGTCTCCTGGTGGGAACCAGGGATGATCTTTGGGAAAAGCAACGAAAACGCTGATGTCCTGCGAAGATGGGGATATGAGGATAGGCATCCTAAATGTCTATGGATGCCAGGAAATCCCCCTGATGCAGGGAGGCCACCACTGTATGGATGGACTCCATCTCTTCCAAGACCAGAATTGGACGCACCTAGCCCTTTTTCCTGGGCATTGTGAACAAGTTCGACTAGAACTCCTCCAAGGAATGGGAACTACCACTGCTTGTTGTATCAAGCTGTCCCCCGCAAAGCTTTTTAAGCGACCCGGGGATGTTGAATATTGGAAGGGAAGAATCGCACCGGTGGAAGTGATCGAAACTCGATCTTGTATCCCGACCATATGACCTTGCGAACCCCTTTATCCGGGATTCTGGAAAGCCCTGGATCCGGAAACCGGTGAAGACGTCCCCCCACCCCAGAGATGAGTGGGGCCCATTCTGTCAATCCAACGGGATAACAGTGGTTTTATTTAGTCTGGAAATCGGTGAGTCCACTATTGGTGGTACCGTCCATCTTTGAAATGAGGGATTCCTCAAAATGATAGCGCCTAGCAATGCGTTAGGAAATAGCAGGGCTCATTTACGGACGACCCTATTTGGGCAATGGAAACCCTTTACCATTTTTGGTAGGCTTGCTAGTACCAAAAAAGGAATACGAGTCTCAGCTACCTCTGCCGGTGTAACCTCAAGATTAAAGGTTTCCCGGACAGACACAACTAGTGCTTCCACCAACGCTTCTTGTGCTATGGCGGAGGCAGAAGCGTCCTCCTTACTGTCTGAGGAGACCGTACCTGAGACAACAACCCCAGAAAAGGGACTGCAATGACCAGCTCAGAATCCGTATCTGAGATATCAGATGACATAGGGGTAGGCGGGGGTCGCTCTTCTTGACCCCCGTCCCTGACAGGCCACCTCCACCCGGGATACCAAAGACTCCAAAACGCTGATAATGCATCATCACAAGTGGGGTACTGGAGGGTCCTGCGGCCACCCTGAGGGGATCAGGTGGGGATACATGTGTGGCAGGGTTCATGTAACAGACACTTGCCAGCAAAACACAGAAAAATTAATTGCAAGAAAAAAAACATTTTTTTTTTTTTTAACTTCGTCCCCCAGCGCAGTAGCGCCCCTCAGTCTACCTGCTTGGACCCCTCATAAAGAGAGAGAGAGAGACCCCAAGGCTCACCTGATGCACAGAAGTTTCTTATCAACCTGCTTCCAGCACTGTCTGTTACAGACAGGAAGTCTTTGGCTTGCTTTCCCTGGGCCAAGGAGGCGGCTCCGCCCCTTTACACGCCTTCCGGCGCCTCCCAATTACTCCACGAGGTGTTTGGTCACCTCAAACATGGCCGCCCCCATGCTGGAGACACGAGGCTATGCCAATATGGCGGCCTCGTGCGATCTGCAGGAAAATGGCGGCGGCCTGTGTAGGATAGCGGCGGCTTGCAAGCTAGCAGCGGCCTGCGGGATGTGTGCATTCGGCCTGTGCGGCCTGCGGGAGGTGTCCTCGGCCTGCGGGAGGCTGTGTGGCCTGTGGAAGTGACCGGCTTTCTGGAGGGATGGCGATCTGTGGCTGCAGTAACTCAGGCATAGGCATCGGCCTGTGTACACACTAGACAGGTAGGATACCTCTATACCTCAATAGTAATGCCTTTTAGTAGTCTGCCACTGACTTCAGTCACCCTTAAAGTCATATAGTGACTTTAGATAGTCAGCTCCCAAACCAAGCCTCCTGGTTTCTATTCACAAAAATCACACTCAAATTGGGGGATCTGTGACCTGTTATAGGATAGAGGGGAGACCCAGAAAACCGAGTGTCCGACCATCCCAGAGAGGGGCCCGCGTCCACCAACAAACCCGACAGGGGGAGAGGGGGAACATTCTACTCACCATACCGGAACCAGGCGGGCGCCAACTTCTGACAGAACCCCTCTCCACCGGGGTGGGGGGGCTGTCGACCAATACGGACGCCGTGACTCTGTTGGTCATTGGCGTCCAGGCGAGACGGTTAACTCGCAGGGTCAGTCCCCGTCCAGTGGGACTATGTCGCGGCCGACCCAGCGGAGCTATGGCCTGCACGCGCTCATAGGCTGAACTGGGGTGACCACTGGATCTCAACATCCAGCCCGTCGCCCAGTTTCAGCGTACTTGCTTGAAGATCTCACAGGAATACTGGAGAAAAAAAGCTGTCTAAAAAAGTATTTCTAAAAAAAAATCCTGCCAGGACCGAAGATCCTAGCAAGGAATCTAGGTCCTTACTCCTCACTAGACAGAAAAAAAACTGATTTGCTGTAGCAGGAAGTGAGAGGATATACCCTCTGGGACTGCCCCTAGGGTGTGGCCAGAACGTTTTCTTTCCCGTCTAGTCCTACTCCTGTAGAGGGCAGTATAACCCGAGTTGATATTAATCAAGGAGGACTACGTCTGTCAATGAGCGACAGAGAAACAACATCTTTTTAAGTGGGCAGTTCTGACTATAGTGATGCTGCTCTTCCTTACTGCTGTGGGAGTATGTAAGACCAGTGGTAGGGCTGTGTGGGCAACTCCAATGATTGGATTTTTCGCGTACTTCACAGGATGGCATTGTTAATGGTGTGCAACGCATGTACATAAAGGCTGAGGCGCTGCCAACCACGAAAGAGATCCAGCAAGAGCATAATATATGCGACATTCCCAGCAGAAGAAAAAACAAATCTATATACATTTGGTAATCTGACCTCAACTGCTCAAATAAACATTTACAACTTAACTGAATTCAGGTATGCCCTTCTACCAATGGACCCCAAACCTTGGGGTATCATATCCGTCAGCGAAGAATAAAAAGCTGAAGCTACAGTGGATACATGATCACCAAAACTGGTTAACTGCAGGGTGGAAAAGTGTGTTGACTAGTCTGATAAAATGCTATTTGGTAAAACGCACAGACATCAGGGCTAGAATGTAGTAAGCAACATAGATCCATCCTGCTTTGTGTCAAAGTAAACACTAGCGTTGGAGTTGTAATGGGGTTGGAAATGTTTTTTGATGTGAAAAACACCTTAGGCCCCCACATATCGGCTGAGTGTTATGTGAAAGTCACAGTGAAATGAAAAACACAATCCAAGGTACCACAATCAAGGAACAATTAACAATGATACTTAATGACCAGCAAAACGAATCTGGCAACACGACACTACCACTGCATATTTGGGGGTATCATAGGAGACATCACAGAATCAACCAGTTACATATCTGAAGGAACAGATTTTAATTATTCTCTCATCTCTAGTTTTTTGTTTAAACATGTGTAATTTAAAAGAAAAAAGGAAAGTCACAGCCATGTTTTCAGGCATGGACTCTTGTAATTTTTTTTTTTTTTTACGTTCATCAAAACAACTATGTTTATCAATTTGTAGAGAGTACATCTGATATCTTAAAAATAAGTTCACATCACCACAGGCATGGAACAAGACAAAATGCAACAAAGCTTAAGTCACATGGTTACCACGATTCCAGGTGAATGAGACATGGTGCAGAGAAGCGTAATGGAAGCTTGCCGAACATCTCTACTGCTAGAGTTGAGCAAGTAAAGGACAAGAGGCATGATATCCATAGCTAGGAGGTGAGTTTGAACTTCCCCTATAAAAAAAAAAAAAACAAAGACTTTAGTAAAGAGGGTAGTCATGTCAGACATTATCCTTGAAATAAGAATGAATATACAATTCAATGACATATCTGAACGTGCCATTTTTTTAATTCAGTAACATATTACTCATATAAGCCAAAGCTGTGTAATCTATGGCTCTGGGACAAACATACGGCACAACAAAGATATCAGATATCCTTTAAACCTGGTTGGTCACACCTAAAGGAAACCTGAAGTGAAGACAATATGTAGGCTGCCGTTGCTAAATTTGCCTTTTAAAAATGCTAGTTGCCTGGTTGCCATGCCAACTCAATGACATTTGTATTTTGGGAGTTAATGACCTAGTACTGAATTACAAAGACAGACAAGCAACTAGAATTTGCAAAAGGTGGTTAGGGAAGGTATTCTAAAAAAGTATTTTCTACAGGCTTCTTTGAGAAAATGCCAGTTAAAATGGAATCTTATGTAAATGTATTTTCAAAAAATTTACAAATAAAATGCTTTACTAAACAATAAAAAAATGTTTTCTTTTTTTTTTTTTTTTTGACCTTGAACATGTTAAATAAAAATATAGAAAACACTGTACATTTCACTTTAAACTAAGCCACAGCATATGAAATACTGCAACACTCCTTGTAGGCCTCATGCACATGACACTTCCTGTTTGAGCATCTACTCTTTCAGACGTAATTTCAGGTGGTTCTTTTTTATGTATTTGTGTGCATTTATTCTCCTGTTCCACACAATATGCAAATGTGCATCTGCAGAGGCGTAAATTACTCATCAAAAAATGCAGTTTTTTTTTTTTTACTCAAGAGTGCACGGCGGTTGTTTACACGCCTGTGTGCATAAGTGCATTACAATAATTAGGCTGTATTTTAGCTCCGTTAAAAAAAAAATGAAATAAAAAAAAAAAAAAAAAAGCTGTACTGAGCTTTTTTAAGCCGCAGTATGCAAGAGGCCTTCTATAAATAAAAAAAGTTTAATTATTAGTAAAAAAAATCAATAAACAAATGCCTTACCACTTGAAGCTAGGTTATTTAAACAAAGACACGCCTGACTTGAGACCTGGTTAAAACAAACAAAAAAAAAAAAAATTGACAAGTTTATACCACACAGAACTGATTTGTGGTTTATGATTATGGAAATGCAGAGTTCAACCACTCCTCTGTGCAAACAGAAAAGGTAAAGTGTATGTCCTATTCAGTATATCCCTGCAAGACATGCAACATTCCCCCTTTTTTTAGGCTATTTAAAAAATACTTAGAGATGCTGTAGAGAGAAGATAACCCTGGCATCAGCATTGGCAGCTTCCATAGTTCCATCCCCACAAGTTTATTTTAAAGGATGTAAATAATGTGCATCACCTTCTGCACAGACGAAGACATCAGAGAGACCAGCATGCGGAGTAGGAATTTGTCACCAATGGTTAGCATGGCTTTATGATGCTCTGGATTAGCAGCAATATTACCCAATGAGGCACAGCTATAGTACTGCAGAAAGATAAAACAAAATAAAGTATTACTATCCTTTAATAGGTCAAAAGACCATCTGGCAATAAAAACATGTCTCAAACATCCCATCTTTGATATAATTAGTTCTAGTTATACAGTAAGTATCATAAAAAAAAAACACCAATTATCATTCAGAGAACACTATAATAAGCTATTGGACTTTACAGTGTGGCACAATATAAAACATACATTTTTAAACAACAAAACTATTGCACAGAACAAAGTATAACAAGTTTGTGATTTAAAAAAATAATAATTCTGACCTTTAGAATAAACTTAAGAACTACCTGCACTAATTCAGGCAAGCTTTAGTGCCAGCGTCCATTACATTACCAACACGTGTCGAATTCAGGTGGTTCTTTTTCTTGCTACTTTAAGAATCTATTACTATGGCAGTGACAATTTCTTTAAAATTACTGTCATGTCTGCGACAGCTTGCCACACTGTGCTGCATCCCCAGTGTCTTTTACCTGTCAGAAAGCTCAATAAAAACCAAAGGGTCGGGAATACAAGTGAGGTCATTACCCAAATAAAGATATTGCCCATATATGAGAAATTACGAGTGGGAGTGGGGGTTGCCTGATGGGGAACTGAGAAATAAGCTCCCCATCAGATCTGCTCCACTTTTGATTGACAGTGCACAGCAGAGAACGTATTCGAAAGCCACTACTTGACTGAATAGTGGCTATACATTCGCCCACTCCACTGCACTGTCAATCAAACGTGGAGCAGACCGGATAGGGAACTAGTCTCTCAACTCCCTATCAGGCTCCACTAGTTTAAAACTCCCCTGCCATTGGGACGGTCAGCGCAGTGGCCGGGGAGGTAGTGTGTGCAGTGTGAACACTCCTGTCCCAGTGCAAACATGGACAAATTCATGAACCTGTCTCTGACCGGTACATGAACTTGGCAAAAGTTCAGTGCTGCGCCCTGATGAAATTCTAAAGTGTGTCTATTGCACCCCTTACGAATTCCTGTGATCGGTAACAAAAAAAATTAACAACCACCAAATGGAAAACACAGAAGGATACCAAAAGGCAAAGAAAAACCTTAATACAGAGTGCTTTCTACATACAATTCAAAACACTTTAGCAGTTTAAATTCAATGCGGAGCAAAGAAAGCATCAGCCATGCAGCTGTTGCATATATCTCAATGTAGCATTCAAGGAAACCAGCCACGAAAGAAGTATACATGCTTCCAAATGCTGTATATTCCAGTGGTTGCCACTGGAAATGGACCGCTTGCTCAGCAAAGCATAAAATACTTATAATTCAAAAGCTGAGGTGCCAATCGGGGGACTTGAAAGGTGAACACGCAGAGATAAGATTTATTTGAACGAGGCACAAGCCTGTCCTTAGGACATCAGTACTTCCAATGCATTGCTGAACACCTTTTAAATAGTTTAGGTTACTGGCTGTCATGCTGAATCTATGTGTTCAAACCTGCACCTATGTGAATGATTTACTATAACTGGAGTGTGCAAAATCTGGGGAAGCTGGGCATGGTATCCATCAGCTTCTAAGTTTAGCTTGTTCAATTAGAACTTTAGTCAGGAAATTAAGTCCTGCTAGAGCACTTCAGGCTGGCCCCTTTTGCAGGTATAGCTATGCAAAACATTAAAAATAAGTACCTATGTTGTATAAAATATGCTCTGCACATGCTCATATGCGCTCTATTTTTCAAGTACAGTGCCAAATTTGTAGAGGCCAGCAGCCTAAAGATGAAAGCAGAACTAAACCTTGATGTGACAGGTTCAAAAGAAAAAAAAAAAAAAAAAAAAAAAAAAAAAAAAAAAAAAAGCTACATTTCCAGCATGCCAGGAATGCTGGCTGTCACATTGGTTTGTGTTCTCAAACTGTCAAAACCATCAAATGGCTGGTGTCATAACTGATCGCATGTGCAGCATCAAGGCAGTGGAAGACCAAACAGATGGCAGCTTTCATGGCTGAAATGAATAGGAGGGTTTAGTTCTGCTTTAACTGCTGCTCAGGGCTCTGGGCTTCAACAAAATGGCAGCCTCCTGCAAGAAAGAACAGAAACAATGCTGGAGGCAATTTCCAGCACACAATTTTGGTTGCATAGTTATTAATGTGAAACGTCCGTTCCTTGCTAAAGAACATTATTTTTTATCAATTGTTAATGAGTAAAGTTCCGCTTTAAAGTTTTGACAAAATAACTGAAAGTTTATTGGTTTCTATGCAGAAATGCACCAGAGTTTGCACTCTATGTTTTGTGAATTAAACCCCCGTGTGTCTGTCTGTGTCAAATATACTGCAAGCAAAATCATAATTCCAAACCTGTATACTTTTAGATCAGTGACTCATATTAAAGCAATAGGAAAAAAAAAAAAAGATATGATAGCCAGGCAATTACCATTTTTAGAATGATGGCAGTAATCGTAGGGCGCATATTTCTCTGACAGTTGGAAGGTGGATGAACTCTGATCATTTTCTTGTAAAAGTAAGATAAAAACAAGCAATAACTTCCTACAGAGCTGTTAAGATTAAAATCATAGGTAGATAAGAAGGTAGAAAAAGAATGCAGAAAAATCTCAGAAATCCAGTGGTCCAGACTTTTCCTTAAATACACCAGGCTTTAGGGAGCCCTTGGTAAAATTCTGGTCTAGGTGAAGAGTACAGTGGGGAGTAAAGTGGATAATAGAAAGGTAATACAATAAGGTAAAGAGAAATTGAAGTCTTGGTTATGACAGACTACGAGCAGGCAGGCTTTTATTGCAGAAGAGACATGCAATGTCCTTTCAACAATAATTTGCCTGCCCGCAGCGATTTCTGGCATGTAAATAGATCTGTGCATGTGCAGCCCAGCTTACAGCGCCAAGAAGAAGAGGAGGCTGAGAAGGGACAGGAACGATTGAAGGAAAGGCAAGGATCCCTTTATTTTTGCTATAAAGCAGAACTAAACCCTGCTATTCTTTTTCAGCCAAGGAAGCTGCCATCTTGGCCTCCGTTTGAAAGCACAAGCAAATGTGACTATTAGCATTCCCAGAATGCCAGGAAGAGAATTATTTTTTTTAAACTGTTAAAATCGATGGGTTTAGTTCCGCTTTAAGTCTCAGGTAAAGTTCTGGTTTAAGTGAAAAGGTGCAGAAGGAAGGTAGGGAGTATTTAAGGAAAATGGATTGCAATAAATGAAGCCCTGGGTAAAGTTCTGTTCTAATTGAAAAGTGTAGAAGAAAGGTGGGGAGCATTTAATTAAAATTGAATGCAATAAATTAAGCCATGAGTAAGGTGCTGGTCTAGATGAAGAGTTAAGCACCATGGCAAGTAGAGTGTGAGTTTTTAAGGAAAATGGAATGCAACGAATATAAGCTTGTGTAAAGTTTTGAATTTGTCTTTACACTACAGTGCCTTGCGAAAGTATTCGGCCCCCTTGAATTTTGCGACCTTTTGCCACATTTCAGGCTTCAAACATAAAGATATAAAAAAAACTAATTTTTTGTGAAGAATCAACAACAACTGGGACACAATCATGAAGTGGAATGAAATTTATTGGATATTTCAAACTTTAACAAATAAAAAACTGAATTGGGCGTGCAAAATTATTCAGCCCCCTTAAGTTGATACTTTGTAGCGCCACCTTTTGCTGCGATTACAGCTGTAAGTCGCTTGGGGTATATCTCTATCAGTTTTGCACATTGAGAGACTGAAATTTTTGCCCATTCCTCCTTGCAAAACAGCTCGAGCTCAGTGAGGTTGGATGGAGAGCGTTTGTGAACAGCAGTTTTCAGTTCTTTCCACAGATTCTCAATTGGATTCAGGTCTGGACTTTGACTTGGCCATTCTAACACCTGGATATGTTTATTTGTGAACCATTCCATTGTAGATTTTGCTTTAGGTTTTGGATCATTGTCTTGTTGGAAGACAAATCTCTGTCCCAGTCTCAGGTCTTTTGCAGACTCCATCAGGTTTTCTTCCAGAATGGTCCTGTATTTGGCTCCATCCATCTTCCCTGCCCCTGCTGAAGAAAAGCAGTCCCAAACCATGATGCTGACACCCCCATGTTTGACAGTGGGGATGGTGTGTTCAGGGTGATGAGCTGTGTTGCTTTTACGCCAAACATAACGTTTTGCATTGTTGCCAAAAAGTTCGATTTTGGTTTCGTCTGACCAGAGCACCTTCTTCCACATGTTTGGTGTGTCTCCCAGGTGGCTTGTGGCAAACTTTAAACAACACTTTTTATGGATATCTTTAAGAAATGGTTTTCTTCTTGCCACTCTTCCATAAAGGCCAGATTTGTGCAGTATACGACTGATTGCTGTCCTATGGACAGAGTCTCCCACCTCAGCTGTAGATCTCTGCAGTTCATCCAGAGTGATCATGGGCCTCTTGGCTGCATCTCTGATCAGTCTTCTCCTTGTATGAGCTGAAAGTTTAGAGGGACGGCCAGGTCTTTGTAGATTTGCAGTGGTCTGATACTCCTTCCATTTCAATATTAATCGCTTGCACAGTGCTCCTTGGGATGTTTAAAGCATGAGAAAACTTTTTGTATCCAAATCCAGCCTTAAACTTCTCTACAACAGTATCTAGGACTTGCATGGTGTGTTCCTTGTTCTTCATGATGCTCTCTGCGCTTTAAATGGACAGCTGAGACTATCACAGTGCAGGTGCATTTATATAGAGACTTGATTACACACAGGGGGATTCTATTTATCATCATTAGTCATTTAGGTCAACATTGGATCATTCAGAGATCCTCACTGAACTTCTGGAGAGAGTTTGCTGCACTCAAAGTAAAGGGGCTAAATAATTTTGCACGCCCAATTTTTCAGTTTTTTTATTTGTTAAAGTTTGAAATATCCAATAAATTTCGTTCCACTTCATGATTGTGTCCCACTTGTTGATTCTTCAAAAAAAAATTACAGTTTTATATCTTTAGGTTTGAAGCCTGAAATGTGGCAAAAGGTCGCAAAATTCAAGGGGGCCGAATACTTTCGCAAGGCACTGTATAGCTATGCTTTTCATAAACAGGATATTCTGTGTAAAAAAGCACAGTCCGTAAGATCAAATATTTTGACAGTTACAATATTTGTTTTTTTTAGGATTTATGCATATTGGGGGAGATTACGCACTCTGCCACTTTATCACTATCGGCATGGACAGGATGGAAAAAGCAAAGTGAATTTAATAACCTGTTAGAAAAAAATACTATGCAAAAAACTATATAAATTAAAGCGTTATTAAACACAAAAATGTAAAAATGTGCAAGAGGAGAACAGTGAAGCAGAGATTATTATTGAAACAAGGCTACATTCCTGGGAACAATAGGGCCTACCAAGCCATTTTCAAATGTTATGGGAGCCGGAAGGAGAGAGGTGGGTGCCAAGGGTTATGAGGACTGGTGGTTGAAGTACAGGAGGGAATGGGGTGGGCAAACTAGCTACAGGGGATGTCAAAGGGGCTAGGGATGTGAAGTCCAGAGCATCAGGTATGAGGCTAAAACTCGGGGGGGGGGGGCGCTCTGGCTAATATCTTGCACTGGGATTCTGGCATGTCAGGCTACACAAATTACAGTAGATATGTTGGTATACAAAGCTATTAAAACTTTTAATGTTACAAGCCAAATTAAAGTTTGTATATAGCAATTACCAGATTCTCACATTCATTAATTAATAGAAATGCGGAATCTGCCTCATTGCCAAGGGCCATAAAATAATTGCTTTAAACATCTGCAACCATGAAGGTGCAGGATACCAAATGTCTGCCCAATCATTTAAAAAATAAGTACTTGGTACATACTTCCACATTAGCTATGGCAACAGTAATTACTATTTGGGATGCAGCAGGACTTTTAATCACTTGATCTGTGCTTTGGCTCTCATTTCCTCCCTATGCCTAAATACTTTGTCAACTCTTTTTTCTCTAACCAACTATCGTATTATGAAGTACGCTCACAATGCATGACAGATCTGGAATTCTGCTTTTTGATTATAAAAAAAAAAAAGCATTTGGTTGTATAAACCCCTTTAACAAAGTTCTGTTTTTTTTTTTTTTCTTCCTTTAATTGGCTTTTCATTTAGATTACATACTATATATGATGATGAACCCTAAAGATATACCAGTTTACAAGTATATTCAATGACTTGTTCCACTTCTCATTTATAACCCTGGTTCTTGGATTTATTCTGGAATGTGACGCATCACACAGGAACACCAGGGCCTGGGCTATCTGGTCCATAGTTTCCCTGGAGTTGATGGAACTTAAGTCAGCATCTAGTTCCCCTTATATACCCTTACCTATTCTGTGATACCAGAACAGACACAAAAATCGGTTTCAGGATTGAACCCGCCAACACATGAAGGTGGCGGGAAACTGATTCCACCCACCTGTCCACCGGGTTCGAAAACACGGGGGAATCGTCCACAGGCACTATAGTAGATTTGTTCAACCTGGATACAGGGTGATCTACCTTAGGCGGTACCATCCAACGGTTCGAAACCGTCTCTGCAAAGGGATAATGGCGTTTAAAGCGCTTAGGTACTATTCGCACATGCTTGATGCGCCGCGATTGTTCATTAACAATATCATGAAAATTCTCAGGACGAGGGTTTTGCGGGAATCACCTTGTCGGTGTGGGCTCATCTGCCATTTTTAGAGTTTCCCTTACTGAAACAATCAGGGCTTCCACCAAAACGCGTTCCCATGCTGCAGCTGAAAAGGACAGGGCTTCTTCACCATCTGATTGCGAGAACAGCGATCCCTTAAGGCGGGGGGGGACATCCGTGGCAACCATCATCACAAAATTGACCTTGTTCACCAGGCTTTCCAGTGCTGCTGAAATCGTGGCCAGCGACTGCGATCCGGAAGGTCCGGTAGTCACATTAAGGGGGTCTGAGGGTGAAAACACTGCCTGGGACTCCATAATTAGTTCAAATTAAAACAGGTGTACTGTCTCTAAGAGCGCTGAGCGTGGTCCCCACAGTTGATCATCGGAGTTCTGTCATGGAGAGGCCTAGTGCGGGACTATAACCTGCTCACGCTTGTAGGCCAGGCTGGGAGACCTTAAGGATCTAGATTATCCAGTGCGAAACTTCAGCCGGCTATTGCTTGTAGTTCACCAGGAGTAATCCCCTTGAACACTAACTAGCAGAAGTGAGTAAAGAAAATAAAAACAAAATATTCTTAAAATAATAAAAAAAACTGAGACCAAAGTCCCAGCAGGAAACCTAGGTCCTACTCCTTCACTAGGCAGATACAAACTGGTATGCTGGAGCAGGGTGTGTGGGGTTATGCCTACAGGGACAGCCCCTGTGGGCGTGGTAAACTGTTTTTTCCTTCCTAGTACTACTCCAGTAGATGGCAGCATAACCCAATGGTCTAAGAAGCATAAGGGCTGCGTCTGTCAACAGATGATAGAGAAATTATTTTTGGCTTGTTAAATTTAACACTGAAAATGTTTTGTTATATCCGAGAAATGAAAAAGCCTTATTGATTTGTCAGAAATTTAGAGCGGTTTAGTGTCCTCTGCACACTTCCTGTGTTATCACATAGAGCCTTCCTATTTCTTATCTTGGAACACTAATAATTAGCCTTTATGTTGTGGAGATCTAAAAGCAGGGGTGGTTTAATAATTTTGTAAAAAAAAAAAAAAAAAAACAGGGCAGGGCTGAGAAAAAAAAAAGTCAGCAAAATTTGTGTGTGTTAGCCCACAACAGTGCATTTTTAAATGACAAACCAGCAAGTATTTTTCTATTCCTCTTGATTAAATCACGGGAAAATGTGCATTTTTGCCACCTTTTCCTTATGCACCTCTTTTACTGTGAAAATACAACCTGCTACTGTGACATTCCACCATTAATTTTATTACCTTGCTTGCGGTATCTGTCTTTTAGTGTTATGTTTTTATCTCCCTTTTACATCAGCTGAGTATCTGAAGACACTTAGAATACATGTGCATGGATAGGGTCCATGCAGAATGTGTGTGTGTGTGCGCAGTTTCCTAATCAGTGCTAAGACTACTGCAAGGTCCCTTCCTTCCTCACTTTTGTTCCTGAATACACACTTTCCTTGATAGAACACCCTGGCTCAGAATATGACCAGCTCTCCCCTTACTGCATCCTAAAACCTTGTACTCAGGCCACAAAAAACTGTATTAGTAGCATATTTAAATTGATACACATTGATTTACTGTTAAGAGAACTAGATGCTCATTTGCTGTCACAATTTCACCACAAACAGACTATCAATGCCAACAAGTATAGGTGCATGATCAAAGTAAAAAAAAGAAGGATGAAGAAACTTCACCGGGGGCTACCTCTAGGAAACATAATGCCTGCAACTTAATCATACTAAATTATTTTTTAGGTGGATGTCTTGATCCTGTGTTTAGATGTGACGTTTTTCATCTTGGAACTACTAAAACAGTGGTGTTTATGCCAGTAACACTCAAGGACTATAAATAAGTCTGCATTCTACAAAAACTGAGTCATACCTTTGTATTTCTGTAGCTAGAACAAAGGACAAATATGTTTCACCGAACCTCTGATATGTCACTTCCAGTGCAAGAGCTTACGTCACATCTGGTTGCCACTCGACCACACTCCATATCGAGTTGGTATTTTGACATGGAGTTTAGGTGGAAATTCACTCTCCCAATCAACTTTGATTATTTTTAACCCTTGTGTTGCTAGTAATAAAGAGATCGGAAAGTATATCATATTTTCTGGTTTTAATTTCTTCAGTTACTTGCTGGTTTGGCAAATGATGTCATACATCCCAGGAGTTTTCAGGAGGGAATGGGAGAAGGTTTTTTTGCACCCTCCTGTATGTATGCTTGAGCTAAGGGCGGAAGGATTCCAGGAAGTAAATGCTACATAATTCATTTGCCCTTACTCAAGATGGCCATGGCCAGAAATGCTATGGGGTGTTTTTCAAAGTGATTTCTCAACAAAAAAAAAAAGCATGATGGGTGGGTATAAATTCTGTGTTGCTAAGCCGTCCAACCATCCCCTTGACAGTCATACAGGGCAAAACGTTCTGGGGTATGGTCGACTTACCGGGTGTTTGCTAAAACCAATGCTTTCGATGAATGTTATAATTAATATGTGAGAAGATATATTATTGCCGGGTCATTATTTGAAGCTGGATTGAGTCCCCGTTCACAATAAGGCGACCTGTGAGGCGACCTGGTCTCCTCACAGGTCGCCGTAGGTCGCCTTCCATAGGGAAGCTGTGGACCCATTCTAATAGGAGCGACACAAGTCGCTCCGACTTAGAAAAAGGGTCCGGAGCTTCTTTGGGGCGACCCAGAGGCGACCGCCATAGACTTCAATGTTATGAAGTCCGTGGCGGCCGCTCCGAGGTCACGGCGCGCTGCTCGCACCACGACCTCGGAGGTCGCCCCCCCCCCCCCCCAAGTCGAATCGCGGCAATGTGAACGGGGCCTCATTGTTTTATCGTGTGCGTAGCTTTCAGTTTAAGTGTTTTGTATATATACAGTTTGACACTTTGAGCCTCTATTTCTTTTATGCATCATATAAGGAAGGAGCCCTCACTTGAGTATTAAAATAATACCAGAAGGCATGTTATTTGGAGTATTTGTTAACAGCGCTAAATGCCTATCTGTGGAAAGAGGCATATAGCCTGCTGGGGAGAGGTGTTAAGCACTGGAGCACTCATGGGCCCATACATCTACATTTGTCATGCAGATAGCAAAGCTCTTAGTTTTATTAGGGTACTGAGTGTTTCAAAAACATATACAAGTATAAAAAACACAAGACAGGTAAAGTAAAGAAAAAATTTAAATTAAAATTAGAGAGATATTGCTCTATCTTTCTCTGACGTCTTCTCATTATTAGGAAAAATAAAAATGTTTGTGAAAAGGCCGGAGTGGGGGGGGTCACAAAGCCACAAAGTATCAGCTGATTGAGATTTTAACCTTAGTGTAACAAAGGCAAAGATTCTAACAGTCAGTGGTTTCTTTGAAAATACTAAAAATCCATCTATTCACATAGACCAGGGATATGCAAACTGCGGCCCTCCAGATGTTGCAGAACTACAAGTCCCATGAGACATAGCAAGAATGACAGCCACAAGCATGACACCCAGAGGCATGATTGGACTTGTAGTTTTGCAACAGCTGGAGGGCCACAGTTTGCAATTCCCTGACATACTATAGCAACTGACACCATTTCATACCTGGATTTCTGAATCAGCTGACTGCAGAAGCAGAGTCAGGACTGGAAGAGCTCCTTCTCGACACAAGATACTTTTAATGCGCTCTACAATTAGATTTACAGAAATACTCATTAAATATTCTAGGCAAGTAATATTTGAAGATTCAACCACAGCATGCTATAGAAGAAAAAAAAAAAAGTATTTTTTATTTAAAGCAATACACACACTGGCTTATCTATCCCATTTTGATGAGATGTTTAAAAACAAGATTTTTTAACTACCATCTTTAAACGTTTTCTTGCACAAATTAGGAGACCTATTTAATCCAACTACTATTCACCTGGTATATTTTTCTAACATTATATCTGATCTTTACAGTTTTTATTTCGAAGTGAACCTGTAACCAATCTACGGACATAAAAATATTTACATAAAACTTAGCAGTAAGTGAGCATTTAAACAACCTATAAGTGATCTCTGTAGCTGCAGACCGTGTGGAATAATTTATTCTCGAATATCACAGCAGAAGTACATAAATTTGAGTTCTAGTCCATTCTCCCTGCAGTTCAGCTCACTCTGCTAAAGAGGGGTTACATAAATACCTTTGCTGTTAAATTTGAGGATAAAACAGCTACACGGGTAATTTAGGGCTTGCTTTAAACCAGGTGCTTAGCTTAGATGCAGGAGACCTAAAAAATTCAACAAAGTTTCTAGGGCGTAACTCCTACTTCCTGCACATCTCCCGCTGTTGTTCTGGAGTGTCTGTTGTCTGCACAGTGGCATGCACAGCAGACACTCCAGAAGGCCATTAGCAAATTAAGACACAGACTGTATTGCCCATGACCAACAAATCTTGCACTACCAAAACCATGAAGAATTGGAGAGCCCAAATTCAGCTGTCAAATAAGTGTTCAACTGGCTGACTTTTCAAGACAGGCATTCTATTTACACATCCACCTTCTCAAGCTTCATATCCTTAAACCCACATTTTGAGGACTCCACGAGTAGAGCTGCCACAGAGCCACTCACTACCAACAGGGTCTAACGCTACCTCACTCATACATTAGGAATCCTATATATAGCAACCTGATCGAGTCAAGTTCAGAATAGCCCCAACAGCATTCTGCTGGACTCTGGGATCATAAGACTTTGCCAATGTCAGAAGAGGAAGGATCCCTCCAGCAATACCAATGGCCTCTCGATTTGATTCTGAAAAACAAAACATAAAATTGAAAATTAGATTTACCACAGTACTTGCAGTCTGCACGTACCTACAATTATACATTTGCCCTCCTGCTTCTTTTCACTTCAGTATGTTAAGAGTTGTTGAAAAATTACGATGGAAAATACACTAAAGAAAATCTAACAAAAATAAATACACATACTATTGTGTCACTATTGCTTACCAGAAATGGCCAAAGTCATGATGCATGCACAGGAGTTACACTGTACAGCAGGATCCCCGGACTCCAGAAGCTCGAGTATTGGCTCAAGCAATCCCACTTGGACAACAAGCTCCTTATTTACTGTACACAAAAATGAAAACAGTAAAGTGTAATTAGATTTGCTTTCCTACAAAGCAAAAGTATTTTAAAATCTTACTGAAGAACTAGTCACCCTATATTTGTGTTACATGAGCTTATGAAATTGTAAAGTATAGGGTTGGATTTGAAGACTCTAACCCTGAAGGTCTAGAATTTCTGGCACCCCAAGCATCTCCTCCTGCCTACCCACAACTGAAACCACACAACCGTTGAAAAAATTTTTTTAAAAAAATGGGATATTTGACTTACCGTAAAATCCATTTCTCTGATGTTTGGACACAACTCCCGATCTTCTTAACAACTTGCCGACTGCTCACAGTAATCCTACTGCGGCAGTGCGGCTCTCCTGGGTCCAGCAAAGTAGACCTAAGTTGCTGGAGTTCACGTGATTCTGGTGGCGAGTCGGGCCGGGGCAGGAGAGGTAGCGATTGCCGCCTCCCTCCCCTGATCGCCGTGGAATCTGTGAGAATACCCGTCTGCTTATGTAAACAAAGCAGGCAGATCTTCTCAGTGACAGATAGGAGGAGATCACAGGATTCAGCATAGCTGTACCTGCGATCTCTGCATCTGTCACAGAACCCCCTCCCACATTAAGCATGAGGCATACATTTAACCCCTTGATCACCAATAGAGTTAACCCCTTCCCTGCCAGTGTCATTATTACAGTAACCGTGCATATTTTTAGCACTGATTACTGTAGTAACGTCACTGGTCCCCCCAAAAGTGTCAAAAATGTCAGTTAGGGGTCCAATCTGTCCGCCGCAATGTCGCAGTCCCGCAAAAAAAAAAAAAACAATAAAAATGACATAAATCTTTCCCGTAGTTAGTAAATGCGATATAACTTTTGCGCAAACCAATCAAAATACGCTTATTGCGATTTTTTTTACCAAAAAGATGTAGCAGAAAACAAATTGGCCTTAAATGTTAAATTTTGATTTTTTAATTTTTGTTTTTTTGAGAATGTCATAATTGTCGCTCTTCTGATCAATTACCACCAAAAGTAAGCTCTATTTGTGGGGAAAAAAAGGACGTAAATTGTTTGGGTACAGCGTCAGATGACCGCGCAATTGTCCGTTAAATTAACGCAGTGCCGAATCACAAAATAGGGTCTGGTCATTACGGGGGCAAATCCTTCCATTGGTTATACTGCCCCCTACATGAGTAGGACACTAGGCAGAAAAGTCTAACCAGGCCTATGGGCAGCCCCAGGGGGTATACTCCCTCTCTCTGCTATAGGTACTCAGTTTTGTTACAAGCAGGGTCAGAAGAATTACAACTCCACAGAGGGGTGGGTGCTGTATTCGTCAATGAACATCTGAGAAATGGATTTTATGGCAAGTCAAAAATCCCTTTCTCTTTCGTTCATTGACGGACACAGCTCCTGATCTTCTTAACCATTGGGACATCCCAAAGCAGTGTTAAACATGAGGGGTGGGAACAGCGAAAAAAATTCCCAAGGCTAAAACTATACCCAACCAGGTAACAGGAGCTCAACCAAAACAACTGGAGCCCACCTGAAAACAATACACCCTCAAAGAGGACCAGGTCCTCTAAAACAGCAGCCTGCAAAACCTTGCAGCCACAAGAAGCATCCACAGATGCCAACATATCCACTTTATAGAACTTGAAATTGAGTGTGCACCGACGACCAGGTGACCGCCTTGCAAACCTGCGTCACTGGTGCCTGATGACGGAAAGCCCAGGAGGCACTGATCGCTTGAGTAGAGTGAGCCTTGACAGGGAAAGGAGGAACCTGACCTTTGATGGAATCAGCTTGAGTCACAGTCGGTCTGATCCTCCTAAGAATAGTCACAGAGGAAGCAGACAACCCTTTCCGAGGCCCATCCGCAAGCACAAATAGTGAATCCGACTTCCTAAAAGACTCCGTAGCTGACAAGTACACCCTAATTGCCCCTACCAAGGCATGCAAAGCAAGTTCGTTGGGATGTTTTGACATGGGGCACAGGGAAGGCAACACAATGTCTTCATTCAAAAGAAAAAATTAGACAACCTTTGGAATGAGCGATGGACAGGGGCGAAGAACCTCCATATCTCTGAACCACAAAGTAAGGTGAACGACAGCATAACGCCGCCAAATCAGACACCCTGCGCTGAGAAGTGAGCCACCAAAAAGTCCATCTTCTGAGACATAAGCAGAGGAATCTCTTGAAGATGCTCAAAAGGAGGCTTCTGGAGGACTGAGCACCAAATTGGAGGTCCCAAGGTGGCAACAGAGACCAAACAGGAGGAGCTATGTGCCAAACCTCCTGAGGAAAAGTACGCCCCAGGCAGGGTGTGCCCAAGGGCTGTTGAAAGAAGACCGCCAAGGCCAACACCTGGCCCTTGATACTTTTCAAGGCCAGTTTCTGCTCAACCCCCCGTTGAAGGAAGGTCAAGATCCGAGCCACTGAAAAGGAGCAAGGATGAACCCCAAGAGATTCACTCCACGTGATGTACGTCTTCCACGTACAATGGTAGATCTTCCTAGAAGTAGATTTACTAGCTTTTATCAGAGTTGGAAACATCAACTCAGACAAACCTCTATCATTCAGCACCTGACGTTCAACAGCCAAGCTGTCAAAGCCAGCGACTAAAGCAGGATGGAAGATAGGCCCTTGGGACAGTAGATCCTCCCTGAGAGGAAGGTTCAAAGGAAATGTCGGCAACCAGTCACACCAGATCAGCGTACCAAGCTTAGCAAGGCCAGTCCGCAGCCACCAAGATGACCGGAATCCCTTCTGCGTAGAAGTCTGTGCAGAAGCTTGAAAGGAGGGAAGGCAGAAAATTAGACTATACTGACCCCACAGGGCCACCAGCGCGTCTGTGGCGTCCGCCAGAGGATCCCATGACTGTGCCACAAACTTCTGCACATTTCTGTTGAGCCAAGACGCCAACAGATCCACCCCAGGGATGCCCCACCAGAGACAACTGATGAAACACTTCCAGATGAAGGGATCACTCCCCTTGGTCCAACGCCTACCGACTGAGGTAATCCGCCTGCCAGTTTTCCACCCCGGGAATGTGTACAGCGGAGAGAGCTGGAATGAACTGTTCTGCCCACCTGAGAATGTTGGCTACCTCCAGAGCCACCAGAACACTTCTTGAATGCGCACTGGACATTCCTGAAGACGATCCGTCCAATGTTCCATGCACAGTGTGATCACTCAGGGGTTCCAGGACATTGATCTGTAGTCTGGACTAGGGATAGACCGAATATCAGCAAGGTCGATATATTGGGGGGCTGATATGCACTTTCCCCAATATATTGGTATCGGCCCTGGAACTGGCTGATATTGCTGATATTTTTGTGACATCATTCTGCCTTCTTAGGCCGCCTCCCTCTCCTTGGACAGTCTTGTCTGGAGTCGGGACTAGTCTCGCGGGAGTGTATCACATTCATACACCCACCACACAGCAGCCCGCTGCCAGCCAGCCAGCCACCCACATCCACAGGCCCTGTACCAGCCAGCCACAGGCACTGTACCACCCAGCTACCTACAGCCCCTGTGCCAGCCAGCCACCCAACCACAGGGTGCCAGGCAGCCAGCCACCCAACCACAGGGTGCCAGACAGCCAGCCACCCAACCACAGGGTGCCAGACAGCCAGCCACCCAACCACAGGGTGCCAGACAGCCAGCCACCCAACCACAGGGTGCCAGACAGCCAGCCATCCACCCACAGACAGGGTGCCAGACAGCCAGCCATCCAACCACAGACAGGGTGCCAGACAGCCACTGGCACTGTACCAGCTAGCCGCCCGCAGGCCCTGTACCAGCCATCCACCTACCGCAGGGTGCCAGCCAGCCACCCACCACAGGGTGCCAGCCAGCCACCCACCCACCACAGGGTGCCAGCCAGCCAGCCATTAAGCATTAAACAAAAATTAACATGTTCAGTGCCAGATTTGTGTCAAAAAATTGTCTTTATTTTTCAAAACTCTAAAAAATATCGGTCGATGCGATGCCGATACGTTGTGACCAAAATATTGGTATCGGCCCTGAAAAAAAAAAAAACATATCGGTCTATCCCTAGTCTGGACTCTTTTTGCCGAGGACTCCTCCCCATTAAGACAGGCTGGTATCCATGGTGACCACTTTCCAATACAAGGGGAGGAAGAATTTACCCAGCCGAAGCGGTGGAGAATGAAGCCACCATATGAGTGATCCCTTCGTTCCCCGACTCAGCCGGATTGACGAGAGACTGCGGGTTCTTGTCACATTTGCCAAGAATCTCCCTTTGCAGGGACCTCGTATAGAACTGTGCAAATGGAACCACCTCGAAGGTAGACAACATCAGGCCCAGCACCTGCATGCAAGTCCAGAGGGATAACCATCTGCTTGACAGCAGGAGAAGAAATGCAGCCTGAAGTCAGTGGCGGAGCTAGACTTTTAAAACAAGGGTGGCAAGGTATTATTTTGGGGGGTCAATATACATGCGTGTGTATATATATATATATATATATATATATATATATATATATATATATATATATATATATATATATACATACATATATATACACACACACACACACACACACACACACACATATACATATACACACACTTTTATAAATAAATGTAAACAAACATTCTAAGCGGTATTAAAACATTTTTAATTAAATAAACAATTATCAAAGTAAACATTATTCTTTTAAGGCCGCACGCCGATCACAGGGCTCTGCTCTAAAGGGGGATCTATGGCATACATCCCCCTTTACAGCAGGCTAGGGCAGGTCGCCCATAGATCCTCCTTTACAGCAGGCCAGGGTGAGGTCCCCTATATAGATCCCCACTAACAGCAGGCCAGGGTCCTCCCCCAGACAGTCCCTCTCAGTCTCCGCACCGACAGGATTGGGTCGGGAGCTGAGCAGCCAGGGGCAGAAAGCAGCAGACACAGCGGCGGCGGCCATGGCAGAAGCACTGCACCAGGGTGATTAGGGTGTGCCTAGGCACACCCCGTGCGCACGCCTATGAGTAGGGCTGCACAATATTGCCCCCCATCAATGTAGGGACCAGCATGCCCCCCCCCCATCAATTGACGATGTAGTAACCAGCATCCCAACCCATCAATGTAGTGAATTCGCATTGCATTCGGACACAACTTACACAGGAACCTTTTTTGGGTCTGCAGCAGAATCAGATCTCACGGGTGTTCACACCTATGCGATCCGATTCATGTCCAAACTGACAGTTCCCACTGCGATATGCCAACTGATCTGGGGGGGTCATTAACTTTGTATTAACAGCCCCAGTGTTTCGCATATGGCAGTGTGAACTGTCTTAGAGTTGAATGTGATGTGGGAACCCGCAGTGGATTTGCAGGGTTCCTGCATCGCATATATGTGGACCGAGACTAACTGATTATGTTTTTGTAGGGGGGTAAGTGCACTTTGTACAAAATTACTTTATTACATTAGCTATGTACATGCTAATGAAGCATTTAGTGCTGGTTCACACTGGTGCGATGGAAGACATTGCATGTGATTCGGGGCGCACTGCTATGCAAATCACATGCAATGTCTTTGCAATGCAAATTCAGTCATACAGATTGTATAGCTGAATTCGCATCGCATTTGGACCAAAGTCATGCAGGACCCTTTTTTTGGTCTGCACCAACATCAGATTGCATGGGTGTTCACACCTAATGCGATCCGATTCCTGTCAGAATTGACAGTTCACACTGCGATATGCAAACTAATCTGGGGGTATCGTTACCTTTGTATTGACACTCCCAGCGAATCGCATATGGCAGTGTGAACTGTCTGTGAGTCGGGTGCAATGTGGAAACCCGCAGTGGATTTTCAGGAGGAGTTATGGTTTCCTTTCCAAGTGTCGGTTCACATTGCACATTGGTGTGATGCGGTAACCCTGCAAATCCACTGCGGGTTCCCGCATTGCACCCGACTCGCAGACAGTTCACACTGCCATATGCGAATCGCTGGGAGTGTCAATACAAAAGGTAACGATACCCCCAGATTAATTCACATATTGCAGTGCAAACTGTCAGTTCAGGCAGGAATGGAATCGCATAGGTGTGAACACCCACGCAATCTGATTCTGGGGCAGACCAAAAAAGGGTCCTGCATGACTTTGGTCCAAATGCAATGCAAATTCAGCCATACAATCTGTACAATCTGTATGGCTGAATTCGCATTGCAAAGACATCGCATGTAATTTGCACAGCAGGGTGGTGCGAATCACATGCAATGTCTTCAATTGCACCAGTGTAAATCTAAGTGTCTGTAAAAAAAAAAAGTTGAAGTCCTGGAAGCATTAGACATGCATTTACATCTCTGTTTTCAGTCAAGAAATCAACTTGGAACACCACAATTCCTGCCAGTGACAAAAATGTGTTTTACACTGTCTGACCTGCTGCTGCTCTGGCTCTGCACACAGGTCAGGGTGGTTAGGGGATGGGTGGGTGGGTGGCCGGCTAGCTCCTCCGAGACCTCTTCCACTCTCTTCACTCTGCACTCTGTCTCAGTCTGCAGCATCCGACGATCTCCTGGCTGTCCCCCACGGCATGGATGTGTGGCCCCGCCCCTCAGCTGAATTCTTCAGGGAGGAGAGGTGGCCGGAGCGCCTGTCACTATCATCATCCCCACAGCTCCAATAAAGCACTATGATCCCGGCCAGCACCTGACTCCTCTCCTATAGCCGCATCCACTGCCAGCAAGGATCCATTCTTCACTGCATTATTGAAGCACAGATGTCCTCCATTCTGCAGTGTGAGCTGTGTGGGCACCTCCAGGGACAGACTGCTGAGCCTCTTATGGGGCCCCCCCCTCTGACGCCGCACGAATGGTCAGTCCGCCCCTGCACACAGTCACAGAGAACTTGCTGCACAGGGCGCCCTCTCCTTCAGCTAATGTTATGAGCATAAGCGAGCGCGAGCGGGGTGGCAACAAGGGTGGCAAGGATGTCCTCTGGGGTGTCAATTGCCACCCCAGCTAGCCCTCTGGCTCCGCCACTGCCTGAAGTTTTTGCAGTTTGTGCAGAGGAAGGAGCACTCTGGCTGAGGCTGAGTCTAGAGTCAGACACAGATTGTCATGCTTTGTGGACAGAACCAGAGCAGACTTCTGAAAATTCAGAAACCAGCCGAACTCCCTCAGGAGTTTGTATGGTGATCTCCAGGTTTTCCACCAGAGCAGTGGGTGGTCATCCAAGTTGCCCAGTACCGCGATCCCCCACTGACGTAACAATGCTAGCACCGGGGGCCAATGTTTCGGTGGAGGCGAGACCAAAAGGGTAACGCCAAAAACTGATAGTGCTCCACTCACAGGGCACAGCGGAGGAAGCGCTGGTGACCGGCACATATTGGAATGTGAAGGTAAGCATCCTTGATGTCAATAGAGACAAGAAAATCCACCTGATGCAGGGATACCAATGGAATGTACTCCATTCTGAACTTCTGCACCCGCACAAAGCAGTTCAGCACCTTGGGGTCCAGATCAGGACGTGCCTTGCCTTTCTTCCTGGGAAGTGTAAACAGGTTGGAGTAAAACCCCTGAAAACACTGCAATGTCGGAACCAGGACAATCACCCCTTGAAATAACAGGTCCTGTACCGCCCCACAACAAGCCTGTAAGCAGTCCGGGGACAGACGCAAGTTGGAAGGAAAGAACCTTTCCAGGGGGTAAGAACAAAACTCGATCTTGTACCTGGACCGTATGACTTTGCGGACCCACTTGTCTTGTACCAGGGAAGTCCATGGGTCTGGAAACAAGCGAAGACGTCCCCCCACCCCGGATACGGGTGAGGGCGCACCTTCACGCTGAAGGAGCCTTGTCTGCGGGTCTGGAAAAGCCCGCTCTCCACTTGCCAGACCAAGTTAACTTGGATCCACCAGAGGAGGCCCTGAAAGGTTTTGAACCCTTGTCAGTCACCCTAGGGATGAAACAAAACTTCCTATGAGCTGAGATGAGAAAGATGGCCCACGTCTATGACGAGGGTCCTTGCCCTTACTAGCCTGTGGAAGAAAGGCACTCTTCCCCCTCCGTGAGACCTTTAATGATGTCATCCAGGGAAGGTCCAAACAGGCAATCTCTTTGAAAAGGAAGATCAGTCAAGGCCTTTTTAGAAGTCTGGTCCGCTAAAAACCCCTGGTAAACTCCTGTTTTTAAACGCATACTGTTAGACAGGTTAATTAGGTTGGTAAACAAACTGGTTGGTGAATTGAGTTGGGAAGTTTTTCTGATTTGGTCTCGCATGCGTTGCCCTTCCATGAGCTCTTTGCTATGAAGGCCAGTTATAGGTGGGGGCAGGGGCCATTTTGTTTGTTGTTGATGTATACTGGTGAGTGGACACACTGGATGCCTTTGCTGCCATTGTGCTATGAGCTGGGTGTCCACAGTGCCCCTAAGTGCCTTTAGGGAGGCCCTGCAGCTTACACATGTGTTTACAAATGTGTGCTAACTAAACCCCTGTTTTTAACACATACTGTTAGACAGGTTAATTCGGTTGGTAAGCAAACTGGTTGGTGAATTGAGCTGGGAATTTCTTCTGATTTTGTCTCGCATTAAATTATTCTGTATTGTCCACTTACAGTTTCCTTCAAGAAGAAAATTCACAAGAGACAAGGAAGACATCTGTTGGACCTCCAGGTCAGCAGACTGTAGCAAAGGCTGATATGGCTCCAAGAACTCTGCAGGCAGCTGTGTATTTACTGTGATAGAAATGTGAAATGATATTTAGTATCACCATGTAAAGAATGTTTAACATACAAAGCTTTTAATGCATTTTATGCAATCCTAACTAATAGTTAGCACGTTGGAGCGGATCCTACCTGCAATATCAAATATCTTAATACTGTACTTCACATTTGGAAATTGCTATAAAGTACAGGATCAGTTGTGTGACAATGTTAACATACAACTTATAGTAAAGTATCCTGGCACTTACTATGCTGGCTCATATGCAAATAGTAAAGGGCAGCAGAATGTTGTAGGTCAGCATTTTCTGAAAAGGCCAAGATCATCAAAGCATCCAGTGTCTCTTTTCCTACCGGGGACTCGTTTAAACCTTAGAAAAAGAAGTACAAGTTAAGAAATCATCAAAGATATCAGATGTGATTTACAATGAACCCCAAATGTGATTACAACACTTATAAAAGTCTTGAGTTTTAAAGCAAATGTACATTTTGTTCCACGTATATTTGTATCAGATTCCAGCAAACAGGTGGGAAACCTGCATCTAGTACTCCATGGATTCAAAAATCTGGTTTACTGCCTTGTTAAAAGCGGTGTTCCAGCCTCCTCCTCCAAAATTTTAAAGTCAGCAGCTACACATACTGTAGCTGCTGACTTTTAAGATTAGGACACTTACCTGTCCTGCAGTCTAGCGATGTCAGCACCGCAGCCGATGTTTCCTTCGGCTGTCGGGTGCTGCCATCGCCATTGGCGGTAAGGGAACCCGCATTCAGATTGGCTCGGCGGTGGGGGGGGGGGGGGGAGGGGGCCAAACTTCAGAGGGACGGCGGCGCTAGGAAGGCTACAGGTAAGCCTTAATATAGGTTTGCCTGTAGGTACAAGAAAAAAAAAAAAAAAAGAGAGAGTTTACTTCCTCTTTAAATGGTTACCTGATTAGGGAAGGATGTTCGAGTGTGGATGGAGTCATGTACGTCCAGGCTCAGACAACCATTACTCACACGGCAGTTTAGCTGTATACACTGGAATCTGATGTATTTGGCTAAAATGCCGTGTGAAGGAGGCTTAAGTCTGTAGAAAAGTCAACAACTGCACAGCTAATGCTGGGCTTCGCATTAGACACCACAGCATTCCCTATACACACTGAAACGTGGAAAAGCCTATATTAAATGTTTGGTCATCAAGACAGACAGAACCTGACAGACTGAAAGCTGAACACATTAAGACACATGGGTAATAATTACTAAAACCAGAGAATGCAAAATCTGGTGCAGCTCAGCATAGAAAGCAATCAGCTTCCAAAAAGCCTAATTGAACAAGCTGAACTTGGAAGCGGCTTGGCTACTAGGGTTGCAAATGGCGAGTACGAGTATACATATACAGTGCCTTGCGAAAGTATTCGGCCCCCTTGAACTTTGCGACCTTTTGCCACATTTCAGGCTTCAAACAAAGATATAAAACTGTAATTTTTTGTGAAGAATCAACAAGTGGGACACAATCATGAAGTGGAACGAAATTTATTGGATATTTCAAACTTTGTTAAATAAAAAACTGAAAAATTGGGCGTGCAAAATTATTCAGCCCTTTACTTTCAGTGCAGCATACTTTCAGTGCAGCAAACTCTCTCCAGAAGTTCAGTGAGGATCTCTGAATGATCCAATGTTGACCTAAATGACTAATGATAAATAGAATCCACCTGTGCGTAATCAAGTCTCCGTATAAATACACCTGAACTGTGATAGTCTCAGAGGTCCGTTTAAAGCGCAGAGAGCATCATGAAGAACAAGGAACACACCAAGCAGGTCCGAGATACTGTTGTGGAGAAGTTTAAAGCCGGATTTGGATACAAAAAGATTTCCCAAGCTTTAAACATCCCAAGGAGCACTGTGCAAGCGATAATATTGAAATAGAAGGAGTATCAGACCACTGCAAATCTACGAAGACCTGGCCGTCCCTCTAAACTTTCAGCTCATACAAGGAGAAGACTGATCAGAGATGCAGCCAAGAGGCCCATGATCACTCTGGATGAACTGCAGAGATCTACAGCTGAGGTGGGAGACTCTGTCCATAGGGCAATAATCAGTCGTATACTGCACAAATCTGGCCTTTATGGAAGAGTGGCAAGAAGAAAGCCATTTCTTAAAGCGGATTTCCGGGCACAAAAACTATATTTTTTTTTTGTGCCCCTCCGCTAGTTCGACATTACCTGAAAAGGAATTGGATAGTTTTTTTTTTTTTTTTTTTTGTTTACTCTACTTTTAATTGAAGATCGTAAATACTCACCTCAGAGTACTTCCTCCCTCGGCGCCGCGGCTCACCCCGTCACTTCCTGTCTCGCTATGATTCCTGGGAGCTGAACGTCATCGCTCCCAGGAATCAATGCGACGGCACCGGCCCCGCTCGTCACTTCCGGGCGACGCCGCATTCCCCTGCTAAACAGCTTCTGGGCATGCCCAGAAGCTGTGGAGGAATGCGGCGCTGCACCGGAAGTGACGAGAGGGGCCGGTGCAGGCGCATTCTGGGACAAGAAGACGCGGAAGAAGACACAGAAGAGGACCGCGCCGGCTTCAGCTGCCCACAAGAGAGATGGAAACGCTGTGGAAGAAATTTTATAAGTAAGTATTTCTTCTAAAAGGTAAGTGCGAACCGGGACAGATCAGAGGCTAGCCATTGTGGAATGTGCTAGCCCTGACTGTCCCGGGGGTATGTTTATTAAAAAATGACTTCTGTGCCCGGAACTCCGCTTTAAAGATATCCATAAAAAGTGTTGTTTAAAGTTTGCCACAAGCCACCTGGGAGACACACCAAACATGTGGAAGAAGGTGCTCTGGTCAGATGAAACCAAAATCAAACTTTTTGGCAACAATGCAAAATGTTATGTTTGGCGTAAAAGCAACACAGCTCATCACCCTGAACACACCATCCCCACTGTCAAACATGGTGGTGGCAGCATCATGGTTTGGGCCTGCTTTTCTTCAGCAGGGACAGGGAAGATGGTTAAAATTGATGGGAAGATGGATGGAGCCAAATACAGGACCATTCTGGAAGAAAACCTGATGGAGTCTGCAAAAGACCTGAGACTGGGACAGAGATTTGTCTTCCAACAAGACAATGATCCAAAACATAAAGCAAAATCTACAATGGAATGGTTCACAAATAAACATATCCAGGTGTTAGAATTGCAAAGTCAAAGTCCAGACCTGAATCTAATCGAGAATCTGTGGAAAGAACTGAAAACTGCTGTTCACAACGCTCTCCATCCAACCTCACTGAGCTTGAGCTGTTTTGCAAGGAGGAATGGGCAAAAATTTCAGTCTTTCGATGTGCAAAAATTATAGAGACATACCCCAAGCGACTTACAGCTGTAATCGCAGCAAAAGTTGGCACTACAAAGTATTAACTTAAGGGGGCTGAATAATTTTGCACGCCCAATTTTTCAGTTTTTTATTTGTTAAAAAAGTGAAATATCCAATAAATTTCGTTCCACTTCATGATTGTGTCCCACTTGTTGATTCTTCACAAAAAATTACAGTTTTATATCTTTAGGTTTGAAGCCTGAAATGTGTCAAAAGGGGGCCGAATACTTCGCAAGGCACTAATTTTATATATATATATATACACACACATACACACATATATACACAAACACATATACACACACACGTATATAAAAAAAAATCTGAATTCAACAAATGTCGAAGTGGCAAAAAAAAAAAAAAAAAAAAGTGTTCACTGTATATAGAAGATCCTATGAGATGTAAGACAATAAGATTAGCCATAATGAAACCGTAAAATGTACAAAATTGTGTATTTGCTGCCATCTAAGCAGCAATAAGATCATGCTCTACACCAGAGGCGTAACTAGAACCTTCAGGGCCCCGATGCAAGAAACTATGAAGGGCCCCCTGGGCCGGGGGCCCTTCCCCTTCAAGCCTGGGGCTCTTCCCACTGATCCAAAGGCCCTTTACTCTTGTTGCGGGGCCCTTTATTATGGTCCCGCAGCGGGACCCATTCACAAGTTCTGCAGTGGGCCCCCTTCCTGCCATCTTGGGGCCTCCCCACGGTGGTGGAATGCAAGGGCCCGGTCGCAAGTGTGACCTTTGCGATCCTGGAAAGGGTTACTTACAAACGGAGGAAGACAACACGAAGTGAGAGGAAATCTACCCCTAGGAGAGGAAATTCACTCCTGTAAGAGTTCTCATGGGAAAAAAGGTGTCTCCAGTGAAGCTTTATCACTAAATCGTTGTTTCCGCAACAGCCCAAAATTTTCAAAATCCAGTTGTCATAGTGACAAAAAGTGAGGTGAAATCTTCTGAACAGGGGTACAGACAGGAAAACAAATGGTACACGGGTGTTAACCCTTCCCTATGCCATCCAAAACAAAGTAAAAATGATTCTTTAGACCCGGTTCACACTAATGCGTGTGCCGGGTTCGCATGTCATGTCGGAGCGCACTGCTCCGACATGACATGCGATCAGCTGTGCGGTGCGAGTTTAGCCATACAGTTTGTATGGCTAAATTCGCACCGCACCCGCAGCAAAGACGCACAGGAGGCATTTTTGCTGCCGCATCAGGATCGGATCGCACAGCGGTTCACACTTGTGCGATCCGATCCTGTGCGAACTGCACGATCGCACTGCGATATGCGATCAAACTGGGGGTGTCGTTAAGATTACATTGACACCCCCAGCGGATCGCATATGGCAGTGTGAACTGCCGGGGGTGCGTGTGCGATGCGGGAACAGGCTGCGAATTCGCAGCCTTCCCGCATCGCAATAGTGTGAACCGAGCCTTAGGCTGGAGCTAAACTTAAAAAAAAAATTTACCTGTTCTGACTTACAAATTCAACTTAAGAGCAAACCTACAGTCCCCATCTTGTTTGTAACCCGGGGACCCCCTGTAGTTTTTATTTTTTGGTATTTTAAATTGTATTATTTTTTATCATTTTATTTTTATTTATTTTTTTACAATGTCACTGACTAGGACTCATTATTATATTACATATTTACCGGCCCCTTCCTGGTTCTCTATTGTGACACTTCCCCTGCAGCAGCCAGCAGGAGAGGGGAGGGAGCACAGTGGGGGGGGAGGGGGGAGGCGGGGAAGCACACAGGGGCCCAGAGACAGTAGAACACAAGAGAACTGGATAGGAGGAGGAGTGGCAGGGGCAGCATACAGGAGGAACCAATCTCTTCCATTGTCCTCCTGCAGCTACAGGAGGAAAAAAGGAGGAGGACAGAGATACATGCTGCCCCCGCCGCCCCTCCTATCCAGGTGTACAGGGGAGCCGCACAGGCCCCCTGAAGCATGGGGCCTGGTTGCAATTGCAATCCCTGTAGTTACGCCCCTGCTCTACACCTGTCTGTCCTTCCATTGTCTCGCTGGACCGTGTGTGTCCTCTTCTCACAGCCAGGGCTGCTGATAAGGCAGTACAGCCAGCCCTCCTGTACTAGGCCCAGGCACCATCAGTTCAAAAAAGGGTCTCATGCACCTGCTAAACAAGAGTGCCGGCTGAACTGTCTTATTGCAGACACTGATCCTCTTCTGCATCCCCCTACAGTGCTGCCAGCTTCTCTATCTCCCTCCGGCTGCACTGCAGGGGGATTGGTCCTAGCACATGCGTCCCATCTGCTGTCCAGGTCCCTCGTTCATCCCTTTCCCCAGCAGCACTTCCTGCTTCCCTCCTCCTCTCTTCCGCTGGCAGCTACTGCAGGCACAAAAGGAGATGTTTCAGGATAGAGAGTGGGGGGGGGGGCGGATGGTGAAAATGTAGTGTACTGGCCCCTTCCTTTCCTGAAAGAACACAGTGAGCAATCAGTACCAATCACTCCTGTGTTCATTCATCACTGAAGCATAGTAATTACGTTATTATATTTACTATACTTAAGTTTGTGAATGAGCAGGAAGCCTCAGAGCATTTCCTATTCAATAATCTGTGCTGCTGAGGCTGCAAAGAAAGGGACTGAAATCTATGTCCTTAGTCACTTTCGGCCAGGAAGGGGGGGGGGGGGGCCTGTCAGGTAGGCTGTATGGAGCCCCGTGATTTCTAACAGCAGCCCTGCCCACGGCTCTCGGTAAGATGCCCATTGGTGGTCACCATCCAAAAAGTTTTTTTTGGGCTTTTAATTTCCCTTTTAGGATGATTTGTAAGTGTACAACTTTTCCAAACTGCCATGTGGGAAGATGTATCCAGCTCAAGTGAATGATTTTAGGATTGTATCATTACTATTTTTAAATTTACATTGTATAGATACCATGTCAATAGCATCCAGTCCTGATGAAGTGAACTGATGTTAACAAAACGTGTTGAGATTTGTGATGCATTGTCCATCTATTCAGTTGGCAGGAAGGTTTATGGAATTTAATTTTGAGAATCTAATTTTTTTTTTTTTTTTTGAACAACTTGTTATGTAAAATAGACTGACAATTGTAAATCAGTTTTCTTCACACTGCATATGCTTTTGTATAAGAGAAATCAGGGTTTCTTACAAAAAATAAATAGAATATATAAAAAAATAAATAAATAAATAAAAATGACCTAACCCCATTAAAAAAACTATCTATACCTCTGATTAATAGCATGTGCTAATATAATCAAAAATATTTCTGGTCAGTTCTTTGTAAACAAACACAGGCTAATTATAAATGTAGTATAAACAACACACCCAAATATCAGAATGTGCGGTTTATACATACGGTAGCATTGCAACACCTGGTTACATTCTGCATCATTCAACAAACTATTTGGGAGTGGTTTGGAAGGAGAGGACGGGAAAACCAATGCTGAATACCCATGGGACTTTATTGAGCATTTCATCTACAATGTAAACCTTTAATTTTACATATACACTAACAAAACCTTTATTCTGTACAGGTCCACCATCTGCAGATATAAAACGGTACTTGCTAGATTTGGGAAATTAAATCTCATCTGCCAGTAAGATTGTTCATTTACAATCCTAATTTGCTAGGGTGCCAGATATTGAGATAATTCTTCTAGGAACAGGAAATGCTCCTTTGTATTATGTATGAGGCCTGGTTCACACTTGTGGGACTTCTGATGGGACTTGATTCGCACAGAATCACGTGACAAAGGGAAATCTCTTTGTTTTCAATGATGACTGTTCTAATCAATGCAACTCAGAATGGTGTAATTTTGGAAAAGGTTCCTGCACTACTTTGGGCAACTTGGCCCCTCAGAATATGCAAAGTCGTACCACACAATCGCACCTTAAATTGCATCAAAGCTTCACTGTTACATTTTGTTGAGATGCAAAAATAGAAGAAAAAAAAAAAAAAAAAAAAAAAAAAAAAGATAGCATTGTATGTGTGAAAACAGGTGCAAAATATCAAGTGTTCAAAATTGAGGTTTCTGGTGACGTCTATTTATAATGGCTCTTTCTGAGACAAAAAGGAAAATTTTTACAAAAAAATTGAAAAAAAGGCCTAAACTTACAAAACAAAAAACATAAATTTAAATTTTATTGTGACTTATTTGTTAATTTGTGTTCATATTTAATATGAATGCCATTTTGTTTTAAGAGAACATGTAAGACTAACATTCCATGAAGGATTTGTTATTTTTCAGAAGCTATTCAAAGATTCCAATGCCCAAGAAACATACAGAGGTCAGCAGCGTCACAGGATAAAAGGTCAGCAGTGTCACAGGATAAGTATTGACAGAACAGAGCAATACTAAAAAAAAAAAAAAAAAAAGGTTTGTTCTCATAATCAAGAGAGCACACATTTTAGGATGAGAAAAAGCCAAGTCACTTAGTGTGCTGGGCATCAGAACAGAACAGTGTCCTGAACAGTATAATGGATACTTAACGTTACATTCTTGTAGAGGAACTGGTTACCAGCACATGAGAAATGTATCAATTTGTCAACCCAGCACAAATGACACTTGGATGCTGATGTCGGCAAACTGTGCATATCTAGATAGTTTGTATTCCAGTTTGTATCTTTCTATGAAAAGCTGTGGAGCTACTGAAATACAGATACACCAATAAATTACAAGTATAGTGCAGTGTCAACATAATGGGGCTGATTAAGGAGTGAGAATTTTGACAGTCACAACCGAAGTGAACATTCACTTAGGGTATTGAATGTGATCCCCATTTCATACAGTGTGTATGTATATACACACTACCGTTCAAAAGTTTGGGGTCACCCAGGAAATTTCATGTTTTCCATAAAAACTCACTTTTATTCATCAAATGAGTTGCAAAATGAATAGAAAAAATATAGTCAAGACATTGATGAGGTTAGAAATAATGATTTTTATTTGAAATAATTTTGTCCTTCAAACTTGGCTTTCATCAAATAATTCTCCATTTGCAGCAATTACAGCCTTGCAGACCTTTGGCATTTTAAAAAACCCAGTGAGTCGGCGCACAATAGACGAGATCTCAGAAGAAACTCAGAACGAGTCAACCAATCACAGCGAGACCTCCCAAACTAAAATAAGAAAGGGGTCTCACCATAAATATGTACCAATGTTAAGAATGACCAAATAAATACTCTATAAGCAGCTAAAAGGTCAGCAGATTGAAGCAAACAACATATAAAAGCCAACTCTTGTAGGCTGATCCGATTCCTTAAAAAATCCTTAAAAAAATCCCTATATCCGTCTAGGATATATGAAGATAGGAAAATATATCCAACTTGTAGACAACTCCCAATCTATATTAAAAAGACGTATATGATGCGAATTAGGGCTGAACGATAGTCGATATGATATCGACTATCGTTCTGTGTCCATGGGCGATATTCATATCGCCGAGGACACAATATTAGCATAGGCAGGAAGTCGGGACTCGGCGGGGGGAGGACTTGCAGTGATTGCGGGGGAGGACTCACAGTTATTCTTGTAGCAGCCGACACATCGGTGAGCAGCGCGCCTTGAACAGTAGAAGAACACACAGCCGCATACAGTGAGTGACTCACTCCACTTCCTGCAGCCCACACGTTCAGTCTCCGGCTCCGCCCCCAGCTAGTTCTCAATGGATGAATTTCTCAATGGAGCAGCGAACCAACCAATCACGCCTTGAACAGCTGCACAGCTAACCAATCAGGCGTGCCTGCAGGCCTGATTGGTTCGCTGTGCCGCTACACACGGCGTGATGGGCTCCCTGAATGTGCCATTGAGAAAACTAGGGCGGAGAGTGAGACTCACTGAACGTGTGGGGCCGGGCTGCAGTGCACGAGTGAGTAATGTAATGTATGCGGCTGTGCTCCTTTCTAGTCCACCGCTCCAGCCTCCTACCACCACTGCCAGTAGCAGTATATATGTGAAATACAATAAATCTATATTGACATGGTGTGTATACAAAAAGGGAAAAAGTAGATGGATGTATGTATATGTAGAGGAAAATAAATTATTAATCATTCAGAGGTGATTTATATATTAATTTATTTTCCTCTACATATACATACATCCATCTACTTTTCCCTTTTTGTATACACACCATGTCAATATAGATTATTTCACATATATACTGGCAGCGCCAATCACTTCCTCTTCCTTTTTATAATCTATTATATAACCCCTTCCAGGGTTATATTCTGAAGTGGGCTGCAGCCAACCTCCTTTATATTTCTCCATATAAAGGACGGGTCCCACAATATCACAATATATATCGTTGGAAAAAAAATATCGCAATATATTTTTTTTCCAATATCGTGTAGGCCTAATGCGAATCCTAAAATAGATCCAATTTCTTAACACTAATCATAAAATAGTAATCTAAAATATCTGTTCCCAGTGGAATTATAGCTTCTTTTCCTAAAACAACACAATATGAGATGAAAACAAGCTAAATAGTCACAACAGCCGACTGGATCGCAATACTAGTTCGTTATTCACAAATATAGCCAATATTCTCACAAATGAATCAGTGATGATGCATGTGTAACCAAAGATCGTAAATGAACTAATAAATATATATATATATATATATATATATATATATATATATATATATATATATATATATATATATATATATATAAAAATAGTGTTGTGATGCATAAATATCAAAACATCAAATGTTCATAAATAAACACAGATGAAAACGGATGTGTAAAATAAATAAATAAATTCATACGTATAACAATCTTTTTTTTCATTCAATACGTTTTTATTGAGTTTTTACATAAGAAAATATAATCAGAACAAGTATAACAGAAATTCCAGATTTTCAACAGGTTCCAATGCATGTACACAGATACATGAACAAAAACAGAGAAAAAAAAAAAAAAAAATGGTATTTGGTACAGTATTAGATAATCAGAAGTATCAGGTATAACCAAAGCATAAGTCCCCGTTCACACTAAGGCGACCTGTGAGGCGACCTGGTCGCCTCACAGGTCGCCTTCCATAGGGAAGCTGCGGACCCGTTCTAATAGGAGCGACACAAGTCGCTCCGACTTAGAAAAAGGGTCCGGAGCTTCTTTGGGGCGACGGCCATAGACTTCAATGTTATGAAGTCCGTGGCGGCCGCTCCGAGGTCGCGGCGCGCTGCTCGCACCGCGACCTCGGAGGTCGCCTGGGGAAGTCAGATTGCGGCAATGTGAACGGGGCCTTACAGGTTGTAAAGAGGTATGGCAAATGAAAAGAGAATAGCACTATATAACTTTAATTTGACATTAGTTATGTTCTTGCTTGGAAGTAGAATGGGAGTGAGAATCTCAGCCATTCCGGACCTAGAACCCTAAGGAGCATTGTCACTAGGTCCGGTCGGAGGGACCTCCCCCACCATCATTATGGTCATTAGGCAGGTACTATTATTTCAAGAGAGTCTTAATGCCTGATTTAGATAGGGCCAGCATTCCCAGGACTTTTGGAATTTTTTATATGACAGGGAATTAATTGCTAGAGATTTCTCTAGGAGATAATTGTCATTAACAAGAGATATTACCTCAGATAGATTGGGAGTGGTAGTAGATCTCCAATTGCGGAGAATAAGGGTCCTGGCTGCTAACAGTATGTGAGTTACCATTTGTCTATGGTTGTGAGGGTATAGGTCAATGTTAATATTTAATATTGCCAGTTCTGGGTTTGGGGGTGAAAGTACTCCTGTGCATGAGGAAATACACTGGAATATTTTATGCCAAAAAACTCGTGAGTGATGTACAGCCCCACAGGATGTGATGCAAGGTACCCGTTTTGCCGCATTCCCTCCAACAGAGTGAGGGTATTGACGGTGCCATCTTGGCCAGCCTGTATGGAGTGTAATACCATCTATTGACAATTTTAACTGTAGTTTCCCAGTGGTTAGTGCATTTAGAAAATGTATATATAGAGCACAGTGCTGTATGCCACTGTTTGATTTAGCTTCAGATCTTTCTCCCATTTAAGCATATTTACCGTCTTCTGGGAGGGTGTATCACCTGTTAGGATATTATAGAAGGTAGTTATGCCTTTATTAGCCGGGGGGTTTGATACCAGGAAGTTCCATGTGGTTAGATTAACATGGGTGGAGGTTAGGGAGTGTTTCCCAAGTAGAAAAAGTATTCTTGATAGAGTCAAAGATGTGTCGGGCGATCGATTAAACTCTGACATTATGTCTTCTCTGTTTTTGAGACCTAGAGGTGACCGGAGTTGTGAGATATGTGTTAGTCCTAGGGTTTTTAATTTGGAGACGTTCAGATTACTGTATATAGTCATGAGGATAGATAGTGGTAAGTTGTGAATGTCAGTAGGTATGGCTCTTGGTTCTATTTTGTTTACCGTTCTCCAGGCTTGGAGAGAGGCCTTAACCGTAGGTGGCAGTTTAGCTAAGTTCCATGGGATCCAAAGATCTCTTAGCAGCATGAGGTTAAGGTTAGAGGTAGGTACTAGGTGTTTTTCGATTTCTGACCAAAGGGGGGTATCGTCATGGGGGGTCCAATGTTTAAGCTGGTCGAGTCTAGTGGCCCAGTAATAAGCGGAGATATCGGGTAGTCCCGCTCCTCCTAGGTGTTTATGGTTTGTGAGTATATTATATGCAACTCTTGATTTTTTACCCAGCCATAGAAATTTCCTCAATGTGGCTACAAGAGTGTGTAATTGTGTTTTGGTGAATGGGACAGGGAGGGCTCGGAATAAGTAGAGGATTTGTGGTAAGATGTTCATCTTAATCGCAGAGATTCTAGCCTCCCGTGAGAAGTTTAGGGAAGCTATCCTTTCTAATTCAGATGTTAGTTTTTGTCTAAGGGGGCCTAGATTATTTTTGACAAGATCTGTGGTTTTGGAGGTAATATAAATCCCCAAGTACGAAATCTTGTCTGCAGTCCAGGGGAAGGGACAGGTGTTGATTAGGGTTTGTTTAGTTTCTGGAGATACTCCTAGGTCAAGGATTATCGATTTCGTGGTGTTAATTTTGTAAAATGAAATTTTACGTAATTCAGTAATACGTATAACAATCTTGATTAAGAATTCCAAGTGCCTAAATATATCTAGTGCAGTGATCATATAAATAAAAATCAATATAAATCAATATTTCTATGTGCAGTCAACAGTACATGTGCATATAAAATGTAGTCTTGTGCAATCAATAATCCTTGTGCAGTGAATACGATGAGTGCAGTGATAAGATAAAGTTCATCCGTGCACAAATAATAAGGTGACAGTTTGTGATTTTCTTAGGGCAATATTGTGAATATCCCGTGCTGAGATCCGAAGTGAGCCATGATAATACAGGCGCAGTGGCCGCTCACCTCACTGCACCTTTTTAGGCGTTTTTAGGCTGGTCTCCCCCCCTAGGGGTGGAATGCTGGGTTACTCTGGTAGCGAGAGATACTCCGACCTCCACTCTATACTCCACAGCTATCGATCCCAGATTGGCTCCAAACGGTACCAGTGTTTCCCAAAAAAAGAGGATAATACCCAATCGTGAAGCAAGTAAACACTATCTTTATTTGTTAAAAGCAGGGGAATACACTCACATTTTAGAAGTAAATAACAGGCAGAGACGAAAACAGTGTTGCCGCAATCTTGCGGTGTTGATTCCTGGGCACTTCCGGCTACGGCCGTCCAACCGGAAGTCGACGTCACCCAAAGCCTCCCGACCAGTTGCGTCACAGATCACGTGACTTTCTCAAGCTGTCAAATTTGTTGAGGTAATCTGTAGAAATTTTACCCCACGCTTCCTGAAGCACCTCCCACAAGTTGGATTGGCTTGATGGGCACTTCTTACGTACCATACGGTCAAGCTGCTCCCACAACAGCTCTAGGGTTGGGATCTGGTGACTGCGCTGGCCACTCCATTACATACAGAAAACCAGCAGACTGTTTCTTCCCTAAATAGTTCTTGCATAGTTTGGAGGTGTGCTTTGGGTCATTGTCCTGTTGTAGGAGGAAATTGGCTCCAATCAAGCGCTGTCCACAGGGTATGGCATGGCATTGCAAAATGGAGCAATAGCCTTCCTTATTCAAAATCCATTTTACCTTGTACAAATCTCACACTTTACCAGCACCAAAGCAGCCCCAGACCATCACATTACCTCCACCATGCTTGACAGATGGCGTCAGGCACTCCATCATCTGTTCACTTGTTCTGTGTGAACTAAACACCTCAAACTTAGATTTGTCTGTCCAAAACACTTTTTTTCCTATCTTCCTCTGTCCAAGGTCTGTGTTCTTTTGCCCATCTTAATATTTTCCTTTTATTGGCAAGTCTCAGATATGGCTTTTTCTTTGCCACTATGCCTAGAAGGCCAGCATCCCGGAGTCACCTCTTCATTGTGGACGTTGAGACTGGCGTTTTGCAAGTACCTTTTAATGAAGCTTCCAGTTGAGGATCTGTGAAGCGTCTATTTCTCAAACTAGAGACTCTAATGTACTTGTCCTCTTGCTAAATTGTGCACCAGGGCCTCTTACTTCTCTTTCTATTCTGGTTAGAGCCTGTGTGTGCTGTTCCCTGAAGGGAGTAGTACACGTCAGTGTCTTGGCAATTTCTTGAATGGAATAGCCTTCATTTCACAGAACAAGAATTGACTGTCCAGTTTCAGAAGAAAGTTCTCTTTTTCTGGCCATTTTGAGAGTATAATCAAACCCACAAATGCTAATGCTCCAGATACTCAATTAGCTCAAAGGAAGGCCAGTTTTATAGCTTCTTTAATCAGCACAACAGTTTTCAGCTGTGCTAACATAATTGCACAAGGATTTTGTAATCATCAGTTAGCCTTAACGCGATTAGCTAACACAATGTACCATTAGAACATAGGAGTGATGGTTGCTGGAAATGGGCCTCTGTACACCTATGTAGATATTCCATTAAAAATCAGCCGTTTCCAGCTAGAATAGTCATTTACCACATTAACAACGTCTAGACTGTATTTCTGATTACTTAATGTTATCTTCATTGGGGAAAAAAAAAAAAAAAAAAAAACAGTGCTTTTCTTTTAAAAATAAGGACATTTCTAAGAGACTCCAAACTTTTGAACGGTAGTGTACACAGTACATCCAGGAAAGTATTCACAGAACTTCACTTTTTCCACATTTTAGGCTACAGGCTTATTCCAAAATGGATTAAACTCATTATTTTCCTCAAAATTCTACAAACACTACCGCATAATGACAACATGAAAGAAGTTTGTTTGAAATCTTTTCACAGCCTTTTCCATGACACTCAAAATTTAGCTCAGGTGCATCCCGTTTCCGTTTCCACTGATCATCCTTGAGATGTTTCTACAACTCGATTGGAGTCCACCTGTGGTAAATTTAGTTGACTGGACATGATTTGGAAAGGCACACACACCTGTTTATATAAAAAGGTCCCACAGTTAACAGTGCATGTCAGCGCACAAACCAAGTGATGAAGTACAAGGAATTGTCTGTAAACCTCGGAGACAGAATTGTATTGAGGCACAAATCTAGGAAAGGGTACAGAAATTTCTGCAGCATTGAAGGTCCCAATGAGCACAATGACCTCCACTGTGCTCATTGGGAGCAACTTTGAAACCTCCAGGACTCTTCCCAGAGTGGGCCACCCAGCCAGACTGAGCGATCGGGGGGGGGGGGGGGGGGGGGAAGGGCCTTAGTCAGGGAAGTAACCAAGAACCCGATGATCACTCTGACAGAGATCCGTCGTTTCGCTGTGCAGAGAGGAATACCTTTCAGAACAACCATCTCTGCAGGACTCCACCAATCAGGCCTGTATGGTAAAGTGGGCAGATGGAAGCCACTCCTCAGTAAAAAGCACATGACATCCCGTCTGGAGTTTGCCAAAAGGCACCTGAAGGACTCACAGACCATGAGAAACAAAATTCTCTGGTCTGATGAAACAAAGATTGAACTGGTCTGAATGGGAAGCATCATGTCTGGAAGAAACCAGGCTTTGCTTATTACCTGGCCAATACCAATCCATTCAGTGAAGCATGGAAGTGGCAACATCATGCTGTGGGAATATTTTTCAGCAGCAGGAACTGGGAGACTAGTCAGAATCGAGAGAAAGGTGAATGCAGCAATGTACATAGACATCCTTGATAAAAACCTGCTCCAGAACGCTCTGGAACTCAGAATAGGAATGGGAGAAACTGCCCAAACATAGGCTTGCCAGGCTTGTAGCATCATACTCAAAAAGACTTGAGGCTGTAATTGGTGCCAAATGTGCTTTAACAAAGTACTAAAGCAAAGGCTGTGAATACTTATGTACATGTGATTTTTTTTTTCGTTTTTTTTTTATTTCTAATAAATTTGCAAAGATTTATAAAAAATAAAGAATTATATGTGTCATGTCTTATGTTGTCATTATGGGGTAATGTTTTTAGAACTTTAAGGAAAATAATGAATTTAATCAATTTTGGAATCAGGCTGTAACAAAATGTGGAAAAAGTGAAGCGCTGGGAATCCTTTCCAGACGGTGTGTGTGTGTGTGTGTCTCTATCTCACAAAAGTGAGTACACCCCTCACATTTTCGTAAATATTTTATTACATCTTTTCATGTGACAACACTGAAGAAATTACACTTTGCTGCAATATAAAGTAGTGAGTGTACAGCTTGTATAACAGTGTACATTTGGTGTCCCCTCAAAATAACACACCTTAGAGCCATTAATGTCTAAACTACTGGCAACAAAGAGGAGTACACCCCTAAGTGAAAATGTCCAAATTGGGCCCAAAGTGTCAATATTTTGTGTAGCCACCATTATTTTTCAGCACTGCCTAAACCCTCTTGGGCATGGAGTTCACCAGAGCTTCACAGGTTGCCACTGGAGTCCTGGAGTTATTGCTGCCAAAGGAGGTTCACCAGTTATTAAATCCAAGGGTTCACATACTTTTTCCACCTGCACTGTGAATGTTTACATGGTGTGTTCAATAAAAACATGGCAACATTTTATTCTTTGTGTGTTATTAGTTTAAGCAGACTATTGTGACTTAGATCAGTGGTTCTCAATTCCGGTCCTCGGGACCCACCAACAGGCCAGGTTTGCAAGATAACTAAATTACATCACAGGTGATCTCATTTGCTGCTCAGTGATTGCAGTATTCTAGTCTGCATCCCCCAAGGTAATACTTAAAATCTGGCCTGTTAGTGGGTCCCGAGGACCGGAATTGAGAACCACTGACTTAGATGATGATCAGACCACATTTTATGACCAGTTTGTGCAGAAATCCATATCATTCCAAAGAGTTCACATACTTTTTCTTGCAGCTGTAGTTCCAGTAATCCATGTCCTTAGTCTGCTTCTCTCAAGCACACTGTTTGCGGGCTTTCTTGTGCATCATCTTTAGAAGAGGTTTCCTTCTTCCACGACAGTAATGCAGACCAATTTAATGCAGTGTGCGGCTTATAGTCTGAGCACCGACAGGCTGACCTCCCACCCCTTCAACCTCTGCAGCAATTCCGGCAGCACTCTCTGAAGACGTCATCACGCTCTGACGAAACGCGCGTCAGGTGGAACGTACGCCGCACGCTTCCAGGTAGCCTGGTGGGACGCAAGCCGGCAGTCGCCGCTCTCCATTCCCAGGCAGATACCTAGAGCGGACGTGCTTTTTTGTTCTGTACTTGTTTTTACTCTGCTACCTTTTAACCATTGGCAATAAAATTACCATTTTAACGGTACTGCACTATTGTTGCACTTTCTTGGTCCCCCCTTAGATTGGACCTTGAGGATCGGTTCCCATTACAGGAGTTGAGGACCAAAGTGAACCACAGAGACCAGCAGTCACCTCTGGCTTTGTGAAGCCACAAGCTTTTAAGGTCTTGTTGCTATATGGCATTCAAGACCCACCAAATCCGGTGAGTTTGCACCCCTTATGATAGAAGCTATGTTGATTTTACCAGCAATCTGAACACTGGAGAAGTCCTATTAGGACACTTTTTTTGCACAAGATCACTTTTGGGACTATTATTGCACATCTTTGATCACCTTCGTATTTAATATTTTTTAAATTTATTCAATATACAATTTGCACTATATTTATTTGTCATCAATTTAATTGTATTATTCACATAGCAAGTTATTCTGATTATTCAGCACCCTGCACTTTATTATACCTGTTATCACCTTTAGGGAATAGCATTACTCCCTTATCAATACTTATCACTCAGGTGTGTGAACAAGATATTGCTCACCCCTGATTGCTTAACAGCAAGCGCTATATTAACCCCTTAGGGGGGCAAATACTTGGTGTTATGTTTCTGTTTTTATATTTTTTTAACTTAAAAGTTGACAGACAACCTTTATTACCAATAACATGTAATGTACTTTACAATGTTCCTGACATATTTCAGCTTACTGGATTTTTTTCCCATCTGGCCTTCAGATATGAAAAGGCAGAGCGATTTAACACCTGTTTAGATTTGTCATTCATGTGACAAAATGAAAATTTGCCGTTTGCAATACATTTTGCATAAAATAGTTAATTTGCATTTAATTTGAATGGTCCAAAGAATGTCAGGCAAAACGGTCGGCCCTCATGCAGGTTAACTTCATTAAATCTGGCCCTCTATGAAAAAGGTTTGGACACCCCTGCTTTAAGAGAAACGTTTTGGGTACTCCGGGATCTCAGCTGGGATGGGTGAGGAATTCCGGGCTAGTCAAATAAAGTGACTGACTCACAGTCCTCACAGTATTAGTAGTGGCTTATTTGAGACCCAAAATTTTGGAGATCCGGAGTAAAATTCGGGTGGGAAAAGGACCTCCACTCATGTCTATGGGGACTATGGTCCCTACAAGGTTAAGCAGCCTCTAGGAAGCAGTGCATAAGGCAGGGAGCTCCTAATGCTTGGGGGTAGAATAGAAGTTGAGAGGTGACCTGGCTGTGTTCTAAAAATATCCAAGGCTGGACACTGTTAACCTTGGGGTAAAGCCCTTATATGAACTTTAGGCTGGATTCACACTGCAAACGAATGCAGCTGGAGGGTATGGTGCGTCCTTGTTCTGTTTCAGGGATGAATCAGGCCAGAATTTTTGGCTGGATTCAGACCTGAAACAAACTCAAGGATGCACAGGACCTCTGTGCAATTCGTTCCGCATCCGCTCCAGAGATGTGTGAACTGACTCCATTGAGAGCTGGTCCTAATTTCCCGTCGTGCGAACTGGGTGCAGGGAAACCCGCATCCACACTAGTGTGAACCCAGCCTTACATGTCTTATATTTTGGTTTGTGCTGAAGATAAGCGGACTTTTGATTGTTTTCTGAAATGTTGTTTCCTACTGGAAGCTATACTCGGTTTGCTTTAAATAAAAAAATAAAAACTTAGGTTTAAAATAAATGGCTGTTGCACTTGATTCCGAGGTGCTATACCCCCTGAACATTCGACTCATCGACACCCACATGCAGACCGCAAGGGCAGCATGTTCACTTGCTGTGTGAGAAATGTGCTTTTCACACACTGCATTTTGGTGTGAAGCTACTGACTTTTAGGGCCGGTTCACATTGAATTAGTAATGACACAGTTCGCAAACACAGAAACCGGTACCGCAGTACCATGTGGTTTGGTGCAGTGCATTTTGAAAAAAGTAGTGCTTGCACTATTTTTTCTGCTTTCCAATGCATTCTGCAACACAGATGGATGTGGGTGCCGTCCAACTTTCGAATGTCTCACAGGCAGCTCTCCATTGAGCATGCATGATTGCGTGTTGTGAGGGAAGTGGTCTTGCAGCATCTTGGGACAAGGGACGTGTCCCAAGAAGTTGCAGCTGGGGGGAAGGTCCAGGCCAAGTTGACACAATTCTAGCTAGGGAGAGAATAGCAGAAGTGAGAGCAGGTCCCTGTCACAAAAAGGCCTCATGCACACTGGACATTATAAAAATGCCAGTAGCTTGTAGTGAGTTTTTCAGCTTTTTTGCATTGGCGGTTTTTTTAGCGTTTTTGAGCGTTTTGACATTTTTAGCTAAAAATAACCTCTCTGCTATTTTAGTAACTCCCACTTTCCCACAACACAATGCTTGCCAGAATTGCATTGCATGGGTGTTCACACCCATGCGATAAGATTTAGGTGCGGGGAAAAAAAGGTCCTACAACATATTGGTGCAAATGGATGTAATTTGAGCCATACAAAATATATGGCTCAAATCTCATTGCTCAGACATCATATGTGATGTGCACAGGAATGTGGTGCATTTTTGGTGCAAATCGCATGCGGTGTTCAGGATGCACCAGGGTAAACCCAGGCTATGTTCCAGGGTAAACCCAGGCTATGTTCCACGAACGACAACTCAAAACAGAACCCAGGCTTAAAAAAAAAAAAAAAAAAAGCAATGGAATCAAAAACGTCAAAAAATGCCAGTAAGCAGCATTTTTTGGCGTTTATCAGCATTTTCCCAGCTGAAAAATGCCACTCAAAACCCACTAGTTTTGGGGTTTTTTTTTTTTTTGTACAGCCAGAAACTGCCCCGTCCAAAAACTGCTGATAACAGCCTATGTGTGCATGAACACATAGGATGATGCTAGGGCGTTTGTTGGCTGTAGAAAAAATGTCTGATGCCAAAAACAGCAGCTGTAATAACATCCAGTGTGCATGAGGCCTAAAAGGTACCTGCTCCCACAAAGAAAAAAAACAAAATCACACTAAAAACATTGTTGGAAGATCAGCAGTACTTTTAAGGCTTCATTCACATGTCAGCGTATCGATCGCGGGCAGAATCACCGCAATTCTGCCTGCGATCCGGAAATCATTGCAAATCGCGGAACACCCCGGCGTTGCCCGTGATTTGCAATAGCACCCCAAACGCTGTGCGATGTTGCCGCGATTTGCGCCTGCCAAATCGCGGTAACATTTCGCAAAAAAAAAAAAAAAAAGTCGCTGGACGCATGACGCCCAAAAAAGGTACAAGAGCTTCTTTGGGGCGTCATGCGTCCCACGATTTTTTTTTGCGCAATGTTACCGCGATTCGGCAGGCGCACATCGTGGCAACATCGCACAGCGTTTGGGGTGCTATTGCAAATCACAGGCAACGCACAGGAGTCCCGCGATTTGCAATGATTTCCGAATCGCGGGCAGAATCACGGTTATTCTGCCCGCGATCGATACGCTGACATGTGAATGAAGCCTAAAGGAAGGTCTGCTTTAAATGTCTTTTGGAAACATTTCACATGCACAAAAGTACAACAAATGAACAATTTGCAAAATAACATTAATCATTAATAGACACAATTTTGCTAATAGCACAATATTTTGGCCACTGAAAGGCTCAGGGAGGTTGATGGGACTGCGGTCTAGTGATGGCAAACCTTGACACCCCAAATGTTTTGGAACTATATTTTCCATGAAGCTCAACTACACTGTAGAGTGCATGAGCATCATGGGAAATGTAGTACCGAAACATCTGGGGTGCAAAGGTTCGCCATCACTGGAGAGGCTTGTGCACACCATGATACGGGTTATAAAGCACAATACTGCAACACGCATGAATGCACTGTAGATGTGAATTTTCATGCAAAGTTAATTTGACCCCGATTCACATCTACTGCATGCTGCAACGCATATGAATTATAGTGCAACACACAGATGCATATACTGTGTGAATGGTGTTGCATTGTGCTGCACTTATTTTTTTGTATGTTGACGGGCCATTCAACATTAATAGGCTGCTATCGCAATGCACCTTAGGGTGGTTGTAATAATGGAGGACTCTCCCTGCCCCCATTTTACAGTGCTGTGTGCCTGAGGGGGGCAATCACCAAGCCCCAGCATAGTCACATGTGAGAATTGGTGTGAGTCAGAAGCGTAAAGGATCCTTTCATTTCATGTCATTAAAGTATATGCACAGCCAAAATCTGTTAGGGAGATTTACGCTCTCTAAGGACTGGTTTAAACCATAAAAAGGTGCATCCAAGCACACATGTTTTTGTAGATTGCCAGGTGGCACATTTAGGACAGCCTGTTAATTTCAAAAGGCTACCAAACACACAGTAATGTGCAAAAAGTACTGTAGGCAAGATTTTTTAAAATAGTGCTGCACCAAACTGCATGGCAACTGTGTTTGCTAGATGTGTAGGGATGTCATTAAGCTAGTTTTCATGCAGCATTGCAATGTTTACTTTGTGAAATTTTTAATGAAGTTATAAAAAAAAAAAAAAAAAAGACAAACAAAATTTCTTCTATGCACAACAGTGAGCTGGGATGCCGTGTAATTCATTGCTGAACTTTCAGGGCCCATCAACTCAGCTGATGAACAATGGCATGAACCGAACAAACAGGACATAAGGCAAATTGCCCCATCTATGCCTTCTGACTGTGTGGGCAAAGCTGCTGAATGCAGCCCAACACACATGGTGTGACTGGAACAAAGAGGTGAGAGGAAGCAGGGAAGAGTTAGTGGGCTGTTTTGTTTTTTACCCTAATGCACAGAATGCATGAGGTAAAAAGGTAGACTTTAGAACCCCATTAATAAAGACATACAGCACCCTGTGCAAGGTCCACTATTCAAAGCGGAAGAAAACCCATCCATGTAACCATGAAACAGTTACAAGAATGTACAAGGCAACTGGAAAGTATTCACAGCGCTTTACTTTTTTTAATGTTACAGCCTTATTCCAAATTGGATTAAGGTCATTATTTTCCTCAAAATTCTTCAAATACCTAATGACAACATGAAAGAAATTGTTTTGAAATCTTTGCAAATTCATAAAAAAAAAAAAAAAAAGGAGAAAAATCCCATGTACATAAGTATTCACAGCCTTTGCTCAATACTTTGTTGAAGCACCTTTGGCACCAATTACAGCCTCAAGTCTTTTTAAGTGATGCTACAAGCTTGGCACATCTATTTTTGGGCAGTTTCTTCCATTCTTCTTTGCAGGACCTCTCAAGGTCCATCAGGTTGGATGGAAAGAGTTGGTGCACAGCCATTTTCAGATCTCTCCAGAGATGTTAAATCAGGTTCAAGTCTGGGCTACTCAGGGACATTCACAGAGTTGTCCCTTAGCCATTCCTTTGTTATTTTGGTTGTGTGCTTAGGGTTGTTGTCCTGTTGGAAGATGAACCTTCACCCCAGTCTGAGATCCAGAGCAGGTTTTTTATCAAACATGTCTCTGTACATTGCTGCATTCACCTTTCCCTCAATACGGACTTGTCTCTCAGTTCCTGCCACTAAAAACATCCCCACAGCATGATGCTGCCACCACCACCATGCTTCACTGTAGGGATGGTATTGGTCAGGTAATGAGCGGAGCCTAGTTTCCTACAGCCATGATGTCTACCATTCAGGCCAAACAGTTCAATCTTTGTTTCATCAGACCAGAGAATTTTGTTTCTCATGGACTGCGAGTCCTTCAGGCAAACTCCAGATGGGCTGTCATGTGCCTTTTACTAAGGAGTGGCTTCGGTCTGGCCACTCCACCATACAGGCCTGATTAGCGGAGTGCTGCAGAGATGGTTGTTCTTCTGGAAGGTTCTCCTCTCTCCAGAGGGAAATGCTGGAGCTCTGTTAGAGTGACCATCGGGTTTATGGTCACCTCCCTGTCTAGGGCCCTTCTCCCCCGATCGCAGTTTGGCCAGGTGGCCGTTTTAAGGAAGGTGGTTCTAAACTTTTTTCATTTATGGATAATGAAGGCCACCGAGCTCATTGAGACCTTCAATGCTGCAGAAAATTTTCTGTACCCTTCCCTAGATCTGTGCCTCAATACAATCCGGTCTTAGAGGTCTACAATATATAATAAATATAATAAATTTGGAAGGATTTCAAACAAACTTTTCAGGCGGTCCGCTCTCATCCGATCCCCCATAGAGAGCAGCGGGGGCTGTGACACCTTCTTCGCACTGCAAGCGGAGACGGAGCTGTCATCCGCCGGCTCAGCAGGGATCGGCGGATCAATCCCCGCTGAGCAGCACGGATCCGCCTACGGAGGCGGACCGTGTGAAAGAGCCCTTATGGTTATAAACTCATTCATAAGAGAAAAATCTTCCATCCCGCTCCTCTGAATTTTCTGGACACTGTTCGAAAACGAATGTAGATTTGACCCCAATAACAAAATCAGAAAACAAAATGAATGATCTTAAAAAAGAAAATCTGATAAACTATACTAGTGTACAGCCAGCTTAAGCACCCGCCATCTTCCACTTGTTAAGGGCCAGAGTAGTAATTGGAGAGAGAGAACAAAAAAAAAAAAAATACCTGTAGGGAAAATAATCTAGACCAGGGGTAGGCAACTTTAAAGAGGTGGAGATCTCCCTGAACAACATGGGAGAAGTCAAAGATCACCGGACACAGTGTCGCCTCCTCACCCCTTAAACATCTAACTGCTGTACTACTGAGTCGTAATCGCATGCATTGCATGGCAATCATGGGTTTAAATCAGGTGGTGAGGAGGCAACATGTCGTCTTTTCACCACCTGTTAAACACACTCCGATCACTTTTTAGTGAGCAGCAATGCGTGCTGCACTTGTAAATGAGCCCCTAGTTGCATTCGGCAGCAACACTCTTTTTGCTCCTTCACACGTAAAGTTGGGGATGGTAAAACGCTGTGGTTAAGTCACAGTTTTACCACCCCCTAAGCCCTACCCCCTTCAGCTGCTGAGGCAGCAGCAAAATGTGTACACATGTCGCAGCAGGAATTAAGCCCCCTGTTTTTAGTGGTTGCTACCGCATGCTTCTGTGGGGACAAAGGGGTTAAAGCAGGTTGTGAGAAAGAAACACCACGCTACCTGCTTTAACCCTTTGTTTGCTGCACAAGCAGGGCACTTGCAGAGTGGCCTCATTCACCCACCAACCATGACAGGGCATAGAACTCCTGCTGCGGCAAGTGTACACACCTGGCCACTGCCGCTAAAGAGGGTCCAGTTGAGGTGGGGGGGTGATAAAAACACAACTATGGGGTTTTACCATCCCCCAAACATAAATAAACCTTTACTGTTCTGAGCCCCTATAAGGCTGCTTTCACACTGATGTTCTGGGGTTTACCCATGCAGTTTACCAGTGCATCTGCAACTTTTCTGAGTTAGAGAAAACTGCATCCAGGAGTTTCGGTCCGCTTTCAGAAAGTGCACCAAACCCACAGGATATAATAGAAGTCTATGGCTAAGCGCAGGAAGTCCCGCCCACGGACGATACGCGTGCGCAAGGGAGAGGAGATCGTGACGTCACTCGTAGCCCCTGTCAGCAGAGCGTTCCGCTCTGTCTGGAGACCAGCTGGATTGCTGTACTGCTCGTTTTTGCATTACCTTGAAGTAAGAGGCTGTCCATTTGTTTTATCAATAAATTGTGGTGTTTGAAACATATTGCACTATGGTCTGCCCCCTTTCTATTACATGGGGATCGTTGTGAACACCTTAACAAAAAGGAGAGATGCCCTCTGTGATTGCTGTCCTGGTCAGGATTTTCACATTGCTGGGAGTGTACTTTTAAGGCTGTCTTTTCACAGCCTACAGGTGAGAGGCTAGCACCTCTGGTGAAGGATTGCACTGAACAAGCACTTGTGTCCTGTTTACTGATCAGCACTGAGCACTTTCATTGGGATTTCTAATTGGATTGTTTTCTCCTCTTTTTTACAAGACTACTGTGTGCCATTCATAGACTCTTCATTTATCCATTGATGTTTTTATTGTCTTATTGTTTTAGCGCTGCACTTTTCATTATCAGTTTTACATTGGGTTTTACATATTTTTTACCTTGGTGTCAGCTGCTTTTATCTATTTCCATCCATTTATTTATTCATGCTTGCGCTGATATTCTTGTTTTTTCATTGACTTATGGCTAAGCGCAGCAAATCTGCAGGTACACTGCACTGCACTCGCGGTGTGAGTAAACTGCAAGGCATCAGTGTGAAAGCAGCCCTATACTATTATGCCCGGTGTAGTGTTATGAGAGAGAGGGTACATGTGATCAGCACAGGGCCAATAAGCACTGCCCAGACAGAGGATCAGGGGTCATGCAGCCTCATAGGGCAGTCAGAATAAAGCTAGTGGAAGGAGTTTTCAAAGTGATCGTAAAACGGTCACCTTATAAAACAACCCATTCAGCTGAAAATGGAAATGAAAGGCAAAACATTTGAGTATAGATACTGTATAAAAATACATTCTAAATACCTTTTTTATACATATATATATTATATATATATATATATATATATATATATATATACATATATACACACACACACACACATATATAAGGGATTACATCCCCTCCAATCTCAGTGCATTGATCTCAGTGCAAGGCTGTGCGGGGGGGGGGGGGGGGGGGGGAGGTGTCAGGACAAGTCTAATGATTTTAGGAGAGCAGGCTGGGTTCCCAGCACAGCTTGCGAACTGGCCGTGTGTGCTCTCCTGCTTAGTGTAGCAATACAAAGAACAGGATGATATGTTATTATGAAAGTATATGGTACAGCAGCCACAAATCAGGAATATGAAATGTTGGGGTAACAAACACTAACCAGTGCTCGTCTGGAAACTGATATAAATCACCAGACTGTTATATACTGCTGATTGTTATATACTGCTGATGAGAAAAGGTATTTAGGTGTTTATATTTACTAAAATTGCATTTCCATGTTCTGCGTATTGTGGGGGACCAGATATAGTGAATGCAGGCTCCTGGGTTTAGTAACTTTAAGGTAAAAGATAGTTAGGCTTTAGAACCACTATAAAAGGTAAAAAGAAATGCCCCAGTAGTTGCATTGCCTGGTATTGTATAGATGCACACAGCCTGGCTTGGGAGAGTGCCCCTACAGCACACATCTTGCTGAGGGGGTACTGGGAGAAGAGTAGGAGCAGTAGGTAGGTATGAAACCACACTGTGCAATACCATTGCACAGAGCAGGTTAGTATAAAAATCTTTTTTTTATTTTAGGGGGGGGGGGGATGGTCTTTAACCAGGGCTCGACAAAACCCAGGTGCCAGGTCGCAATGGCCACTGGAAATCACGTCCTGGTGCCTGGGTTACACCGCAGCAGTGGTCAGGATTCTCCCATGTGGCCCACACGTGAGTGCGCAAACTAGTGTCAGGCTTTGCGGCCTGATGGAGCGGGATCCACACTCCTATGTGCAAACTGGGGCCCTCTGGTGGACTCAGGACTGGTGGGGCTGTGATGAGCGCGGCTTGCTCTCAGTGCCTGCCCACCTCTGACATCTTCCCAGGTGGACAGTTGGGCTTGATCAGTCGCCCCTTCCTAATTGCTGCTAAGGGGACGGGGAGTGCAGTCTCTCAGTACCGCCTATCAATACCACTTTTTTCTTTTTTTTTTTGTCTTTTTTTCGCTTGGCTCCAGGCGTGAGCAATTCTTATTGCCCGACGCCCCTGACATGCAGTTATTGGCGCTGGACGGCTGATTTTATTCTTCATTTCAGAAAGGGGTAGAGGGGGGCACTTAAAAAGTTGACTTTGAATTCTAGATGCAAGGTCTGCTGTAATACTAAATTTGGACGCATAAGGAAAGAAAAAATAAAATAAAATAAAATCACACATCTTTTTTGAGAGCTCCATGTAAAAGCAAGTCTATATATACAAAAGGACATTGGTGTCTATAATCTGTTTCTTATGATAAGGATTACTATGTAGAGCAAGCAAACATTCACTTAGCAACTAAAATACAGTCATTATCGGTTATCCTAGCATACAATAATATGAATCCTAACAAGCATACGTGACTGATCAAACACAAAAAGAAACGAGATGCAATAGCCTAACAATTCATACAATGACAGAGAGAGGGGGGGGGGGTGTTTTATCACTATTGATTTGTGAAGTTTGTGTCCATCTGGTTCAAAACTGAATTCTAGCATCAGGGAAAATCATCTGCAAATCTTAAAACACAATATAAAGCCGGTTTACAAGCCATGCATGCCTCATTAGGTCTGCAAAAATGGCCGTGGTAGCTTCTAATTCTGGATCAGCTCAAAAAATGCCAGCCATCTTAATGTGAATTATGGTACTGCATGTAAATGATAGGATAATGTCATGAGTATAACAATGTGCATCAAAGAAAGAAAAAAAAATAAAAATTCCACACACATACAAAAAGAACAGCCTTTTTATAAATATAACATTTTTTTATCAGCAGCCATCGAAAACAAAGAGGTTTGATCTAATGATGAAGCTGCTGCAAAATGACATTTGTCAAAGGGTCTGCCACTTTATACAGGTCTATGCAATATATTTAACTAGCAGATGTTTTACGTCTATACCACTCATCCTCCATTCTACAAATTCTTACTGAAAACAAACTGCAAGAATGCACACAAGTGGATTGCTTTTTTTTTTTTTTTTTTATTTCTGAGCAGTTTAACTAAAACGTTCACATATTCTATTTAGTAAACCGTGCAAATAAACCCTTATATATAAAAGGGCAGTCAAAAGATTAAACCATTGTCACTGGTGCCCCTTTAGGGTGGCTTACTTGTCCAGTACAACTGTGAAGCATAAGGTTCACAATATCTGTCACAATAAAGTAAAGATGTTTTAGAATATTTATAAACAGCAAAAGACAGGATAATTGTTAGCATAGTGTTTTCAGAGGGATCATAATCCTTTATCCAAACACAATCCTATTTATGAAAACACAAGCTCTTGGCAAACAAAGATTTTTGTAGCGAGGTTAATATGACTGCATAGGTCTTTGTCTTTAACATTAAAAAATAAATGTATTTCGGTTTCATCTGTTCCCATAGTTTGAGTAGTGATCTGGCGAGATGAATATGCAGGTCAGTGACAAATAATTGTTAAATTGGTTTAGATTACTTTCAGTAAGCAGGCAACTCTAAACTCTAGATGTTTTCTACATATAAAAGAAAAAAATTAGGTTATGGCTAACAAATGACAAACTGATCTGCAGAGCAACAAAGGTCATTGTACAACAGGGTTTCTCAGCCAGGGTTCCGTGGAACCCTAGAGTTCCTTCTGAGGTTGCTAGGGGTTCCTTGAAGCAATGGGCAATTTCTGCCTCTCAGATAAGTTTCCAATGACACCATTGCTCCTTTTAGCTCTCTGTAAGGGGGTAATTCTTCCCACTGACTGTCACACTAATGTGTTATGAATTGTAGATTTTTAAATTTTTAGCAGGGGTTCCCCAAGACCAGAAATGTATTTCAAGGGTTCCTCGGTGTTGAAAATATTGAGAAAGGCTGCTTTACACTCTAAACTGCCCACGTAAAAAAAAGAAGTAAATGCTGCAAGAGTAAACGCTGTAAGCATTCAAGTGATTTTCAGTCATACGCAGGGCAAAGGGTCCATTCAAACACGCTATTATAACACATGCCATGATTTCCAGTGATGAGAATCTGCAGATTACTGCGGCTGGAACTGATCGAAGTGTTTAAGTAGTTACAGCCACTGAGCCCATACAATTCAAAGACAGGCTTTCGGTGACCGCAGCTATTCCACAGCTAGCAATTACCTGCAGTGAATCATGGCACACAACTGCATTCTATAGGCTCAGCGGCCACAGCTATTTGCACACATCTGTTAATTCCAGCTGCAGGAATCTGCAGATTCTTGCCACTGGAAATTGCGGGGTGTAAATTTCTCTTGAGTGAAAGGACCCTTAACTTACAAACAATTACTTGTCTACACATGAGGGGCAATGGAAGGGAGTTCATGTGTGATGTTAGTTGTGTAATCATCCATCGATCACAGGACAGTAGCACATGCTCTAAATCACTCACATCAAGAACAACTGCCACTATTTTTTAGCTTATTGATATTAATGGGAGGACACAAGTTATTAAGAGATGTCATTCAACTTTCATTCAACTTTCTTTGCGCTGAGTTTTTTTTTTTCTTCGTTTTAGTGCCTTGCAGAACACAGAGAAAGCCATGACAGGATAGCCTACACTGTTTTTAAAACCAAAACCTAAAGTAAAGCTGCCCTTGTAAAGGGGAACTTAGGTAAGATACTCACCTCTCCTGTTGATCATACCATGGATCTGCTTTGTAATACCTCGTACACACGATGAGATTATCGGATGAATAATTGTCTGTTTTGTTTTGCATACTAATCACATATCAAATATGAAGAGTTTATTATGAGGTATAAAAATTCTCATACGACAGAATAAAAATTCGGAAGTGATGTAATGTGTTTTAGTGTATTTGTATTGCATTTTCAAATGACAACTGTACTGATTAATCAAAAATCGTACGATCTGGTATCATACGAGAAACATTTTAGTGCTTGTCCCATCGGATAAACTGTTGTGATCGGCTCTCAAAAGCTGTGTACCAACAATCAGATTATTGTACGGTTTCTGGTCGTATTGTTCGTACAATTTTCTGATTGTGTGTACAGGCCTTAATGAAGTAAAACTGTCAGCTGAAGACTCTTCAGAAGCTGACACTTTTCAAGAGTGTCGTTCCAGCCACCCCCATGTCATTATAGGACACGATATTGATGTACGGGTCAGCACATTAAACCACTGAGTGAAGTGGGGAACAATAAATTAGCCACTTTCTAAAGTGTGGATTTCTGAAAAATAATGTAATTTATCTTAGTGGCAGAAATTAGCGACATGATCAGCAGGACAGGTAAATGTTCTGCTTTGCAGGGCCATGTCCAACGAAACCAACAAATACAAAAAAAAAAAAAAAAAAGGACGGTCCTCGCGCAAAATCCTGCAAATCCAAACATCTGTGATTTAAAGAGACAGTGGCAGTATGCGTTCCTATGAGGAAACACTGCACATGATACCCCAAAGATCCACAGAAGGGGTTCCCGGCCTTATTGGACATATTGCTAATTCTTAACCAGTCAGGAAGGTATGTGGAAAAAAAAGCAGAATGATGGGACAGGGGGCTGGGCCTTTCTTTTATGCTACTCACTGGTCCTGAGGGAGGAGTAGAGGCGGAGCTCTATCACTAGTATGCTGCCATGGAGGCACCAGGAAAATACTTTTTCCAGACACTGACCTTGCATAAGCACAACCATTTAAAAAAAAAAAAAGTTTGTCTACTTTTTAGAGCAGACTGTGGGCCACATTGTCCTGGTAAACACACAGAAAATATTGCTCAATGCCAGAAAAAGCTTTGATCAAGATACTGAACCCAAAAATAAAAGCATAAAAAAATGAAATAAAATAAAAAGCACTGCACTGTTTTTCATACCTCAGGTAATAGGACACATAACCCTTGACCTTTGGATTTTGCTGCATTTTTCAAGTAGTCAAAAAAAAAAAAAAATTGCTTTTGTTTATATGCCAACAGCCAGCCTTGAAACTGAACCCTGGGGAAGTGAAATAAATATCCTTGTTGCAGTTGGCTCCCCCTACACCACCGGGGTTAACCTTCCTAGCGGTATTCCCGAGCGTGACTCGGGGTTAGATTTTAGAGCCAAAAGCGGTAACCCCGAGCCACACTCGGGGTACCGCTAGGAAGATCGCTGGATCCTGGTAGAGGTTTTACTTACCTTTTCTCCGGGATCCAGCGAAGAATGCGGGCGGTATGCGGCGGCGGAGCTTCCTCCCGATCGTCTGCGAGCCCCGACTTCCGTCTCCGGCGACGTGACGTTCGCACGGGGTGGAACCGGCGGCAAATTCAAATGTGAAACACACCAAACACACTGATACAATTCAAAATAAAATAAAATAAAAATAACATTACATTGCACCCCAGTGCCCTTTCCTGCAGTTTTACTATATATATATATATATATATATATATATATATATATATATATATATATATATATATACACACACACACATATATATACACACACACATACATACATATAATTGTACCAACTGTATACATTTATTATATATATATATATATATATATATATATATATATATATATATATATATATATATATATATATATATATATATATAATGTATACAGTTGGTTTTGGGCTGCTCATTCACAAGAATTACATGCAAAATAATGGTACCGCTTTCAGCACCTAAAATCCAAAAGAATCATACCGCCAGGGAGGTTAAAGACTAGCTCCACTTTCATGGGAAGAATAGCAAATAAAAAAATAGTTAAGCCTATACAATTGGTCATAAGTCATATTGTAATTTATTCTCATTAGAAACTTCCTTTCCAATCTGCAGCGCAGTCATTTTCTGTAAAATGCGAGGCAATATGGCAACCTGGAGGCGGTCTGTACACAGATAGTGTACAGTATGCCCCCCAGATAGGTCATTTCTCATTTCCTGCTTGTGCAATTGGCTCACTGATTTTCACCAGAAGTCTGCACTAACATACAAGTCAGACGTTTGGCATCCCTTGCAGCAAAAATTTCATTTTTGGTGAGATACTCCCAAAGGGTAATCACATCTAAAGGGATGCTTTGGGTAATCACATCTAAAGGGATGCAGACCCTACCACTTTCCCCATCAGAACTCTGAAAGTGCAGCAACTGATTGACAATTATAAAAGTGAATCCCATTTACATTGTACATGAACACAGACAAACTGTTTCTTCAGAACATAAAAAAGTAGGAATCTGCAACAAAGTTTGATTCTCTACAATGTACATAGATCACCCAAAAGGTTTCTCTTTAACTGCTTCATTTTGCCTAGGATTTTTTCTCTAGGCCCCTTCCCATTCGGTGAGTGCCCCCATAGAGAGCCACTTCCATGGGGGCCCCCGTGCAGGCTCGCTCCCAAGCTGCCCTGTGTCTAGTGACACAGACCAAGCGACTTGGCCCTGCCCCCGGCTCCCTCATGACAGCATTTGATTTACTATCAAATCTACACAATAAAAGGAGGGAGACAGCGGCCCCAGCTCAGGTAAGAATAAGGGGGGCTTCCAGGGATCCTGCAGCAGAGAAGGTTTTTTGTTTTTACATAAGGGTAAAAAAAACCTTGAGGCTTTAAAACAACGCTAACCTCATTCACTAAGCTCTTGGGAAAATTCCCTTGGACAGTTAACAGTGTGTTTAGTAAAACTGACCCCCCATGTCTGCTGATCTGTGTCCTGTATTAATTAAAGCGGGCTCAAAACAATTCTTTTCTACCATATGTTTCTATTCCCACTATACAAGCACATTGTGGTGCACTGAACATAAAAAACAACATATACAGATGTTTTTCAAAGTGCAACACATTATATATATATATATATTAGACTTTATGGTCAATTTGGTCTTTTTTCTGCCATCAATCTTCTAGGTTTCTATGTCCCCCTTATACAATGTGCTACAGTGCATAAAGTTGAACGGGTGTCATTTTATGACACTTCAATAAAGTTATAAAAGGGCCCCTACACAACGCACACCAGCACAAACACACTACAGTGTGCAGGCTGATGTGAATGAGCCCTAAGTGATGATATTGAGGGCTTGCAAACACAAGCTGGAACATTGAATAGAAGACGTTAGCTGTCACAGTCACACTTAAGTGTCAGTTCACATATATGTGGTGCGGCACATCTCATGGGATTCGCATCACATTCCTGTGCAAATGACATGCGATGTCTGAGCGGTGCAATTTTAGCCATTCATTTTGTATGGTTCAAAAGGCACCACATCCGCACAAAAAAGGTGCAAGACCTTTTTTTCCCTGCACTGGAATCAGATCTCATGGGTGCTCACACCTATGCGATCCAAATTTCTCAATCGCATTGTGTTTTGCAAACTGTTTTGGGGTGTCGTTAACATTGACATCTGCTGCGGTTCGCATGAACGATGTGCGATTTCCTTGCAGTTCAGGAAATCCACAGGAATTCATGTACTTACCGCACCACATAAATGTGAACCGACCGAGGCTTAGTGTTCCATAAACACGCGTAAAAGCCCGTCGCGTTTGGGGTTTTTGCGCCACGCGCATAGGGCAGCCCATTGATTTCCTCTGACAAAAAATGTGGCAAAGTAGCTCATGCACCTTTCTGAGCTTCATGTTTCTATTAACCTTCTATTAACCGAAGATTTGGCTGCATTTGACACTCTTTGTGAGGCAAATATGCATAATTTGGGGTGCCCTTAACAAAAAAAAAAAACCCAAGTTCACGGAAAGCTAAAAAGTATGAGTGTGCCCTCCGTGCTGGCTGCTGGGGAAGAGGGGGAGCGTGTATATTTTTTTTACCCTAGGTAAAATAAAAAGAGCAATTAACCCTTGCAGGACAGGGGACTTTGGTTTCCAAGGTGTTGAAAGGAGTTCTCCCTGTACACAGCAGCTGGTGACAGTTTACAGTTGTCCAGTCTATTAATAGAAGACAGAGGAAATGAGTTCCCAGCTGAAGAAACACGTGTAGGCCAAGGAAAAACAATGACAACATAAGCCCTTCCCCCTCTCTGCCTGTCCAGGATGCATTTCCTATAGTCCTCAGTACCAGCTACTGAGCCCCTTTCCTGGGCTGCCACCTCCAATGAGGGGGGGGGGAGAGAAGCGCCCCCATCAGTGGACTCCCAGTATTAGAAGGAAGTGCCCCTCTCCCCCATCAGTAGACTCCCAGTATTAGAGGGAAGCGCCCCTCTCCCCCATCAGTAGACTCCCAGTATTAGAGGGAAGTGCCCCTCTCCAGTCAGTGGGCTCCCAGTAATAGAGGGAAGCGCCCCCCAGTCAGTGGACTCCGAGTAATGGGGGGGGGGGGAGGTTGAGTGCCCCCCCCCAGTCAGTGGACTCCCAGTAATGGCTGGGAGGAGGTTGAGTGCCCCCCAGTCAGTGGACTCCCAGTAATGGGGGGGGGAGGGGAGGTTGAGTGCCCCCCCAGTCAGTGGACTCCCAGTAATGGGGGGGGAGGGGAGGTTGAGTGCCCCCCCAGTCAGTGGACTCCCAGTAATAGAGGGGAGTGCCCCCCCAGTCAGTGGACTCCCAGTAATTGGGGGGGGGGTTGAGTGCCCCCCCCAGTCAGTGGACTCCCAGTAATTGGGGGGGGGGTTGAGTGCCCCCCCCCAGTCAGTGGACTCCCAGTAATGGGGGGGGGTTGAGTGCCCCCCCCAGTCAGTGGACTCCCAGTAATTGGGGGGGGGGGTTGAGTGCCCCCCCCCAGTCAGTGGACTCCCAGTAATTGGGGGGGGGTTGAGTGCCCCCCCCCCCCCAGTCAGTGGACTCCCAGTAATGGGGGGGCGAGGTTGAGTGCCCCCCCCCAGTCAGTGGACTACCAGTAATGGGGGGGAGGTTGAGCGCCCCCCCCCCAGTCAGTGGACTCCCAGTAATGGGGGGGTTGAGTGCCCCCCCCAGTCAGTGGACTCCCAGTAATGGGGGGGCGAGGTTGAGTGCCCCCCCAGTCAGTGGACTACCAGTAATAGAGGGAAGTGCCCCCCCCCCCCAGACAGTGGACTCCCAGTAATGGGGGGAGGGGGGAAGTGCCCCTCTCCAGTCAGTGGACTGCCAGTAATGGGGGTAATGGGGGGGAGGGGGGAAGTGCCCCTCTCCAGTCAGTGGACTGCCAGCACACTGCTCTTACTGACCTGTCTCCATATGATTGAGGAACTCCTGGGCTGCCTGCTTCTCATGGTTCTGCAGCACAGGTTGGTAGAGTTCCCTGACTGAGGAGCCCTTGGGGTTGAGGCAGCAGCATTCTCTGAGCATGGCCATGCATTCCTTGATGTTCTCCACTATCGTGGACGAGAGTCTCCTCATAAAGTTCACAAAGTCCTGGAACAGCTGAGCGCACCTCTCACACAGGCGACCCATGGTGTCGGTTCCCTGTGAGCCGAGGAACCTTGTGCCTTCCTTGCCTTCAGCCTGGACCGAGCTCTTACTGCACAGACAATGCCGCCTTCACAGACCCATAACAGAACAGTCCGTCCGTTCCTCACTGGGCAATGGGCATCCCCTTCACTGGAGCTCCGTGCCCTGGAAACGACAGACAAAGAAATGAAGTCACCGAATCCCTCTGCACAATCACACAGTGAGGTAATGCTCGGCTCCGCCCCGTACACACTGCTTCATGCCTATTGGCCGGAGGGGAGTAAGGCTTGATTTGTACAGAACTGGCTGTTCCAGTTCTATGAGGAGAGCTTGCATCCAATGAGAGCACAGCACAAGAATTCTATTATGCCTGAATAGGGGAGTGCAGGCACAGGGCTACACAGATGTTCTGCTTCTTCATGTCCTGGAAAAAAAAAACATGAAAGAGCTTACCTTTAGTATTTATTGTGTCACTACAGCAGTCCTTGACAGGCTTGTTCATACTAAATCCACAGAGCCTCACAGTTGTTTTCTATGTGCCCTGTACACGCATAGCGCTGTGTTGAGGGGCAGTGCGCAGCATAAGGCCTTGTTCCCATCTGGGCATAGCAGAAACGCGCGTTTCTGTAAACGCTCGAAAGACGCGCTAAAACCTGCAATGCGCTTGCACCACAAACGCGGGTAGCAGACGCCGGCTTTCCACACAGCAAAACACGCAAAGAAAACGCCTGTTGCAAAACACACCTGGCTCATAGGGTTGCCACCTCATCCCTTTACCCAGGTAAGGACGAGGCATTTTCTGGTACTTTGTTTTCATGTGAAAAATCTATATGTATATTTTTTTTTTGCTAGAAAATTAGAACCACCTAGAGAACAAATTGGTGGGTTTTTCAATTTAGGTCCCATGGTATTTGCACAGTGGTTTTTCAAACGCAGTTTTTGGGGGAAAAAAATCTACACTTTTAAAAATTTGAATAAAAAAAAATATATATATATAAACTAAATTTTTTTGTAAAATATAAAAAGGATGTCACACTGAGTAAATAGATACCAAATGCCATGTTGTAAAATGGCACACACGCACAACGGCGACAGACAAACATACATTTTACTATCCATAGGTGACTCTGCAAACGTCTCTCTCTACAGGTTACCACTTTAGATGTACAGAAAAGGTCTAGTGCTAGAATTACTTCCCATTATCTGGCGTTCACGGTGTATCACGTGTGGGATGATTGCAGTATGCGTGTGTTCAGGACTGGGGGGGGTGGGGTTGGGGCACCTAAAATGTTTTTTTTTTTCTTAATTATTAATTTAGATGTTTTTTTATACTGTTGCTCTAAAAAAATGTTTTATCACTTTTATTGCAGTCACAAGGAATGTAACATCTCTGTGACAGCAATAGGCACATGACAGGTACTCTTTATGGAGAGATCTGGGGTCTATAGGACCCCAAATCCCTCCTTTGCTTTTGAAAGCATTCAAAAACGCCAAAATCCGCATTTTTAAGTACTTTTGTTTAAAACTTGCGCCTTTAGGGTTCCTGTAAACCAGAAGTTATGTCATCATGACATCACTTGCAGGTTACTATATCCGAGACCCAATGAAAGTCAATTCCAGCTTTGTTTGGGTCTCTTGACAGCCGGCAGACATGCCAGTTGGTCGCTCGATCTCCAGGTGGGACGGGAGAGCCCAGGGGGAGTGGCGAAAGGTGGCGAAAGGGGGAGGAAACGTCCCCTCCCGCTACTTGTATAACAGCCGAGCTTAGCTGCATTGGTTGTTATTACAAGAGAGCCTACAGCGGCTCTAAAAAACGGTACCGGGGTGATGCCTGCAGCCGCAGGTATCATTCTGGTACAACCACTTGAAGTCAAATCGTACAGGTACATGAATTGGCGGCAAGTTATTGAACCCGAACACATATGAATTACACAGGTTCTTAAGATAATTTAAAGTGATTGTAAAGTCTCTTTTTTTTCTATTAAAATAACAAACATGTTACACTTACCTCCTCTTCTCGGGTCCCTCTTCGGTGTCCCTGGCCCTCCTTCCTGTTAAGTGTCCCCACAGCAAGCAGCTTTCTCTAGGGCACCGAGCCGAGCTGCAGCTCCATGTATCCATTCAGACACAGAGCTAACGTTCTGCCCCGCCCCTCTTTTCTGATTGGCTGAGTTTGATTGACAGCAGCGGGAGCCAATGGCACTGCTGCTGTGTCTCAGCCAATCAGAAGAAAGAGTCCTGGAAGGCTGAGGCACTTGTGGACATTACTGGATAGAGAGGGGGCTCAGGTAAGTATTGGGGGGAGGGGGGCTGCTGCACACAGAAGGCTTTTTATCCTAATGCATACGGTAGAATGCATTAAGATAAAAAAAAAAAAAAACCTTCTGACTTTACAGCCCCTTTAATGCAGGTAAGGCACCAAGTGAGTTTAATTACCACCTTCATCAATTCATATGTAAATCGGTTTTAAAGGGTTAAGGTGGCAACCCTATTGGCTCAGTGCCAAAACTTGGTAGATGAGCTTCTTTAGTACATTTTTGGAGTAGAGGGAAGCCCATTTCATGGTGCCTCTAAAAACGCCATGCAGCAGCGTGACTCAGGTGTGAACCGAGGTTAATTTTGTCGGCAAAAGTATTTTCATCGTAATTTTCGCCAGCTGTTTTTTTTTTTAATCAGAAAAAAAGTTTGAGAGAGAGAGATCAACAAACTATACAGAAAAACAAAAAAAAACAAGAACATTCCAGAGATTCCATACATAAAGAAATGCAATGTCAAAGAATGGTGACATAATGTCAACATTGACATGTATAGCGGTAAAGATTTTGCCTCACGTGAACTATAACATTAGGCACAGTAGCAAAAAATAAGAGTCCCAGCTTCATTTTGGCTAATAGACTCAGCTGTATCCCAAAACAGCCACTGCTTTTGAAAGCCTTGGACCTTACAGTAAGAGTCTATCCATAATTAAAGTTTTACTAAACCCACAACAGTAAAATCAGTCTGTATATGCAGTAAAGCATGCTTGTTATACTCACTGTGGAACCTAAGGGGGTAATCATGCACATTGCATAAAAAGGCTGTTTGATACTGTCTTCTCTGATCCTCCCCTTCCTCCACAGTCCCCAATCCATCTCCTGATAAGACAGAGCCTTTGGAGTCACTCTGCACTAGAGAGAGACTCAGGTGTGTTCGAGATCCTAGTCCCAACCCACCTGCCTGATCCCACCAGGAAGCCAACACTGCACACAGCTGCAGACTGGAAAATATGTCTCACTGCCTGTGATTAGCGTTGGGCAGTGTGGGCTTCCTGGCAGAATCGGGCAGGTGGGTTTGGACTAGGATCCCAAAACACACCTGAGCCCATCTCTATTAAACACCTTAACCAAAAGTTAAACGGGAAGGATGCAGTCTCCTTGTCCCTCTCTGATAAAGATGCATGTGTTCCTGGGTCCGCAGCTCCAAGAAAGATGCAACTCCAGAATCCCCTAAAAATCTTTATTTGCTACATGAAGGTCAAGATTAAAAACTGACACGTTTCGGCATACAGGTGTTCCTGCGGCTCTGGGCTTCTGCTCACCCTGGGACCCAGGTGGCATCTCTTCCTGGGGCAGTGGGGCTTCCAAGCAGCTTTCGGTTACGGTCGCTGGAGCGCAGGGGGAAGGGCCGGTTCCCGGCTGGCATTTCAGGTCCTTGCAGCGGCGCCAATTCACCTGGAAATTCGAATGTGCCTTGAGATCTTCGCTGCACCCTCTGCAAGCTTGGAATCAGTGGAACCAGCAGCAGCAGTGGCGAGAGCAGGAGCCACAGGCAACAGCCAAGCTCAGTAAATAAGATGCAGGGGCATCGGATTTCTTTTACCTGATGGTCCAGTTTCTCCCCCCCCCCTTCTCCTGGGTGTTGATTGGATGAGAGGTGTACTTATCTGGAGAGTGCAGTGTGGTTGGCAGATGCTTTGTCTGGAAGGTTGGGCTTGGGGTTTGGAGTGACTCTTTTTTCCCCTCGGTTAAAGTAGAACTAAAAACAAAACACTTTTTTTTTTTAGGTTTTGGAAGGAGGGGAGAGAGGGATTTCCACTCACTTCCTGTTTGACTATGGGACAGGAAATGGAGGGAAATCTCTGCAACGGGACAGATGGCATAACAAAAATTGATAGGGGTTATAACCCTTCCTTGCTCTATTCAAAATGAAAACAAAAAAAAAAAGTTTTGCCTATAGTTCTACTTGAATGGCTTGTTTGTTTGTCAATTGGGTTTTGTCAGGCCAAAGGCATGGGAAAACAAAAAAACAAAAACTAAAACGCTCTCCTCCAACACCAAAAAGCAGATGTCCCTCCAGTAAAACCACCCTCAGGGATTCCTGATCCAAACTTTTATGCAAGGCTTGTGTAGCGAGTTTGGTGAAACAGGAATTTTCTCTGCAGTGCAGCAAACTCGTCACTTCTATTAAAGAGGAGCTCCAGGCTCCTTCAGAAAAAAAAAAATGTAAAAAGTCAGCAGCTACAAATACTGTAGCTTCGGACTTATAATACTAGGACACATTCCCAGGCAATCTTTAATAGTGACTGGACAGTATCGGTAGGATGCCTGAGATATGCACTTGCTCTCTTAGACCCCGTTCACACTGGGGCGACCTGTCAGTGACACAAGTCGCTCTGACTTAGAAAAAGGGTCCGGAGCTTCTTTGGGGCGACCTGCATTTACTTCAATGATATGAAGTCTGTGCCGGCCGCTCCGAGGTCGCGGTGCGAGCTGCGCACCGTGACCTGTGAGGTCGCCCCGGCAAGTAGTGTTGCCCCAGTGTGAACGGAGTCTTAAGCAGCAGCCATTGTTGGGGGGTTGGTGGTTCTAGGCTAACTCTCTGTTCTTTTAGTTGTTGTTCTCTAGTTTTTATGTTTTGTTGAGCCTGGGTATGCCCACACGGCTCTGTTTTGTACCTTGTTTATTTTCTTTTTAAAATGCAATAAACAGAATTTTCAAAAACAAAAAAAAAAAAAAAAATAATAGTGCATGGACCCTGGGCAAACAATTTCTTGGGCCTCCCCCTCCCTTAATGCAATTTTGCACTCCACCCAAACATCACTAACAAAACAAACACGTAGACGTATCGCCCAAAAACTTTAATAGTGTAATCATAAAGAACTGGTCCATACTCACTGATTAGTTGCACTTGCATACTGCTCACTGATTGGTTGCTAGAGGTTACTGCACATCATTACCACTCACTGATTGGAAGCTAATGCACATCATTATTGCTCATTGATTGGTTTCTAGAGGTTACTGCACAACATTACCACCTACTTATTGGTTGTTCGAGGTTACAGTACAATATTACAGCTTACTGATAGGATGCTGAAAGTTACAGCCTTTTATCCTTTTGTCATCCATTTAGAACACATGCCTGCAAAGACACAAGACCATACATACACAAAAAAAAAAAAAAACACAAACAAACAAGTAAAAAAAAAAAAACACACAAAAAACAAAATAGGTACTAAACTACACACCAAAAAATACTGTAACACCAGAAATGTATCTGCAGACATAGAATCAGTACCATACTGACACACCAGCAAACATGTCACAGATTAGACTTAGCAATAACATGCAAAGCCACAGCAGTTAACAAAACCAGCAGCCTACTCTCATGCAGTAAAAGGGCATACATTCCAGAGGTAAATCAATTAATCTACCCATTTACAAAACACTGGTTCACCCTCATCTGGAATATGTACAGAGGTCAGTAGTGGGTAGGGCAGTGTAACATAGGTCAGTAGTGGGGCAGAGGACAAAAGTCATTAAAACGTAGGACAGTGCACAGGGGTCACCAGGGCAAAGTATTGGGCATGACAAAGACAGAGGACCGGAGGTCAAGAAGACACTGTATGGGGGGTCAGCATGGCAATGTAAAGGGAGTCAGAAGGGCACAGTACAGGGGCAGGGAGGGCAGTAGGATGTAGGGCAGTGTAATAGAGGTCAGTAGGATATAGGGCAATGTAATAGAGGTCAGTAGGATGTAGGGCAGTGTAAAAGAGGTCAGCAAATTAAAGGTCAGTAGTATGGAGGGTAGTGTATAGAGGTCAGTAGGATGTAGGGCAGTGTACAAAAGTCAGTAGGATGTAGAACAGCGTACAAAGGTCAGTAGTAGGTAGGGCAGTGTACAGAAGTCATTAAAACATAGGACAGTGCCCAGTGGTCAACCGGGCAGAGGATATGGTGTCACCAGGGCAAAGTATTGGGCATGACAAAGGACCAGGGGGTCAAGAAGACAGTATGGGGAGTCAGCATGGCACTGTAAAGAGAGTCTGAAGGGCACAGTATGGTGGATGGGAAGGCACACACTAGGTGGGTCAGGAGGGCACAGTACAGGGGCAGGGAGGGCACACACAAGAGGGAGGGCCAGGAGAGCATAGTATGGGGGCTTGGAGGGCACACACCAGGGAGGGCCAGGATGGCATACACCAGGGGGCAGTGACAATCATTAAGCCCAATTTATCATAGTGCTTCCCATTTGTCAGCTAACAGGCAGCGCTTCTATGTTAAGCTGCGGTAGCCCAGCAGACTTAGCATAGAGGTGCCTGTAAGCTAGTACACAAGGTACAGAAAGAGGATTTTACCTCCACATGCACTGGCTTGTCTCCCTCTGCTCACTGTCACACCAACCCCTCCAGACGGGCGCGATCTCGGATGTCAGGCACAATCCCCATCCCGCCAACTAAAACAGCAGGCTCCACCTCGGAGATGTCCCTTTATTCCTCCAGGACACTAGCTGTTTCTGAAAAACTGCTGGAGGAGCGAGGTGGGGGGGGGGGGGTACAGGGGCAGAGTTTTCAGTCCCCATATGGGCAGCAATCCCTAATACAGTGATGCGATGAGCAGGCACAGCAATGAAAGGAATGGCTGTAAGCTGTCCTGACCACAGCTCTTATTTCCAGTGCAGGAACATGGGGACAGGAGGCATCCGTGACAGTTGGCAAGTATGGGCAGCTTTTTTGGGCCCCATAAGGACAGGGCCCTGGGCAGCTGCCCCTTTTGCCCCGCATTAAAGACAGCCCTGCACTTATCTGTCCACGAATCCAGTGGTGTCTTGACCCGTGCCGATTTTTCAAATGGCTCTCAGGTCACAGGTGCTGCTGCCACCATCTCGGCTAAGGAAAACCATCAGTGAAGCGAAAAGTTCACTGCAGCAAAGTCAGCCAGAAGTGATAGCGGGTACTTGTCAAAACCAAATATGGCAGCGGAGGGAGGGGGGGGGGTTGAGTTAAACAAGTGGAGCTTCCCTTTGAGGTGTAGTCTCTCTGTTCTTCGTTAGATATGTTTCCTGCACAGCAGTCTGACAGTCAACATAATGTGCCAATGTAACTATGTGTAAGATATCCAGACCTGGAATTCAGCTTTAAACCACTTGATCTCTGGAAGATTATACCCCCTTCATGACCAGCATTTTTTTGCTATTCGGCACTGCGCTACTTCAACTGGCAGTTGCATGGTTATGGACTATTATTACTTAATTTTAGTAGTGGTTTTCCACCATTCCTTTTCTGTGCAGGATGATTATTCACATACAGTAGTTCATGTCAGGCAGTCCTCCATTAAAATGCTGGGGTCAGGGACAACCATATTTTCAAATTAAATTTAAGAAAAAAAAATATGAAAAAATTCTCAGAACATTTGAATGTCATTTGAAAGATTTTGTTTGCTTTTTAACATTTGATTTTTGAGTGAATTAACTTTATTGATCCAAAACCAAATAAAAAAAAAACATTCCATCCTGCTCCTTCAAATTTTCCCATCACTGTGGTCAAAAACAATCAGTTTGACCCCACTAATGATTAGAAAAAACAAACAAAATTAATATTGCTTTAAGCAGCACAAAATGAAACCCAAAAGCAAACATTTATTATATTGCAGCTTACCAATGCTTAGATGTGATGTCTGCAGGGGAGGACTGAGCGGTCGGGCACTTCGGATGTGGTTCAGCCGCCTAGTACAGCATTAATGCACTCGATGTTGTCTCTGGGTTTCCATGGTGTCCTCAGTGAGCGGGGGCGCGTCGGCATCGCGTACTGAGAGACAATGCGTCGATGTCACGATATCCATGGGTAGGTAATGATTTAGGTAAGTAGATGGTAATGGTCTAAGAATGATTGTACAGTACAGGTTTTGTTCAAGGCAAGCCCAACTAAATACCAGATCCACCGACATCCCTACCAATATGTGCTCTCCCCCAAATTCACCATGGTGGTGAATTTGGGGTAGATCACATATTGGTGGGGGTGTCAGTGGTGAATTGTGTGGTGTAGGGGGGGGGGGGGAATGACAGCGGTGGTGAAGTTGGGGGAGATCACATGTTGGTGGGGGTGTTAGTAGTGGTGTATGACACAGCGGAGGTGTCACCACTGCTGTGTCATACCCCCCCTACACCACTGACACCCCCACCAATATGTGATCTCCCCATCAAATTCACCACAGCTGTGTCACCCCCCCCTCACACACACACACACACACACACACACACACACAATTCACCACTGACCCCCCACCAATATGTGATCTCCCCCAAATTAACCACCTCCGTGTAATCCCCCCCCCCTTCACCACACAATTCACCACTGACACCCCCACCAATATGTAATCTCACCAAACTCACCACTGCTGTGTCATCCCCCACCACCACACACATTTCACCACTGACACCCCCCCCCACCCCAACATGTGATCTCCCCACCAAATTCACCACCACTGTTTCATATCCCTACACACAATTCACCACTGATCTCCTCACCAAATTCCCCACTGCTGTGTCATTCTGGGGGAATGGCACAGCAGTGGTGAATTTGGTGAGGAGATCAGTGGTGAATTGTGTGGGGGGGTATGATACAGTGGTGGTATAGGGCCCACCCCCCCGACCCACACAATTACCACTGACACGCCCCACCCTTATATGTGATCTCCCCACCAAAGTCACCACTGCTGTGTCAACCCCCCCCCCTTTACACCACACAATTCCCCACTGCGGTGTCACCCCCCCCCCCTTTACACCACAAAATTCACCACCAACACCCCACCAATGTGTGGTCTCCCTCAAATTCACCACCTCTCTCATTCCCCACCACCAATATGTGATCCCCTTCAGACCTGATCATTCACTACTACCCATCCCCCCCCTCCCTGCCAATTCACTGTCACCCCATTCCCAACCTCCACTGATACTATCTGACTTTATATTGGTGTATCCATACCATCCTATTTCATCAGTCCCTTTAAATGCAACACCATCTGTCATACTGCACTTATAGGTGTCTGCAGAAAACTGCATATGTGACCCCACCCCACCCCCCCAGACCTGGCAAATCGCCACTGCGTACCACCCCCACTGCAGCACCGTGATCTCCCCCCCCCCCCAGACCTGGCAATTCACCACTGCCTGCCCTCCTGCTACAATGCGATTCTCCCCCTGACTCAACAATTCACTATTGCACCTCACCCTCTTTGCCACTATTTAATTCCCCACCCCCCACTTTAGGGTTACCATCTTAACCCTTCAAACCAGGACACATGTTAATTAAACAGGTTCCATGGCTGATTACATTGGTAATTAAACTCACTTGGTGCCTTATATGCATTAAATCAGCCTCAGAACCTGTGCAATTCATATGTGTCCTGGATTAAATGGATGAGGTGGCAACCCTACCCCACCTAGACCTGGCAATTTACCATTGTATTGCTCTGGTTTTGTCTGTTTGTGATTTGTAATGCTCTGGTTTTGTCCATTTATGATTTTGTAATGCACTGGTCTTGGTTAGTGATGGACGAACATCGGCCGGGGTGGTTCGAGAACGTTAGCCATGAACTTTCTCAAATGTTTGCGAACCGCAAGTTCGTGGCTGGCCCCATTGACTTTAATGGGAGGCGAACTTTAAAAAATTTTAGGTCATATTTGCAGCCACAAAATACTTACTAGCTGTGCACAAATAGTCCCACCACATGGACACTGTCATAACAGAAGTATTACTATTGCAAAAGTTTGCCGAAAATGTTTTATTTTACAGCAAAAAAATGTATTTTTTTCCTAAATCAGCCAGAACTGACAGCAGCTGGTAAATACATGTCAAATACATATAGGGTCCATTCACACGTCTGTAAAATGGGTCCGCATCCCTTCCACAATTTGGCGGAACGTTTACAGACCCATTGATCTTCAATTTCAGTCTGAAAAATTAGGCATTCACAGGATAAAGAAGTGTCGGCCAGTACAGGCTCCAAAAATTAGCCCACATGGGTTTACCTGACAGCTAAGAAGGTTGTATTCTGTGGCTGGAGGTACATTAGGCATTGGCAGAATAAATAAATTGTCGGCCATGAGAGGCCCCAAAAATTAGGCATTCAATGGACATGAAATGCCTTTTATGCCACTGTATTTACTGAAGACAAGGACCATGAATTGTTGTGGGTGGATGGCGGTCTAGCGGATATTTGTGGCCTGTCATGAGGAATTGTAATCAAACATGGTTTGCTGGTCACATGTGTTGAATTCCTCATAGATCCATGCCTCATTCATTTTTATAAATGTGAGGTAGTCAACACTGTCATGAGCTAAGCGAGTGCGCTTATCGGTCACGATCCCCCCTTCTGCGCTGAACGTCCTTTCAGACAGGACACTGGACGGGGGGCAAGCCAACAGTTCCATTGCAAATTGTGCAAGCTCTGGCCAGAGGTCAAGCCTGCCCACCCAGTAGTCCAGGGGTTCATAACTCCTCAAAGCGTCCACATCAGCCGTTAACCCGATGTAGTCGGACACCTGTCAGTCTAGGTGTTCCCTGATGCTGGATCCAGAGTACAGCTGTCGATGGGTCGGCTGAAAGAAGGATCTCGTATCTGAAATGACCAAGACATCTTCAAACTGCCCTCTTCTTGCAGGCGCTGTTGGATTGCTACCCACAACTGTTTCTCTGTGAGTGGAAATTCTTCTGCCAGAGCACGCAAAAGCAGAATGCAGCATTTCTCGAAGCAAGGCCTGGAAGTGCTGCATTCTGACCGCCCTTGTCCCGGGGGTCTAAGTACGTTGCCACCCAGTACTGGTCCTTGCCCTTTATGCTTTTTATACAGGGGTCCCTCTTAAAAACACTGGAGCATGAAGGCCCCCATTCGCACTAAACTGGAAGCGGTGTAGTGGCCTGGCTCCAGCTCATCATCCAGGATAATGTCGTCCTCGTTCTCCTCCCCCCATCCACGGACAACACCAGGGATCCCAGAAAGGTTTAAAGGATGCTCTTCTTGCTCCTCCTCATCCGCCACGGCACCATCCTCCTCTTCAGACTCCTATTGTGGACTTGCCTCAGATGGAGTAGCACCCCCTGGGAATTCATCCAACATTGTGACTTCCTTATCATCCTGCTCCTCGACGGCTTGATCAAGGACACGATGCAATGCACGCTCCAGAAAGAAGGCGTAAGGTACGATGTTACTGATGGCTCCCTGGCCGTGACTGACCAGTTTGGTGATCTCATCAAATGGCCGCAGAAGTCTGCATGCGTCGCGAATGAGCAGCCACTGGTGAAGCGAAAAAAACCCAAGCTCCCCAGAACCTGTCCTGCCGCAGAGTTCGTACAGGTAGTCGTTAACTGCACGTTTCTGCTGGAGCATCCTATCAAGCATATACAAGATTGAGTTCCATTGCTTCGGGCAGTCACAAATAAGACTCCTGACGGGCAGGTTGTGTCGCCGCTGAATGTCAGCAAGTCGAGCCATGGCTGTGTAAGATCTTCTGAAATGGCCCAAGATTTTCCGGGCCTGCCGCAAGATGCCCTGGACCCCAGGGTATTTGGCAATGAATCACTGCACGACCAAGTTCAGGACGTGTGCCATGCATGGCACGTGTGTAATTTTGCCCTGTTTCAGCGCGCTTAGCAGACTGGCACCATTGTCGCACACCACTTTACCAACTGTCAAATTGAGCGGTGTCAGCCACTGATCTGCCTGGGAACGCAAAGCTGAAAGTGCAGGACCAGTGTGGCTCTTGGCTTCCAGGCACAACAAACGTAGCACAGCATGGCAACGTCTCACCTGGCATGTGGAATAGGTTCTGGGGATCTTGGGCGGCGCAGCCGAAGAGACGGTAGCAGCGGAAAAGGAGGAGTCAGCCAAAGAGGAGAGGGAGGATGGAGTAGGAGAAGAAGAGGCAGGCCTGCATGCAATCCGTGGCGGTAAAACCAAATCTACACGGGTGCCACGGGTTACATGCTTGACGGCCGTCGCAAGGTTCACCCAGTGGGCAGTAAAAGTTATATACCTTCCCTGCCCGTGTTTACTAGACCATGTGTCTGTGGTCAGATGTATCTTGGCACCGAACTGTGTGCCAGAGATACATTCACTTGCCGCTGAACATGGCCATACAGCTCTGGAATGCCCTTCTGCGGGAAATATTTCCTGCCTGGGACCTTCCATTGTGGTGTTCTAATGGCCACAAATTTCCAAAAGGCCTCAAAGTCCCCCAGATGATATGGCAGTAGTTGGCGAACTATCAGTTCCAACAAGACAGCAGTCAACCGTTGGGCAAGAGGGTTATCCGGCGTCATTTTTTTTTTACGCTCCAACATTTGGGCCACGGAAGCCTGCCTTTTTCCAGAACAACGTGAGGATGGCATGATGAAGGTGGAGTGGAGGACAAAGGAGAGAGGAGAAGGATTAGGAGAAGAGGCTGGATGGTGAGAGCCTGGAGTGTGGCTTTGTGGGTTCCGACGGCGTTGCTCCCACTGGGCTCAGTGATGGGAGTCTAGGTGCCTTCTTAAGGCGGTCGTCCCTAGGTGAGTGTTGGGCTTACCGCGACTTATGCATTGACTGCAAAGGCTGCAGATGGCAACACTATTGTCAGCAGCGAACACATTAAAAAAAGCCCACCCTGTGGAGCCATGTGCCGGTGTCCTGGGAGCGCCAGATGTGACCGTACATGGTTGATGGCTCGCTCCTGATACATTAGCAGTCTGCTTTGACCCTCCTGTGCAATGTAACTTCCGCCTGCTTCTCCTCCCTATCTGCTGGTCCATCTCTCCCTCTGAACTCCCCTCTTCCTCTCTTGTGGCCACCCACCTGACGTCCACAGACACGTCATCATCGACATCACCTTCCCCACCACTAACATTAGAGATCTCAGAGTAAGCAGCAACAGCGGGAACCAACCTCCTTGGGCTGATCTGGGTACTGACCTCAGACTGTTGAGTGGCGGCTGTTGCTACCTCCTCTTCCTGATCCGATGCTAAGAATGGCTGCGCTTCGCAAATGTCTTGTGATGGATCGGAAAATAATTCCAGTGACTCAAGCGGAGGGTATATGGTGGTGGTGGTGTCTTTGGGGATGCACACAGCAGAGAGTGAAGAGGGTGCAGATAGAGAGGATGAGGAGGGTGCAGAAGAGGAAGGCTGAGTGAGCCACTCAACCAAGTCTGGTGCGTCCTTTGACGTAATCGAACGCACCTTCTGAAACTTCACACTTTGGCTCCGGCCTACTGCTCCTGCCCTACCCCTACAACCCCTGAGTAAGGGCCTGCCTTTTCCTCTGCCTGTCCTTTTTTAAATTACCCTGTGAAAAAAAGTCTCTAGAGAAGGGCAGTATATGTGGAACAAGGTATATAACACGCCGCTTCAATCTGTGGTATTGGGGGGCCACTGGTTTATCACCCCAGTTGTACAAAAAAAATGGCCAGTAAGTTTGGCACTGTGTGTAGCAGAGTTAACGCAGCAAAAGAGGCAATATTGTTGCAGGACACAAATACACTTATAAAAGTATACTCAGATAACACCCCGCTTCAATCTGTCGTTTAGGGGGGCCACTGGTCTATCACACCAGTTATAATACTTTTTTAAAAGTGCTTTTGTCACTGTTTGTAGTTGTAGTATTGCTGCAGAAACGCTCACCGCACCAGTCACAATACTGCACAGTGCTCAATACAAATCCACTATAATATGCTTTCTATATTAGAAAGTATATTATAAGTGTATTACACCCCTATACAGTATAGTGCAGTGCACACCAAAGAATAGTACACCTATACCAAATACCAGTCCTTAATAGGACTTTTGTGGACCTTAACAGAGCGATTTGTGTCACTGACAATCTGTCCCTGGTGCACACAGAAAACCTCTGATGGCTGTGTCATGGGTCAAAGTTCTCCCCAATGTAAACTAATATGGCCGCCACGAACAACGCCATATGTTCGCAAAAATCGGCGGACTGGGAACGAGCAAAGTTTGCCGCGAACCGACCGCCGGGCGAACTGCAAGGCCATCCCTAGTCTTGGTTTGTCTTTTATTATTGGTAATGCACTTGTCTTGGTTTGTGATTTATTTTGCACAGTTTGGGATTTGCATTCGTTATTTATATTGCACTTGTTTATAAATAATTGCACTTTTGTTCCTTGTGTCTAAAGATTGTGTAGGGTGTTGCTGGAGGCGGGATGTGGGTGTGGCTGGAGGCGGAACATGGGTGGAGCCTGGAAGGGGGTCCTTGATTTATTTTGCCCAGGAGCCCTGACGGTTCTCAGTCTGCCCCTGGATGTCTTCTATTTTCTTCTGGTGATCCAGCCAGTAAGTCTGTTGCTTTTCAAAAGAACAATCAGTTCTGCAGATTCAGCAGTCAAGTCTGGTATACATAGGTAGTTTCTTTTCATTCAACGCAGCAGGCTGAATGGAGAAAAAAAAAGAAAAAAAAAACCTCCAGAGGAGCCCACTGTACTAACCATGCAATGTTAGTACATCGATCTCCCCGCTGAGCGATTGTGTTCTGACTGGGGGACCCCCCTCCAGAACACACCGGTCAACCCTCACAGCCATTGGGAGCGCTGGTCATCTGTTAGTTTTCCAGCATGCCAGTTTGAAGAAGCCAGACAGACTGCTGTACACACTGGCCAGATGTCAATACCCGGCAATATTCGGTCCGTGTATAGCTGCCTTTAGAGAGATGAGACAAACCATAACACTGACAGAGGTGTTTACAATGATCAGCTTTTGTTTGTTTGCTAACCTTTATCCCAAAAGGAAAAAACTGCTGGTGTAGGTGTAACTGATTAGAAAGTGTAAGCTGGCGTTTGGCTTCAATTCATTAGTGCAATAGTAATCTGCCAGTACATTGAACACTTCCCTCTCCCCAGACTGACAATTCTGCTGTCCAAAAGATGCCCCTTGTGCTAATTTATCCAGAATTGGGGCCCTCTAATACAGGAGGTGCGTTATTGGCCAGATAGCCAGGAAGAAACAAAGGGAAAAAAGCCAAAGAAAAGAAAATGAATGAAGTTACCACATCTAATGATTGGTAAGCTGGAACATATTGTATTTTTGGTTTTCGGTTTAATACCGCATTCGGAAGGAGCAGTTGGGGGGGGGGGGCAACAAAAAAAGCATCCCTGGAAAGGTTTTCGAAATTCTGGCAACTATGCAAATATGTCATGGACAAATTGCCGACTGCTGTTCTTTAAAGCTATTATGAGGCGGATACTGCCATAAAAACTTGTTATCCTGGATGGAATATATAAGTGGTATGCAACTAGCCTGCAGGCCCACTGTTTGAGTTCCTTCAATCCTAAAGTACTGAAGATCTCACACTGAAGGCTGTTTTTCTGGTTGCAATTACCACTGTTAAGCGGGTTCCAGAGATTACAGCACTTGGATGTGCTAAGCTCTTTTTTCACTTTTTGCTTGACAGAGTTGCCCACATTCCAAGGCTAGGTTCGCTATTCATAGTTTTATCCAGGTTCCAAGTCATTCAGCAACTAGCCGTACTGACTTTTACCATGCCAGAGTGAGCGCAAGTTCACCCAGCCAATGTGGGCAGAATCCTAAAATTTAGTCTCTAGGTTATGTTGCAGTTAAGAAGGTCAGAACAAGGGTTTGTGATTTCCTGGAGGGAAAAAAAAAAACAGGAATAAGGAAGCTTCCCTGGAAAGCTATCAGTCTGGATAACCAGGGTCTTTAGAAAGGGTGAATTTTCTGCCAACAGCAGAAAGGCAGACTGTGCACCAAGCGGGCCACGTCAGGGGCACCCCCGACGACATCCGTTGTGACGAAATGTGTAGGGGGAGCGATCACTCACGTCACCATACATCTTGAAAAAAGGAAGTGGCCATTGCTATTCCCAGGTTTGGAGTTTTCCATCAACAAAACACTAAGTGGTTAGTATTTTTTTTTTAAATCAAGAAAAAAAATTTATTGAGAAATCGCAGGCAAATACAAACAGTGCAACAGAAGAAACAAGTAAAAACAGCCACAAGATAAGGCACATAATGTGTTACAGATCTCAGCCACAGAACCAGTATACATCAGAAATCAGAGAGCAGCCTGAACCAAAAAAATCGTAGCAAAAAAAAACAAAAAAAAAAAAAACAGTCATGCATCAAAACCAAAGCAGCTCTCACAACACATACCACCAGAGGCCCCCCCCCCCCCCCCCCCAATTACCTAAAGCAGCAGACGGTCGAGGACCAGGTCGGTAGGAGCCATCCCCGGAGAACCCAGCCAGACTCCCCAGATTTTCTGGAACTTAGCCGGGGCACCTCTATGCAGGTAAATAAACTTTTCAATGCGAAGGGTGGCACCCAGTCGCTCCAGCCATATCCGATATGTAGGAGGATCCCGATCAACCCAATGTCGGAGAATAAGCAGTCGAGCCTGAAACAGAGCTTGCGCAGCCGCCTCTCGCAAATATCTATCATCTATAATGTGATCCAATATACCCAAGAGGCAGTGCTTGGGATCCACAGGGATCGCCAAGCCCAGAACTCTGTTAATAGTGGAGGTCACTGAGGTCCAGTACCGATGCAGTTTTGGGCATCTCCATAACAGGTGTATTAGGTCCCCCACCTCTCTCTCTCACATCTATTGCACATATTGTCCGGTCGGATACCCATAGCAAACAGCTTCGCCGGGGTATGATGTACCCGTAGAAGGATATACAGCTGGGACACTTGATGGGAAACATTAAGCGAGCACTTTTTAACTGACTCCAAGGCCTCCTCCCACTGCTCAGCAGGTATCTCCCCCACATCCCCGCCCCACTGGTCACACGCCTTACAGGGATATCTGTCCAGATATAGAGCCAATAAGGCTGCATAGCAGGCTGATATAAAACCCTTAGTAGAAGTATACTGCTCCATAAGGAAAAATACCGGTGTGGAGGACAAGCTGGAGTGGGACAAGGAAGGCTGTGCCCGGAATGCATGCTGAAGTTGCAGGTAATAGAACTTCATAGTATTTGGCAAGGAGAACCGAAGTTGCAGTTGCTCAAAGGGTATGAGCGCCCCATTGAGCAGAATGTGTTTAATGTGGGAAACCCCAAACTGCAGCCACCTTCCAGCCTGATCCAGCTTGTCCAGCTCAGGGTATGTGCGATTATGCCATATGGGACTATAAGAAGTGTAGCCGGTAACCTGTTGTAACTGTCTGGCCTTATCCCAGACTTTCTGAAGAAGTCTATAGGTAGGGTGGAGTTTGTTAGATTTAGCAAAGAGTTGAGCCTCCAACCCCTCAGGAATGCCGTGGGCACCTGTGAAATGCCCCATCAGTGTCAGAGCAGGGCCACCTCCCGTTCCAGCCACAGCCCCAACCAAGTGCTGCAGCTGAGAGGCTAGATAATAAATCCAAGGATTGGGGAGAGAAAGGCCCCCCATGTCCCTGGGTTTCTGCAATTGCTCAATCCGGATCCGGGCCGCCCGCCCTTGCCAGATAAGGGACCTAAACAACGTATTGACTACCCGGAAGATTTTCAGCGTAATGACTACGGGGGAGTTGTGTAAGAAGTACAGGAGTTGCGGCATCAGAACCATCTTTATCAGGTTCACCCTGCCGGCAACCGATAACCACAGTTTGTTCCAGACCTTAATTGTGTCGCGAAACCGAGCCAGGAGTGGGTGGACATTTAGATGACAATATTGAAGCAGATCTGCGGAAACCACTATCCCCAAGTATTTAAAACTAGTTACCACAGGTACTGGACAGAGCGTTCCCAGGAGAGGATCCCCAGGTTTATCCAGCGGCAACAAGGCCGACTTGGACCAATTGATAGTGAGGCCAGAGTATCGGCCAAAATCCTGTATGGTGGCCATAGTGGCTTGTAAAGAGGCACCAGTGTCCCCAAGCATCAGGAGCATATCATCCGCATATAGCAGAATCTTCTCCTGAAGGGGGCCATAGTGAAACCCAACTATGGAGTCCTGATTTCTAATGGTAGCCGCCAGCGGCTCGATAGCCAGTGCGAATAGAAGCGGGGACAGTGGGCATCCCTGCCTAGTGCCTCTCCCCAGACAGAAGTGCTCCGATATCCTGCCACCCTCCCTAATGGAAGCCTGCGGATGATAGTAAAGCAATCTCACCAGGAGATAAATATAGGGCCAAACCCAAACTTTTCCAACACTGCCCATAAGTAGTCCCATTCTACGCTGTTGAACGCTTTGTTGGCGTCCAGCGATAACAGCACCCTATCCCCCTCATTATCCGCCGGTGTCTGCATGGCTACATACAGACGGCGAAGATTAATCGCAGTGGACCTATTGGACATAAAGCCCGCCTGATCCTCATGGACAACATGTGCAATAATAGTATTAACCCTCCTAGCTAAAACCTTTGCCAGTATTTTCACATCAGTCTAGAGTAGAGAAATGGGCCTATAGGAGCCCGGGTCTGATGCAGGTTTACCCGGCTTAAGCAGTAAGACAATACTAGCCCTGGTCATGGAGTCTGGCAGAGCACCCGCCTCCCTAGCCGCATTAAAGACCTTCAGCAGCTCAGGAGCAAGCACCTCAGAATATTGCTGATAGATTTCGACCGGGAGGCCATCATCACCGGGAGCCTTAGAACTCGGGAAGAGAGCAGCCGCCTCTCTCAGCTCATCCACAGTGATGGGAGCCTCCAGATCTGCACACTGACGCTCCATCAGCCGCGGGAGGGAGATTGCGTCCAAATACCGCCGAAGGTCTGCCGGTGCATAAGACACCCTAGAGGAATACAAATCAGAATAAAAGCGCACCAGTTCAGACATAATGGTTTCAGGTGTGTTGGCTATCCGACCACCCAACAACTTGAGGGCACCAATGGGGGGGGCTGAGGGGCGCACTCCCACGTTGCGTGACAGCAGGCGGCCCGTCCGCTCCCCCTTCTCATAGAAGGTAGTTTTAGCAAAGAAACGTTTCTTATCTGCCTTAGACTGCACCTCTCCCACCCACATAGTATTTTTTTTAATAAAATCTCCCATATGGTTTTACGCTATGTGGCTTTTCCAACTTTCTCTTTATGGCATGGTTGAATTCCCTTTATCTTTGGATGAGGCACCCATGAGACCATAAGTGGAGACCAGGAGGTGGTACATATTTTCCAACAAGCAGTAGACACATACACAGGGCATTTGATTTATTTATTTTTTTTTTTTTTTTTAGTAAAGAGTCCACTAGCTCTGGCAGCATGCTGTAAACAGCATGAATGATGTAGCGGGCATGGGGGAACACTCATTGATTCCACAATAGCTGTGGCATTACACTATGTAGAAGCTCAGACTCTCCCAGAAGCCATTGAGGCCCAGCTCTTCTTAAAGTCCAACAAAAGGTACCCCACATATAGGCTACTACATAAGATTTGGTTCAAAGCAAAACTACAAAGTGTCAGGATTTACTAGATACAGCCCATTACGGAACAACAATACTTACCCAGAACTGGCAAAGCAGCAGTGTGCAGCCAGTGGCTAACATATGGTGTTACTCACCTCTGTCAAATTTTAAGCAATGGCAGGTTGCTCCCATTTTCCCACATCCAGGCCAGATCTGGATTGTCAAAAAATGTATTCCCCCCTACCTTCAATTGTAGCACGCCATTAAAGCACAAGCATCCTTTGAGCAGGCGGGGTTATCTCCCACTCCTCTTTTTAATATGATGCAGCAATCCACATCCACTAAACGGTTCATCTACAGGTGCTATGCGATGCCAGAGTACCTGAAGAATTTTCCCAACACGGCTATTGAAAAATGGAGGATCAGTGGTGGGAGGCCATGGAATCTGTCAACAGCTGTTCTTTAAATGTAACCCAAAGACTATCCCAACTATATATTATTGCGGGTTCATCATACCCCACTTAAATGGTTTACTCTTGAACTCCACCCAGACCCATTGTGTAAGAGATGCAAGGGAGCGAAGGGGGACCTGGTACATCCCCTTTGGTGGTGCCCAAAGCTGCACCGCTTTTGGACTGGCATAATAAACAACATTAACAATACTAAAGTTAACATCTCTCTTGACCCTAAACTTTGCTTATTGGGTATACTGAATGAGGTTATAAAAAAGTACATATATGTCAGAGAGGCAGTGTCCAGAGCACTGTTCCAAGCTCAAATGCTGATCTTGCAACATTGGATCTCTCAAGCCTCTCCAACTTTAGAGACGTGGTTAGCCAACATGGAATTAACTTTGAGATATGAGTGCTTGATATATCAGCATAGAGGCAGCCCAATTCAATAAGATCTGGGGATGCTGGCTAGCTACTTCTGGCTTGGCTCCATTGGACCCAATTCTTGATAGGCTATTTACTTAAAGTGGGAACTCAACCGCTCAGTGTGTCCTCACCCTTGGAGTCAGTTTATTTTAAAGTACTCAGGAAGAGCTCTGATGAGAAATCTCTTTTTAATCCATACACTGAGATTTTACTTCTCGGGTTCAATTGGTTTGATAAAAATGCTTCGTCTTTGTACAAGAACATTATTCTACTTTGTATTCTTCGAAAGTATTGTATAATGTAATACTTCGGAATGTACAATGTTTATTGTACCGTTAAAAGTGGTTAAACTTTATTCTGATTAAAAAAAACTAGCTCCAGTAAGAGTCTTAACATTCATAGGGTTATGGTGTTTGGCCTATCCTGCTCATGCCAATTTTCAGCTTTGTTGTACTTTGAATGAAAATTATGCAGTCATACTACGCTGTACCCAAATTAAGTTTTTTTATCAAAGACAGATAGCATTTTTTTTTTTGGTACTATTTAATCACCACTGGGTTTTTTATTGTTTGCTAAAATAATGAAAAAAAAAAAGACAAAAATATTTAAGAAAAAAAGTTTTAGCCTGTTAGAAAATTTTGTAAATAGGTAATTTTTCTCCTTCACTGATGTGCGCTGATGAAGCTGCACTGAAGAAATGGCACTAATATGCGACACTGATGGGTACTGATGGGCGGCACTCATGAGCACTGATAGGTGGGACTGATAGGCAGCACCAGTGCTGGGACAAGGACATTTGGTGCCCAGGGCAAAGATGGCAAACTGCCCCGCCCCCCCCCCCCCGGTTTAAAGAAAGAATCAACTTTTCAAAAAAAAAAAAAAAACTTAATACAAATTCAATTAGGTTTAATGCAACTGAAACAATTAACTCACACATTATTATATGTATTTTAATTGGAGTCACTTAAAAGTCCTTTGAAATAATAACGCAGAAAATGTGCTTGAAAAAAGGCCTGTTATCTGTTTTTTTCTGTCAGGGCCCATGTGAACATACTAAGGTTGTCAGTTCTGCATTTATTTGTGTGAGGTAGTGCCCCAATATCAAATATGCAAATAAATAGGAAACCGCATACATTCATCGCGCCCACATGTATAAATGACATTCAAACCACACGTGAGGTATTGTCAGCAAGAGCAACAATTCTAGCCCAAGACCTCCTCTATAACTAAACTGGTAACCTGTAAAAAGCATAGCCTATGGAGATTTAAGTATCGTAGTTTGGCGCTATTCCACGAGTGTGTAGAATTTTAAAGCGTGACATGTTAGGTATGTATTTACTCGGTGTCACATCATCTTTCACATTATACAAAAAAAAAAAAAAAGGTAGGCTAATTTAGTGTTTTGTTTTTTTTTATTCATGAAGCCATTTTTTTTTCCCCAACAAAAACGTTTGGGGGTTCTGAGTATTTTTTAGCAAAAAAAAAAAAAAAAGGGAAATTGATTTTTTTACATGTAGGAGAGGAGTCCCAAAATAGTTCCAGTATGGAAGTGGTTAACTGTCCCAGGAACCTCTTATGGCAAGTGGACCCACCGTCCAGGAAACAATATCACAGATGGTCACCAAAATACAAAAGGCTCGCTCGGCATAGTGTAAAAATCTTTAAAAACTATTTAGGGTAAACAATATTGCACTTACAGCAAGAAGAACATGTATTCTCATTAGCATCAAAACAAGCTGGCTAATCGCAGCTACCTGTCCTTCTGGCATTCAAGAATCGCGGTGGTGACGTCAGCTGACGGAGTGATGTGCTGATGTCAACACACTTCTCGAAGTCCATGCAATCTGGTAAGCAATCTATGGTGGAGGTGACTGTCACAGGCCCACTCAATTGAAGGTAGCAGATGTTACCAAAGAACCATTTTTAGCACTTTGGGACTTTGCGTTAATCACTGGTGTTTGACTCAATTTGTAAAATGCAGCATGGGGGGGGGGGGGGGTTAATGTATTGCTACTGGTCACTGCTGCATTAGTGGCACTAGTGTCAGTGTTAAATTAATACTGACACTGGTGCCACTAACGCAGCACAAAGTGGTTAATGTACTGCCGCTGGTCACTGATACATTAGTGACCAGTGGCAGTAAATTAACCACTTTGTGCTGCGTTAGTGGCACCAGTGTCAGTATTAATGACACCCAGCCCCCCCTACCCCCCACCTCCCCTCCCCACCCAGCCCCCCCTACCCCCCAAATCTAAATAGTCTATTTTATAATTTACAATCATTATCGGCTTACTTACACGCTGCAGTGCCTCTTAGTTGCGGCTCAAGCAGCACTCTATGCTCCTACCATCCGGGCTCAGTGTGAGAAAGTGGTCTAGCCACTTTCTAGAAGTACATTTCACTGCATGCCCCTCTCTCCAATAAATTGTACCGCTCAGGGCATCTGCCCCTTCTGCCTCACCCCCCCTCCCCCCTGTACCGGCTCTGGGCAGCACTGTCTGGCATCACTGATTATCAGTGCATGTCTTCCCTGTTGGAAAATGCCACTGATCAGCTCTCCTCATACGCTGACAGTGTGAGGAGAGGAAAGCCGGTAACCGGCATTTCCTGTTTACATATGATCACCTGTGATTGGACACAGCTGATCACATGGGTAAAGAGCCTCATCATTGGCTCTTTACCGAGATGGGGAATGCTCTGTGTACTCAGGACACAGCGCACCACTGATTTCCACACTGTACCCACCCCTCGCTTACGACGTCATCCCAGAACAAGAGAGCCACCCCCGCCGCCTTAATTTGTCTATACAGCGGGCAGGAGATGGTTAATATTAGCGCTGCATTTTTTATTTGTATTAGCATCACAGATGGTGCCCATCAAGGATGATCTACAGGGTTGCAACAAGGCCATCACCAAACATCTTTTTCTTACTACTGTACTGGGTATGTTTGACCATGATACTACTGTTGCATTTGGACAAAAACTATGGACTGCTGCCCCTGAAAAAAAGAAAAAAAAAAAGTCCACAATTTCCAAGGAGCACCTAAGGTGTGCAAAGGAAATAACTTGCAGGTAAGATAAGCCTACACCAAACACCAGAGCAAGCCAAGCCTCTGGGAGTGGACCACTAGATCATAGGAGGTCTAAAAACGCTCACACACAGCAGCAATACTCCTGTTCAGCATAGACTGTACACATACGATTCCAATCCTGTTGTCCCCTTCCAAGAATAGCTCTCAACAGGTTAGGCATACCAAAAAAGGAACAGAGACCCCTTTATGGTGTAATAGAGCAAAGCACTTAAATATTTATTTAAAATTGCGTCAATTATAGTCACAATATAGCAGTGTTAAAAAGGCATGTCATGTGTAAAACACTGGTGGTTTCCAACCGACAAAATGGCCATGGTCCACGTGTGTAGCGATGTCACTTATCCAAACTCCTCCAGACGCGTTTCATCCTATTAGACATCAGCGGCGTAGCTAGTAGCCATTGCCATGCATATATATGGGACCTCCCTACCTTAATTGTGTTCCAAGCCTCGTAATTGAAAGAAATGGAAATGACGTGTTCCCGGAAAACGAATGGTTCCGTCTGGACCAGAAGAGACGCCGAACCCGAAACTGACCATCATAATAATAAAGCGAAAAAGTGAAGATGACTTCCACATCCTCGGCATACTCTAAGGCTAATCAAAAAAAGACTGGGCCATATTACTAATGATGTGCATAAACAAAATCCCAAATGACAAGTTGACCAAAACTAAGGGCCGGATTTAAAGAAACTGCAGCTTCAAACCTCTATGACGTGTTTCAGTTTCGCCGCGTTCAAATCAATTAACTGGCGCTGCGGCGAATTGGCGAGTAAAACAGCAATAATCCCGTCAGCGGGATTCACTTACGATCGCGGCTTCGCCAATTCGCAAACTTATGTCTTCGTGCTTATAGCAGTTTCACATAGCGATGTGGGCTAGTGGATTAGTGCACACATCACATGTCTGTAATTCATCTCCCTCTGCTGTAGGTTCGAGGCTTACCATCTCCACCTACTTTTTTTATTTTCTTTTTTTGTTTATATTGCTAAAATGTAACGGATTACATCATATATATTGCTAAATAATGTTACACTCAGAAGCGCTTGCAAGCTTACACCATTTTAAGTGTTTTTTTGATCTTGTCTGTGTGTCGAATCGATCTTATGAAGGAAAGTACCAAAGGCAAGTGACCAAACCCCTACCCTACTTCAGGGCAAGATGAAACCTCACAATTTTACCATGGTCTTCTTCCCACATTCCATACAATGTTTAGTTCTTTAGCTATATGTGCTTTTTAGCCTTAACACACTCCTTTTTTTCCACCATACAGCTTTATTCTGCACAATAGCTAAGTGCTTTGCAACTTCACTGCAGTTCACAACGTCATGGGTTCAAATCACATCACTACACTTGGGATCTCTTTTCACTCTCATTTTTTTAAACAGTTTTTTTAAACTATCTTGAATTTGGGGGGGGGGAGGGGTGTGTCCTACCCAAATTTCAAGCACATCAATGGAAACAACACAATTTTGATTTTATGAGTGTGGTCCTAGTTTTATCGAGATGCAATTCTTTACATATTTACCATGGTTCTTACAATTTCTTGACCAATAAACATAGGTGTCTGATATTGGACTCTCTCCATATTTCAACAACACAGGCCCTCATAGTCCAACACTACATTTGCCTCACACCTCAACACAACACTGTCACATCCCTACTCTACATTACAACCCCTCACATCACCAGTACAAGCAGCATGCAAAGTGCAAAACTCCGGCCTTGGCAGCTTAATGGGCCATACACTAACAATTTGTCTAGACTTTTTCCTGTAGACTTAACCAAACCATATAATAGAAGCTCAAACCTCAACACTTTCAATTTGGATGCAATCAGGCAGGCCCTTGCACTACATAGAAAATGTCAATCGGAAGGATAAAGTCTTCTCTAAATCTTACAGTGTGGATGGCCCTTTTGTCTGTAGGCACCCACACAAAACAAAAAAACACATGTTCAATTCTAATGTATTTATTTATTTGAGAATGACAGCAGAAGGAGGGATGCAGCAAAAGAATATTGTCACTCTCCAGTCCGTGTGCCTTTACAGCGCCAGACCACGATCTTTGCTCCATGGCTACGGGATTCTGATGTCTTCCACAACTTCCGGCAGAGTTCAGAATCCATTCTGCACCTCTACCAGCTCATAGGGGACAGGCATGGCAAGGTTGCTGGGCAGCTTCCAAGCCACTTTCGAAGTTCCAGGGTGTTCATGTTGGTCATTGGCCATGTGCCTTACCAAATATCCACTGACCACAAAAGAAAATGAGTGGAGTCCATCAAGGTGGGTTTCTACCACCTACACCCGCAAGCAGTACCACTCCTGGAAAAATAAAACAAAGGATAAGACATTTCATTATGAAAATCACATCTTAATGCCTGTTTGCTTCATTCTGAACTTCATTTAATTTCGACATCACGAGTGAAATAACACATTTTATGCCAACTTACACAAACCAGAAATCATTAATGTAAACATTTGAATACACACCTGTGACGCCAGACAGCCCATCACCACAGGCTTCCCATGGTACGTGCCATGATTCCAAGATGTTGATGTTCTGGAAAATTACAACACCATAAGATACCAAGCAGCCGTTCATGTTATCAATAACTACACAGGTGGCATAGACACAAATAAACACCTGCCAGCTCTTCTCAGCCCTTTACACTATTCACAATACCAACATGTTTATGGTTAGAGGTGCATGTTTTTGCTCAAGTAACACAATTTTACCAATGTTGACTACACTTTATCTACAATGGCAAGTGTCATTGGCAGATGATAATCACCCTCTGTCTCCCTGTGAGTGGCACCTCTGCTAACTAGCTAATTAATACACATGCCCTATCTTGACCGGTTACAGTACTTACATGTAAAGTGGCTAGCAACCAGGGTATTCCGGGTGGCCATACCGGCAGCGGTGCTCCGCCGCCTGGGGGCCGCCGGCTGACGGACCTCTGGCTCCCTCTCCTCCGTCAGCTCCCAAGAATCATCCCGGGCAACGCACATGTTGTGCAACACGCAGCACGCCAGGATGATCTTGGAAGCCTTTGTAGGAGAGTACAGGAGTTCACCCCCAGGCCGGGCCAAGCAGAGAAACCGGGACTTGAGAAGACCTATGGTCAACTCAATGATACTCCGGCTTCTCCGCAAGGCCCTGTTGTAATTCCTCTCTGCTGGGCCCTGGGGGTACCTGATTGGAGCCATCAGCCACGTCAGCTGCGGGTAACCAGCATCCCCTGAAAAATAAGAAAAATATACATTAGTTCTTCCTATCATGTGACTTTAGATGACTCCTCAAAATGGGAGACAATTAGGCATTTTACTAAACAACCTGCTCGTCTGTTTGCAAAAAATCATATGAAACATCTCAACTCTGTCTAACTGCCTAAATCACTAATACAAATGGGAAAAAGGACACACAAAGTGGTGGGTTTCTCTTGCAAGTTCCAACTTGGCCCCTATTTTGTTCCTATTACATTAGCCTAGGTCTTACTTCTGGAATATATCTGCAACTAGAGTGAGGAAACCAATATTGACTCACTTATGCAAAGTACTTTGGGGATATGGCAATACCATTGGAATCATTTGTAGGTTTTCTTTGGGTGGCTAGAGGACACCATTTACACATTGGTTAACCACCTTCATTGGACTCAAAGACAACTTTGCAAATCTTTCTTTTGTGAGCTGCTAAGCTGCTGATCTGGTTGTGTGTGAACAGCCTGACAACTAATAACACATCCATTTTAGGTAGGCTTTGCTTAAATCAGGGTGTACACCGATGTAGCTTATTCCTATGTCTATGTAATCTTACAGTTTATGTTGTTAAGACAAAATACTTTACCAATAAGCCACCCTTCGGGCATTTGTCCACTTTCAAACACCTCGTACAGAGTACTTGTTCTTAACATACTGGAATCATGGCACGACCCTGGGTGACCAGTGTTGACACTCATGATGCGCTGTTTGGCGTCACACACTAATTGGACGTTCACAGAGTGGTACTGCTTGCGGTTCCGGTATTCACTTTCGTGGCTCCTTGGGGGCCTAATGGCTATGTGGGTGCCATCGATTGCCCCTAGGATTTGCGGCATGTGTGCCCGCCGGTAGAAACCCAACTTGACTTCATTCCACTCATTTTCATTCTGTGGCCAGTGGATAAAATTGGGCACTATATCCACTATGGCATTAATGACCAACATGAACACCCTTGAAACTGTGGGCTGGCTAATGCCCATGATACTTCCCGAAGTGGCTTGGAAGCTGCCACGCCCTAAAATATACAAAGTGGCCAGCAATCTGGCCATGCCGGGCACCGCATGGCCGCGCTGTGTGTCCGGGTCAATTTTCTCTGCTATGAGCTGGTAGAGGTGTAGAATAGTTCCTCGCTCGAGCCGGAACTTCCTCCTGACATCAGAATCCCGCAGCTTGTCCAAATAGATCCTTGGAGCAAAAATGCGTGGCTGGCGAGGTAAGGGCACACGGACTGGAGGTGCTGCTGCTGGAGGTGCTGCTGCTGCTGCTGCTGCAGCTTCCCCACCTTCTGCTGCCTCCTGTGCCAGGGCCTCCTCAAACAAGGCACCAATAAATGCCAGCATTGCACCATCTAATGCGTCTGGGATATCGTCCTCCATTTTGAACGCGCAAATTCGCGAATGCGCAGATATATATAGAAACGGCCGCTAATTATCACACCTGTGAGCCAGCTATAAAAGGAGCACATGGCCAATATGGCTGCTGGATGTTATAGATCGATGTTTCTTATGTGCTAGCAAGACCCTGTGACCCACAACCTACATTATCTGGAGGTAAGACAATTGTATCTCTCTCTCCCAAAAAAAAGGAAGGAGACAATTTGTACTTATCTTGGGTGTGCTTAAGTTGTCTATGGTGAATCCCCTCCAACCCACAATAGCTTGGGAACCCCTCAAGTGTCTTTTAATCATTGGCAGTTGGCCCCATGTGCATGTGGTTTGGACATGTGTTTTCTCATGTTTGTTAAAGGTGTGCAGTCTAGATTTGGCATCTAAACCTGCCCCCTTACCTTCCCAGCTTCCAAAGACACCATTTTTGCTTTCCTGATAACTGTAATTTATTATGTGCACGTATGTAGGTCATGCGATTTCTCATGTATGTTTAATGTTTGCAGCCTCCTTTTGCCTATAAAGGATTACACCACCACCACCACCACCACTGTGTTTGTGCCATTAGGTAAGTGTTTGGAGGGCCTCGTGTGATTTGTACCCCTATGCGTTTTCTTATGTGTATTTTTTGTACATTTCTTTGCAGCCTCTTCTGCTCTTTGCCACCACCACCACCACCACCACCACCACTGTGTTTGTGCCATTAGGTAAGTGTTTGGAGGGCCTCGTGTGATTTGTACCCCTATGCGTTTTCTTATGTGTATTTTTTGTACATTTCTTTGCAGCCTCTTCTGCTCTTTGCCACCACCACCACCACCACCACCACCACTGTGTTTGTGCCATTAGGTAAGTGTTTGGAGGGCCTCGTGTGATTTGTACCCCTATGCGTTTTCTTATGTGTTTTTTTTGTACATTTCTTTGCAACCTCTTCTGCTTTTTTTGCCACCACCACCACCACCACCGTGTTTGTGCCATTAGGTAAGTGTTTGGAGGGCCTCGTGTGATTTGTACCCATATGCGTTTTCTTATGTGTTTTTTTTTTTCCTTTTCTTTGCAGCCTCTTCTGCTCTTTGCCCACTACTACCACCACCACCACGACCAAGTCTGTTTGTGCCATTAGGTAAGTGTGTTCTGTAACTGTTCACTAATTATACTGTATATGAAGAGCAATCTGCAAATCCTGTTTTTTCTGTTTTCTCTTTTGTCATTTCAGATTTAGGAGTTTGGGGCTCTTTGCTGCTGCTGGACAGCCAGATTCTCTGCCCACCTCGTGCTCCCATGGCCCCACCCACTGGAAGGATGAGAAGGGCCAGGGGGGCCAGGGGGGCCAGGGGGGCCAGGGGGGGCAGGGGGGGCAGGGGGGGCAGGGTGGGCAGATCGTCTGGCTCTGGTGTGAGGGAGGCTCCAGCTGTATCCATGAGGGAGTCCACCATCCCCATCCCGGAGGAGGAAGCCGGGGGAGGTGTTAACACACCAAGTGGACAAGCTGGCTCTTCTGACAGTAGTCCTGGAGCGGGTCCGTCCACCAGAGTCAGCTTGTCCACATTACCCCGGCTTCCCCGTTTCACCCACAATCAGTGCTGTGCCCTGGTCCACGCCTATATGGCCAGATATCAGGCGATACATGGGACCAGGGCCGCGTCTTACTCAGTAACAGAGAAGAACAGATTGTGGGATGAAATCCGGGATGCTGTAAATGCACTGGGTGAAGCACCTCGCCACCGTGACAGTGTGCGGAAGAAGGTCAACGACATCTGTGGGTCCGTTCGGAAGAAGCTAATTGCATGGGCTGCGGAGGGTCTTTATGACCGTCAAGGTCGGCTGGATGAACGTGCACGAAGTTCTCTCTGGGATTATCAATTACCTTTCTTGAACATCATAGGACCCGATACCATCTTTCCCAGAGAGGACTTAGATTCGGATGCTTTGCACCGAGGTAGGATATTATCTTGGATGTCAATTGTGTGAGTTGTTTGGAAAAGATTAACTACTATCCTATGTGTGACATTAAGAGAATGTGATACTTGCCCTTCCAATTGTCCTTTTTTTGTTTTCCCCAACCTGCAATTTGTTCATCTGTAGCACGGATCTCAGCCCCTCCACAGCCCATGCAGCTTGGCGAACCAGACGGACTCACAGGTGTTGACATCAGTGCTGACCCTCCTCCTGGTAGGTCCAATATCATACTGTGCCAAACAATGTAGATGTTTTTTTTTGGCCAAGATAGCTCATATTGCTATGTCCTTTACAGAAGATCCGCAGCAGGGAACACACCCAGTGCAGCTAGGCCTGGAGGAAGGTGTTGGTATGTCTAGTCAAATAATGTTTTTTTGAATCTTATTAACCCCATTAACACACATGTTTTTTCTTAGGAAAGAGTGTTGCCTTTTAGATGTTTACCCTGCAAAACACAGTTGACAGCATTAATGGGTGCCGTCATTAGTAGGCAGACCAAGCCTTCTTAACCTTTGGGAGGGTTTAGCAAGTGTCCTATGAGCCCAGGAAAGCACTTTTGAATGTTTGGCCTCAATGCTTCATTCATGAAGCTAGGAGGGCAATCTGGCCATAATCATTACTGACTAAGGTTATGTACTAAACATGTTTTTTTTTTTTTAAAAGAACATCAGGCCCCTCTTGACGTTGCAGCTGGAGTTGGATCAGGAGCTGGCGACGATTCTGCATCCAGTGCTGTGGTATGTGATATAAGGGAACAAGGTGCACATGTAACATTTCAATGGTAGCATTGATTTTGGACTAGATGTGGCTTACATTGTGTGTGTTAAATTAGTGCTATGACATTCTGACGATGCACCAGCACAACAAGAGTTCTATCTTGAACATCAGGGAATTATGTTATAATTTGGTGTGCCACTAATGTTCCAAAAACATCCAGGATCTTTAAAGTCCGGCCCGTCTTTGATTTTCCAGGTCCAAATTCATGGGTATCGTTTGGTTGGGTTGTCCTGTAGCCGATTGATGGCAAGATTTTAGACAACATACGTAGATGTATAAAGTCATTGGTGTAGTAACAGATTTACCAAAAGCATAAACAACCTACCACACCAGGGTTAATTGGGAACACCTTCATGTTGAATCTTTTTTGCCTTTGTCATATTAGTCACACCAATATAATATGTACCCATTATCAGAAGTGTTGCTAGCTTGGATAATCTTACAATGAACAAGTACTCATTAGAAGCACATCAAACTTTTCAACGTTCTGCTTGGGGTGTTAAGTTGTCAAACTAATCTGAAATATTTAGTCATGATGTTTGATAATGATTTGGTCTATTTCTTCTGCTTTCAGGTAGCCTTAGATGCAGAGGGATTGTCACCTACCCAACTTCGTCCATCTATGCTGGATGTAGCCGAGAGGCTGCTTGATGAGTATCAGGTCCAAAATGAGTTAAGGAGGCGTACTCAGCAATCTACTGAGGCAGTACGTCTGCTCGGGCTCATACAGGAATCTGTAGCAACAATGGTACAGGTTCACCAGGATATGTTACAGGTTCAACAGGATATGCGTAACAGCTTGGTAAGTTTAGCAGACCAGCATCAACGGGATCGGCAAAGTGTTGACACTCAGGTGCTGGCCACACGCCAATGCCTGTTTGGATCTGAAGATGCCCCATTGGCAGAGCCCTCCCAAACATCTCACTCACCTGCCACTGCAGGTTGTGGTAGTGGGAGGGTAATGCCAGTGTTGGCCACTTGTCAGGCAGCTGGGGATGGGACAATTCCTCCTGTAGCCACTCCTAGCACTTCACACTCCGTTCGGACTCCCACACCCCTCAATGAGCAATCCTCCTGCACAACCTCAATGCGCACTGGTTCCACAGTACCCCTTCCACCTGACTACATTCCCTCCACACCTTTATCACTTCACTCCTCCCCAGGCCGTTCTTCTTTTTTGTCACCAATGCGACATGTCGTTTGCCCCCGCACCGTGGACCACAACAAACAATCAACCACCACTCCCCACACATCTTCACAACCCTTGCACCACCAGCAGCATCAAATAGCCTTGGAGCAGCAACGATCCCATCTCATGGTAATGGCACACGTTGCCCAAATGCTTAGGCTGACCCCAGAGCAGATGACACTATTGGCCGAACATCTTCTGTCTGGGACATTTCCAACGTTCAACACCCTGCATCATCAGCAGCCTCAGACAGAAGATATGATCCTAATGGGCCACTTGAGCACAACTCTACAGTTAACCCCAGACCAGATGGAACTCTTGGCACACCATTTGATGGCAGGAAACTTAACAATGCTCACCACACTGCTTCAGGCACGACCACCAACTTGATTTTTTGTTTTTTTGTTTAATTTGGTTTAGTTTTGTTAATGATTTACATTGGCCAATTTTTTGGGCCATTTTTTTTTTTAATTTGAGGGTGGCACAATATGATTTATTATAGTGCTTCTTTTGGGGATGAAATAAAATTTTATGCAAAATGATTAGTTTGTGTTTGCTCTTTGGTTTTTTAGGAGTGTTGGTGGCCAAGTAATGGCCCTGGTTAATGTAGGCATTTATACACACGTGCTTCTCTATCTCCAAACATATGATTTCATGTAAATTTAGATAACTCAATGTTCACATAACGACCCAAGAAAAGGTCTCCCTTCAAATGTAGCTTCAAAACAAGTCTCAAGGCTAACATAAACCAAAGCCAACATACTAACAATTACAGACCACACCACTCAAGTAAACAAATACAACACAAAAGACATTCGATGTGTACACCAAAAAGAAAACTTGGGTAATAAAATAAATGTTTTAATAACACATGTGGGTGTCTACCAACTGTAGCGTACAAAAAATATATTACAATATATAATAGAATGAACTAAATTGCCAATGTAACATTTGTGTTGCAAAGAGCAACATACTTAAATTTAATTTAGATAAACATTTTAAACATTTTTTATGTTTTGACATCATTTTTTGGAAGGTTTGCACAAAAACAATTCTTTTTTGTAAACATTTGTGTTTTTTTCCGTTGCCATAAAAACAACAAGGCTTATTTGTAAACATTTGTGGTTTTGTCGGTTGCCATAAAAACAACAAGGCTTATTTGTAAACATTTTTGGTTTAGTTTGTTACCAAAAACAACAAGGCTTTTTTGTAAACATTTTTGGTTTAGTTTGTTACCAAAAACAACAAGGCTTTTTTGTAAACATTTTTGGTTTAGTTTGTTACCAAAAACAACAAGGCTTTTTTGTAAACATTTTTGGTTTAGTTTGTTACCAACAAACAACAAGGCTTTTTTGTAAACATTTTTGGTTTAGTTTGTTACCAAAAACAACAAGGCTTTTTTGTAAACATTTGTGGTTTTGTCCGTTGCCATAAAAACAACAAGGCTTTTTTGTAAACATTTTTGGTTTTGTCCGTTGCCATAAAAACAACAAGGCTTTTTTGTAAACATTTGTGGTTTTGTCCGTTGCCATAAAAACAACAAGGCTTTTTTGTAAACATTTGTGGTTTTGTCCGTTGCCATAAAAACAACAAGGCTTTTTTGTAAACATTTGTGGTTTTGTCGGTTGCCATAAAAACAACAAGGCTTTTTTGTAAACATTTGTGGTTTAGTTTGTTACCAAAAACAACAAGGCTTTTTTGTAAACATTTTTGGTTTAGTTTGTTACCAAAAACAACAAGGCTTTTTTGTAAACATTTTTGGTTTAGTTTGTTACCAACAAACAACAAGGCTTTTTTGTAAACATTTTTGGTTTAGTTTGTTACCAAAAACAACAAGGCTTTTTTGTAAACATTTGTGGTTTTGTCCGTTGCCATAAAAACAACAAGGCTTTTTTGTAAACATTTGTGGTTTTGTCCGTTGCCATAAAAACAACAAGGCTTTTTTGTAAACATTTGTGGTTTTGTCCGTTGCCATAAAAACAACAAGGCTTTTTTGTAAACATTTGTGGTTTTGTCCGTTGCCATAAAAACAACAAGGCTTTTTTGTAAACATTTGTGGTTTTGTCCGTTGCCATAAAAACAACAAGGCTTTTTTGTAAACATTTGTGGTTTTGTCGGTTGCCATAAAAACAACAAGGCTTTTTTGTAAACATTTGTGGTTTTGTCCGTTGCCATAAAAACAACAAGGCTTTTTTGTAAACATTTTTTTTTTGGTTGCCAAAAACAAGGCTTTTTTTTGTTTTTTTTGTTTTTTTGGGTCCCAAAAAAAGGGTTTTTTTATAAATTTTTATATTTTTTTTGGTGGCCAAAAACAAGGCTTTTTTTTTTTTTTTGTTTTTTTGGGTCCCAAAAAAAGGGTTTTTTTATAAATTTTTATATTTTTTTTGGTGACCAAAAACAAGGCTTTTTTTTTTTTTTTGTTTTTTTGGGTCCCAAAAAAAGGGTTTTTTTATAAATTTTTATATTTTTTTTGGTGGCCAAAAACAAGGCTTTTTTTTTTTTTTTTGTTTTTTTGGGTCCCAAAAAAAGGGTTTTTTTATAAATTTTTATATTTTTTTTGGTGGCCAAAAACAAGGCTTTTTTTTTTTTTTTGTTTTTTTGGGTCCCAAAAAAAGGGTTTTTTTTATAAATTTTTATAGTTTTTTTGGTGGCCAAAAACAAGGCTTTTTTTTTTTTTTTTGTTTTTTTGGGTCCCAAAAAAAGGGTTTTTTTATAAATTTTTATATTTTTTTTGGTGGCCAAAAACAAGGCTTTTTTTTTTTTTTTGTTTTTTTGGGTCCCAAAAAAAGGGTTTTTTTATAAATTTTTATAGTTTTTTTGGTGGCCAAAAACAAGGCTTTTTTTTTTTTTTTTTTTTTTTTGGGTCCCAAAAAAAGGGTTTTTTTATAAATTTTTATATTTTTTTTGGTTGCCAAAAACAAGGCTTTTTTTTTTTTTTTTTTTTTTTTTTGGGTCCCAAAAAAAGGGTATTTTTTTAAACTGTTTTTGATTTTTTTGTTAGATTTTTGTTTATAATGGGCAACAATTACAAATGTGACATTTCTTTGTGTTGCAACGTGCAACATAAGTAAACAAACAACAAAAAAAAAATACTAGGATCTTTTTAAAGGTGTGACATTCCTAACGAATGGCTCCTTAGGGTCTGGATCCACGCCACAAAGGTGTTCCAAATATAGAATTCGGTCTCCGCACCACCTCATATAATCCAGGAGGACCTCGTAGGTGAGGTGGGTGTGCCCTGGGTAGAAAAAAACATGACAATTAGTTTTAGGCAAAATGATCCAAACAAGGATTGTAATTAATGTGCCTCAACAAATATGCTTAGGAGTCTATTGGTTGGCTTTTATCAACACTCTGAAGCAAATATGCTAAATTGCTGTTGTAAACCTTAAACTCAAACTTTCACAGCAAATTGTTCAAAAGGTTACATAAGATGGCTTGGAATGTTAGTAGCAGTTCCACCAAAGCTAAGTAAAATGCTTTTCTGCATGTAAACACAAGCAATCATTTTGAAGAATGTAAGGTGTTTTGGGTTCAATTGGTCAACACGATACATGTGCACACATTTATCTCTATCACCATTGGAATCTGTGGAGCGTTCTCTCTCACTCTTACTGTCTATAGATTGAACCTGACACATAGTAGAGACTCACCCTTAGGAATTTTGAGGGCCAGTTCTGGACGGAGCAGATGTGTCTGCTCCCCTGATCTCCTTTCCGCCATCCCAGCTGTGTTAAGAGAGAAGAAAAAGTTTATCAACAAATGGACTCACGCTAACTGTAGGTTACGCAGTCATGAAAACGCTCTAACACCCACTCATTACCCCTCCACATTTCCCTGAAAGTTTTATTTAGACATTGATATGGTGGTGATGCAGATTTGTACAGTGCAAGCGTCATTCTTCTGGGTGAAGCTTGTAGCGTTAAGGATACGTACTCCCTGCTTTTGTGCTGATTGTGTTTTTCTGATGTTTTTGGTGCCTCAGCCCTGCCTGTTCTAAGTGTTGGAAACATATCATTTTGGGAGGGCTGCGGAAAACTAATCAGGTTAGACTTACACTCTCTAGGTTTTTGGGGACAAGAGAAATAACAATCCTCCTTTTTACATGGCCCCTGTACACACCTCTAGGCACCTCCCTCCTGTTGTTTGACCCCACAGCAGGCAGCTTGCTATGGAGGCACATGAGATGAAGCCAAGCACCCTGTGCCTGTTCAGGCACTAGGCTGTGAGCCAGCCTTGCCCCCCTCCCTTCCAATGGTCTCAATGATTAGGAGTGACAGCATCAGGAGGCAATATTGGCATGCTGTCACCTCAGTTAAGGAGGAGGGGGAGTCTGTTCCAGACAAGTATTAGTGCAAAAATTTGGACCGTAAAAAATGGTCCCAGTAAGTCTTAGGGGGAATATGCACACCTATCACTTGGAATACTAATGCATAGAATGCATTCACATAAAGAACCTGCTGCCTTTAGAGGAACTTGAAGCCTGAGCGGGGACATACACAGTTAGCATTTCTCCACTTACTAAGTAGACACATTCCTGGAAAAGCACACAACTTACCATCATCAGTTTTTTTTTGGGCCCCCGAAGTTGATGGCGTGGCTGGCTCGGGAGAAACTGCACAAAAAGAACACAAATTGTGAACTGGAATGTGGTACATTACCGAGGAAGAGTATTTATGAAAGATTGACAAACACACATTTTCAGTGTTGACTAAATCAGGACATGATTAAATTACAATGTCCACAAAAAATTGACAAGTACAAAGCACACCATTTCCAATGTAGAGAAACTAACACCAATTTAGAATAGGGTGGCTTGAGATAACTTACAAAAGATAACATGTCCTGTAAAGCTCCCCAAAACCACCTTGCAAACATGAAGGTTAAGCAAGAGTGTTTCATGACCAACCTTCCTGTCACATATAGCAAAACTACACTTGCTTAGACTCCAACTTAGATTATCCTAGATACACATCATCCTAGCACACACAATTCATGTGAGAATCTAATTTTAGGTACTTACAGACTAGTTCAGGGGAGCCTGGAGTGGGGGAGGATGGGGGAGACCCTACATGGGGGGATGGTGTCCCTTCATGGGGGGATGGCGTCGTATCTCCTAGAAACACAAAGACACAAATACAATCCTTTAACCAAAGCTATTTGATAAAGGCACACAGAAAGTAGTTGGGAAACATTGAAGGTAGTAGTTACTTTGGACTGGGTAAGCAGCAGCCCCTCTTCCCCAGTCCTCCACAACTAACATCCTCAATGTCAGCTGCTACATAACCCCAATGGCAAAATATAGATATTACAGCCCTTAGATTTCCCAGGACACATTGAACACACAAACACATGTAGAATACTTACTTCCCATTTGAGGAGAGCCCAGGTCCTCATCCGCTTGAGACCAATTGGCCTCTTCTTGGGCACCAATGTGTTCCTGGCCCGGATCCAGGCGACTTGGCCCTGCCTGAGGCTCCTCTCTTGCTGAAGTTACATCAACCACAAAAGAAAACAAAACAAACAATCATTCCTCCAAGTTCGACCTAATACACAACACACCAGCACATCCACATTACTTACAGGGGGCCTGAGAAGGCTGAGCCTCCACATCCTGATCACTGGTTTCTAAAATAAAAGAAAAACATTATATATTATTTATGGACACAAATAGGCAGTAACCTCTCATCATGCTAGCACCATACTCAATGCCCCTACAATTCAGAACATAGAAGTGCACTTACACCAATGAGATGCATTGACCATGTTTTAAAACAGGAGGGCACCATGCAAATTAAGCGGGCGCCTAAGGCCTCGCACCTACAGGGGCCTTGCGGCCAGTGGCGGAGCACCAACATTTCGAAGGGCGCAGTCAGGGAAATCTCCCAAGTAAAAGATTGCTTTCAATCCTCGGATCAAAAAGTTGCAGCAGTGTGCTGCAGTCCCTTCACTGCGTCTGCCAGGTGTCTGTTGTCCGCTGACACTTACTCCTCCTTCTCTGCCTGGGGATTGGCCGTCTGATCATGTTATCCTAAGATGTGGAGGAATCGGTAGGTGTGTACCTGCACCAGTAGGAAGTGACTGGCCGGTCAACTCACTCTGCTATCATCAGTTGTTGCTCTGGGAGGAGAGCTCCGCCCTGGACCCGGAACATACAGGTAACCAGGCCCAGACTTGATATTTTGCAGGCTGGTCATAGATTTGTTGTGTCCACTATGCAAAGTGGTTGAGTAGCCCCAGGGAAGTTGGAAGAGTCTGAAAATGGTTGGTGGAGGAGGAGGAGAAGAAGGCCCTGGGTGGCTGGGGGACAAGGAGAGGGCCCCTGGGGGTTTTCTAGAGGAGGAAAGATCCACAATGACGCCAGAGTCAATTGCCAAGGAAGAGAGTGGAGCTGAGCAAGTCCTGCCTATCTGACATGAAAGCCAAACATGGTGTAGATGGAGCCCTTTGCCCTACACAATGACAGCACCAGAGGTGGAAGGTGAGTGGTAGCGGGTCTTTGACATTATAGAGCATATGGACTCTGTCCATTATTGGTAGTTTTGTTTGGAGTTGTCCTTTAGATGTTTAACTGTGTTGTTTTTGACCCGAGCTGTGAGGGACTGAGGTATGACAGCCCACTATGCTGAGACTTATAGTGCCCTAGAATGTTGAGGACTGAGGAATCCTTAGTCCCTAACAGAGGGCACTACAAGTCTTAGCATAGCAGGCAGTATTTCCTCATTCCCCTACAGAGAGGATTACAAGTCCAAGCAGGTAGCCTTCTGCAGTGGGACTTGTTGTGCCCTTGACTGTGGTGGACTGAGGAAGGGAAGTGTAAGAGGGTCTCTGTAAGCTCAGATGTATGGGGGAGCTTTGGGGAACACAGAGTTCCCTTTTACACCAGAGTCCCCAGCTTCCCCCCTCAAATAATGGTTCCCAAACTCTCCTTATATCAGAGTCTTCACACTTCCCTCTTACAGTGTAGTAAGTCTGGAGACTCCGATGTAAAGGGGGCTCTGTAAAATGTGATTAGAGATTAGAAATTTCTAACATTTTTATTTTCTACTTACGATCCACAATTTTCAGCTGCTCAAATGGCTCGCTGCCTCTGACTGCATATTGGAGTGTGGCCGTCCTCCTCCTCCCCTTCTTCACCAAAAGCACAAGAGGGTGCCGTCCGTCCGCTTTGGCTAGAAGCAGAAGAAAAAAAAAAAACATAAAAAATACGAATGTACATAGTAGTATTAAAGGTTGTGAAGAGACACTTGATGGAGGTAGGAAAGGTAGGAGCGAGAGGGAGGGGGGGGGGGGGGGTGTTGGTATTAGTGTTGTTGCATAGCTAAACACATGTCCACCTACCCAAAAAATTGTAACCTATCTGGTCACATGTAATGTATATTTTTACTTACCGGAGATTTGCTCCACAGCCTTTAGCAGGAGCTTGGGTGAGCGCCTTTTGGCATCACTCCAGGCCCGCTGCAGATCCACTATCTCAGGCAGAAACTGAAATCTCCGCTGCAGCCTCATCCGGAGACGACACATCATCTTGTGCTTTTGGTGAAGATGCGTATATACATTATCATACCCCCAGAGGAGGAGGAGCTGTGGAAAGAGCAGTGTATGTTTGAGTCCAAGTATGTCCAAAATAGTACAGTCTTCAAATAACATGCTAGGTCGTCTTTGAGATATTGTAGAACAAAGAATTCCATTTCTGGTGATACATATACATCGATGTCCAAATCTACCTCCATGACATAGGTTGCCCCACACTGGTGATTTCCTCTACATGATATAGCCATTTTCTCAATTGGCCTTTCATGACACACCCAGGGCCGCCATCAGGGGGGGACAGGCAGTCACTGTATTTACAACCTTATTGCTGTCCATTTAGCAGGGTGCAAGTAACTTTACACACATGTAGCATAGGTATCAACTTTTGTCACCATGTTAAAAGGACAGCAGTATGGGTAGCATTACAGTGACTGTTATTAGTCCAGGCTCACTAAACTAGCCAATGCTTGGAAAAGCAAGCCATGCAGATTGCTTTTCAGGTCCCTTTTAACACGAGCTGTCTGATTGGGTGTGGCTGTTAATTTTTGACGCAGACCTGATAAGCCCCTCAATTCTCCTTTATGGAGTGTTATATGTAAATGGGATTGCTTCATTTGAGATGCAGATTTAAACTGTGTATGGCCAGGCTGAAGGTACCCAAGTTGATTGGTCGATCACCTGGAGGACAACGTACAACCAGTCTGTCAGATTTTACACACACTTATCGCTAGCATCTCTTGTAGCCACTAGCAATAATCACTGTGTTTTCCTGGCAGGGGCAGCACCAGGAGAACACAATGGCTCCGCAGGAGGGTTTCCCCTGTCTGTGTTGATGGTGGAATCAAGGCAAAATGTTTTTCCTGCAAGCCACGGGACAAACAAAGATAGTTTTTTAATGAATCCCTGATTTTGCCAAAATGGAAAAAAAAAGATGTTTGCTTTGTATATTCTTAAGTTTGCTACATAACTAGAACATGTAACAGTGTTATATCATTGCAGGAGATTTCCCTTCACTTCCTGTCTTGGTGTCACCAGGACAGGAAGTGAGGGAATCTCCCGTGGGGATACAGCCAGCAATTCTTTCCTTTTATATATACTATGGACATTATAAGGCAACAATTGCAAGCTATTTCCCCACAGTGATATTGCCCTCACTTCCTGTCTTGGTGACACTAAGACAGGAAGTGAGGGAAAATCTCATGCAATGATATCACCCTACTAGAAATTGTAGTTCCGTCTAAAAAGTATACATAAAGTAAGCACTTGGTTTCCAAAGTGGCAAAATTATGGAGGAGTTAAAACCCCATAGTGTGATCGGGTAATCTGACGGTGTGTTCCTACACTCCTCAATGTGTCTGTTCATTAAGCTGTGCTGAATTATCCTTGATTCACAATTCCTGCAAGAGTTGCACATGGTATGTGGGAGATGCAAATTTAAGGTGGCATAATTATCCACACAATCACACATAATC